>NC_136325.1:1999441-2617886 GCF_964198595.1 Lampetra fluviatilis | reverse complement strand
AAAACGAGATTATGGAGAGAAAAGGCGCAGCACCTACATCTTCTCACGTGCCCAGACTCCAGCTGCCATCCACACTTCCAGCCACGGCTAACGTCAGTGGTGAGCGAAATCTGAACCGGTTCTGGGAACCCGCCCCTGTAACTATCAAATCTGCACCGACCAGCGTAGTGAATCCATAATTAAGGTTTTTGGGTTACATCGTGTCAGTATAAATGTGTTGTAACCTTCCACCACCCGACACAGCCAGTAAGGTTTGTCACGTGAACAACGCGCCAATTCGTTTACTACTTCAGCCCACTGGGGTGTTGGAGAGTAAATCCACAACATTTACAATTTGAGTACCGTGACGTTTTGCTGGTAATTACATCCAGCACCATCGGACGATTTGCCAGAATAGTGAAGCAATCCACCTGCTTCAGGTCTTAAATAGAGCAAGACGTCATCACTGAACCCATCAGGTGCAGAGATCAGAGGCCAAGGAGGGGGGGTTGTATTGTAATTATATAATAAATTAGTAATCAATTAATTAGCATGTGTTTCCTCTATAAGGAATTGTAGTTGTAAAATGTACTAATAATATGCTTCCAGGCCGCACTAAGCACGGTGAAGAATGTGGAAAGTGCTCCCAATGACCCAAAGGTGTGTGGGAGAGGCCTTCGCCCGACAGTGGAAAGTGTTGTACTGTACTTGTGTAGTGACATATAATGGGTCACTACGGTGCCTAGCGCCATCTACCGACAGAGAGAGGAATTGCGTGTGTAGTCGCCCTCTGCCAACAGAAAACCACGATGTCATGGAAGAGGTCTCAAAAGGAGCATGGCAGAGTAGGGGGACTTTGAGGACGTAGTAGCCCGATTGGCTGGCAAAGGCACGTGATAGGACAAGGTGAAGATGTAGGTCAAAGGTGACAGAGGGGATACGTGTTGTAGGGCCCAGAACCTTATAGTGAGTTCCAGAAGGGGGCGTGGCCGAGGGCGGAGCCAGGCAGGAGACACGTGGAAGGTGACCCAGAACCTTCTAGTAGATTCCAGAAGGGGGCGTGTCCGAGGGCGGAGCGGGGCCACACTGAGGGGAATAAAAGGGGAGTCCCGGTCTTCATGCTCGGCATCGTGAGTCAGGCAGTGCCGACTGACCTGACCCGTTTGTGTAGTTACCCCGTTGTGGTCGTAAAATAAATGTGTTGCCTCCTGAATCAGTGTGTCTCTCAAGTGAACCCACTACACATGCATATTGCAATAAACACAGGGGGAGGGGGGCACATTTATTTACTTTTCACAACATATATATAAAGCAGCAGCAGTAGTTTTATTGAAACTGGATCTGCAATCACTTCAGGTGCTTATGGGGTGGGTGGGGTGGGCGGGTGGGTGGGTGGGTGCGCGGGTTCACAATTTCAACCCCTGCATTGAATTTCACAACACCGAGATGTTGACGTCCGGGCTACCCGCCCATGCTGGGACACCATGGCGGTGGTCGTCTTTGAATTGAATTTCACGACACTGAGATGTTGATGTTCGGGCTACGTGCCCATGCAGGGACGCTGTGGTGGTGGTGGTGGGGGCGGTCTTTTCAAAAGCACCTCTCGCCTTCCTCGTATTCACTGGGGGTGGCGTTGCTGGGCTGAATGCCGCGGGTAAAGCTCATCGCGCCCCGGAATTACAAACACACTCAGTCTACTACTGCACCGCACAGTGTCCTTGTCATACACTCAAGTGGACATCATGTTCATCATGAGTGGGCCACGCTGGTGGTTGGACGCACTGCTGGTGGTAGAATGTTGAAAGGGCTCATTCGGGCGATGTCTATGGCAGTGGGTTCTTAACCTTCACTGCAGCCTGCACCCCTTTGGTTCTCAATCGTAAACAAAAAAATGTATTTTTCGATTTAAAGCTTTCGTGACTGCAGGGATTCATCTTCTTGGTTCTTTCGGTAAAGTCACGTAGAAGGGAAGTAATAAAATAATAAAAATAAAACATAATAAAACAATTCTCATGACGTTTCGGCCACAACGCAAGCAGCCGTCCTCAGGCGAAGAATGAAGCACCTCCAAGCTTGGAGCGTGTATTTAAGCTGGGTTAGATGGGGGGAGGTGGGAAGAAGAGCGCCTAAACAAAATAATTTGCATATCAAGAGGAATTCAGCATATGGAAAATGCGTAGGAGGTGGGCGGGGGGGGGGGGTTCCAAATCAATACTATGCCCGTGCATTATGCAGGATTAGCAGCATCAAAGGGAAGGGGGGAGGGGGGGTAGCATTAACAAAGGACAGGAATGTTAATAGTATGTAGCTGCAGTTACTAAACAACCACGTAAAAAAAAAAACTAAAGTAAAAACTGCATAACAAACTAAAGTATAAACTACATAGCATCATCAGTATACTTACTATACTCTACAATAAGCTGAGTTACTAACAGTAAGTAATACATAAAACATTCTACGTTGTAAAAAATTATATAATATGCTTCCATCTAAACTTTATTTTCTTACATCACACGCGTCTATACCGTACTATATACTACCATAGGCAAACCCAACATTAAATTACATACTGTATTGTATACCTTATACATTTTAATATGTATACCTTATACATTTTAATATAACACTATGCATTATTCTACCCACCCTAATGTGTATCGAAATGGTTTATTACGTCATTTCAGTGATTGCTAAGCCAGAATCCATCTTCTCGGTTAAAATTGTCTCTGTGTTTGTATATGTGGATCGCCTCACGAACGAATCTCTCATGATAGCCAGATGGCTTGCAGAGAACCTCTGTCTTGGAGAAGTCAATGTCATGTGAGCCCACTGAGTTGTAACAGTGATCTGCCACGGCTGAGGTGTTTGTCCTACCGTGTTTCAGGTCAGCTTTATGTTCACGGATGCGGTATGAGACATGTCGTTTGGTTTCCCCAATGTAACTGCTACCACAGAGGCAACTTAGTTTGTAGACACCAGGGTACTGTATGCCTGGAACCACATCTTTTACAGACGGTACCAGATCACGGATTTTATTTACTGTGTTGAATCGGACCTGGATCTTGTGTTTAATCAGGATTTTGGAGATCTTTTCTGTGACCCCAGCAATGTAGGGTAAGGTGATGGTCTTGAAAGGCTCCTCAACAGGATCCTTCTTGATGGATGGAGTGATGGCTTTGCGGATTGTGTAGTCGGAGTAACCATTAGCCTTAAGAACTTGGCGTACGTGTTTGAGTTCAGTGGAAAAGTGTTCATGGTCGGAGATGCATTGGGCTCTATGATATAGAGTCTTGATGAGGGAATTCTTCTGGGATGGATGGTAGTGGGAATCCGGTTTTAGATAAGCATCCGTGTGGGTGGCTTTCCTGTAGACAGAGTGGCTCATTGAACCATCAGGTCTCCTTTTGATTAGGACATCCAAAAAGGGTAGCTTGCCATCATTTTCGACTTCCATGGTGAATCTGATGGCTGGGTGTATGGAATTGATGTGGTCGAGAAATTGGTCTAGAGCAGGCCGGCCATGTGGCCAGATGACAAAAGTGTCGTCTACGTACCTCTTCCATAAGGTCGGGCGTAGAGTGGCAGTCTGGATGGCGTCCGTCTCAAATTTCTCCATGAAGATGTTGGCTACAACCGGAGATAGGGGGGAGCCCATTGGGGTGCCCTCAATTTGCTTGTAGAAGGTTCCATTCCAGGTGAAGTATGTATTGGTTAAGCAGTGTCTCACCAGGGGGGGTACCCCTGCATTCAGTCCTTGATGAACCAAGTCTTCAATGATTGTGATGGTGTCAGGCACAGGCACCTTGGTGAACAAGGAAACCACATCAAAACTGACAAGCAGGTCGTCTGGGGACAGGGCAATCCCCTTGATTGTCGATACCAGGTCAGTAGAGTTTAGTACTGCAGAGGTGGTTTTTCCAGTGAAAGGCCGTAGGATTTCGGACAAAAAACGAGCCAGTTTGTAAGTGGGGGAGTTGATAGTAGAGACAATGGGACGAAGAGGTGTATCTTCTTTATGTATCTTTGGCAAGCCGTACAATCTTGGTGGCCTGGCTGCAGAAGGTTTCAACGAGAACTGTTTGGTCTGATCAATTAATGCGGTTGAAGCAGAAATGATGTTGTTGGTTTTGGAGACGAGGCTGTTGGTGGGGTCTCTTTTTATTTTTGTATAGCTGCCATCGTTGAGTAGTTCTTGAATTTTGTTGTTGTATTCTATTTTGTCCATGATGACAGTGGCATTGCCTTTGTCGGCTGAGAGGATGACAATGTCATCCCTCTTTTTTAATTGAGCTAATTCAAAACGCTCATCTTTGCTGATGTTGCTAGCTAGCATCTTAGCGTTTTTGAGGGTTACAGAGATTTCAGATCTTGCTACGTCTGCAGCGATGTGACTCAAGCCCTTGAGAGCTACATCTACTCGAGCAATTATATCATTAACTGGTATGTGTCTAGGTGTGACTGCAAAGTTTAGTCCTTTAGCTAAAACGGATTTCAAACCTTCAGAAATAGGACTGTTACTACGATTAATTACGACTTTGTTAACATCTAGCTTTTCAATGTGTGGGTCCGGTTTCTTGTTTGAGAGGCGGTTGAATTTGGAAATCAAGTTGTCCTTACATTTAGTCGACATAGCGGCAGCTGAAGAGGCAGTCATTTTTTCTACATGTTCCCAATCCGATGTGGACATTGTTGCACTCAAAGATAAGTGTGATTTGTAGAGTGTCTTGTCTAACTGATCTAGTTCGGTGCGCGTAAGTCTGATTTTCTCTGAGATAAGAGCTAAGATAGTTCTAGACAGAATTCGTTTCGCATTAGAAGAAGTTACAGCAGCAGATGTTAGTGTAAATGCGTTTGGTATTACCTTAGAGTCGCGGCATCTCTTCAGAAAGGTGAGAGACTCGATTAGCTGAGCCTTCTTATCCCGGAGCTTGTTGAAGGATCTCAAAGTTATGTGGAAACCCTCCCCGTAGAGGCGGTTAAATTTCGATTTAAAGCTTTCGTGACTGCAGGGATTCATCTTCTTGGTTCTTACGGTAAAGTCACGTAGAAGGGAAGTAATAAAATAATAAAAATAAAACATAATAAAACAATTCTCACGACGTTTCGGCCACAACGCAAGCAGCCGTCCTCAGGCGAAGAATGAAGCACCTCCAAGCTTGGAGCGTGTATTTAAGCTGGGTTAGAGGGGGGAGGTGGGAAGAAGAGCGCCTAAACAAAATAATTTGCATATCAAGACGAATTCAGCATATGGAAAATGCGTAGGAGGTGGGCGGGGGGGGGTTCCAAATCAATACTATGCCCGTGCATTATGCAGGATTTGCAGCCTCAAAGGGGGGGGGGAAGGGGGTAGCATTAACAAAGGACAGGAATGTTAATAGTATGTAGCTGCAGTTACTAAACAACCACGTAAAAAAAAAACTAAAGTAAAAACTGCATAACAAACTAAAGTATAAACTACATAGCATCATCAGTATACTTACTATACTCTACAATAAGCTGAGTTACTAACAGTAAGTAATACATAAAAAATTCTACGTTGTAAAAAATTATATAATATGCTTCCATCTAAACTTTATTCTCTTACATCACACGCGTCTATACCGTACTATATACTACCATAGGCAAACCCAACATTAAATTACATACTGTATTGCTATAAACCACCCTATACCTTATACATTTTAATATAACACTATGTGCTATTCTACCCACCCTAATGTGTATCGAAATGGTTTATTACGTCCTTCCAGTGATTGCTAAGCCAGAATCCATCTTCTCAGTTAAAATTGTCTCTGTGTTTGTATATGTGGATCGCCTCATGAACGAATCTCTCATGATAGCCAGATGGCTTGCAGAGAACCTCTGTCTTGGAGAAGTCAATGTCATGTGAGCCCACTGAGTTGTAACAGTGATCTGCCACGGCTGAGGTGTTTGTCCTACCGTGTTTCAGGTCAGCTTTATGTTCACGGATGCGGTCTGATCTGGTACCGTCTGTAAAAGATGTGGTTCCAGACATACAGTACCCTGGTGTCTACAAACTAAGTTGCCTCTGTGGTAGCAGTTACATTGGGGAAACCAAACGACATGTGGTTTATAGCAATACAGTATGTAATTTAATGTTGGGTTTGCCTATGGTAGTATATAGTACGGTATAGACGCGTGTGATGTAAGAGAATAAAGTTTAGATGGAAGCATATTATATAATTTTTTACAACGTAGAATTTTTTATGTATTACTTACTGTTAGTAACTCAGCTTATTGTAGAGTATAGTAAGTATACTGATGATGCTATGTACTTTATACTTTAGTTTGTTATGCAGTTTTAACTTTAGTTTTTTTTTACGTGGTTGTTTAGTAACTGCAGCTACATACTATTAACATTCCTGTCCTTTGTTAATGCTACCTCCCCCCCCCCCCTTTGATGCTGCTAATCCTGCATAATGCACGGGCATAGTATTGATTTGGAACCCCGCCCACCTCCTACGCATTTTCCATATGCTGAATTCCTCTTGATATGCAAATTATTTTGTTTAGGCGCTCTTCTTCCCACCTCCCCCCCTCTAACCCAGCTTAAATACACGCTCCAAGCTTGGAGGTGCTTCATTCTTCGCATGAGGACGGCTGCTTGCGTTGTGGCCGAAACATCGTGAGAATTGTTTTATTATGTTTTATTTTTATTATTTTATTACTTCCCTTCTACGTGACTTTACCGAAAGAACCAAGAAGATGAATCCCTGCAGTCACGAAAGCTTTAAATCGAAATTTAACCGCCTCTACGGGGAGGGTTTCCACATAACTTTGAGATCCTTCAACAAGCTCCGGGATAAGAAGGCTCAGCTAATCGAGTCTCTCACCTTTCTGAAGAGATGCCGCGACTCTAAGGTAATACCAAACGCATTTACACTAACATCAGCTGCTGTAACTTCTTCTAATGCGAAACGAATTCTGTCTAGAACTAGCTTAGCTCTTATCTCAGAGAAAATCAGACTTACGCGCACCGAACTAGATCAGTTAGACAAGACACTCTACAAATCACACTTATCTTTGAGTGCAACAATGTCCACATCGGATTGGGAACATGTAGAAAAAATGACTGCCTCTTCAGCTGCCGCTATGTCGACTAAATGTAAGGACAACTTGATTTCCAAATTCAACCGCCTCTCAAACAAGAAACCGGACCCACACATTGAAAAGCTAGATGTTAACAAAGTCGTAATTAATCGTAGTAACATTCCTATTTCTGAAGGTTTGAAATCCGTTTTAGCTAAAGGACTAAACTTTGCAGTCACACCTAGACACATACCAGTTAATGATATAATTGCTCGAGTAGATGTAGCTCTCAAGGGCTTGAGTCACATCGCTGCAGACGTAGCAAGATCTGAAATCTCTGTAACCCTCAAAAACGCTAAGATGCCAGCTAGCAACATCAGCAAAGATGAGCGTTTTGAATTAGCTCAATTAAAAAAGAGGGATGACATTGTCATCCTCTCAGCCGACAAAGGCAATGCCACTGTCATCATGGACAAAATAGAATACAACAACAAAATTCAAGAACTACTCAACGATGGCAGCTATACAAAAATAAAAAGAGACCCCACCAACAGCCTCGTCTCCAAAACCAACAACATCATTTCTGCTTCAACCGCATTAATTGATCAGACCAAACAGTTCTCGTTGAAACCTTCTGCAGCCAGGCCACCAAGATTGTACGGCTTGCCAAAGATACATAAAGAAGATACACCTCTTCGTCCCATTGTCTCTACTATCAACTCCCCCACTTACAAACTGGCTCGTTTTTTGTCCGAAATCCTACGGCCTTTCACTGGAAAAACCACCTCTGCAGTACTAAACTCTACTGACCTGGTATCGACAATCAAGGGGATTGCCCTGTCCCCAGACGACCTGCTTGTCAGTTTTGATGTGGTTTCCTTGTTCACCAAGGTGCCTGTGCCTGACACCATCGCAATCATTGAAGACTTGGTTCATCAAGGACTGAATGCTGGGGTACCCCCCCCTGGTGAGACACTGCTTAACCAATACATACTTCACCTGGAATGGAACCTTCTACAAGCAAATTGAGGGCACCCCAATGGGCTCCCCCCTATCTCCGGTTGTAGCCAACATCTTCATGAAGAAATTTGAGACGGACGCCATCCAGACTGCCACTCTACGCCCGACCTTATGGAAGAGGTACGTAGACGACACTTTTGTCATCTGGCCACATGGCCGGCCTGCTCTAGACCAATTTCTCGACCACATCAATTCCATACACCCAGCCATCAGATTCACCATGGAAGTCGAAAATGATGGCAAGCTACCCTTTTTGGATGTCCTAATCAAAAGGAGACCTGATGGTTCAATGAGCCACTCTGTCTACAGGAAAGCCACCCACACGGATGCTTATCTAAAACCGGATTCCCACCACCATCCATCCCAGAAGAATTCCCTCATCAAGACTCTATATCATAGAGCCCAATGCATCTCCGACCATGAACACTTTTCCAGTGAACTCAAACACGTACGCCAAGCTCTTAAGGCTAATGGTTACTCCGACTACACAATCCGCAAAGCCATCACTCCAACCATCAAGAAGGATCCTGTTGAGGAGCCTTTCAAGACCATTACCTTACCCTACATTGCTGGGGTCACAAAAAAGATCTCCAAAATCCTGATTAAACACAAGATCCAGGTCCGATTCAACACCGTACATAAAATCCGTGATCTGGTACCGTCTGTAAAAGATGTGGTTCCAGACATACAGTACCCTGGTGTCTACAAACTAAGTTGCCTCTGTGGTAGCAGTTACATTGGGGAAACCAAACGACATGTCTCAGACCGCATCTGTGAACATAAAGCTGACCTGAAACACGGTAGGACAAACACCTCAGCCGTGGCAGATCACTGTTACAACTCAGTGGGCTCACATGACATTGACTTCTCCAAAACAGAGGTTCTCTGCAAGCCATCTGGCTATCATGAGAGATTCGTTCATGAGGCGATCTACATATACAAACACAGAGACAATTTTAACTGAGAAGATGGATTCTGGCTTAGCAATCACTGGAAGGACGTAATAAACCATTTCGATACACATTAGGGTGGGTAGAATAATACATAGTGTTATATTAAAATGTATAAGGTATAGGGTGGTTTATAGCAATACAGTATGTAATTTAATGTTGGGTTTGCCTATGGTAGTATATAGTACGGTATAGACGCGTGTGATGTAAGAGAATAAAGTTTAGATGGAAGCATATTATATAAGTTTTTACAACGTAGAATTTTTTATGTATTACTTACTGTTAGTAACTCAGCTTATTGTAGAGTATAGTAAGTATACTGATGATGCTATGTAGTTTATACTTTAGTTTGTTATGCAGTTTTTACTTTAGTTTTTTTTACGTGGTTGTTTAGTAACTGCAGCTACATACTATTAACATTCCTGTCCTTTGTTAATGCTACCCTCCCCCCCTTTGATGCTGCTAATCCTGCATAATGCACGGGCATAGTATTGATTTGGAACCCCCCCCGCCCACCTCCTACGCATTTTCCATATGCTGAATTCCTCTTGATATGCAAATTATTTTGTTTAGGCGCTCTTCTTCCCACCTCCCCCCCTCTAACCCAGCTTAAATACACGCTCCAAGCTTGGAGGTGCTTCATTCTTCGCCTGAGGACGGCTGCTTGCGTTGTGGCCGAAACGTCGTTAGAATTGTTTTATTATGTTTTATATTTATTATTTTATTACTTCACTTCTACGTGACTTTACCGAAAGAACCAAGAAAAAAATGTATGTTAATTAATACGTAGATTTGGTGAAACAAAGTAGTTGTAACTTACGTCCCCGTGCTTTAATCGTTTTTTTTTATCATTTACCTTCAAAAAGAATCTGGCATGTCTCGCACCCCCAGAAGCCCAAGCTATTGATGCTTTGATATTTTCATTCCCTTTGTGCTGTTCGACGTTTGGCGTTGTCCTCTGGTCTAACACCGGTGGTGAGACAAGGCCATACGGGAGGCTGTCTCTGGTGTAGTCCAATCAGTTTCAAAGACAAGATATATATCATCGGAGCATGTTTGTTTGCTCGCATGTTTAACCACAAGCATGATGTGTGGTTAATGCAGACTTGATGCCTTGCAATAGGTGTGCGTCTATTTCGTGTGTGAACATATTAACGTTGCCGGAAAGAGTGAAGCCTATTCCTTTACCATCGTGGTTTTCTCTCGCCCCGTACGCTGTTCGCACGTGATCATTGTTGTTCGGCGATCATCAGCCACACTCACAAAGGCGAAACGTGTCGCTTACTTATTGCACCTGGTGCGAAGGCGGGCACTTGTCTCCCACACTG
The DNA here is from genome assembly GCF_964198595.1 of Lampetra fluviatilis. NCBI lineage: Eukaryota > Metazoa > Chordata > Hyperoartia > Petromyzontiformes > Petromyzontidae > Lampetra > Lampetra fluviatilis. The sequence continues at coordinate 2,607,559 of NC_136325.1, read as the reverse complement.
CGCCACGTTCCGTTACGTCTCAGTGGAAGGAGTCGACTCTTGGCGTGTACTTTGCAGGATCTTCTTGAACACCGCCAACTGAGAGTCTGAAATTTACAAAGACATTGGCTGCCGCTGCCGGGAGGAGGAAGAAATTCAGAAGAAAATGTTTTTATTCCAGATTCAAATTTTATTGTTTTTCGGCAGGAAGGGCCCAACGAGTTGCCAAGCTTTATTTCACAGGCGTCCTGCGACGGTACAGGCGTTATTATTATGATCATCATCATCATAATTTTAATCCCACACGTATGGCTGCATAGATCGCGTACAATACGGCGAGCAACGGTGCGTGCTTCACACGTGACGGGAAAAGGGGCAACCGGTCGCAGTCGTAAAAAAACTAATTCTGAATAATTCGGTATTGCTCGCGTGGAGGTCAACCGAGGGGAACCCGAGGTCACCATCAGCCCCGCGTTACGAGGCGGGTCACCACCTTTGCCGCTTGTGTACGTATGTGGAACTTCTTTTGCACCGCAGTTAAGTAAAGGTGTGTGGAAAGGAGAAAAACTCAACACGCAAGAAGGCAGTTTTAAAGAAATTATTTTGTCAATCTAAATGATGTTTTAATGGTACATAGCTCCCAGTGACTTTGGAATATTGGGAGAGCGTTTCAAACGGGCGCAGAAACGCGTCTGCATACCAAGTCTGGAAACATTCCTCAGTCGGCACGAGGCCTCTCATCCAGTCCACTGCAAGAAAGTTCACCAGAGCAATACCGGTACCAGATCTCGGCATAAATCAGTGGCTCTTAACTTGGGGTGCACGCACCTCCTGGGGGTGCGAGATGCCTTTTCAGGGAGTGATTTTCTTTAGGAGGTAAATCATCGAAAGTACAAATTAAGCATGGGCACGAAAGTGCAACTACTTTGTTTCAAACCGATGTATTTATAAACAATGTTTACGATTGAGAACCAAAGGGGTGCAAGGCTGCAGTAAAGGTTAAGAACCACTGGTATGATTCAATTTATCCTACCAGACACACAGAAGCCAATTCCGGGACTATCCGGGCCAAACCTAGATTGGCGGCAGTCCTACATTTGGAATCAACGTACGTTAAGACTACACTTTGGCTGCTTTAAATGTCCACGTGATGATAAGCCGCTTGGTTGAGCTATCATTTGTGGCCAGGTCGCTTCTAAGAAAGAGATATATTGCTCAGTGGGCCTTACCTGGTAAAAAAGTGTCATCGTACTTAAAAGCATATCCGTGGCTTTCTCCCTCGGACCGTGAAAGGGATGGGTGGGATGGCTGTGATGGGTGCGATGGGAGGGATGGGAGGGATAGGAGCGATGGGAGCGATGGGTGCGATGGGTGCGATGTGTGTTATGGGAGGGGTGGGAGGGATGTTAGTGATGGGTGCGATGGGCTGTTGGAAGGGTGGTTTTTGCAGCGCCGTGTCTTACCAGCCAGCAAAGGGTTAATGCGGTATCACAACGGTTCTCATGTTGGGCGTACGGTAATGAAAATATCCGAGTTCTCATCGCACCGTGTCTGTGTCTGTGTGCACGTTGGGCACCCTGCGCAGTGTCGGTTTCATGTTTACCTAATGGCATCGTTCTGTCAAGTGAGAGACGACGGGATTTCAGCGTTCACCTTTTTGAGACGACTTCAATATAGTTTTAGCTTTTTCACTGCAATGACCGAAGAAGGCGATCCTGGAGCGACAATAGTGTGCCGCGGTTGTCGCATCCATAGCGGACTGTGGGCCGGGTCGTGACTGGCTGACTTTCCTTACTGACACGGCAGGCTGCCCTGCTTTGTACGCACTCACGGACCTGTCCCGGGGTTGCTTAAATGTCTCGTCTCATTCAATTTGTAACTGTGCCGAGACGAGTCCGATGATAAACTGCCCGAGCCGACTTGCGCTGCACGGCTGTTTACTATTGAACATCGTTTCATGTTTGTGCCATATATTCTATCTCTCGTGTGATACAGTTGTTGTTCTTCTGATTTCTTACTTGCCTTTCATTGCTGAAAATAGTTTTTTACTTTTGTCGTTTTGATGTCCCGGGTCACTATAAATGCGACTCCTAAATCTTGGTTATCAAGAGCCTGGAGGAGATCGCTTGATGATTCCTCCTCCCACCACGTGTGGACCTGCACGTGCTTAAATTTCCCCCCATTTCAATAATAATTTTAAGCATAATTGATTAAAGTAATTTTTATTTTTAACCATGTTCTCTTTATATAAATGCAGTGATTTAAATATTTAAAGAAAACAAAGCTGCAAATGCAATCCTTTAAACAAAGTTAAGTCAATCAAAATATTAAAAAAAAATTACACGTTTATTAAGTTACCTTTCCTGCCGATATTAACAATATGTTCACACTTTTATGGGGGTGGTGGGGTGATGGAGGGAGGGTTAAGAAGATTCACTCCATGGTGCTGATGGAGCTTCTTCAGGACACTCAATTCACTCCTAGCACGTGGAGCGAAACGTCGGACGTCACGCCGAACAAGGCGCGGCGACACAACCTGGACATCGCACCGGGGAGCTGTGGCACTGCGTGGGCGCCCTGGACAGGGCTGCTCGCAGTTTCGAGCGCCTCCACAACTGCACGGGAGCGGCCCCTGGGACCAATCACCCCCGGTGCCAGCCCGGCCTGCGGAGTTGCTATTTATAGCCTCCGGCTGGCAATGATGCCACCGCTGGCCGCTGGGAAACTGTTGAGCCGGACATCCATGGATGGTGGGATGGGGAGGGGGGAGATGTTAACTACTGGACATCTGTGGAAACGAGCATTATAGCTCATCGGATTCCTCCTCCAGTATAAATCAATATTCTCGATCCCGACCCTGACACCTGCTGTATATTTGGGAGTTTGTGTGTTCTCCCTCCCCCGTGGTCGCGTGGATTTTTCTCTGGATTCTCCGATTTTTCCCTCCACATTTAGTATCAACATCACACGTTTAAGAGTCTTTGACTGCGATAAATGTCCACACGATAAGCCCTTGCGCTCAGTGTGCGCACTTATTACCATTCCCAATACGCGTCGCATGGATGCGTATTATCGATAACCTAACGTGGCTGTCGGATGGACTATGAGCATAATCGATACAATAGACACTTCGATTCAGGTTGCACAAGACCATATATTGGCAGAGAAGCGCCCCTACAGCCAACGCCAGGCCCACTTTCTTTTCTGTAAATGAACGTCATTATGAAACAGCGTTATAAGAGGCAGCGTTATATATGAGGTATGGCTGGTACGTGTAAATTGTGTTATTGTTATGCTGTATTTCCCGAAGAATAATCTTCCCATTTAATTAATCCGGACTCACAGCTGTCACTGATCAACTTCAAACATTTTGAGAGTGCAGCCAATGTTAATTTACAAAACGGGGATTTGTTTTGTACCTTATTGAATAAAAAGTATAATTTTACTTGCAACGGATGTATACACCCTTATTATCAGTTATCATTTGAAACTGTAAATTCAGTTCATAAACATGTTTATGTATGAATATTTTAATAATGATTATGGTCGGAGTGGTAAAGTATTGGTTTAAAATGTTGGTTTTACACTACACCCAGATTTTAAATTAGTTTTATTTGCATGACGCAGTGAGCTTATAATAGCTAACTTGGCAACATGCTAAACCAGGATATACTTCTCAGCCTGGATCTATTCATATAATTGTGCAGTTCATTGTAATAAGGTTCAGCACAATACATGCACCAGATCTGGGTATGATGTTTGTCTGCCACCCAAACACCGATACCAATTCCTCCCAGACTGTCTGAGTCATACCTGGACAGGTGGCAACTGACTACACGTGTGCTTGGGATTCAACTTTAGCGAGAGGAGTAGAGGGGGGGGGAACCTCCAAAGAGCTGACTTCTGTGGGCCCTGGTGGAGATGGGTCTCTGGCAGACATTCGTTTCATTAGCCGTGTCGAGTCTGCAGCCCAATCTTTTTGGACTTCACATCAATCGGCAAGATCTTGAAACCTCTCTGGAAAAGGTTCGCGATGGCTTTTCTCAACTCGGTGATGCGAAGTCCAAAGATGATGACATTGACCGCCATCGGAACGAGGATTGAGAGCTCGATGACATAGTTCACGTTCTTATTCCCGGTGCCACTGCCGCTGGACCGATTTAACCTCCCTCGGACGATAATGGTTAGCAGAGAAATGAAATAAATCGAGGTCACTAGCAGCTGCGTTACGAGCGTCTCTTTGGCTTTCTTACTTAGGGCGGGCGAACTTGCTTTTGCGAACTCTAGGCAGACCCTGATGAAAGTGTACATCAAAATCAGTGGAGGCAGCCCAAGAAACATAACGATACACGCTGACAAAAGCATCCTGGTTCTGGTCGTATCAGAAACGGATAAGTTGACGATGTATATCGAGTAACAAAAAGCACTGTCAATGCTCCTGTCGCCCTCCTTCATTTGCAAGCTGAGCGTGTACACAAGTATGGCCACGCAGGCGGCAACCGTGGAAAGCCAGGCCAGGATTATGATGTACACGGATCGCTTCAGCGGGAGGATCGCGTGGTAGCGCAGAGGCTTACAGATGGCCAGGTATCGGTCGGTTGAGATGAACGACAGGGAGAGCGATTCGGCGATGACAAACAGGTTGATGCAGAAGGCCTGACCCATGCAGCCCACGTACGAAATGTCGCTGCAGCCACTCGACAGGATTTGCAGCTGTTTGGGGATGATGGTCGCGCTGCCTACGATGTCCGCCAATGCCAGGTAGCACAGGAACATGTGCATCGGCTTGTGCAGCTCTCGGCTGAGCACCACCGCGATGAGAATGACGAAGTTCGACACGAGGATGAAGAGGAAGCACAAATGCAGCGCGCTAAATATGAGCCAGCTTGCCTCGCGAGAGATATCTAAAGTGTTGAGCGCAATCGACGACGACGAAGAGCTTCCGTTTTCCATCGCTCGGAGCTGTTTGTCGACAGCGTTCGATACTAAATCTAGCAACCACGTCGACATTGCGTTTGTTCAATGTTAGTCGGCGTTCGTGTACCCTGCATTGCACACGATAAAGTTCACACGTTAAAAAAGAAGTGCTATATTCGGACTCTTAATATGAATGCTGCAGATTATCGGTTGTTTTCATTTATTGCTAGGCGTTTACTCGCATCAGAATCTTTGGGACCTTTCTTGGCAGCATCAAATTATAGGTTTCAAAGACAATGCACACATATATATTACCGGAGAATGTTTTTGTTTGCATGTTCATCACAAGTACGTGTTCTTAATGCAGACCTTATTCCTTGCGAAATGTTTTTATTTTGTGGTTGAACATCTTAACACCTATTTTATTGCCAGAAAGGGTAAAACCTATTCTTATACTTCTAATCAGCTTTTTTTCCCACAGATGTCCGTCAAGGTGGGTCAGAACGTTACAAGAAATTATAGAAAAACACGATAGGAGTGCAATGTATAGAAAAGGTAAACGAATCACGGACAAAAATATATTACGAAAAATATATTCACAGGTACAGCCCACTGAGCTATTAGCTTATTATTTAGAAGCCACCTGGCCACAAATGATAGCTCAACGAAGTGGCTTATCAACCGGTCTAAGGCAAAATAAATGCTGGACTTCGGTTTGTACGAAAATCTAATCTTGATTTGAAGCTTTCGTGACTGCAGAAATCCATACTTTTTGGTTCTTTCAGTAAAGTCACGTAGGTAGAAAATAAATCACGACGTTTCGGGCGCAACACAAGCGTCCGTCATCACCTGATCACCTGATGGCGGACGCTTGTGTTGCGCCCGAAACGTCGTGATTTATTTTATGCCTACGTGACTTTACCGAAAGAACCAAAGAGTACGAAAATGTAATGTTTGTTAAATCATAAAGAACCAGCGTCACGTACCTCGCTCTCTCAGTCCCATCCAGCGGAGTGCCCCCGCGGCAGCGACAACGAGTCTCTTTATATGCACGCGCGCGCCCGTGAGTGGGCGGGCGCGTCCGCTCATGACAAAGGCAACTCGCGCGAGACTCGGCGCTCGGGGGCTATCGTCTTAGGACGTCATTAGCGTCGGGCGGTCAGCGAGGGAGCACGCGGAGACTTCCCCGCCCTCCCGCGGCATCGACCCGTGTCGACGGACGCTTTGCTCGTTCGGAGGGTGTGGTTACGCACCAGCCCATCCGAGCACTTGTGTTGTGTGTGTGTGCTGGGTTTTTAGTGGGGAGCGGTGGCGTAGCGGTTAGCGCGCTGCGCTACGAAACCGGCGACTCGAGTTCGATTCCCGCTCACGGCCAACACCGGTGACGATTATTTGAACCAGGCCTGAGCCTCCCCTAGGTCGACTCAGCCTCAAATGAGTAAACATCGCCACTGGGGAGACAAAGGCGGCCGGGCGTGGTGCTGGCCACCCACCCCCTCGTGTATCGTTCTGGCCTTCATAGGTGCTCGCTAACAGCACTTGCCCCAACAGTCTGTTACAGCCTATATGGGGATCTTTGTCTGTGTTTTTTGAAAGAGTCAACTTTATTTAATTCGTGTTGTCGTTGCAGATCTCAAACTTTGTTCAATATTATTACGACTACTGTGTAATGTTTCGACGCGATTCGAAAGGACTGTGGCGCCGGGCAGAAGGAGCGCAGAGAGGCCGAGCGGGAGACGCGAGGATGGACAGAGGGCAAAACGATTTGGCGATGATGCTGCTGCTGGTGGTGTTGTGCTGGCATTGGTGCACAAAGCACAGTCACTCGAAGATGTTCATAATATCACGTTAAACGCATCGTACCCCAAAAACATCACCTCTTATATTTGTTTTCCCATTAAGGCAAATGTATTCACATTTTGGGAGTTACAGGCGTCCTACTCAGCCCATTATAGTATGCATGTTGAACTTCTTTCATACCGTACGTAGCCAAGTATGTCATCTGTATTTGTCGTGTGAGATCACAGTGTTCTCGTCGATTAAAATGGAGTTTTTATTTTATTTAAAAAAAAAGGACAGCGGACGTGTGACTGGGGAAAAGAAAATACAAATAAAACAAATGCAGCCTCCCCCAGCTAGCAAAAGTGTGGCCCGTGACTCAGAAGACCATCGGCACGAGCGACTGCTGCTGAAGAATTGAAATTGATTTTTTTTTCTTTTTAGATTATAACTCGACGCAGATTATTATATATATGTTCATACGCTCTGGTTTAACATTTTTCAACAAATTAGTGGTAATTGGCATCGCCTCGTACAGGTTTCCTTAGTGCTAGGATCTCTAATTACAGCCCAGGGGAGGAGGACAGGGACAGAATGGATGGGGCTGGTCAAAGGATGGGGGGATGAAGGCAAAATAACTCTACGGTGTCATTTTTACAAAACGCTCGTTGCGCATTAAAACCAAGCACTTTTTTGTATTCAGGTGCACCACTGTGGCGAGATGTTAAGTACCCCGCCTGGTACACAGGAGGACGTGGGTTCGATCGCGACCCTGACGCTTGCTGTATATTTGCAGTTTGCGTGTCTCTCTCCCCATGGTCGTGGGGATTTTTCTCCGGCTCCTCCGGTTTCCCCCTCCACATTTTAGAAACATGCCTTTCGAGGATTTGTCTGCACTAAATTTCCACGTGATAAGCCACTTCGTTGAGCTGTCATTTGTGGCCAAGTCACTTCTGAAAAAGATCTGTATAGCTCGGTGGGCCTTGCCTGGTAAATTTTTTTTTTTAATATTCACAAAAAACTAAACTTTATTTATTGAGCATGCTGACACGCCCGGTTTTAATATTTCAAGCCTATGTTCATAGACGCAGTATTATGAAATACGCGTGTGCAATACATGATAAGGCGATGTTACATTACTGTGTATATGAACTCAGCATGATATACACTTTTCCAAGATTGCAATTACAAATTGTGCAAATGCTACATCCGGCGTGGTGGTGCAGCCGTAGAGTATCTGGCTCGCAGCTGGAAATTTAGAGTTCGAATCCTGGTCATGGCTTGACCCAGCTCAGTTGCGCAGTGGTTGCACTTGTGCCACACAGCAAGAACAACCTGAGCTCGGTTCCTGACATAGCGCGGCCTTTCCGTGTCGAGTATGGACGTTCTCCCCCCGTTTTGCGTGGGTTTCCTCCATGTGTTCTGGTTTATTTCCACAGCTAAAACGCAATATCATTGCCGTTGACTAAACACCCCAATGCAGAACCCTGATAAAACAGACGAGCCATTTATGACTCACCTGTAAAAAGGTTATTATATATATCGCACTGGGGTCCACAAAACAAACACCACTCTGTGGGGAAGCCAACAGTGGTTGTCCTATGGAGAAACTACCCCCTGAAATATGCACGTGGAATTACCACAGCTGGCTCAGGGCTATAAACTTGGTGAGCAACTGCCTCACGGTCAATTAATTCTGACTTGGTATATATAGCAGGGTAAAAATGTTATATAGTGACACAAATCTTTGTAACGTGTCATGCTCGGTAATATTCAACGGTACGTAATATTAATTTGTTGCAACCGAATATTCATTTATTAAAAAAAAACATGTTTTATTTGTATTCAAGAACCCAGAATACAAAGCAGGCTTCGAAGAGGGGCGAAAAACCTCAACAGCTTATGTGTAACGAACCCAAAGCGATATCTGTTGCAGTTTAATTAACACTTGTCGGGTTTTCGCGACCAATATTGTTGACAACGGTGCATTTTAGGCACAACAATGGAAACATCGGTCAAAAGCCACGTACGGACAACGCCTCATGTGTGTGTGTCAGTCCATTTGTGTGCGTATCAGCCGCTGTGTGTGTGTCTAAGTGAATGCGTGTGTGTGAGTATATGTGTGTGCATGGCTCCATCTGAGTGTGTAAGTCAATGTGCGTTTGTGTGTCTATGTGTGTCAGTCGATGTGTGTGTGTTAATCCATGTGTGTGTATCTAAAGTAGATGTCTGTGTGTCACAGTCCATATGTCTATGTGTGTGTAGGGCAATGTGTGTGTCAGTCTATGTATGTGTGTGTAATTCCATGTGTGTGTGTCTTAGTCGATATGTGTGTGTGTAAGTACGTGTGTTTACGTCAATGTGTGTGTGAGTCCACGTATGTCTGTGTGTGAGTCGATGTGTGTGTGTGAGTCGCTGTATGTGTGTACGTCAACATATGTGTGTAACTCCATGTGTGTGTATCTAAAGTTCATGTCTATGCGTGTGTGAGTCCATATGTGTGTGTGTAAGTCCATGTGTTTGTGTGTGTGAGTCGATGTGTTTGTGTGTGTCAGTCCATGGGCGTCTGTGTTAGTCGCTTTGTGTGCATGGCTCCATGTCAGTCAGTGTAAGTCAATTTCTTTGCGTGTCTGTAGGTCCATGTGTGCGTGTGAGTGAATGTATGTGCTTTATTGACCTGCTCAAGGCCTATGATACCATCAGTAGGCCTGGCCTCTGGGTTGTTCTTCATGCTTTCGGAGTCCCTCAAACTTTGCTCACGATCCTTAAGGACCTTCATGATGGTGAGCGGCCCCACGTCAAACTACATGGCCGTCAGTCAGAGCCATTCCCTCTACACCTTGGGGTGTGACAGGGATGTCCTCTGCCTCCACATTATTTTACATATCTTTTGACCACGTAGTTCGTGAAGCCTTCAATGGCTGTACCCGAGGAATTACCATATGGTACACATACAATGGGAGGCTGATCAATGCCCGGGTGCGGTCAAGGGATACCTCCCTATTGCTCAACCATGTTATGTATGCCGATGCTCTGGTGATTGCTGCTCACTGCTGCTGAACCTGGAGCTTGCCACTAAGCGGTGGGGCCTTACCATTAGCCCCACCAAAACTAAGCACCTGCCTGGGTATTTTGTACCATCGAACAATCCACCCCCACAACTCACAATTGGTGATGCGGCAGTTGTGGAGAGATTGCCGAAATTCCCATACCTGGCCAGTGTGCTCATGACCGTCTCCAGTTTAACAGCAGAGGTCTCACTCCAAATCAGTCGAGTGCCATTATCTTTTCATCGGCTGCGTTACGCTGTGTGGAAGCTACCTGGTCTCTCGTTCCGCATGAAGCTCCAGGTCTTCTAGGCCACGGTAATTCCCTCCCTTCTCTATGCTTGTGAAACGTGCACCCCCCTAATGGAACATCTTCGCCAGTTAGAAACATTTAGGCTGGCCTGCTAACGATCCATCCTGGGTTTAACCATATATGTGTGTGTGCGTCTAAGTCGATGTGTTTCTATGTGTGTGGGTCAATATCTGTGTGTAAGTCCATGTGTGTGTCTGCCTTTTTCGCCCGAGCAACGCCGGGTACTTCCCGCTAGTACATTAATAAAAATGAGGCACATACAGGAGTATTTACTCACCATAGATGCGTATCACTTATATATTTTTTCTCCTTTCCGAACCAACAGCCAAAGCAATATCTGCGAAAACACTTGGAAATCTCTGCTCACACGAAAACACATCGAGCTCAAAGCTAAATCAGAGGCTACAGGGTGGCAATGTTGTGCACTATAATTGAATAGCATTAACAAATAAAAAAACAATAAATTGAACCAACTAATCTAAATATGGCTTCTTTTTACCTCTTCTTGGTTCTTTCGGTAAAGTCACGTAGAAGGGAAGTAATACAAATTTTAATCACCTTCCATTTTCAATTTATTGATTTACATCCAGTTTGCCAAAACGACAAGGTGTTAACACTCGCAAATTAAATTCAATAAATGCGACCATGAGGTCCCCAACGCAGTTTTTTTACTTAAAGCATCGAAAACGATAAATTACACAACGCTTAAAATAAAACATCTTGTAACTTCGATAATGAACAAACACCACCATATCAACCCACCACACACCACAATACACCACAGTGATCAATCTCTCTGCAGATGGAATCGAGGTCACAAGTGTTGTATTGCCCGAAACCCATGACAAAATAGCCACAACGCACCTCCGAATAGCACGATCGGCTACGTATGGTGCGCAAAGTAAGTTCAATGTACATATTTACAACGAATATATGTATTTAATGACTACTTTAGTTTCAAATTTTATTGTATATGAAATTATAATTCGACAATAAGTCAACAATCAATCAACCTTGCTTTAAGTATAACAAATACAGTTGTTCCTCGATTAACGTTTTTAATCCATTCCCCGAAAGCTACTGTTAACCGACATAACTGTTAATGGAACATAGGAATTACATTTCTGCCAAACCAGAAAACGTAAAAAAAAGCCAAACTCTTTGGTTCTTTCAGTAAAATCACGTAGGTCGTAAAATAATAGATCACGACGTTTCGATCGCAACAAAAGCAATCGTCATCAGGTGGGACAACCACAGCACGAAGTTGGCGAGAGATCTGCCGCGGCAGGAGGTTATATAGGCCTCGGCAGTAGGGGGGGAGAGAGAAGGGGGGGGGGGCAGAAAGTGGACCCCGCAGTAGCACCCGGGTCAACGGAGTAAAGTGGACCACCGCGGCAGCACTGGAGAGGTCGGCTGCAAGGGGGGAGAGAGAAGGCGGGGGGGAGCAATGGGCTCACACGAAATTGACTTTTCTAAGACGAAGGTACTCTGCAAACCCACCAGCTATTATCAGAGATTTGTTTATGAAGCCATCCAGATATATAAACACAGACACAGCTTTAACCAAGAAGATGGGTACAAACTGAGCAATCATTGGAAGGACGTTATTAACCAGGTAAAGTCTTAACTGACTCTTGATTTGAAGCTTCCGTGACTGCAGGAATCAATACTCTTGGGTTCTTTCGGTAAAGTCACGTAGGTAGTAATAAAATAAAACAAATTACGACGTTTCGATCGCAACACAAGCGAACTTCATCAGGTGGGACAACCACAGCAAGAAAATGTTGAAGTGGGCGGGAGAGCTGCCGTGGCAAGTCGTTATATAGGTAAGAGAGGGGGGAGGAGGCAAGGGGAGAGAGGGGAGGTGTGGAGTAGGGGGAGGGCCGCGTGAGCGCGAGAGGAAAGAGACGTGTGGTTGGGAGGGTGAAAGTGGGCGGGGCTAGAAGTGGGAAGGTGGTGGAAGAAGAGAAAGTGAGGCTGGGGGGCGTGGGCGGGGCTCGCAGTTAACTGGCAGGTACGATGGAAACAACAACAACGAGTTAAGGCATTTCCTGGTTGATAGCATCCTTCCAATGATTGTTCAATTTATATCCTTTTTCTCGGTTGAAGTTTTATCTATGTTTATATACAGTGAGGGAAAAAAGTATTTGATCCCCTGCTGATTTTGTATGTTTGCCCACTGACAAAGAAATGATCAGTCTATAATTTTAATGGTAGGTTTATTTGAACAGTGAGAGACAGAATAACAACAACAAAATCCAGAAAAACGCATGTCAAAAATGTTATAAATTGATTTGCATTTTAATGAGGGAAATAATTATTTGACCCCTCTGCAAAACATGACTTAGTACTTGGTGGCAAAACCCTTGTTGGCAATCACAGAGGTCAGACGTTTCTTGTAGTTGGCCACCAGGTTTGCACACATCTCAGGAGGGATTTTGTCCCACTCCTCTTTGCAGATCTTCTCCAAGTCATTAAGGTTTCGAGGCTGCGTTTGGCAACTCGAACCTTCAGCTCCCTCCACAGATTTTCTATGGCTAGGCCACTCCAGGACCTTAATGTGCTTCTTCTTGAGCCACTCCTTTGTTGCCTTGGCCGTGTGTTTTGAGTCATTGTCATGCTGGAATACCCATCCACGACCCATTTTCAATGCCCTGGCTGAGGGAAGGAGGTTCTCACCCAAGATTTGACGGTACATGGCCCCGTCCATCGTCCCTTTGATGCTGTGAAGTTGTCCTGTCCCCTTAGCAGAAAAACACCCCCAAAGCATAATGTTTCCACCTCCATGTTTGACGGTGGGGATGGTGTTCTTGGGGTCATAGGCAGCATTCCTCTTCCAAACACAGCGAGTTGAGTTGATGCCAAAGAGCTCCATTTTGGTCTCATCTGACCACAACACTTTCACCCAGTTGTCCTCTGAATCATTCAGATGTTCATTGGCAAACTTCAGACGGGCATGTATATGTGCTTTCTTGAGCAGGGGGACCGTGGGGGTGCTGCAGGATTTCAGTCCTTTACGGCGTAGTGTGTTACCAACTGTTTTCTTGGTGACTATGGTCCTAGCTGCCTTGAGATCATTGACAAGATCCTCCCGTGTAGTTCTGGGCTGATTCCTCACCGTTATCATGATCATTGCAACTCCACGAGGTGAAATCTTGCATGGAGCCCCAGGCCGAGGGAGATTGACAGTTCTTTTGTGTTTCTTCCATTTGCGAATAATCGCACCAACTGTTGTCACCTTCTCACCAAGCTGCTTGGCGATGGTCTTGTAGCCCATTCCAGCCTTGTGTAGGTCTACAATATTGTCCCTGACATCCTTGGAGAGCTCTTTGGTCTTGGCCATGTTGGAGAGTTTGGAATCTGATTGATTGATTGCTTCTGTGAACAGGTGTCTTTTATACAGGTACAAAGCTGAGATTAGGAGCACTCCCTTTAAGAGTGTGCTCCTAATCTCGGCTCGTTACCTCTATAAAAGACACCTGGGAGCCAGAAATCGTTTTGATTGAGAGGGGGTCAAATACTTATTTCCCTCATTAAAATGCAAATCAATTTATAACATTTTTGACATGCGTTTTTCTGGATGTTGTTGTTATTCTGTCTCTCACTGTTCAAATAAACCTACCATTAAAATTATAGACTGATCATTTCTTCGTTAGTGGGCAAACGTACAAAATCAGCAAGGGATCAAATACTTTTTTCCCTGACTGTATCTGGATGGCTTCATGAACAAACCTTTGAAAGTAGCCCGAAGGTTTGCAGAGTTCCTTGGTCTCGGAAAAAACGATATCATGCGAGCCCACAGCGTTATAACAATGGTCAGCTACGGCAGAGGTATTGGTTCTCTCTCTCTCCCCCCTTGCCTCCTCCCCCCTCTCTTACCTATATAACCTCTTGCCACGGCAGCTCTCCCGCCGACTTCAGCATTTTCTTGCTGTGGTTGTCCCACCTGATGAAGTTCGCTTGTGTTGCGATCAAAACGTCGTGATTTTTTTATTTTATTTTTAACTGTGTTGTTTCCATCATACCTGCCTATGTGAGCTGTTATTTCCGACTCTCTGTGTGCCTTTCTCTCTCTCTCTCTCTGTGCATCTCTCTCCGATCTCTACTCCAGTGGCCCGGGTGCTGCTACGGGGTCCACTTTCTGCCCCCCCCCCCCTTCTCTCTCTCCCCCTACTGCTGAGGCCTATATAACCTCGTACCACGGCAGATTTCTCGCCTATTTCAGCAGTTTTTTCTTGCTGTGGTTGTCCCACCTGATGACGATTGCTTGTGTTGCGATCAAAACGTCATGATCTATTATTTTATACCTACATGACATTACCGAAAGAACCAAAGAGTATGGATTCCTGCAGTCACGAAAGCTTCAAACAAAAAACAAAGCCAAGTCGACGTCTAAACGCTCATAAATGGGCGTCGCTTATTGGCTGAGGCAGCATGCGCTCAGCCCCCCTTATGAGCGCTCGGATTGGCCTAAATTGGCGCCACCGCGTGCATATAACGTAAACAAATAACGTTACATCACAATGTCAACGTTAGTAGACACCTTGGGGGGTCCTGTGGGAGGCGAAACGTTAACCGCAAAAAAACGTTAACCGATGGTAACTTGTAACTGAGGGACTACCGTACCATTTCACTTTATGAACATTCGGCATTCTTCGACCCCCCCTCCCTTACATGGTGACATCACAATCCCTGCACCCGCTCTACCAGCCCCCCATAGTCGGTAGGAGTGAGGGGGGAGATAGCTGTGGATGAATGAGGGTGCAGTGCGTGATGGAGGTGGAATACAAGGCCTAGAACCCTTACCTGTCTCCACGTGTTGACAGTCCACGCTTCATAAAATATTAATTTAACATTATGCAGCTAAGCTAAATGATGTTTATGCTTAACCATCTTCATGCTGCCCAGCATGGTATAGGGGCCCCATAAACGTGACTATTCTAACTGCTTCTCGCGTACCCTCACCTCACACGAGAGCAAACATCTGGCAAGCAACATACATCACTAACGTGGCAAGAATACCCGAATACGCAACGTGCAGCAGCAAGATGCAGGAACATCTACCTGGTACCTCTGGACTGCAACATGCTGCCGAGTGCAAAATTATACATACGAAACATCACTGGTAAGCCCACACCGGCTAGATATGTTCTTACCTCAGTAGGCCCCACCACTTCCTATTTAGGCTCCACGTCCCTATTCCTTTGGCCCCATATCTTCTTCATGAGACTTTGCCTCTTACTTTCGGCTCAGCTCCTTCTTAGGCCCCACACCTTCAGTAATTGGTAGGGACATTAAGTAGGGGTGGGTGTGGACTAAACATATTTTTTTATTTTACCAGGTAAGGCCCCACTGAGCTATGTAGCTCTTTTTCAGTAGCGACATGACCACAAGTGATATCTCAATGAAGTGGCTTATCATCACGTGGGGAATTATACCAGCAGCCAAACACTCTAAATGCGTGATGTTCATTCTAAATGTGGAGGGAGAAAACCGGAGGACCCGGAGAATAATTCACAGGGAGAGAGAGAAAGACCGCAAACTACAAATATACAGCAGGCGTCAGGGTTGGGATCGAACCCACGACCTCCTGTGTACCAGGCGAGGTTGTCTACATCTCATAGCCAACGTGGCGCGCAATAGGTAGGGTTGAGCGTGTACAGTAAGTGGGGGTGGTGGGGAAAAAAGGTGGGGGGTGGGCGGGTACAGTAGATGGGGGTCGGGACAGTAGGTGGGGGTGGGCGGGTACAGTAGGTGGGAGTGGGGACAGTAGGTGGGGGTGGGCAGGTACAGTGGGGTGGGTACAGTGGGTGGGGTGGGCACAGTAGGAGTACAGTATGTGGGGTGGGCAGGTACAGTGGGTGGGTACAGTGGGTGGGGGTGGGCGGGGACAGTAGACAGGGCGAAAGCGACTTGACGACCAAAATATCCCTCCGAGAGTCGTTTCAGCTGTCCCTCGCATTTATCGTTTCGTTTTTTTATTATTCAGGTGAGGTTGAGCACAAAAACACTTCTTATTCGCAGTTTGGAATCCAGTACCCCATTATCAACTGAAAGGAAGGCAATGCTTTTCAAGTGCAATGCAGATGCAATATCCCCCCCCCCCTGCTGGTTTTGAAATTCAAACAAATGCGGTAATTGGCATCGTCGCAGTCCAGGTTGCCTTGGTGTCAGCATCTCTAATTACAGCCCAGGGGAAAAGGACATAGACAGAGGGAGGGGAGGAGATAGTCAGAGGATGAAGGCGGTGAAAGCAAAATAACTCTTCGGTGTCATTTCACGGAATGCTCGTTCCGTATGAAACCCCAAGCACTGTAATCAACAGGAAAAAAAAACTGTAATTGATATCTTTATTGAGCACGCTTATACGTCCGATTTTAACATGCATTTTTTATAGATAATTTTCATAAACACGGTGTGATGAAATACAGGTGTAAATGACAATGTGATGTTACATATGTAGTTAGTAAAATATATATTTAAAAGTTCATGATTAAAAATAAACTTTACATGTGCTACTCCCAGCGTGGTCGTGCAGTGGAAGCTTACGAGTTCAAATCCTGGTTATGGTTTAATCCAGCTGGGTGGTGCAGTGCTAACAATTGCGTCTCACGGCAAGAAATACCTGGGCTTGGTTCCTAACATAGCGCGCACGCCTTTTTTTGTAGAATATGTACGTTCTCCCCCTGTACAGCGTGAGTTTCCTCCAGGTTTTCTGGTTAATTCCCACAGCTGATAACGCAATGTCATTGCTGTTGACTTAACACCGCAATGCAGGGACCTGCTGAAAAAAATAAAAAATTTTGACTCGCCTGTTTAAAAAGTTATTTTATATTTCGCACTTGGGTCGACAAAACAATTACCACTTTGTGGGGTCAACAAGGTAGACCTATATATAAACTATCCTCCACCATATCAATGTGGAATTTACACATCTGGCTTAGGGCTGTAAACAGGCCTCACGCTCAATGAAGATAAATCACTTTGACTCTGATTTGCCATATACCAGGGTAACATTTCACAAATTTATGAAAAAAAAGGTAAAGTTTCATGCTCGACTATAGTGAAAGCTGCATAGTATTGTGACCGAACGCTAATAAGTAAAAATTTTCAGCATCTGTAACGCTCATTGCAACCTCTGTCGTTTGGATACTTGGAGCGAGTGAAGGATCCTTGAGGGTAAGTATTGCACATGCACTTCCATGGGGCATTCAGATGATTATATGTATGACGGAACTGAACCTTGGTTTATAAAGACTTCGAATTCAAGCTTTCTCTAGATCGTAGTTGTCCAATGTAGCGTTGCGCAGTTGCCTAAATGAACGAATGTGGCTTCGTGAATTCAGAGCCATGTGAGATGTGCCTCCTTCAACAATGGCAACATGTTTTTTCCAATAACCATCCTCAGACTGCAGCCCACACTCTCTGAGGCTGCAAAAGACAAAGAATGCCAATGGCACATTTCTGACAAGATCTCACCATCGCTCTCCTCAAAGCGGTGACGCGCAGGCAGTACGTCACAATGTTCGCCACCGGTTGCAGGAAGATGGAAAATTTGAGGGTGTGATTTATGTTCCTGAAATGGACGTTGCTGTTGTTAAATTGTGCGATTCGTAGTCGGAGGATTACAGTCACGATGGAGATGAAATAAACGAGGGTGACAATCAGCTGAGTTACCAGCGTGTCTCTGGCCTTCTTGCTCAGCTTAGGTGAAGTTGGTTTCCTGAACTCAAAGCAGACCTTGGTGAAGGAGTACATCAGCGTTAGAGGTGGCAGACCCACAAAGGTCAACAGGATTGCCGACAAGTACTTATGGCTGGCACCTGTGTCAGAGGAAGCTATGAGAATAATGGCCATGTTGTAACAAAACGGGCTCTCGATGAATCGGTTGTCCCCGTTTATTTTCAGCCTCGCGATGAGCACAGACAGAGTCGCGTTAACGACGGCCGTGGAGAACCAAGCCAGTGCCAATGTCTGCAACGACCTCTTCACGGGGAAGATGGAGTGGTAGCGCAGGGGTTTGCAAATGGCCAGGTATCGGTCGATTGACATGAACGACAGGGAGAGCGTTTCGTTGCACATATACATGTTGATGAAGAAGACCTGGGCCATGCAAGCCGCGTAGGAAATCTCGTTGCTGTCGCTCGCCAGCATCTGCAGCTGCTTGGGGATGATGGTCGCACTGCCGGTGATGTCGGCCACTGCCAGGCTGCAGAGGAGGACGTACATGGACCCGTGCAGCTCTGAGCTTATCAGGACGGTGGCCATCATTAGACAGTTGGCCACAATTATGAATAATTGCATTACGAGGCACCCTGTAAAAATGATCCAGTTTAAGTTTCTGGCCATTCCAAATGTGTTGAGAAAAAAGCCATTCGTGATGTTCCCATTGTCTCCGCTGAACGGGGCCTCACTACCGTTCGTAAGTTGTCGTGAGAGAAGAGTGCCGAATAGTAACATATTGATTGGCACATTTGTATACAATGTATCGTTCATTGTGCTTTGAACTAATTTATTAATGTTTTTCCTGTTACACTCTGTTATCACCCTATGGAAGAAAAGCAAATAAAAAGTAAATTCACATTTAATTCCAATTTAAGCACATATATTCAGATGTTTTAATTAAATAATCCATTCATGTGCAAAACTGTATCACATAAGGCTTAATCAAGGTTTAGACATTGGCCACTGATAAAAGCCACATGCAGAAATTCAACTCGGGTCACTACGTTCAGAGCAAAGTGGTCTTACATTGAGGCCACCACTCCCCAAATTCACACACACACCTCCCCACGCACACAAATGCACGCGTTAATGAACTCACCCAGCGCCACGCGTTCTGTCTGTGCAAACCCAATGTGCTGGGTTGAGACGCTTATATATGCTCTGGGCTGTCATGTGACTTGCCAAGCATTACATACCACTGGAGCGGGTTGGTGTTATTCCGTGATAACCGTTTAATCCACCGCAGTCCTTCTGCAAATTGGCTGCGCTGGTTTTAACCACTGGATGTCACTGGGGATTACATGGCCGCGCTCTGCCCCTGTGGTGTCAAGGAAGCCAACTTAATTCTGAGTGGTCCTGGCAAAAACGCCGCTTGGTTGCGCCAAAAACAGAACGGCTATTTTTAGCAACTTATAATCATTTGTATGGTAGTCTTTATCGTTTGGTATGTTTGTGTTTCGGAGGTATGCGGTGGTTGTATGTTGGCAGTCATCCGCATGGTGTATTTTCTGGGAGTGGGAAAAAAATGCAAATCGGAGAAAGCCACATTTAAAATATTTATTTACACTACAGAATCAATGAGCAATCACATCGCATTATCCCCACCATGTACAGGGATGCTGCCGTGGTGTAATTGTGAGGACACCGACTAGTACACTGACACACGCCACACATTCCATATCCCACGCTCCTAAAGGCCACGCACACTATCCACACAATGGGCAGCATAATTATGCTCGGTTCAAACTGATTTCACTCATTTGGTGCACTGTTGAGAATCCGTGTTCTAAGCACAGCACTTGAATGAAAGCAACCCTTTGAAGTGCATGATGTACCAAAGGGCCGATATAACTGAAATGCAAATATGTTGTACAGAAAGGGGAGTTGGTGCTACTTGTATCATTATTCTATACATGCACGACCCTGTTGTCAATCCGCTGCTGGATGAGAAGCTGGCCATGCCGTGTTTGATATTTCACCGTGCTAGCCATTGCTTGTTGGCAAAAGGCATAGGAGCATAGACATTAAGAGCGTACAAACAGTACGGTAAAACAATTGTTATTATACTAAGATTAATGTTGGTCGTTCTCGTGAAGTCATCACACAAATACCTACTGTCTCCACCCACCTCTATTGTCCTCACCCACCCCTATTGTCTCCACCCACCCCTATTATTCTCACCCACCTCTACTGTCTCCACCCACCTCTATTGTCCTCACCCACCCCTATTGTCTCCACCCACCCCTATTATTCTCACCCACCTCTACTGTCTCCACCCACCCCTATTGTTCTCACCCACCTCTATTGTCTCCACCCACCCCTATTGTCTCCACCCACCCCTACTGTCTCTACCCACCCCTATTGTCTCCACCCACCCCTACTGTCCTCACCCACACCTATTGTCTCTACCCACCCCTACTGTCCTCACCCACCCCGATTGTCCTCACCCACCCCTATTGCTCCAAAGTGACAGTGACGTTACCACGGCGACAACTGTTGGCGTATACCCCCAACAACAACAGTCATTGTTCATCATCGGTGCACCTTAAGACCACGTGAATGTGTCGAAGGTTCGCTGGCAGGTCACAGGATAGACCGCAGGTTTAATGGGTTGACTTACTGAGATGACTGGCAGATGCACCACCTGTGCTCCCCACTGTGCCAATTTGCTGTGTTTTAGCCAGCCGCCTGCAGCTCCATTCGTTGAGGATCGCTCCTCTCCCTTGTGTTGTTGCTGGAGGGCGACTTCCTCCAACTGCCCAGCAGCATCGTTCACGACCCTCCTTCACAGAGGCTGATCTGGTACCAGTCATTGCGGCGATTCAGATCAGCTACATGTCCTTTTGTACCACAGTCCATCTTTTTAACCTATTCCACGCTTATATAACCCCCTCTGTCTGGCCAACAAGAAGTTGCTTGGACATGCGGTGGATGGCCATGCGGGCTACAACACTGGGCCAACCTGGTACTAACTGGGCCACATGGTCTTTAAGTGGCTCACATTAAGTGGGCCATGTGGTTGTCTTTCCAAATTTAGCTACATTATTTTAGCTTAGCCACTCCCAGAAGCAGTCGTGACTTCAAGGGGCCAATGTGAAAATTGCACAAGCGTGGTCGTTGGCTTCCCATGCGTTGTTCCAACATCAAGGCCCTGTTTTAGTATAAAATAGATGTTTTAGTGAGATAGTGTAACCTAGCACAGGTTTGTGTAAACATTGTAAAAATACATCGGGACATAAACCCAGCGCCACCCTTTCGCCTAAAATCACGCCACCCCTTCTGAATCACAGCAGCGGCCTCACTCCACGCCACAAATACAAATGAAGGTGAGAGGTGCAAGTCTGGACTGCGGCCGAAGTCCAAAAATAAACATTTCGTACAGGACTCTACCGTTGAACCTCCCGGTTTCAACCTTCCACGCCGCAAATGGTCGACCATCAACCGAATCAGGCCAATGCGGCCACCTGATGCACAAATGGCGCATCAAATATTCGGCGGCCTGTGAGTGCGGCCACGAATCTCAAACCATCGACCGCACCGTAAACACTCCGCCGCTGTTGTCTTCACTCCTTTAAAGGAGGAATGGACGAGATCTACTTTGCTTCTGAACAGGCAACTGAATTGATGAATCGAAAATTACATCTTTAATCTGCTGCTTTAAATCCATGCGCGGTAGAGGGCAATGGACTATGGGAAAGCAGTTCAACATACGTACATTTCTCAGCGAAATCTGGGTCAACAGTATTAACTGGCATATCAACATGATACAGGATCAGGGCAGCATACCATTGGACGCTACTGTAAATTAGGTGTTCCATCTGAAATTATTTTTCAGGTGAAAGATGTCTCCAACCATTGAGACACATTCCCCTGAGACTCCCATCAAAGCCATCACGTTACCATACATAGCAGGCGTTACCAAAAAGATTTCCAAAATCTTAAACAAACATAAGATCCAGGTCAGATTCAGTATAGTACACAAAATCCGTGATCTAATCCCATCTGTAAAGGATGTCATTCCTGACATGCAATACCCTGGAGTCTACAAACTGAATTGCATTTGTGGTGATTGCTACATTGGGGAAACGAAACGTCATGTATCAGACCGTATTCGCGAGCACAAGACAGATTTGAAACACGGCAGGACAAACTCTTCCTGATCACTACTACAACGCTGCGGGCTCTCATAATATTGTTTTTTCCGAGACCAAAGTGCTCTGCAAGCCTTCAGGCTACTATCAAAGGTTTGTTCATGAAGCCATCCAGATATACAAACATAGACATAACTTCAACCGAGAAGAAGGATACAAATTGAGAAATAATTGGAAAGATGTTATTAACCAGGTGAAAAATTGTAATTGTTCATAGTTGTCCTTTCTTATTTATCGGATACCAGTCTATTTTACCGAGTTAATTGCATCTCCAGCGTTTAGCAGTGCTGCTATTTCGCTTTGGGTGCCCTCATTGACTTTGGCTGTAGTTCGTAGCTGCTGCGTCGCTCTCTTTTTTCCTCCCCGCGCATCTTTAGCTCACTCGGCCACTCGCTTCTGGCCCCGCCGACTTCCCCCCCCCACCCGCCCATTTTCGCGTTCCCAGTCCCTGGCGTCCACGAGGCGCCCTCCCCTCGCTCCCTATCCCCCCCCCCCTCCGTTTCCCCCCCCCAACCCCGCTCTCTTTGACTTATATAGCCTTCTGGCATCTCTCCCACTTTAGAATAAAAAAAATTGCTGTGGTCACACCTGATGATGATTGCTTGTGTTGCAATCGAAACGTCGTGATTGATTTATGTTTATGCTTAATATTTGTTTTTCTTTACCTACGTGACTTTACCGAACGAATCAAGAGTATAAAAAAATACGATTTAATCTTGATTTGAAGTTTACGGTGGTTCTCTTGCGTTGATACGCTGGCCTCTCATTGTGCAGCAGCCAACGCCGCAGCTTGTGTTGCCCACGAGGTGGCGCTATGCCCGGTCCTCTGACACAGACATGCTATCTTCCCATTAAACTCGTTCACATTAACATGCCAATCTCTCCCTTTAATGCAGCTGTTGTGCGTGCGTGCGGCGACGGGACTCCTTTCCATCTCTGACCCCGCCTACTTACCCTTGGGTGACACCCACCTCAAACCTATATATAACCTCTTGTTGCAACAGCCCTTTCTTGTTCAGCAGTCCTACTGCTGTATCTTTCCACCTGACGACGATTGCTTGTGTTGCAATTGAAACGTCGTGATTTTTTTTTTTTACCTACGTGACTTTACCGAAAGAACCAAATAATATAATAGTATTTAATCTTTAATCACTTAATTCCATCTTCTTAATTCCACTTAATTCCATTTAAAATATTGAGCTTTAAACCATGTAAACAAAAAAAGCAGGCGAGATTGAGTGCACAAACCCTTACTCGCAGTCACGAATCCAAAAGCCAATTATGAACCGAGGAAGGCATTTATTTTCAAGTGTAAGGCAGATTCAGCATTGTTCCATGTGTGAGGCAATGGCAATCGAGTCTCAAAGCCGTTCAACTGCACCGAGGTCCAGACACGATGCTGTGAAGAGGGGTGGGGGGCGGAATATAGATATGGGGAGCCCATTGCATTCCTTACCCCCAGAGGCCATGCCAATCGCGCTCCACTGTCTGTATGAGGAATAATACATCCAGCGGAATCGCTGGATTTATTATTGTTCGAACACGACGTAACAATTCTGCGGCGGCACGTCTCAAGTTGCAGGGGTATTCTTGTAGGCTGAGCAGGTTGGCTGGTGATGCATTGGTCTGTGTGTCGTGGTAATGAACCCCAGCAGGAGTCTGTAGTGCCATCGGTGGAGCGTGGCATCTGGCCCGCCGCTTAAAGCCCCCACCGTCTTCTTGAGGGACACCCAGGACGACGCTTGACGAGCTTTACGAGGGCTCTCTGCGTGCCCAATTAAATGAGAGAGTGCACAGCAAAGCATAGCGTCGGTAGATCTGCGGTGCTATTTTAAAGGTCCCTCTGTACGATTATAAATACTCTGTGTCTCGTTAGTGCAAAGTATATATTCGACTCTAGCCGGTTTAATTGATGCCTAGAGGAATAGCATGAGCGCAGTCATTAAGAGCATGCACGATTGTGCCGGAATTCTGTTTGAGCCATCCACATGTTTTCATTTGGTCGGTCGTTGTGGTACAGTGCAGCATAGCGTTAGAACATAGGGAGAGGTCTGCAAAATAAAAAAGTAAAAATTATGTACGCGCAAATCCATGCAATGTGTATTCAAAAAGACGTTGTGGGAGCCTATTGCATTGTAGGTATCGTGAGTGTAACTCCCTTAGGCTGGGGCGCAGCCACATTATGGAATTAAACAAATTATTTGGTGATGCTGCATTGGTAGTGGTGCACAAGCAACAACAACAAAAAATACACATGCATCAATAAATAAGACTCTGGCCTGATAAAGGAATAGGATGTAAGAGATGGCATTTCGGGGAATGGTCTTCATAGCACGTAAATACATCGTATACATTTTCAATAAAGACGAGCCACTACTCCAACCTTGGCACATGTGTTCGTGTATTTGGAGATGTCCAACTTAGTCCATGAGCCCAGACAGGACATTGCACTTGTAAGTACCACATTAAGTGGCAAAACTCGAGTGATTCTAATTTGTTAATGTGGCAAATAAACAGTGAATTATGTGACTACCATATTCTTGGTTCTTTCGGTAAAGTCACGTAGAAGGGAAATAATAAAATAATATAAATATTAAACAATAAAAAAAATATATAAATTCTCGCGACGTTTCGACTGCAACACAAGCAATCATCATCAGGTGTGAAATCCACAGCAAGAAATTTTTTAATGAGTAGGTTATCAAATAATTCACTCTTATTCGCCATATAGACTCAAGTATTTGCTACCGTTAGTGGTATCAATTTTTGCTCGGGCTCACGGACTCGCTAGTGAATGGTTTTCGGTGGTTATTGCTTAGTCTACTGGTAGGGTACGTGAAGTTCACCCTTCAGCTCATCACTCGTAATATTTGGATCACACCTCACCTCAAACATTCAAAGCCCCAGTGGCAGCTGTCCCTGTGAAGCACGAGGCGACTCGGCACCGGCCTGATAGTGGCATTAGTCCACCAGTATTTGCAATCCAAGTAATTTGTGGGCAATTTTTTTAATGTGGCGAATGTATACCATGACACCATTACACAATGGCCTTCTTTTCAAATCACTGGATTGTTATTTTGCACCGTAAACGATATGGTGTTTAGACTTTACGTTTATTACATCGGCAGGATTAGTCACGGCAGCCGACCGGAATTGAACCTCTGCAACACGCGGCGAATGCGCGATACCACGAGGCAATGCCACCGCCACGCAGAAGGAGACTCTTCTGCACTTTAAAGTATTTAAAATCTATGCCACTACCGGTTGCCGACTCGGTACTGAGCCGAGTTGTTGATGCGGTGCTGTGTATTCACAGGTGCCATTGTCGTCTGCGTGTATGTCCACGAGTTGGATGGACAAACACGCGGACTGAAAAATTACAATGACCGTTCAAAATATTGTGGGTGTCTCTGAGCTCCGTCGAACACATTCTGCAGACACCCAGTGGCTGTGCCCATTCCTTTCGCCTGTGATGGTAATTGCCGTCAAGCAATGATTATATTAATGATTTGCTCTCTCTCGAAGGTTCAACATAAACTTCGACGATTCAGTCTATAAATCGATTCGGTTCGTTTGCTGTTATGATGCTTGTAGGATCTAGAGTCTCGTAGTTGGATTAGAATATCCAATTTATGCTGTCGATGACATTCTTACAGTGGTTTATCTGTTGAGAAACTTAATCCGAGGGTGTTATGCATTTGATTGTATTAATATAGGTGTTATTGATTTGATTGTATTAATGCAATCTTTATGACTTACGTGTCGGCAAAGCTCTGTGAAGCGTCTTGGGTTGTGGTAGCATTTAGATTCCAAGTCGAAAATGTATTGTATTTTATATATAGCAGCTGCAGTTTACCATACGTCCGGCACATTCAATGTATATGACACGGACAGAGTGAACTCCAGATTCTCGGGGTAATGTGGGGGAAGAGTAGTCCGGAATAAATAACAGCAAGGATAATGCAGAAACATGTGAATTGGGCTCTAAAATAGTAATTGTTTACTAAAAGTAGAATGGGACAGAAGACGTAGAACGGATCGCGTCTTGCTTCTCGAAATTTATGGGTTTACTTGTCGACAGGTGAAGAGCAGCTAATAATATAACCAGCGAGCACCTGATTTTTCACGTGCACGGTTGACCAACAATTTGGATAATCCGCCCACATATAATAAAACACTTTCAAACAATTATTATACGCATGCACAAATCTACGCGTGTATCACGAGTTTCAATTTGATTATTACTGATTATTCTATGAATTCGTTACGTACCGGTTCGTCAAAAAGGGGGGATGCTTGCCCATGCTGGAAGCATTTTCCTCCAGTGGTGCCAAGAGTAATTCTCTTGGACACAGCTCCATAGGTAAAACACAGAGGACTCGGTCTGCTAAACACACTGTTTCGTTTAATCCACACGGCGTTCAACCACCACAATGCAAGCCAAATCACTTTTTATGCTTTTTTCTTCACACTGCTACAATTTGGAATGTCCTCCCATTATCGTCTCTATTACCCAAGATCTTGTAATTAATGACCTTTCTCAATTTGGTTAGCACCTCCGATTAGCACGGTTGGCTACATACGCTGCAAAAGAAGTTCAACGCGTATACACACATTCAAGAAACGTGTTAACTTATATCTATTGCAACTCGAAGTCAGAATCAGGAATCCGATGAGCTATAAAGCTCTTTTTCACAGATGTCCAGTAGAGGCAGGTAAGAACGTTACAACAATAAAAAAAAACATGATAGGAGTGCAAAGTACAAGGGAAACAAATCACCCAAACACATTCAAATAAAAATAAACCATTTCCATGCTACCAGGTACATCCCACTGACATTAACTTATTTTTCCGAAGCGACCTGGTCACAAATGATAGCTCAACAAAGTAGCCCGCCATTTTGACATTTATAGCAGCAAAATATTCTCAATGATCTCAATGCATGTTTATAAATGTTGAGGGAAAAACCGAAGGACCCAGAGAAAAAATAAACGCGACTACAGGGATAATATGCAATTTGCACATATTCAAGAAACGTGTTCACTCATATCTATTTCAACTCTGTAAGTGTAGTTTGTTGCTTGGCGGTTAACTTTTTGGGCCATTGAATCTGTGCTCAGGAACTGTAAAAAAAAACATTTGCAAGCACTTAGGAATTAATGTCCAGTGTTGAGTTTCCGAGGCATAGACATTCAGGCAAGTTGGTGTTTTCTTTCAGGGGAGAAAGAGGGAATGGGAATAATTAGTAAAAAAAAATTAAAGGTTGTTTTTTTGCTTGTACCGGGTTATGAAGATGTTGCCCAGTTGTTTATATGACATCACAAAATGTATTTGAATACAGCTTAGGGTTGAAGGACTGTAAAACATTCGCAAGTTTAAGACACAATTCTGACTGCTAAGAAAAGTAATGCACAATAATCGTGAGCGTCGTGGAGAATATGAGGAGCAAATTAAACAAGCGGACAATACGCTTCCATTACAGATGTCCCTCCACAACAACAACAAAATATGTAAGTATTTTTTTACAAATGCCATCCACCACATAATTTCGGCAGCAGTGGTTCAACACAAAGCAAACTCTGGACCGGTTTAGACATTCAGTGTCTCATCAACAGTCAGGCTTCCTTGGATCAATGCTGGTAAACTGCCGGGTGGGGACACATGTGAAAGAGGCACATTGTCTGCTTATTTATTTTATTACGTTAATAATTTTCACCACAGCGACGCTATTAATTTACGTTATGTATGTGTAATAATTCTCCGGAGACGGATTCGGAATCGGTCCTCTTTATTTTCACTTCACGGTACACTTGCTCCCACACGCTCCGTTGCTGGCAGACAACGTAGTGGCGGCGGACTCCCACCAGCTCCCACCGCGCACGTGGCACCCGGAGCCCCGTTCGCGCGTGGCTCTCGCCCCCGTTCAGTTCCCAGTCTCTCTCTCGATCCTTCCTCTCTCTCCCTCTTAATCCCTTCGTCACGTGGTCCTCCCAGCCAATCCTCCATGGGCAATCTCGACCGTTCTCGATGGTTCCCTGTCAATCCCGGGACCACGCCTCTTACCCGGATCCCCATTGGCTGGGGCCCCAAATGGCTGGGCCAATCACTCCTGATGACATGCCGTGATCACGCCGGCCCCACACTCCCTATCTCGACCCTTATTGGCTACAAGCAGGACCGGCAAGCCAATCCCCCACGTGAACCCACGATAGCTGTTATTACATCACCCCCCCCCCCCCGGTGAAAAAAATAGCCGTCTCGGCTGGGAAAGGGTGATAAACCAATTCCGAAACATAATATTAGGGCACCAAGGTGCGTTTAACGATATGAGGGTGAACCGGCTTTTCACTGACCGTGTGACAAAGCATAGCCGAGAGGGTGCGGTTGAATCGTTCCACCATACCATCTGTTTGTGGGTGGTAAGGAGAAGTGCGAATTTTCTTCGTACCCAACGCGTCACAAACTTCCTTAAGCAATTTGGAAGAGAAATTCCTCCCCTGATCTGTGAGCAGCCTTTCAGGTGCCCCCTTGTCCATGACATACCCTTTCAAGAAAGCGTCGGTAATGGATGCTGCCGTCTGGTCGGGTAGGGGCCAGGCCATCGGCCATCGAGAAAAATATTCCACCCCGACGAGAAGGTATTTATTGCCCCTCGCCGACGGGGGAAACGGGCCCAGAATATCGAGAGCGACCAATTCGTTAATGCGGGACACCTCAATGGAACGTAACGGTGGTACATAGGGGTTCCGAGGCGGCTTCCTCTTTGCACAGTCCTGGCATGAGCGAATAAAGTCATTGACGTCTGTTGTCATACCGGCCCAAAAGAAATCCTTCTGCAGTGCGGCCAAAGTCTTTTGGACGCCGAGGTGCATCAATTTATCAGCGTGCAAAGCACGAAGCAGGTCGTAGCGAAGTGAAGTAGGCACCACCAAGCGTGGTCGATCAGACAACCCGTCAGTACACATTAACAATCCCGACTTGCCTCGGAACATCTGCCATTTCCAACCCGCCACTCGAGATTTTTGTTTCCCTATCAATTTCCGTAGTGGAGACAGCGAGGCATCAGCCTTCTGCTCACGTAGCCAAACCGCGTGCGGTAACCGTAAGATATCATCCGTGTCCACCGACCCTTGCTGGTCGTCCTCCTTCGCTTCCGCCCCTGCATCCTCATCCGCTATCGCCCCCATAACCGGACAAGGCGAAGCGGCCGGTGCCGCACAGCGGTGCATGCCCGTCAGGCAAGTGCACGGAGGAAGGGGCGGCAGCCTTGAGAGTGCGTCAGCGTTCGCATGACGGGCCCCCTTTCTGTATGTAATATCAAAGGAAAATTCTTGTAACGATTCCAGCCACCTGGCCAATTGGCCTGACGGTTGATCTAATTTCAAGGAGTATTGTAAAGCCGCATGATCTGAGCGAACTAGGAATTTCCGTCCATACAGGTACGGCCGGTACAAACGGACAAAGTGAACAATTGCCAAAAGTTCCCGTCTTGTCACACAATAGCGTGTTTCCGCAGGGGACAAAACCCGGCTGCCGTACGCCACTACTCGCTCTACCCCGTCCTTACGTTGCGACAAAACGGCCCCAATGCCGATATCACTAGCGTCCGTATCGAGGATGAACGGCTGTGAGAAATCTGGGTAATCCAGCGTTGGCGCCGTGGCGAGGTGGTTCCGAAGTGCCATAAAAGATTTTTCCTCTTCCGCTCCCCATTGAAACCTTTGATTTTTGCCAGTCAGAACATGTAATGGCTTTGCCAACGTCGCAAAATTTTTAACGAAGCGGCGATAATAGGAAGCGAACCCAATAAACCGCCGAACATCTTCCACCGAAGTGGGTGTGGGCCACTCTCGTACACATTTCGTTTTCAGAGGGTCAGTGGATACGCCGTCCGAACTGACGATATGACCCAAGTAGCGGACAGAGTGTTGCAGAAGGTGGCATTTTTTAGGTTTAAATTTAAGGTCAGCCGTACGCATTCTTTGAAAAACCGCCTCTAGACGTTGGAGGTGTTCTTCGAACGTGCGGCTGAAAACAATTATATCGTCAAGATATATGAGGCACGTTTCCCACTGCAGTCCAGTCAGCACCAATTCCATGAGCCGCTGAAACGTCGCCGGTGCCGCATTCAAGCCCATAGGCAACCGATTAAATTCAAAGAGACCTTGCGGCGTGCGGAATGCCGTTTTTGCCTTCGACTCATCGTCAAGGGGAAGCTGCCAGAACCCCGAGGACAAGTCAAGGGTAGAAAAAAACTTAGCACCCGATAAAGCGTCCAACGAATCATCCATCCTCGGTAAGGGGTATGCATCCGCCACCGAAATTTTGTTTAACCGGCGGAAATCAACACAAAATCTTGTACCGCCATCTTTCTTCTTTACCAGAACGACGGGCGCGGCCCAAGGGCTGTTGGACGGCGAAATGATGTCCGCCGCCAACAATTCATTTACCGCTCCGCGCACGTGATCCCTTTCCGCCGGGCTCATGCGATGAGGGTGCATAGAGATGGGAGGCGTCGCACCGGTGTCAATATGGTGCGACAAAAGCGACGTGCGGCCGAGGTCCAAATCATTTTTACTGAAAACATCAGTGTACTGTATCAATAATGAACGCAGGGCGTTCCTTTGTTCGTTCGACAAGGAAGAATTTTCTCCGCACAAATCTGCGATCCAACGTTCTTGAGAGCGATCGTGTGGGGGCCTACCAGCGGGCATTCGTGCGCGCGGCGCTGCGTCGCAAGAGGCGAAGTCGGTAGTGGCGTGAGCCAACACCGACCCCTCTGGAACAATAACGCGGTCAGGTCCCCCATTTAACACCTGTATAAAAGGTGCTTGACCCGGTCGCACGATCGATTGCGCCGCCGCTAAAGAAAATGATTTAGATGCCGAATTAGATGGGGATAGCAGCACGCCTTCTGCACCCTTCCCCATTCGAAGGGGTTTACGGTAACGCAACGGTATTAACATCTGTGCTCCCGGCGGTACTTCTACCGTAGCAGCAACAACGGCAGTGACTGCGTTACCTGTAGGCGCGCTGGCCAACAAGGAAGGCAGGAACGCCATACGACGACCCCCCGGCATTTCTAAACAGTCCTGGTCGACTCGTATTTTCAGCGGCATCCGACGCAGGAAATCAGTACCGAGTAAGCATGGAACAGCTAGCGAGCGAGAGATTAACACAGGTCCTGCGGCGGTAATATTACCGATAGCGATGCTCACATCCACCTGGCCACAGATACCCATGCTTCCCCCATTCGCGGCGACACACGCATCATTAACCCTACGTATCTGCGACGCAGGGATGGACAACAGATGGAAAATAACATCAGAAATGATGGTGGCCGACGCGCCCGTGTCCACCAAGATGCGCACATCAACCCCGTCGATGGTACCGCGTACAGTCGACGAGCCCGAAGCCGCAGCTACCACCCTGCGAGCCAATTTTTTCCACTGCGTAGCAGAGCGCGTAACTGTAGCGGGGGAAGTAAATTTTTCCTGAGGAGTGTGAGAATGAGTGCGAATGGATGGGTGATGTGACAGGACCTGCCGGGTGTCCGATGTGTGCCGACTCGCCCGAGGTTGTTGCGGCTCCGCGGCAGGTGGAGGAGATGGAGGTCCCCTCGTCGGAGGAGGCGACAGTAGAGGCCGACAGCGGCAGCCACGGGCGAAATGGCCCCGTCTGCCGCACTTGAAGCAAGCCACCGACGTCGGCCGGCGGTCGGACGACCCGGCCCTTGCACGCGGACGGCCCATGTAGTTGCCACGCTGGTCGCGCAGCCGCCGTCCCGGACTCTCGTGCGAAACAGCAGCAGCCAGCATGTCGTCGTCGCCCGAGTCGTCGGAGCAGTGGACCACTAGTCGTGGAGACCACCCCAAAGGTGGCCCGTCGATCTCCGGTTTCCCCGTCCACGCCGCCATCTGGTCCCAACGCCTGATATTAAATTTTGTGTCCAGGCAGCGCGCCACCCATCGCGATGTAAGTGGTTCGTGGCCGCACACTGGCAGCGAAATCTTGAGTTCCTGAGCCAACTCCAGCATACGGGAGAGGATGAGAGGATCCAAAAGGTCGGCCGTCGCGTCGGGGTAGGCAGCCATGGCCAGCGCCATCAATGCTCCACGATAGGCCAACGGCGATTCCTCCGATGCTCGGCGACGTAACATAAATTTTCTGGTGGCTGACGTCGGTGGGTCATAGAATTCCGCCATCTCCACGAACGCGTCCCGCAGTGTCTTCTTCTTGGCCGCCGGAATGGAACGGAAGACCCCCAGAGAAACATCGTCGAGCAGTGTAGGTAGCGCTCCCAGTGCTTCATCCTCCGTCCAATTGACGGATCTAAAAGCCGATTCAAAGCGCCATGTGAAAGCACTCCAATCACCTCCGGCGATGAATTCTTTGATTTGTGGAAGGCGATGTCCGCGGTGGCAAGCGCGCACCGCGGGCGTCTCCGACTGGCGTTCCCGCTCTCCACCCGTATCAGACAAAATGGCGGCCGGTGGCCGCGTGGCGGTAGGCGCGCCCAAAATGGCGGCCGACGGCTCCGGCACAGCTGCTCCACCCAGAATGACGGCGTCCTCCCGCGTAGCAGAAGGAATGGCGGACGCAGGTTCTTTCACCGGACTCCTTCCCGCGGCGTCCAGTTGATCGGCAATCTGGCGGCCCGCGGCTGGTGAGGATGCCACCGCGGTCACCAGACTAAGCAGAATGGCGCGTAATGACTCGATCTGCTCCGCCATCAGCCACCACTCGCCTTTTGTTCCTGCAGCGGTCGCATCTTCCGTCGGTCGACGCTGAGAGACGTCGAGAAGTACATTTTCAGCAGGCGGCATAGGGGCTGTAGCTCCCAACAGCTCATCTTCATCCGTCTCGACCTCCTCCTCCGATAGAGGCACAGGCAGGTTCTTTTTTCTGGGGTGCTTGGACATCTTGACGATCGTCCAAACAGTCGCAGAAGTACTTCTGACACCAATGTAATAATTCTCCGGAGACGGATTCGGAATCGGTCCTCTTTATTTTCACTTCACGGTACACTTGCTCCCACACGCTGCGTTGCTGGCAGACAACGTAGTGGCGGCGGACTCCCACCAGCTCCCACCGCGCACGTGGCACCCGGAGCCCCGTTCGCGCGTGGCTCTCGCCCCCGTTCAGTTCCCAGTCTCTCTCTCGATCCTTCCTCTCTCTCCCTCTTAATCCCTTCGTCACGTGGTCCTCCCAGCCAATCCTCCATGGGCAATCTCGACCGTTCTCGATGGTTCCCTGTCAATCCCGGGACCACGCCTCTTACCCGGATCCCCATTGGCTGGGGCCCCAAATGGCTGGGCCAATCACTCCTGATGACATGCCGTGATCACGCCGGCCCCACACTCCCTATCTCGACCCTTATTGGCTACAAGCAGGACCGGCAAGCCAATCCCCCACGTGAACCCACGATAGCTGTTATTACATATGATATCCGATTAATCGCGATGATCAGTGTGTGTTGGTGAAATTGGGCGGTGGGGGCAGGACTGGTTAAAATATCTCTCGTCACTGATGTTAGTCGTGGCCAGGAATCAAAGTCGGGTTGCTGTGCTCCGTACAAGTTTACAATCACAACCGTGCCTCCGCTCCATCCTGGATCTTCATTAACGACAGAATAATATTTATTTTTACTGGAGGAATCCAATGAGTTATAAAGCGCTTTTTCATAGATGTCCAGTAGTTTTCACAGATGTTCGCGACGCAAATCCATGCGTAGTGACATTCATGACTGAAGGCCGTTTTTTCCAGTTTGCTTTTAACGCTGCTAAATCTGGTGCGCATGAGCATATTCGCGTCGTTCGGCGAACTGGGAAAACGTCAACAGCAACATCAACGGCGCACACGACAGCAGCGTTGGCTAAAAAGTTAAAATTTTACATAATTATAGTCGAGACTATGCTTATACCATGAACTAAATAATATTGGATTCCCATCATCTGCAAACCAAATAATTTGTGACCCCGAAACGAACTGAAATCATAGAAGCTAACTTACGAGTACCAAATATAGTTACAGAAACTCGAAGGATTGCATCCAGTAATTCACAGGCTATGCATCTTGGAATCCAACATGATCGTGTCAACCAATATATATCTTGATACATGCATGTTAATAGTGTCTAGTGGATGCCTATGAGAGTGTAGAGAAGATCTTAAGGTAGCATTGTGATGAATGTACAGCAAGCCTCGGAAGTGGAAAAGGATGGCATAGAGGCACTTCAGGCTGACATCAAAACCCGGTTGGCATCCCTCCGTAGAGCAGAAAACCTACGGAAACGCAGAAGGAAGAAAGAACAAACTAGAACTCGATTCTATGAAGATCCCTTCAAGTTCCTTAAAAGTCTCTTCACGAAGGAAAAAAGTGGAGTTCTAAAAACAACAAAGAAAGACCTAGAAGAGCACCTGAGAACAACAAACTTTGACTCAAAGCGACATGAACATCTGGCCATCCCATCAGATATCCCACCCATTGAACCCCCGGAACATCATATTGAGACCAGCCCTCCGACATGGAAAGAGGTGGAAAACACAGTTCGAAGGGCAAGAACAGCATCAGCCCCGGGGCCAAATGGAGTCCCGTACAAAGTGTATAAGAACGCACCAGACGTCCTGAGGTTCCTCTGGAGGCTTATGAGAACAGCTTGGCAAAAAAAGATAATACCCAAAGTGTGGCATAGGGCAGGCGGGGTCCTGATCCCTAAGGAGAAGGATGCAGTGAACATCAGCCAATTCCGCCCAATCTCCTTACTGAATGTCGAGGGTAAAATCTTCTTTAGGGTCATTGCCCAGAGGATGGCCGAGTACCTGCAAAGGAATGCGTACGTCGATACATCTGTACAGAAGGCAGGAATATCAGGGTTCTCTGGCTGCTTGGAACATTCCAGCATGATCTGGCACCAGATCCAAATGGCCAAGGTGGAGAAAAGGGACCTCCATGTAGTCTTCCTCGACCTCGCCAATGCATTTGGCTCTGTGCCCCATGAACTCCTGTGGTCTGCCTTCAGATTTTTCCACATACCGGACACCGTCACAACCCTGGTGAAGTCGTACTTTCAGGATTTGCAGTTCTGCTTCACCACCTCAGAGTTCACCACCTCATGGCAATGCCTGAATGTAGGTATAATGGCGGGATGTACCATTTCTCCATTGGCATTCATAATGGCAATGGAGGTTATCATCAGATCCTCAAAATGGGTTGCTGGTGGACAGCGAGTCGACTCTGGTTGTCGCCTCCCTCCACTCAGAGCCTACATGGACGACATTACAACATTGACCACCACTGTCCCATGCACCAGGAGACTGCTCAGAAAACTCGAGGAGAACATCAGCTGGGCCCGTATGAAGATTAAACCATCCAAGTCACGCAGCATCTCGATTATGAAGGGAGTACTCTGTGACCTGAAATTTTTCATCGGAGATGACCAAATCCCAACAGTGTCTGAGCAGCCGGTAAAAAGCCTTGGAAGGTGGTATGATGCAAGCCTGAAGGACAAAGACCAGGTGCAACAGCTGCGCAAAGACATCAGTAGTAACCCACAGTCCATCGACAACACCCAGCTACCTGGAAAGTTAAAGGCCTGGTGTCTGCAGTTTGGTCTCCTACCCCGGGTGTTGTGGCCCCTAGCAGTGTATGAGGTTCCAATCTCAACAGTGGAGAAGATGGAAAGAGGAGTCACGAGCTACTTTAAGAAGTGGCTCGGAGTTCCACGATGCCTTACCACCATAGGCCTCTATGGAGATGGTATCCTCAAGCTGCCCCTCACCAGTCTAACCGAGGAATTCAAGTGTGCAAAAACCAGGCTCCAGATGACACTGAATGAATCTCGAGACCCAGTGGTGAGCAACAACGCGCCGACCTTGGTAACTGGGCGCAAATGGAGGCCAGGAAAAGCAGTCCAGGAGGCAACAGCAGCCCTCAGACATGCTGACATTGTGGGTCATGTTCAGCAAGGGAGAGGAGGCCTTGGGCTAACTAGCCGTGCTGCTTGGAGTAAGGCCACTGCACCAGAGCGGCGGAAGATGGTAGTGCAGGAAGTATGCCATCAGGAGGAGGCTGCAAGGTGGGCCAAGGCAGTCTCTCTTGCCAAATAGGGACAGTGGACTCGATGGGACAGTGTGGAGAAGAGGAAGATCAACTGGAAGGATCTGTGGGCCATGGAAGCGAGGCGGTTGAGCTTTTCCATCAGAGCAACATATGACGTCCTTCCAACACCAGTTAATCTTCACCAATGGTATGGTGAAGATCCGGACTGTGCCCTCTGTTCCATGCCAGCCAACCTCAGGCACATTCTCACAGGGTGTAAAACAAGCCTCACCCAAGGACACTACACTTGGCGTCACAACCAAGTCCTTAAAAACCTTGCGTCCGCCCTGGAGGACAAGCGAGCTGCCACCAACTCCCTACCACCCCCAGCAGCATCACACCCCTTACGGACGACCTTTGTCCGCGAAGGGGCTAAACCACCGAAGAGCGGCTCTACACCAATAGAGCGAGACCAGCTGCGCATGGCCCGCGACTGGAAAATGCTAGCTGACATTGGCCGGCAACTTGTGTTTCCTCCGGAGATCGCAACCACCACCCTAAGACCTGACATGGTGCTCTGGTCCCGTTCGCTCAAGAAGGTCTTCATCATTGAGCTCACAGTACCCTGGGAGGACTCAGTAGATTAGGCTTATGAGCGAAAACATTTGCACTATACCGATCTAGCTGACGAAGCACGGCATCATGGCTGGAACACAGAAGTCCGACCAGTGGAGGTGGGCTGCAGAGGTTTTGTGGCAACATCTACAACCAGACCGCTTAGAGACCTGGGAATTAAGGGCCAGAGCCAGCGTTCGGCAATCAGAGCTGTATCGGACGCGGCAGAAGGCAGCAGTCAGTGGCTCTGGATGAAGAGGAAAGACCCCAGCTGGGCCCCAAAGTGAGAGGGCCAGGAGGTATGCAGTCAACAATGCTTGACTCAGGGAGGAGGACGCCCCTGCCATGCATAGTCCCATGGGATGTTGGCTATCAACAACAAGGCAACTCCTATGACTAATTGGGAATGGGACGCAAGCGTAGGATTAATCACCCTGTCGCTGGCCGCCTTTGGGGAGGGTGTATAGTATGAAAGGCCGAAACACCCTAGGAACCAAAGGTTCACTACTGACGATGCGCTCCCCAAATTTCACCAGGCTCACTGTTCATGAACTCTTGGAAGTGCTTGCACAAAGGATAGTAACATCTCATCCTGTGTTCTTTGGAATCTGAAGCAAGATGCTCTACGTGGGAATGGAGGCCCCCAGTTGAAATTATTCTGACTTTAACAGGCTATATTATAAAGTGTATGCGACTGTTTAAAATGGTTAAAATCTAAAAAATCTTCAACAATGACCTGCAAGGTGAGATTGATGGTTTTACAGGAATACACACGAGGCGAGATCTTCTTGAAGTGCTTACTAATTGCGAGTCTCAGCTCAGTCGTACGGAGGCAGTAAATGAGTACGTTCGCAACTGGGCTGAGCAAGAACACCAACTGAACTGAGGATCTCAAATTTCTCACGCCCTCGCTGTCGGCATCCTTCACAAAGCGCGGCAAAAGGATGTCTAAGAAAAGCATCGTGAAAAAGACGGCGAGCGCCATGAAATGCGTGCCGAATGTGTGCAGAGCTTTGCTCCTGAACTCGGTGGAGCTCGAGTTCTTGCACTCGACAAGAATCCGAACGTAGATGTACGCAATGACACAGAAAGGAAAGCCAATGGTTAGGAAAATCTTGGATTTTCCATACGTCTCTATTTCAATAGTGTCGTTGGCGGCTAAACTTTACAATGCCAACGTTATCACAGGCTATGCCCTGGATTTTCCTGTTATTTTCTTTTAATGTAATTGAAAGAAGAAATGTGGCTTGAATGCTGACTGAAATGATTGAAATCAGCCAGGACAGTAATGCGATGAAAATGGATCTCTTTGCAGTAACATTGGTGTGGTAGTGCAATGGGTAGCAGATTGCCAGGTAGCGATCAACAGACATAAGAGCCAATGTAAAAATCTCATTTATGGCGAATATGTGAAGTGTGAACATCTGTGCGACACATGGAATGAACAGGATCTCTCTGTTGCCCGTCAGGAGGACCTGCAGTTGCTTGGGCACGCCACCTGTGCTGCCAATGATGTCGCCAATCACAAGATTGCACACAAATATGTGCATGGGTTTGTGTAAGTCTGTGGACACTGCCACCGTTACGAGCACCAGCAGATTGGCTGCAGTTGTAGTTAGGTACATCGCAAGGCACAGGCTGAATATGAGCACCTGCACAGGGTACGGGGCTTCAAATGTGGCGAGGTAGAGCACGAAGCTTTTGTTCTCCATCATCGCCTTGTTTCTGCTACTGCGTATGCAGCCCGAAAGTTATAATCTTCACACAGCCCCTGTGAGATTCACAAATAATTCACTCAGGAAATTACACGCATCATCTTCATTGGAGAGGTGTGGACATTCTTTCAATTACAAATAATACTTCAGAATTACAATCTGTATTAATCATGGAGGAATCCAATGAGCGTTGAAGCTCTTTTTCACAGATGTCCAGTAGGGGTGGGTCAGAAATTAGCAATACAAAAACGATGGGAGGGCAAAATTGAGAAAAGGCAAGTCACTAGAAGAACGAAAAAAGTTTCTACATACTTATATACATACTTGTCAACCCCTTATCAGTGCCTACCTTATTACAGACCAATTCAGACCCTATTGGTCACCCTGTGCCCTTTATAAATATAACGTTCATCCTACAAAGTCTCATCACAAGGGAGAAACAGACAATTTTTTTGCCCATATTGAAACGACTGTCTGCCATATGGACCTGAAAACTCAATTTCACTGTACAAGAATATAGGTAAACCGTATGGGTTGACAGGTATGCATATAAATTGCATAAGTAGGTACATTCCTGCCGAATTTTCAACACTAAGTGCAAGCTCGGGCAAGGCAGAAAAACAACTTAACAGTCCCCCCAGACAACACAGTCTCTAAATAAAACTGCACGTAAAAATGTCACTATCGATACACGGCTAAGGATCAGTTACAAATCAAATCATTTTCTGCTTCAGGATCTTTTAACAACAATAATCAACGACTCTTCACGAATGTGCAGTGATTGTTAACATAAAAGAAAAAAGTTTAAAGCATAAAATGATCCAAACCGTTCACTTGAACTCGATTATTTGCAATGTTCAAGGAGCCTTTGTTCTTACAGGAGATGAAGAGGAATAAATTATACTCTTCATCAAAATGTATTGAAGTGAGCTACAATACCATTTTTGAAAACCTATTTAAAAAAATTCCATACACATTTTTTACGCAATTTAGGTGCCGAAAATATATTTCAACGGCCCGAATGTGTTTTAAAAAATCAGATTACTAGAAAAAATACCTTAAATTTTACGGCTGACATCAAAGACCTCGTGCTCACTTCGACTTTCGGATGCTGGCAGCAGGGCCGAGCGTAGCACCTGCCGATTTATATGGGGGGTGGGGACCACGTGACCGCCCATGGTTCCAGGTCTCCAGGTGCAATGGGGACGTCACGTGCCCTTGCGTGTCTAGACCGCAGCCCCGAGGGGCCTGGTGGAGTCCGCTGGCGATTGCAATGCGAGCCGTGCGCGCTGGGTTGGGTTGGTGGTGACACGCATTGCTCTCAATGAGGTCTTCTTGTCGGGCACATTTTGTAATAAAAAAATGTTTTCAAAGCTTTACCTAGTTTTGATTGTATACCATATATAACAAACTACTGTAGTATTGTACACATATGGACGCGTTTAAAAAAAAATCCTTTGATACCATATAACTGAATAAAGTTTGTATTTGTAACATATAGTGTATCCAATGTCAGGGTTCGTGTTTTGAAATATACTTCTATAATTTACTAAGTGTTATACACAGGTAGTCTTGTGTTCTGTGAGCACCAAGTCTGCCGGCCTAACAGAAAACCATTAAATGTCACCAAGCATTCCATCATACATTACCCTTGCCCTCCTGCGCATCAATTTGAGCGCCTGCATGTGCGCTAATGACTCCATGCACCTTCCTAGTGGGGGGGGGCGTTATTGCTCAACAGGTTAATTGCTTAACCCATTAAACTGCTTTAATTTCAATGACGACATTGCAGGCTACCGCATGGCCCTAATTGCGCCCTCCTGAGAGAGGGCATCTGAAGTCGTGATGTTGGGTCGCCTAATGACGACTTCGAGCTGGCGGTCCACTGCAGCCCAATAACTTTCCTTTTATGGGCTGCATTTATTCTCAGTGCTGACGTTGTGTGAACACAGTGAAGGTTGCTTTGCATTGTGCTCACGTCAGCGTGGTAATTTTAACGTACCGAAAAGACCACCGACACCTGGCTGTGGAAACGTGGCTCAACTTGATGTGTACTGTGATGTTTGTTTGTAGATGCACGTGTAGCCGGTCCGCCATGTTCCCCTCTGCTGCCATCCTAAATCATTGCGAGGGGGAACAGGTTGGCTAAATAGACAATAACAACAATAACACAAGTTCGGAGATGATGAGTAGAGACTCCGCAACTTGTTGTCCTTCGGAGAAGTGTGCGACTCCACAACAGCTGGAGCACCAGGGGTTTGCGAAACGGCAAAACTTTGATTTCAAAAGTAATCTTCAGAAGGACAATTGCGTCTCTGCAGCAGCGATCAGAGATACCCTCCACGTCGCAACACTGTCGCTCAATATCTCAGCACCAAGTACGCCCAAATCTAACTTGGGGGTGTACAGCCTCGGACTCTACTGCGCACGTGGGGGCTCGGGGTCCAATCCCTGATCACCATCGCATTCAAGAATAATGCAAACGGCACCTGGCTACCTGTCGCTATGCAGAATGGTTTCTTAGGTTCCCATATGCTACAGAGTGCACAATTATACGTGTGATTAAGGGGCCGTCCATAAATGACGTCACGCACCTAGGGGGGGGGGTCAGACATTTGTCACGATGTGTGACGAGGGGAGGGGGGGGTTGAGAAATGTGACGTCACATCAAAATGCGCAACTTTAAAAATAGACAGCACGTTCTACTTAATTAAGTAGACTTTTAAATACATGTTTTCTCCTACAACATCAGAGTGCAGCGTACATTAAATATGCACTACAATGACAATAGTTTAAAGCGATTTGAAGCATGTTTAATTTGGGGGGGGGGGACAAAGCTTTGTGACGTCATATTTGAGGGGGGGTCTGACTTTTTGTGACGCCGTGTGACGAGGGGGGGTGGGAGTCAAAAATCGTCCAAAATCGCGTGACGTAATTTATGGATGGCTCCTAATCACGAGTGAGCTCAGACCGGCCACACACCCAATATGCAGCTTTCAAACACCGTTAAAGCAGGTGCATTGGATTGTTGCGGCCAACAGGCTGGGAAAACAGGTCCTTGACAGGGTGGGTCTTGCGTGCGGCTCTCCATGAAAGCCCGGAGATGGACACTGGAGTTGAACTCTCATCAAACTCAGCAAAGCATGGATGTGTCATGTGAAGGGTTCGAGTTGGGGCTTCTCTCACCAGTGTGCTCTTGTTGATGCTCTCATGTTACCGTTTCCTGTTATTCTCTTATCGAGTGTTGCAGCCGTGGGTCCAAAATGCTGGGGCGGGGGCGGAGGGGGGTGTGCATGTTTCACTTTGAGTTCATTCAGTGCATGGCACAGGGCCTGTTATGTAGAGCTCAGGGCTTGCCACTTCGCTCAGAAAGGTTTTTGTTGTTAGGCATAGACAGCGATAGCCAAATTACGCCCATATTTTCCACAAAAGTATTGTGATGTTTCCCTTGGCAAACTGGTAGTATCTATGGGACCTGTTTGCGAGTATCAAAATTATAAAAAAATATATATAAGAGTAGGCTTCGCCCTTTCTGGGAATAAAAGAGGTGTTAAGATGTTCAATCACCAAACAGAAACCTTTTGCAAGGCATCAAGTCTGCATTAACCGTATGTACTTGTGGCAAACATGCGGACAAATGTAGCCGGTCCATTCTGCCCCCCTCTCCTCCCGTCGTGAATCCTCGCAAGGGAGGCAGGTCAGCTAAATAGACAACAATACAAACGAATACAAGTTCGGGGACGATGAGTAGAGGCTGCGTTGTTGTTCTGTCCTCTGGAGAAGTGGGCTACTCCACAGCTAAGCACCTGGGTTTTGTGAAACGACAAAACTTTATTTCAAAAGTCTACTTCAGAAGGGTAATTGTGTATCTGCAAGAGCGATCAGAGACACCCTCCACGTCACAACACCGCAGCTAAATTCCTCAGGCACCAAATCGGCCCAAATCTAAATTCTGATAACAGCCGCTTATCGTATCTAACATTTAACATACATGTTATTTAACAAAAAACATGTTAATATGTAACATGAAACATCTGCCCAAAACATCTGTAGCGGCCTCCTACATTTCCTAATAATACTGCATAAACGAAACACTATGCACTTACATAATTAATAAGCATTTAATGAAAAATTATAATCACAATGTAAATTATAGAAAAAAAATGTACCGACAATAAACATATAAAACAATTATTTCTTATATAATGTAACCTCGGCAAAACACCTGTCCCGTTCACCTCATGAGCTCAATATTAAAATTTACTCCAAGTCAACCATTTGTGCCTTCCCAATGAACAGCGCAACAATACCAAATGTTATTTACTACAAAAACAACTTGATTTCCATCACCAAAACCATCTAATCATAAAACTTGATTTTAAGCTTTCGTGACTTACTCTTTTGTTCTTTCTTTCTAATCATCTTCCAACTTCTTTATATCCATTGATTCGAGTTGGATTGCTCAAAATAAACATTTTTTTACACTCATAATGATATTTAAATAACTCACCACGAGACGCAGCGCCATATTATTAGATTTCCTGCGCAAAAACGGCAAACAATATAATGCAACTCAAAATTAAGTGAACATCTCGTACCTGCAATAGCGATTAAAAAAAATTAACCCGTAAAAACTAAGTTTTTACCTATAAATCATTTATATGCGTGTTCAATGAGCCACAACCCAGCCCACATTGGTCTTTGAAACGGGCGGCTAGAGTCCTCTCGTCCTCTGGCTTGAGATGGCTGCCACCTATGGGTCAGATGATTGTCTACCACCATTAAGCAATTGGTAATTAAATATAAAAAAAAATTCCTAAAAGGTGTAACATTTTGGAAAAAATTTTTTCACGAAAATACATTGTCACACACAACGAGTCTGTGTGCAAAATGTCAGCTCGATTGGATCACGGGAAGTGGGTTAAAAAACGACCGAAAGATTTGCACAGTCGTAAGCAAGCAAGCAAGTGAACTTAATATAAAGGATTTAAAAACACCATCCACGTCACAACACCGCAGCTGAATTCCTCAGTTAATGGGATTGAGCGCCAGTTGTATATATTTTATACCCAAATATAAGTATTTTTAATATTGAAATAAAATTTTATATCAGTCTTTCTTGTGCATATCTTGATTACCACCAACAACTCAATCAACAGTCGATTGACATTCAAATAATATCAATTTAACAGTTATATACAGGATGTTTAAAAAAAATTTAACACTTATATGGGACTATCGTTTTTAATATTAAAATAACCGATAATACACTGTAACATGATAACAAATGTATGTTAATAGCTTCAAAAAGTCTCCACTTGTTCGCCACAATTATCACCACATGCCTGGAATCTTCTCCAGGTGGTCTCCAGAGCGCGGAGGCACATTTCTTGTGGTATTGTTGCAAATTCTCGGAAGTGTTAAAAAATATTTGAAGCACCCTGTGTTATAGCTCATGTAAATATGCAGCTTACCAGGCACCAAGCCCGCCAAATCTAAATTGGGAGTGTGCCTCGTACAGTACTGTGCACGTGGGGCTCGGGGTCCAATCCCTGATCACCATTGCATGCACTTAGAATAAAATTACGTACTTAGCTATGCAAAATGATTTCTTCGGTTCCCATATGCTACCGAGTGCAAAATTAGACGTCCGATTAATCACTGGTGAGCTCACACCGGCTACACAAAGAATGCTCTGATATTATTCGCATTGTCTTTGAAACTGATTGGCCTACACCAGAGGACAGCCTTCTTGCTGGCCTTGTCTCACCAGTCTTAGACCAGAGAACTACAAAAGGCGAACAATACAAAGGCAATGCAAGTGAAGTGACCAGTAGTGTCACTACTGTGTACACACACACACACGCACACGTGTGACGTCACTATGCAGGGGAACGTCACTACCACGTGGGTCTACACACACACATGGCGTCATCCCGGCTGGAGGCGGGAATGACGTCAGGGCCGGTTCTGGACTCGGGAGGCGACGAGGGTGGTGTGAGGCCGTGGCACTCTCTTTGACCCCGGCTGGACACGTGACCGGATCCCAGTGGGGGCCGGGGCTCGAGGGGCACCTTGGAGGGCACGTGGACAGCAGGGAGTCTTCGAGAGGATTCTCGAAGGGAGGCGTGGCCAGGGTGGGGCCCGCGCACGCCGAGGCCCATATAAGCAGCCTCCTCACGAGGATCGAAGCTGCCCGTATCAAGAATGAAGATGCATCGTGAAGTCGCCAAGAACAGTCAAGCCTCCAGTCAGCGGACCCGCCAGTAGCCCACCTGGCTGGGTCACGCTAGAGTATCTGAGAGTCAGTGTTAGAGAAGTGTGTGTGTTAGCTAGAGTAGGACGGTGGTGACCACCCTATGTGTCATGTAAGAGTTACCTGTTGTGTTCGGTAATAAAGTGTTGCCTCCCAAGAAGTTGTG
The DNA here is from genome assembly GCF_964198595.1 of Lampetra fluviatilis. Taxonomy (NCBI): domain Eukaryota; kingdom Metazoa; phylum Chordata; class Hyperoartia; order Petromyzontiformes; family Petromyzontidae; genus Lampetra; species Lampetra fluviatilis. Next base: position 2,562,855 of record NC_136325.1, on the reverse strand, counting down.
TGCACCTAAATTGAGCCCACTACACAAGTATCAGGGCATTTGTCGCTCGGGTTGAGCAGTTATATATATGGGACATTTTTGGCAGTATCAAAATTCTGAAAAATAAAACAGTAGGCTTTACCCTTTTTTGGCAATAACACAGGTGTTAAAATGTTCAAACAACGTAACGTTTTTTGCAAGGCGTCAAGTCTGCATTAGCCACACATACTTCTGGCAAGCAAGCATACAGGCATTCTCTGGTAGTAACTAAAGTTCTGTATTTACATCGATTATTTTCCAGCACACGATTATCCGACGGTCCTGGGCCGATCTGGCGAAACCAGCAAAAATGCTCCGAAGGCTTTTATGAGTCCGGCGATCGGCACCACGTGCGTGACAAAAAAAAGTAACTATGCTTGAGTTGATTTCAGTGGCAAATATTATATACAGTACATTACACACTACATACAATTTAAGCAATGAAAGTACTGCAAGTATATACAATTTTCACGACTGATAACTAATACAAACAAGATATACACTGCGATCCGGCTTAAAGTGCGTGTAATTCAGAACTTATTGGCCACCCCGTGCCCCTTATAAATCTCAACGTTCATTCTACAGTCCCATCACAAGGTAGAATACAAACATACTTTTATTGCCCATATACGGGTAAACCGGATGGGTTGACAAGTATGCTGTTGATGGGAGGAGAGAAGTTTGGTTGTTTTTTATGAGACCAGAGTGGGTTAAAGTTAGTCGAAGCGTTTGTACTGGATCCAAGTGACTTCGTCTTTCCTGGTAGATGTCTATCATTACACCACATCACTCACACGCTACCAGCTAGATCTGAGGTGGGAAGATGTATTGTTTTATACACAAACACGGTTATTCAGTAAATGTGATTCTAATGCGTACCTGTCAACCCCTTATCAGTGTCTACGTTATTACAGACCAATTCAGACCTTATTAGTCACCCCGTGCCCTTATACATCTGCAAAATCCCACCAGAAAGGAGAAACACAAACAAATAAAAACATTTTTGTTTATTTTTGCTCGTATTGAAATGGCTGTTTCGCGTTATGGACCTGCAAACTAAATTTCCCTGTACAAGAATACGGGGTAAACCGTATGGGTTGACATGTATACTGATATCATGGGACCTCCTTTGCCAGTACCAAAATATGAGATTAGGTTTTCCCCCTTTTTCTGGCAACAAAACAGGTGTTAAGATGTTAAAACACTAAACTGAAACCTTTTACAAGGAATCATGTCTGCATTAACCACAATACTTGTGATCAGAATGCAAACAAAAAATGTACTCTGATAATATATGCATTGTTTTTGAAACTGATTGACGTCCTCTGGTCTAACACCGTTTTGAGACGAGGCTCAAAAGAAAGTTGTCTCCGGTGTGGACCAATTAGTTTCAAGGACAATGCATATATTCTCAGAGTATGTTTTTTGTTTGCATTCTGACCACAAGTATTGTGGTTAATGCAGACATGAATCCTTGTAAAAGGTTTCAGTTTTGTGTTTTAACATCTTAACACCTACATTTTGATTTAAAGCTTTCGTGACTGCAGAGATTCATATTATTGGTTCTTTTGGTAAAGTCACGTCGAAGGGAAATAATAAAATAATAAAAAATATAAAACAATAAAATTCTCACTCCCTTCTACGTGACTTTACCGAAAAAAACCAAGAATATCCTAACACTTGTTTTGTTGCCAGAAAAAAGGGGAAAAACCTATTCTCAGGTACAGTATACTGATGTCACTGGCTGAAGTGTTGTCGTTGTAAACAGTGGTAGGTGATGTGGCTAGAATACCTCGTTGCTGTGTTTAGAGTCAATAGTTGCAAGGTGTTCCGAGGATTTTAATGCTTACAGGGGGAGTGATCGTGTGGTGCTTCACGCGCTTGGCTACGAACCTGACGATCGAGTTATATTCCCGCTCACGGCCACCAAAATCAGTGACGATTATCTGAACCGGTTTTGGGCCTCCCCTAGGTCGACTCAGCCTCAAATGAGTATCTGGTGCAGTGTTTAAACATCGCCACTGGGGAGACAAGGGAGGCCGGGCATGGTGCTGGCCACCCACCCGCTCGTGTACCATACCGGCATGCATAGGTGCTGGTAGTTTATTGTAACTGTCTGACCTGCCCCTACTGGACACCTGTGTGTGAAAAAGAGCTTCACAGCTCATCGGATTTCTACTAGAAAAATAAATATTCTGATTCTGAGGCGGAGTCGATGCTCTCATTCGGCAACTCACCAACTACTGTGCTTGTGTAGTCAAAGAGACGATCGTACTGATGGATGGTGTGGTAACAGTACAATTCTTTAATTATAATGACGAAGAATGGTACAAACAACCACACACACACAAGGGCAAGGAAGGAAAAACAAAGGGTTTGTTCCGTGTATTTTACCTTTGGCGTGGTGCTGGCCATCCACCCCCCTCATGTGTGCCGTAACATGGCCCTCCTTGATGCTGCTTGTTACTGGCCATTAACATCACTTGTTTACCGCACATCGAACAGCCCGTCCGCGTTGAGAGGCTACAGTATAAGGGGCGAACGTCGTCTTTTTTTTGTTAAATCTCTTCTCAGTCATTTCAGTAATCTCAGTCAGCCAACCCATGGCACCTGCTGGGTCTGTCCTGAGACCTCATGTCAACGAGCCTTTGACACTTCACGTGGCCTCAAAGTGCACCTAGCCTGGCACAGGCTTCATGGTGACGCCACTGTCACTAAGTGGCTATAGGTTGGGGTTATTGGTATTGGGAGACAAAGGCTCAGTCAGGGCACCGGGGTAGAGAAATCTGGTCGTCGATAACCGGTGTTGGTGCCCTACAGGAGTTGGTGTCAACAGTAGAGTCACCCTTGCCAAGTGCGACTCGGGTGGTGGGACTGGCTTCTCATACACGTGGGGAACAGAACGGTTGAACAAAATACGCGAGGCTTTTGATCTCTGATCCCGAGGTTAACCTTGGGAAATCACTCCGTTGAGTTCACCTGTTGAGGTCTCAACGATCCTAAATATGCAGGGTTAAAAATACGTATATATTATTACGCGTATATATATGACATCAGTGTGAGTCTTTGTAGTTGTTAAATTGCCCGGGTTCGTCATAAACACCTTGGATTATCCTGTTAATTCTGTTGTCCCCTCCCTCCCTCCCGCAATACATACCAAGCCACCTCAGAACATCGACACCGGACTCGGTCATGTGGTCATTACGTTTATTTTTTGTTCATGATCGCGTTAAAATTTGCAAATTATGGTGCATATTGATGAGTCCAAAGTGTTGCTGGTAGTTCCATTCCCAGCTGACACATCATACAATGCGCATGGCAGTAGCTAGTGTATTTAATATACAGAGATGTTTCGACTACAGCAGGGTAACCGAGATACATGGACACAGCGCATACGCGTACATTGCAGAAAGAAGATCATCAATTACAGAGCAAATAAAGCATTATAAAGATATGGCTATTTTGTCAAGACTTCTACAAACATTAATAATATCTTGCAGGGATGGTGCTGGACGAGCCTCTTCAGTTGACTCTTGTCCAAACTTGACTGGCCAGGAATGGGGATTGGGATGAGACACAGACAGCCGGTCCCAGGGTCTCAAGGGGCTGCCGTCTGCCCGTGCTGTGTCTGGCCATGGTCGCCATCCCCACGCTTAATGAGGACAACGTCTGGGTGCTTCCTCTGGGTCCACACATTAATTTTTTTATTGTTAATCTGCTCGTTAACCCAGGATGGCCTCACCAAGTCTCAATACGCCTTCTTAGGAGAATCCTGACAAAAACCATCGCAGTAGGGGACGATGTTGTTACGTTTGTAATGACTGAAATGAATGAACAAACACTCACCCGCAAGCCAATGTGCAGCCTTACGGTTATTAAAAAATAGACCAAGGTCTCCGATTAGCGGAAAGAGGCCTCCACAGTGATTGGTCGGGAGGCAGGGCATTTGAAGTGACTGGAGGAAATTGTTTGAATGAGAATAGGCGGGAAACAGAGCGGAACCCAGAGGCGACGGTTGGGATCCATTAGAGGAGGAGGACAGGGGATTGACTAGAGGGGGGGGCAGTGAGGGAACATTCGAGAAAGAACTAAGAGTATGTTCAAAAGATATTAAAGGGCTAGAGCACAAGGGGAGGGGACGTTAGAAGGAAGGCACGAGCTTTCAAGACCAAGCATGAAGCCCGACCCAGTATTTGTTACAGTGTGTTGATAAGAGTTTGTCGTTCACGTCGTTTCACGTTCATGCCAATTGAGTAATTTGCGGGTGATTTTTTTTCATCGGAATGTTTGGCCGAAACCAAGTTGCAGGAGTGTTTTTTTTGTTGAGCTGGGAAACTGGAGAACTCAGAAATTAAACCCCGTGCAGAACAGGGGGGAGAACAAACTCCACGATTGAGTTGAGAATCGAACCCAGGCCCTTCTTGCTATCGGGCACGAGTGTTACCACGGCAGACGCTGTAGCACACACATCCATTATGTGTTCAGGTACCTTGATTGACCCCGTGCAACCAAATGCCACCTCAATTGAAATACAAGCTGCTGTGCGCGTCGCCCACTGATTGCCATTAAAACGTTTGGTGTCTATTATTTCCACACGAACACAATTCAAAGAGCGCATTGCGTTCACGCGAAGCTAATTCGTGCCTTTTGTTAATGCATTATAATGTTATTTTGTTATCTAATGCAATTGCATTTTTAAGAATAAATAGTACTGTGTTTTAGTGATGGAAGCACAACTTGGACGTATAATCAAACTCATGATGCGATGTTCACGTACGCAAATGACTCCTGTGTTTGTTTAGATAATCTTTTTCATTTAAATACAGTAAAATGAAGCAATGCATCACATTTATGCTTTACTAGTTGGCCTGTGGTCGCCATCAATAAAGATATGTTACCTGCCTCACGTATTTGATTCTAAGCTTTTATTACCTTAAATCAACAGGTAGCAGTGGGCGGATACAGTAGGTATGGGGGTGTGTGGGGGCAATCTGGGTTGGTGGGATTAGAATTCCCTCTGAGAGCAATATATGTATGACTTACGGTGTATGTACAGCCAATTTGTCAATCCACTGCTAGCCGGGAGACCGATATACTGATTGTGTTCACCATATTTCACCAGGCTGGTCAGTTGCGTGTTGTGGATTTGGAGATGGGAGCATAGGAGTGCAGCACAACCCTGTATTTTACAACAGCCGACAAATACGAGTTGTATGCATGGTGGTCAGCCACCCAAGCAACATCCAGCACAACATTCCACACGATTAGGTCATGCGCTTCCCTTAACTACGACATTGAGCAGGACATTGATTCTTAACAAAATATTTCATTATTACCCGAATAAGACAATATCATTAAAGTTTTGCAAGAATAACATATTTTAGATAGATTTGTATTGAGTATATATAGTTTGATTGGATATAAAGGTCTCCACTCAGCATTGGAGACCTGTATACAACCACACAGCCTACAGAAATCCTTAAGTTATGAAACGTGACAAGTACCATGGCGGATAGAATTTCATGAAATTTACACTGAGTAGCCGAATTAAAGTTTGTACTCATTGCATGAGGAGTTGGCCACAGTAATACCTCTGTTAACGAATCCTCTGGGAACGAAGCTCCTTCATAACGAAGTCGGCCGTGGAGGGCCACTTCTCCCCCATATTGTTTCAACAACAAAAAACATCTGCAGAAATTATGCACATATATTCAAGAGTATAATTGTGAACGCGACCGAGTGGGGTTTGTTTTGCTGTAAGTGAACAGCAGTCAATCAGTGAAAAGCTTCGCAAGTCTCCCTCACTGGGCACAATCTTCCCTTCTCCCGCCTGCCATTTGCTCGAGCACCTCGTGCTGGTAAAATGTTATCGTGTCTTTTTTTTAGTGATATAGTGATTTTACTACCTCCATTATGTATGTTGACATTCTTTCGCACCACCGTACGCAGCCAACGGTGCTAATCGGTGGTGGGGGGAAGGACAAGAAGCTCAAAACAAAAAGCAGTTCTAAAGAATTTAGTTTTCAATCTAGATTTTGAAAGTGCTTAGCTCCAGTGTCTTCCTAATTTCGGAAGGAAGAGCGTTCCAGACGGCCATAGAAGTGCATCTTAAAGCGCACAATGCGGTCACCGACCATCTAGTGGCTTTATTGGGCAAGAAGTGCAGCTTAAATCCATCTATTTGGAAGCGAAAATACCCATCATAGGAGGGTAGAGGCAAGAGAGATGAAAAGTGAAGTGGCGCGTTCGTTAGGGTTAGTGTAGTCCAAGTTAAAGACCATTTTAAACCAAGCAGACAAAGTGAAGGCTACTGTGCAGAAATGTTTTCCTAATGTACCCCCCTTGTCTGAAGTTCTGGAGTGCATCCGTATGCCTCCCATGTTATATCTACCTTTCAAAAAAAGGAGTGATATCATGACTCCTAATATTAAAATTCCATAGTGTCATGTCAACAGCATCCCACAACGCTGTACATCTTCTATATATATCAAAGTCAAAATTTGTCTGTGGGTTTGTGGCGTGGTTTGTGTGGGTTTGTGTGTGGGTTTGCTTGTGTTCGCGCACTTGTGAAGGATTTGGCTCTCCAATGGTCAGGTTTACATTAAATAAAAATAGCCAGGTGCCACGCCGCAAGCCCCGCCGTGAGCAAGTGCTATTCCTTTTTCACATCCGTAAACTTTTAATTAATTTAATTAGCGATTTAGTGCGATTTTTTTCTGCTATCTTTTTTTATGACGCATGCACGACCATACCAACTCACACACCATTTGTGGGGGGGGGGGGGTCCATACCAAGTCGCACGCCTTCGGTGGGACTGAGAGGGACATTTTCTTTCGCGTTAAAAATGCTATTTAAGTACACTAAATGCTCAGGTAAATTATTCACTGTGTGATGTCCCCCCCACCCGATGCATGCAGTTACTACTATACAGTCGGTAGATGCTACCACAATAGGCCGTAGATATTACTGCAGAGCGGCCGGGGAGATTGTAGCTGGGGGGGGGGGGGGGTCAGGGCTAGCATCCCAGCCCCAGCCTGCCAAGGTGCCACCTCGGCCGGCTGGACAATCTAGGCGAGGCCGGAGGCTCTGCACGGGACTAGGCCTCACCACGCCACTCTCTCAGGTGAGTACTTTGTGCTATAGAGTCGATAAATACTGCTATAGAGTCAGCATGTACTACTGTAGTAATAGCAGGGACCACCACAGTCGGTATGCCCTGCTGTAATCATAACAGGTACCATCACAGTCAGTATGGACTTCTGTTAGATTTTTAAGGGTAGGTTTGAAATATTTTTTGACCCGGGCAATGCCGGGTACTTCCCGCTAGTTAATTATATATACGAACCAAATCCCATGTAATAATTTTGGAGCTTTCGTGACTGCAGGAATTATTCTTATGCCTGATGATGATTGCTTGTGTTGCAATCGAAATGTCGTAATATGCTATTATTTAATTTATTATTTTATCTTTAGACGTGACTTAACCGAAAGAATCAAAGAATAAATCCCATGTACACGGTTCGCTGCGCACTGCGCAAAAGAAGCCCAATTAATAAATGGCACCAAAAGAAAAAGCCTACAAACAAGAAAAAAAACGATCAAAACAAAGAAATGAGTCCAATAGGTCAACATCCCAGACCACAATCCCAATTTCTCAACTAAGCCAGGAAACCTTCACAGGAGGGGCGGTGGAGTGCCAAAATGTAACGACGAATTTATATCAATCAGTCCAAAAAGTTATTACCCTTTTTTCTCGCGTATGCCTTAATGAATAAAATTACCTTCAGTTCAGATTTTAATCATATGGAGTTGATTTGCGGGATGTTAAGTGGGAGGTAAAGTGCAGACCTAGAGAAGACGGAGAACCCGGGAAGGGGATTAAACTGAAAATCGGAGGTCTGCGAGTGCGATCTTCAAGGGGATTCTGGACTGGATAGGTAGCCCGCACAGGGATCATAAAATGGGTGTAAAATAATTATGCTTCCGAGTATGAGTGAGTACTCTTGCAGCTGCATTATGAACATACTGGGCACGTAGGATCAGAGACAAAGGAAGACCACATAATAGACAATTGCAGTAGTCTAATGGCAAATTATTTATTTATTTCTGCAGCTGTATAGGAGAGACAGTTGTGGATACGAGAAATATTGCGAAGAGGAAAGTAAGCGGTCTTGCACTGTCCATCCTGCGGATGGACAGTAGTTTGCTGATGCGAGGTAATTGATGGGGGGTTTTTTTATCAACTAAGAGAACTTCAGTATTAGAGTTATTAAATGTAAGAAAATTTGCTGCGAGTCAGTCAGAAACTGCAGTAAAACACGAAGATTGGGTGGGAAGTGGATTTAAATCGAGATTGATTGAAACTACATATCAATTGTGTTAACCGAGGTATACCCTAAGCTGTGCTTTGTGTTAAACATCATTCAACCACGATCTTTTACATTCACTTTGATTGTTGGACAGTAATGCACCTTTCTCAATATCTTGTTGAATTGCGTATTAATTGCGAGCCTCAGCTCTAGGGTGCGTAGCCAATAAATGAGTACGTTCGCAATCGGGCTGAGCAAGAACACCAACTGAGCTGCACATCTCAAGTTGACGCCCTCGCTGTTCGCATCCTTCACAAAGCGCGGCAAAAGGATGTCTAAAAAAACTGACGTGAAAAATACAGCGAGTGCCATAAAATGCGTGCCGAATGTGTGCAGAGCTTTGCTCCTGAACGCAGAGCTCGAATTCTTACACTCAATAAAAATTCGAATGTAGGTGTACGCAACCACACAGAGAGGAAATACAACAAACGTTGCAACCATTGACGATGCGACAACATCCATTTTGCTCGTGTCACCGACAGCCAACTTTAATAATCCCATATTATCACAAACTATGCCCTGGATTTGCCTGTTTTTTTCGCTTAATTGCATTGAAATTTGAAGGCTGACTAGAATGCTGACTGCAACCGCTGCCATCAGCCAGGACAGTAATGCCATGAAAATGGATCTCTTTGCAGTAACCTTGGTGTTGTAGTGCAATGGGTAGCAAATGGCCAGGTAGCGATCAACAGACATTATAGCCAATGTAAAAATCTCATTCAATGCAGATATGTGAATTGTGAACATCTGTGCGACACATGACACGTACAGGATCTCTCTGTTGCCCGTCAGGAGAACTTGCAGCTGCTTGGGCAAGCCACCTGTGCTGATAATGATATCGCCAATTGCGAGATTGCACAGAAAAATGTGCATGGGCTTGTGTAAGTCTGTGGACACTGCCACCGTCACGAGCACCAGCAGATTAGCTGCTGTTATAGTTAGGTACATCGCAAGGCACAGGCTGAATATCAGCACCTGTATAGAGTACGGGGCTTCAAATGTGGCGAGGTAGAGCACGGAGCTTCTGTTGTCCATAATTGCGTTGCTTGGGCTCCTGCGTCTATAGCCTGAGCCCTTATCACGCAGTCCCTGTTGAAGTCACAAAACATTGTTAAATAAAAACATCATGGGACCTCCTTTTCCAGTACCAAAATATGAGAATAGGGTTTTCCCCTTTTTATCTGGCAACAAAACAGGTTTCAAGTTGTTAAAACACCAAACTGAAACCTTTTATATTTTGGTACTGGCAAAGGAGGTCCCATGATGTAGATCCTCACCCCGAGCTCTCATTACTCTGATGGTGCCTTGTATTTGTACTGTACGCCTTTTGGCGTCCTTTGGTCTTACACCGTTTAAGACGAGGCTCAAAAGAAAGATGCCTCTGGTGTGGACCAATCAGTTTCAAAGATAATGCATTTATTATCAGAGTATATTTTTGTTTGCATGTTGACCACAAGTATTCTGGTTAATGCAGACATGATTCCGTGCAATAGGTTTCAGTTTGGTGTTTTAACAACTTAATACCTGTTTTGTTGCCAGATTAAAGGGGAAAACCTATTCTCAAATAAAAAGAGTTTGTGAAAATGCGTACAAATGCTCACTAATAATATGAACAATAACTGACGAACAATAGCTCAAAAATAGAAGAGAACTCACCTTGTTTTCGTTGCTTGAACTGAGGGCAGATCAGTGATGCTCGTGGAATCTGCTGATTTATATGCGTTTTGGGGACCACGTGACCGTGAGCCTTCAGGCGCGATGGGAGGTTCCGGGCTGGCTGGTGCGTGCTGCAGCGCCCTGCGGATTTACCCATTGCCCTGAGGAGTCTTTTGAGTCAAGATTAGCTCGTAATGTGATATGTACACTTAGGGTTGGGAGGTGACTGCATTAGAAGCAATTGGGTCATGTTTCCAGTTATTTTTTTAAATCACTACATACATTTTTAAATGCTTCAACCTAAATTGTTGAAAAAATATATATTTTTTAAAGTCATCGTGCTGTATATGGCACTAATATAAAAATGGTGTAAATGTCTCCGAATTAGTTTATTTTCTTAGATAGTGTGTTAATGCATGTATAATTTAGGATGTATTATCAATGGTGGCTTTACATATAGAGTGCATTCATAGGTAGTGTTTAACTGTGGGTACCAAGTATGCAAGCCTCCATAACAGAATAAAATGAGATGTCACTTAGAATTCCATCATCCATTACTATTGCCCCTGGGTATCAATTTAAAATCTTGTATTCTAATTAGTCCATATACCTTCCTAGTGGGGATGTTATTGCTCAACGGGCTCATTAATGAACCCATTAACTGCTGTAATGTCAATTATGACTTTGCGGGCTGTACCTGTGGGAATCCGCGTATCTGTGACCTATCTTCACGAGCCGGGCTCTCAACTGTCTGCTCTCTCCTGAAAGTGTAGCTAGTCGTGATGTTGGGTCACTTCATGAAGACTTGGAGGGTTTCATTATAGCCTAAATCATTGGTTTTTGGGCTGTAAATAACCTCAACACCTGAAGACGTTTTAAAAGTGTACGTAACTACATATCTATTATGTTGTCAGCTTGGTCTTTTCAATGCACTAAAATAACACGGGCAACCAGCTGTCAAAACATTGCAAAACTCGATACACAAAGGGGTTTCACTTGAACACCTGAGCACATCCATATGTGAAGCCAGAACAGTTGCTTGGGAAATAATTCCTTCCGTTCATTTGTTGAGGTCGCAACAATTAAAAATATACAGTGTTAACAATACCTAAATGTATATATTCAGTTAAATCATGACATCAATTTTAATTTTCAGATATGTTTAAATGCGCTGGTAAGTAATGACATTTCGGATTTTCCTGTTTATTCCCTGTCCCCCCCTCTCTCCAAAATGTACGAACCTTCCCAGAATATCGACAAGGAACTCAGTGATGTGGTCATTATATGTTTATTTTTGTTCACGATGGTGTTCACATTTATTTACAAATCATGGTGCACATTGACAAGTTGAATAGTGTGTTGGCAGGTCCTTTCCGAGGTGTCAATAATACAACACGCAGGGCGTGGTTTTTATTATAGCAGGGTAATCGAGACGAATTGACACAGCATGCACGTGTCTACCCAGCCCGCCCTGTCCCTCTCCTCCCGTGAATCGTAACGAGGGAGACAGGTCGGTTCAATTTACCAACAAAAATTAAAGTTCGGAGACGATGAGATGATACTCTGCGTTGTGTTCCGTCCTCCCGAGAAGTTGGCGACTCCACAAAAGATGAGCACCACAACTTTGTGAAAAGCAAACTACGCTTTGGGGGCCGTCCATAAATGACGTCACGCGATTTTGGACGATTTTTAACCCCCCCCTCGTCACACGGCGTCACAAAATGTTAGCCCCCCTAAAAATGACGTCACAAAGCTATGCCCCCCCATGCTTCAAATCGCTTTAAAAAAATTGTCATTGTAGTGCTTATTTAATGCGGCGCTGCACTCTGATGTTGTAGGAGAAAACATGTTTTAAAAAGTGTATTTAATAAAATATACTTATTTAAAGTTACGCATTTTGATGTGACGTCACATTTCTCAAACACCTCCCCCTCGTCACACGTAGTCACAAATGTCTGATCCCCCCAGGTGCGTGACGTCATTTATGGACGGCCCCTTATTTAAAAATGTTCTTCCGAGGGATATTTGCGTATCCGCAACCGTGACCAGACACAACCTATCCACCTTCCACGTCACACAAAACCTCAGTTCTGTCCCTCAGCACGGAGCCCACCCAAATCTCAATGATGATAACAACCGCTTATCATATCTTTGAATATTTGACTTACATTATTTAACAAACATTTAACAAGAAACATTTGAATAGTTAACATCAAACGTCTGATAATACTGCATAAATGAAACAATACGTACTTATATAATTAACAACAAAGCACTTAAAAAAAATCTAATTACATGAATATGTAAATTATGGAAATAACATTTGATTAGCAATAAACATATGAACAATTATTATATCTTATATCCCAATCGGGAATGTAACCTCTGCCAAAACACATTTTGCGCACCCCATGAGCTCAATGTTACATTTAAGTTCTAAGTCGGCCATCTTGTGCATTCCCAATGAACAACAAAACAGCAAATGTGATCAATTATCACGAAAAAATGTCATGACTAAAACACTCCAATCATTTTTCAACTCCGTGACGTCTATAGAATCGAGTTGGATTGGTAAAAATATACAAGTTATATCCCGCGCATAAAAGCGTCAAACAATAACACTGTAACTGTAAGTAAGTGTACAGCTCACAACTTGCAATCATGACCAGTTACATCCCGATCATTCCCCCACGTCACACAACACCTCAGCTCAGTCCCTCTGTTAATGGGATTGAGCACCAGTGTAAATCATATTCCAGCCGCAATTGAGCTTTTTTTACATTTAAATGAATTATAATATCTAAGTTTTGTGAATATCTTTATCACCACCAATAACTCAATAAACAGTAAATTAACATAACCGAGTTCCTGTCAGTCGATTCACATTAATGTTATATTAACGGAAGTTATATTTGATATTTGATCAGAGCTCATGTAATGCCACCAGCACGCAGTTCACCTCAAATCTGAACTGGTTGTGTGCTCCGTACTCAGAATAGTCTACACACTGTTGGACGTGGCCAGCTGTGCACCTAAGGCTTAGGTTCCTTTCTCTGATCATCATTGCCTACACTTACAATTATAAAAAAACACACCTCGCTCTCCGTAGCAATTACAGCAACACGTAGCAGAGTGCAAATTCATACGTGCTATTCATTACAGTTGTAGAGAAGTTCCGACGGACGTACTCGTAGACAAGGTAAGTTAGGGGCTTCTGCCAGGGTTTATTAAAGCTTATCAATACTACACAGGGTACACAACTCCCAGGGGCTAGGGGTCCTACTCTGAGTCCAGGTCCCTGCCGGCTAGCTCCGGTCTCTCTCCCTCGTGTCGGATCGTGGACTCTGCCGACTCCACCGACCGGAGAGAGAAGCACCTCTACGGCTACCACCGGCTTCTCCCCAGACTCACTATTCGATCCCTCTCTCTACCCCTGGTTCCCTCTTCACCCTGTTTACTTTCCCCGTTCCCACAGTGACCCCGCTTACGTCATGGGGTAGCCCTTAAGTACCCTAGGAGACGTGACGTCATCGCACTGAATGGCACACCTGACGTCACGTCCCCATTTGACTCCTCTACATTACCCCCCCCTGTGAAAAAAATTCAGCCGACTCGGCTGTAAACAATATAAAAGTAGAGGAGTCCCAGAACCACAAACCAACATATTCACAACCAACTGACAGCATCCAGGCAGCATGACAACAATCAATCAAATTTCAAAACTTTGAAACTCTCATCACGCGCTGCTATCAATACAAAGGTGGAATCCCGATGGCCCAGACACACACTAACAAACAACAATTGAGCAGCCCAGACAAACCACACCAAAACCGACAATTGGGCAGTCTTAGACAAAACACGCCAACATAACACAATTGAGCGATGAGGGCTGGAGGCCGACGGCAGCATTCCCACAGGTCATCAACAGAGCGCACGCCTCCCCATGTGGCACGAATCGCCAGGGCAGGCACCGCGCCAGCTGGTGACAGGCCCCGGGAGAGCTGCAGCAGCCCAGCAGCCCAACGCAGCTCTTGCCAGGCGCGCGCCGGCCCGAGCGGCGGCTCCTGCTGCTCATCCCGCGGCAAGATGCAGAGCCGCGGCGTCGGCATGGCAACGCCCAGGCACCGCGAGCTGCGGGGCCGCGGCGTCGCCGGCGGCCCCCACTGCGATCGTGGCAAAATAGCAGCCTGGTGCTGCGTCGCCGGCGGCAAAACCCGCATGCACAGCGAGGTGCGGTGCCCCGGCGTGACCCTCGGCCCACCCCGCGGCCACAGCGACTATAAGAGCCGCGGTGGCGGGCGCGCCAAACCCCGCAGGCACGGCGACGCTCGGAACCGCGGCAACTTCTGTGGCGCGGCATCGTGCGGAGCCACGGGAGCGATGCACTGGGCCGCGGCGACATCCGCAGCGCACCCCGCCAGTGCGGCAATGCCCGGAACCACGGCGGCACCCTCGGCAACTTCCGTGGTGCGGCGAGATGCGGAGCCCCGGACGTACCTGGGGCTCCCCCGGCGGGCGCAGCATGGTGCGGAGCTGTGGCGTCGCCGACGGCAGACCCCGCGCACGCGGTGTGCCGCGAAATCGCGGCGGCACCCACGGTGGACAACGGCGTCGTGGTTGCCATGGCAGCCATGGCGCCGACGTGCGGCGTCGCATGAACAATGGCCGCCGCCTGTCTCGTCGAAGCCAAAATGGCGGCCGCCTGAGGCGCCCCAACCAACATGGCCGCCGCTGGCGACGTCGCAGGCAAAATGGCGGCCAGCTGGGGCGTTGCGGCCAAGATGGCGGCCGCCTCTCGCGCCGGGAGTACCCAACTTCGCCTCCATGATGTCGAGATGGGCGCAGAGCTGCGCCATCGCCTGCAGGAGCTGCCTCAGCAGGTCTGCAGGGGTGCTCGCCGTCTCCGGTGGCGGTGGCGGCGAGCTGGCACCCCCGCCCGTCGTCTTCCCGGGGCCTGTCACTGGAGCCCCGGACTCCGGGGTCACTGCCGAAGCCTCCTCCCCACCGTCTTCATCCTCCGATCGACCCGTCGCTGGGTTCTTGAGCTCCGCTCCCGATGTAAACATGGTAGCGGCAGTGCAGACACTCTGACACCAGTTGTAGAGAAGTTCCAATAGACGTACTCGTAGACGGAGGTAAGTTAGGGGCTTCCGCCAGGGTTTATTAAAGCTTATCAAGACTACACAGGGTACACAACTCCCAGGGGCTAGGGGTCCTACTCTGAGTCCGGGTCCCTGATGGCTAGCTCCGGTCTCTCTCTCTCGTGTCGGATCGTGGACTCTGCTGACTCCACCGACCGGAGAGAGAAGCACCTCTACGGCTACCACCGGCTTCTCCCCAGACTCACAATTCGATCCCTCTTTCTACCCCTGGTTCCCTCTTCACCCTGTTTACTTTCCCCGTTCCCACAGTGACCCCACTTACGTCACGGGGTATCCCATAAGTACCCTAGGAGACGTGACGTCATCGCATTGAACGGCACACCTGACGTCACGTCCCCATTTTACTCTTCTACACAGGTGTAAGGGATCTGCGAGCCACCCTCCCGCACATGCACAACGCAAACACGACATCTCCGCTCTCACGACAACACACACCAATCACACGCCCGGGAATGTGTGAGATGGGGTCAGGGGTCAAAGGACAGTGACGTCACCCGGACCAGGCGTGCGAGACGCGGATGTGTATTGGGAGCGGAGATTTAGGGGTTAAAAGGGCCTGTGAGATGTGTGTTCGGGGTTGGTCTTGGAACTAGTGCTGCTGTGCGTTGGTGAAATAAAGAAGTGCTTAAACTATTCTATGACTCCTCTTCACAGGGAAGCTCTCACCGGCTACATATGCATTACATTGCAATGGGAGAGTCTAAACAAATACATAGAGAAATAAACATTAGAAATTTTGATATTTTTGAACGAGTTTGGGAAGAATAATATATTCCGACGGTGGTGCTCGACGTGCCTCTTCAATTGTCTCTTGTCCAAACTTGACTCGCCAGGATTGAGGATTGGGATGAAATACGGACAGCCGGTCCCGGGTGTCAAGGGGCTGCCGTCTCTGCCCGTGCTGTGTCTGGCCATGGTCGCCATCCCCACGCTCGCTTCATGAGGACAATGTCTGGGTGCATCCTCTCGGTCCAACACTTTTTTTTATCGTTAACCTCGTTTACACCGCGATGGACTCACCTCCTCTCAATGCACCATTTTAGGAGAATCCTGACAAGCTATCGTATTCGGGGAAGGTGTTGTCACGTCCATGCCAACTTAGCCATTTGCATGTAATGTTTTTGCTTTTTTTACATTCGGATGTTTGGCCCAAGAGCAGTAGCACTCTACACTTTTTTATGGAACGGCAAACAAAAAGATTAATCAGAGTCGGTCATTGTGTGCTGGCATTACGGGTC
Source organism: Lampetra fluviatilis (assembly GCF_964198595.1). NCBI lineage: Eukaryota > Metazoa > Chordata > Hyperoartia > Petromyzontiformes > Petromyzontidae > Lampetra > Lampetra fluviatilis. The sequence goes on along the minus strand of NC_136325.1, from coordinate 2,546,412 downwards.
AAAGTCTATCATCGTGCCGGGGGGAGGGGACAGATGGGGAGGGGGTGGGGGAGAGAATAATTGGGGCGGGGATTGTTGGGGGGCGGGGATGAGGAAGCAATGGGGTAGAGTGCGGTGTGCAGAATGGGGCGGGGGACACGGGGTGGGGGGGAATGGGGGGGTGGGAATGAGGGGTGGGGGGGGCAATGGATGGGGGAATAATTGAGGGTGAGGGAAGAAACAGAGGGAGGGGGATTGGGGGAGGGGCATGGAGACAAAGATTCCACGTGTAGACTTAACAGACCGCTGGGGCAAGTGCTTAGCGAGGACCACCGAATGAAGGCCAGCACGGCACACGAGGGGGTGGGTGGCCAGCACCACGCCCGACCGCCTTTGTCTCCCCACTGGGGAGATGTTTACACATTGCACCGGGTACTAGGGCTGAACGATTTGGGGAAAATATCTCATTGAGATTTTTACGACAGATTTTGCGATTGCGATTTTATTTGCGATTAGTTTTGTTAAAGTCAAGCTTCAGTTCAATATTCGCTGTGTAATAGATTTCAAGCATGTAATGGAGCATTACCACATGATACCATCATGATACCATCAAAATATGAACTGCTCTATATATTCTAATTCAATGAAAATATATACGAATTACAACCAACATGTATTTATGCAAAAAATTTTGAAATAGAACAATCAAAGATAAGACAATTGTTAAGTTAAATAAATAAAGTTATAACAATAAAAAATATATAGTAATTTTACTATCTCTATTATGTATGTTGACATTCTTTCGCACCACTGTACGTAGCCAACGGTGATAATCGGTGGTGGGGGGAAGGAAATAAACTAAACACAAAAAGCAGTTATAAAGAATAAAATTATCAATCAAGATTTTTAAAGTGCATAGCTCCAGTGTCTTCCTAATTTCCGAAGGAAGAGTGTTCCAGACGGCCATAGAAGTGCATCTGAAAGCACACAATGCGGTGATCGACCATCTAGTGGCCTTACTGGGAAAGAAGTGCAGCTTAAATCCATCTGTTTCCATCGCTCACGTCACACTATTTACTCAATCGTAGTACTGCGATACTGATAGCTGTGCCATCAGCGGGGATTGCTGTGCCCGTCGATGTGTGTGTGTGAGTCCATGTGTGTGTCTTTGAGTCCATATGTGTGTGCGTGTAGAGCCATGCGTGTCTTTAACTCCATGTGGGTGTCTGTCTTTTTCGAACGGACAACGCCCCATGTGTTTATGTGTGTGTGTTAGTCCATGTGTGTGTGTCAGTCGATCTGTGTACGTGTACGTCGATGTGTATGTGTGTGTCAGTCTATATGTGTGTGTGTTAGTCCATATGTGTGTGTAAGTCTATACATGTGTGTGTGTCACTCGATGTGTGTGTGTAAGTCAATGCGTCTATGTGTCAGTCCATATGTGTTAATTCATGTCTGTGTATCTAAAGTAGATGTCTGTGTGTCACAGTCCATATGTGTATGTGTGTGTCAGTCTATGTATGTGTAAGTTCATGTGTGTGTCTTAGTCAATATGTGTGTGTGTAACTACATATGTGTGTTTATGTCAATGTTTGTGTGAGTCCACGTTTGTCTGTGTGTGAGTCGGTGTGTGTGTGAGTCGCTGTATGTGTGTATGTCCATATATGTGCGTGCAACTCCATGTGTGTATATCTCAAGTGGATGTCTGTGTGACAGTCCACATGTGTATGTGTGTGTACGGCAATGTGTGTGTCACTCTATGTATGTGTGTGAGTCGCTGTATGTGTGATCGTCGATATGTGTGTGTAACTCCATGTGTGCGTATCTCAAGTGCATGTCTATGTGTGTGTGAGTCCGTGTGTGTGTGTGTCTGTAAGTCGATGTGTTTGTGTGTGTCAGTCCATATGTGTGTGTGTGTCTCAGTCCATGTGCGTGTGTGTTAGTCGCTGTGTGTGCATGCCTCCATGTTAGTCAGTATAACTCCATCTCTTTGCGTGTTTGTAGATCCATGTGTGCGTCTTAGTCCATGCGTGTGTTTTATTGACCTGCTCAATGCCTATGATACCATCAGTAGTTCTGCCCTCTGGGTTGTTCTTCGTGCTTTCCGACTCCCTGACCCACTGCTCACCATCCTTAAGGACCTTCATGATGGTGAGCGGCACCGCGCAAACTATGTGGCCGTGTGTCAGGGCCATTCCCTGTACAGCTTCGGGTGCAACAGGGATGTCATCTGGTTCACACATTATTTTACATATATTTCGACCACGTAGTTCGTGAAGCCTTCAATGGCTGTACCGGAAGAATTCCCATCTCGTACAGATACGATGGGAGGTTGATCGATGTCCGGGTGCGGTCAAGGGATGGCTCCCTATTGTTCAACCACGTTATTTATGCCGATGATCTGCTAATTGCTGCTCACTCGGAGGAGGAGTTCGAGGTGCTGCTGCTGAACCTGGAGCTTGCCACCAAGAGGTGGGGCCTTACCATCAGCCCCACCAAAACTAAGCATCTGCCTGCCTATTTTGTACCATCGGACACTCCACCCCCACAACTCCCAATTGGTGATGGGGCAGTTGTGGAGACAGTGGAGAGCTTCCCATACCTTGCCAGTGTGCTAATGACCGGCTCCGGTGTAACAGCATAGGACTCACTCCGAATCAGTCGAGCCGCATTATTTTTTCATTGGCTTTGTAACGCTGTGTAGAAGCTACCTGGTCTATCATTCCGCACAAAGCTTCAGGTTTTCTCGACCACGGTCATTCCCTCCCTTTTCTACGCTTGCGAAACTTGGACCCCCCTAATGGAACATCTTCGCCGGTTAGAAACATTTCGGATGGCCTGCCTACGATCCATCCTGGGTTCAACAGGCTGCATTGTGTGAGGAGCTCACACATCCTTGAAAGATGTGGACAAAGTCCCATCAGTGACCTCCTATGGCAGGCAAGGCTGCGTTGCCTGAGTCATGTAGCCCGTATGGCCAGCCACCGCATGCCTAAACAGATTTTGTTCGGCCGGATCGAGGGGGCTAAACGGGCGCGGCACGTGCTGGAGAAGACATGGAGTAATGTGGTACAGGAGGACTTGGAGCTGAGTCCACTTGCCGATGACTGGTACCATCCGTGTCAAGATCGGCCTCTGTGGAGGAGGCTCCTGAAGGAGGCTACTGGGCAGTTGGAGGCAGTCGCCCTCCAACAACAACGAAAGGCGGTGGAGCGACGCTCACAACAACGAGCGGAGCGCCGGGTGGCTAAAGCAATGAAAGTTGCCACAGTAGAGGCCACAGGTGGTGCATCAGCCAGTCGTCTCAGTCAGTCGACCTGTACCATCTGGGTTTGCCCCGTGACCTCCTGCCAGCGGGCGTTCGACACTTCACGTGGCCTCAAGATGCACATAGCCTGGTACAAGCGTTGTTGTGACGTCACCGCCACATAGTGGCAAATGGCGGTTATTGTTGTTCAGTCTATGTATGTATGTGTGAGCCCATTTGTGCGTGTAACTCTGTGTGTGTGTCAGTCGATTTGCGTGTGTAACTACATGTGTGTCTGCCTTTTTCGCCCGGGCAACGCCGGGTACTAAGCGCTAGTTGACTTTATAGCTTTTGTATTCTCTTCACGGATCGGAGCCTTTGCTCCGCTGCAAGTTTCCTGCTACCACTCTCATTGACATATTTCTTTGCTTCCTCTTAGTACCTTTCACCCGACTGTCAATGGTATGGCGTATCGTAGATTGTATAATAATAAATAGTATAATAGTGTAATGTTTAATAGAATGTGTAAGATAATATATAGTCTCATAATTGTATCGTGAATATACAGCTGTGTGGTATACATTAGGGTTTGTAGAATAATACATATTACAAAGTATAGCCTAAGGTAGTGTATAGTAACGCAGTGTATAATTCAATGTTGGAGTTTGTCTATGGCAGTGCATAGTACGGTGTAGAGTCGCGTGATGTAGAAAAAAGTTTAGTTGGAGGCATATAAATAATGTTAGAGCTTATATTGAGCTGTGTATACGATATTATACAGTGTAGTTTAAATTGGAGTTTAAAATATTGTAATTTATAGTAGTCTAGTTTATAGCATAGTTGTAACGCAGCACAAGACAGAGTAGCGCTACGTGGTTGTATCTCTCTCTCCCCTCTCCTCCGTTCTGAGCATAGATGGATTCGTCCGTCTGAACAACGCTCGCCGCTTTCCGTGGTGCTAACGTTAAGAAAAAAAACGCCACTTTTTTCGACATAGAAGTGTAATGTATAATGACTTATTGTTAGTAGCTCAACTTATTGGAGAGTATATTATGTTAATTGATTATATTGATGTACTTTATATTTTAGTTTTTTATAAGTTAACTATATGGTAGTCATTATATAGTGTTGTGTATACCCAGGTACTTAATGTTAATAGCTCAGCTTATTGGAGAGTATATTGAGTACATTGATTATATTGATGTAGTTTATATTTAGGTTTCTTTTCACATCGGTGTATTGTATGGTAGTTCTTTAGAAACTCCTTTTTTGTTGTCCACATAATGCACGAGCTTGATACGCGCTGGTTTCGCTGCTGCAGCTCTTTACTATTAAAATTTCCCTCCCTTTATTACTGCTAATCCTACATGATACACTAGCATAACATGACTTTGAGACCCCCACCACCTACACATTCCACAAGTAGTGACTAATCCCTTATCTGCAATTGACATCAATATGCTAAATCCCTCTGTTGATATGTAAACTCATTTGTCAAGGCTCTCTCCCGCTCCGACCCAGCTTAAAAATACGCTGCCAAGCTTAACAGTATTCATTAGGATGCTGTCTTTCCGACAGCCCTGTTCTTCATCTGAGGACGGCTGCTTGCGTTGTGGCCGAAATGTCGTGATAATTTTATTTATTATGTTTTATTTTATTTTTTATTATTATGTATCTTCTACGTGACTTTACCGAAAGAACCAAAAATATGAAGCCCAACACATGCACACACATCTGTACAAACCAAGCAATGAAAACCCCTAACGACCAATAAAATCTAAAATGAATAAACAAATTAATAAATGGCACCAAAAGAAAAAGCCTACAAACAAAAAAAAAGTGATAAAAACAAAGAAATGAGTCCAATAGGTCAACATTCCAGACCATAATCACAATTTCCCAACTAAGCCAGGAAACCTTCACAGGAGGGGCAGTCTAGTGCCAAAATATAACGACGAATTTATATCAATCAGTCCAAAAAGTTATTTCTTTTTTTTCTCGCGTATGCCTGGATGAATAAAATTACATTCAGTTCAGATTTTAATCATATGGAGTTGATTTGCGGGATGTGAAGTGGGAGGTAGAGAGCAAACCTAGAAAAGATGGAGAACCCGGGGAGGAGAGTAAACTGAAAATCGGAGGTCTGTGAGTGCGATCTTCAAGGTGATTCTGGACTGGATAGGTTGCCTGCACAGGGATCGTAAAATGGGTGTAAAATTATGACGCTACCGGGTATGAGTGAGTACTCTTACAGCTGCGTTATGAACATACTGGGCACGTAGGATCAAGGACAAAGGATGACCGCATAACAGAGTATTGCAGTTGTCTAACCTGGAAATTACAAATTCATTAATTGCTTCTGCAGCTGTATGGGAGATACAGTTCTGGACACGAGAAATATTGGGGAGATGAAAGTCAGCAGTCTTGCACATGGAGGAAATGTGAGTAGAAAAGGAGATGTTGGAGTCAAAAATGAAACCCAGATTTCGTGCCTGTTGACAAATATGTCGATTGACAGTAGGTTGCTGATGCGAGGTAATTGATGTTTTTTCTATCAATAAAGCGAACTTTAGTTTTAGAGTATTAAATTGAAGAAAATTTGCTGCGAGCCAGTCAGGAACTTCAGTAAAACACGGAGATAGGGTGGGAAGTGGATTTAAATCATATTGATTGAAACTACATATCCATTGTGTTAACCGAGGTATATTCTATACTGTGCTTTGTATTAAGCATCATTCAACCACGATCTGATACATTCACTTTGATTGTTGGACAGTAATGCACCTTTCTCAATATCTTGTTGAATTGCGTATTAATTGCGAGCCTCAGCTCTAGGGTGCGTAGGCAATAAATGAGTACGTTCGCAATCGGGCTGAGCAAGAACACCAACTGAGCGGCGCATCTCAAGTTGACGCCCTCGCTGTTCGCATCCTTCACAAAGCGTGGCAAAAGGATGTCTAAAAAAACGGACGTGAAAAACACAGCGAGTGCCATGAAATGCGTGCCGAATGTGTGCAGAGCTTTGCTTCTGAACGCAGAGCTCGAAATCTTGCACTCAATAAAAATTCGAATGTAGGTGTACGCAACCACACACAGAGGAAATACAACAAACGTTGCGACCGTTGACGCTGCGACAACATCCATTTTGCTCGTGTCACCGACAGCCAACTTTAATAATCCCATATTATCACAAATTATGCCCTGGATTTGCCTGTTTTTTTCGCTTAATTCCATTGAAATTTGAAGGCTGACTAGAATGCTGACTGAAACCGCTGACATCAGCCAGGACAGTAATGCCATGAAAATTGATCTCGTTACAGTAACCTTGGTGTGGTAGTGCAATGGGTAGCAGATGGCCAGGTAGCGATCAACAGACATTATAGCCAATGTTAAAATCTCATTCGTTGCAGATGTGTGAAGTGTGAACAACTGTGCGACACATGACACATACAGGATCTTTCTGTCGCCTGTCAGGAGAACGTGCAGCTGCTTGGGCAAGCCACCGGTGCTGATAATGATGTCCCCAATTGCGAGATTGCACAAAAACATGTGCATGGGCTTGTGTAAGTCTGTGGACACTGCCACCGTCACGAGCACCAGCAGATTGGCTGCAGTTATAGTTAGGTACATCGCAAGGCACAGGCTGAATATCAGCACCTGTATAGAGTACGGGGCTTCAAATGTGGCGAGGTGGAGCACAGAGCTTCTGTTCTCCATAATTGCGTTCCTTGGGCTCCTGCGTCTATAGCCTGAGACCTTATCACGCAGTCCCTGTTGAAGTCACAAAACATTGTTAAATAAAAATATCATGGGACCTCCTTTTCCAGTACCAAAATATGAGAATAGGTTTTTCCCTGTTTATCTGGCAACAAAACAAGTTTTAAGTTGTTAAAACACCAAACTGAAAACTTTTATATTTTGGTACTGGCAAAGGAGGTCCTATGATGTACATGCTCTCCCCGAGCTCTCATTACTCTGATGGTGCGTTGTCTTTGTGCTGTACGCCTTTTGGCGTCCTTTGGTCTAACACCGTTTAAGACGAGGCTCAAAAGAAAGATGACTCTGGTGTGCACCAATCAGTTTCAAAGACAATGTATGTTTTTTTTGCATTTTAACCACAAGTATTGTGGTTAATGTAGACATTATTCCTTGTAATAGGTTTCAGTTTGGTCTTTTAACAACTTAACACCTGTTTTGTTGCCAGATAAAAGGGGAAAACCATTTATCAAATAAAAACAGGTTGTGAAAATGCGTACAAATGCTCACTAATAATATGAACAATAACTGACGAACAATAGCTCAAAAATAGAAGAGAACTCACCTTGTTTTCGTTGCTTGAACTGAGAGCAGATCAGTGATGCTCGTGGAATCTGCTGATTTATATGCGTTTTGGGGACCACGTGACCGTGAGCCTTCAGGCGCGATGGGAGGTTCCGGGCTGCCTGGTGCGTGCTGCAGCGCCCTGCGGATTTACCCATTGCCCTGTGGAGTCTTTTGAGTCAAGATTAGCTCGTAATGTGATATTTACACTTCAGGTTGGGAGGTGACTGCATTAGAAGCAATTGGGTCATGTTTCCAGTTATTTTTTAAAATCACTACATACATTTTTAAATGCTTCAACCTAAATTGTTTAAAAAAAAATTTGAAAACATATATTTTTAAAGTCATCGTGTTGTATATGGCACTAATATAAAAATGGTGTAAATGTCTCCGAATTAGTTTATTTTCTTAGATAGTGTGTTAATGCATGTATAACTTAGAATGTATTATCTATGGTGGCTTTACATATAGAGTGCATTCATAGGTAGTGTTTTACTGTGGGTACCAAGTATGCAAGCCTCCATAACAAAATAAAATGAGATGTCACTTAGAATTCCATCATCCATTACTATTGCCCCTGGGTATCAATTTAAAATCTTGTATTCTAATTAGTCCATATACCTTCCTAGTGGGGATGTTATTGCTCAACGGGCTCATTAATGAACCCATTAACTGCTGTAATGTCAATTATGACTTTGCGGGCTGTACCTGTGGGAATCTGCGTATCTGTGACCTATCTTCACGAGCCGGGCTCTCAACTGTCTGCTCTCTCCTGAAAGTGTAGCTAGTCGTGATGTTGGGTCACTTCATGAAGACTTTGAGGGTTTCATTACAGCCTAAATCATTGGTTTTTGGGCTGTAAATAACCTCAACACCTGAAGACGTTTTAACAGTGTACTTAACTACATATCTATTATGTTGTCAGCTTGGTCTTTTCAATGCACTAAAATAACACGGGCAACCAGCTGTTAAAACATTGCAAAACTCGATACACAAAGGGGTTTCACTTGAACACCTGGGCACATCGATATGTGAGGCCAGAACAGTTGCTTGGGAAATCACTCCCTTCCGTTCATCTGTTGAGGTCGCAACAATTCAAAATATAGAGTTAACAATACCTAAATGTAGATATATTCAGTTAAATCATGACATCAATTTGAATTTTCAGAGATGTTGAAATGCGCTGGTAAGTAATGACATTTCGGATTTTCCTGTTTATTCCCTGTCCCCTCCTCTCTCCAAAATTTACGAACCTTCCCAGAATATCGACAAGGAACTCAGTGATGTGGTCATTATGTTTATTTTTGTTCACGATGGTATTCACATTTATTTACAAATCATGGTGCACATTGACAAGTTGAAGAGTGTGTTGGCAGTTCCTTTCCGAGCTATCAATAATACAACACGCAGGGCGTGGAGAGGTTTATATTACAGCAGGGCAATTGAGATGAATTGACACAGCATGCACGTGTGTCTACCCAGCCCGCTCTGTCCCTCTCCTCCCGTGAATCGTAACGAGGGAGACAGGTCGGCTCAATTTACCAACAAAAATTAAAGTTAGGAGACGATGAGATGATACTCTGCGTCGTGTTCCGTCCTCCCGAGAAGTTGGCGACTCCACAAAAGATGAGCACCACAACTTTGTGAAATGGCAACTACGCTTTGGGGGCCGTCTAAAAATGACGTCACGCGATTTTGGACGTTTCTTGACCGCCCCCCCCTCCTCCCACGGGGTCACAAAAAGTAAGACCCCCCCCTGAAAAATTAAGTCACAAAGCTATGCCCCCCCCCAAATGAAACATGCTTCAAATCGCTTTAAAAAATTGTCATTGTAGAGCGTATTTAATGCGGCGCCGCACTCTGATGTTGTAGGAGAAAACATTTATTAAAAAGTGTATTTAATAAAGTAGAACGTGTTGTCTATATCTATTTAAAGTTGCGCATTTTGATGTGACGTTACATTTCTCAAACAACCCCCCCTCGTCACACAGTCACAAATTTCTGACCCCTCCCCTAGGTGCGTGACGTCATTTATGGACGGCCCCTTATTTAAAAATGTTCTTCCGAGGGGTATTTGCGTATCCGCAATCGTGACCAGACACAACCTATCCACCTTCCACGTCACACAAACCTCAGTTCTGTCCCTCAGCACGGAGCACACCCAAATCTCAATGATGATAACAACCGCTTATCATATCTTTGAATATTTGACTTACATTATTTAACAAACATTTAACAAGAAACATTTGAATAGTTAACATCAAACGTCTGATAATACTGCATAAATGAAACAATACGTACTTATATAATTTACAATAAAGCACTTTCAAAAAATATAATAACATGAATATGTAAATTATGTAAATAACATTTTATTGACAATAAACATATCAACAATTATTATATCTTATATCCCAATCGGGAATGTAACCTCTGCCAAAACACATTTTGCGCACCCCATGAGCTCAATGTTACATTTAAGTTCTAAGTCGGCCATCGTGTGCATTCCCAATGAACAACAAAACATCAAATGTGATCAATTATCACGAAAAAATGTCATCACTAAAACACTCCAATCATTTTTCAACTCCGTGACGTCTATAGACCCGAGTTGGATTGGTAAAAATAAACAAGTTATATCCCGCGCAAAAAAGCGTCAAACAATAACACTGTAACTCTCAGTTAGTGTACAGCTTACAACTTGCAATCATGACCAGTTACACCCCGATCATCCCCCACATCACACAACACCTCAGCTCAGTCCCTCTATTAATGGGATTGAGCACCAGTGTTAATCATATTCCAGCCCCAATTGAGCATTTTATACATTTAAATGAATTCTAATATCGAAGTTTTGTGAATATCTTTATCACCACCAATAACTCAATAAACAGTCAAGTAACATAACCGAGTCATATTTGATATTTTATCAGAGCTCATGTCATGCCACCAGCACGCAGTTCACCCCAAATCTGAACTGGTTGTGTGCCCCGTATCAGAATAGTCTACACACTGCTGGTCGTGGCCAGCTGTGCACCTAAGGCTTAGGTTCCTTTCTCGGATCATCATTGCCTACACTTACAATTATAAAAAACCACACCTCGCTCTCCGTAGCAATTACAGCAATACGTAGGAGAGTGCACATTTATACGTGCAATTCATTACAGGTGTAAGGGATCTGCGAGCCACCCTCACGCACACGCACAACGCAAACACGACATCTCCGCTATCACGACAACACGCACCAATCACACGCCCAGGAATTCTAGATTTGAAGCTTTCGTGACTGCAATGATTCATATTCTTAGGTTTTTTCCGGTAAAGTCACGTAGGTAAAACATTAAAATTAATGAAAGTAAAATAAAACAAAATAAAAATAAAAATCACGACGTTTCGGAGGCAACACAAGTCTCCGTCATCAGGTGGGACCGTCACAGCCGAATTAGCTGCATCAAGTGAAGCAATGATTCAAGATGTAATCCCTTATAAGCAAGTTGAAGGGAGGTGGAGAGGGGGGGGGGGTTTGGAGAGCTTATCAGACTGTGGTAGCCAATGAATGGAAACGTATTGGGAGGGAGGAGGAGCGGTGATCAAAGACTGCACGTAGTGCTCAACACAATGAATGGACACGTGTCGGGAGGGAGGAGGAGCGGTGATCAAAGACTGCACGTAGTGTTCAACACAATGAATGGAGACGTGTCGGGACGGAGGGTGAGCGGTGATCAAAGACTGCACGTAGTGCTCAACACAATGAATGGAGACGTGTCGGGACGGAGGGTGAGCGGTGATCAAAGACATCACGTAGTGCTCAACACAATGAATGGAAACGTGTCGGGACGGAGGGTGAGCGGTGATCAAAGACTGCACGTAGTGCTAAACACAATGAATGGAGACGTGTCGGGACGGAGGGTGAGCGGTGATCAAAGAACAATGAAGAGATTACTGTTAAACACTGGGGATGTTAACACTCGGTGAAGTAAATTAAAATAGTGCCTGTCAGATAAGATGGTCCAAAAAGTGTAATTAAGTCTTTTTTGCGTGGTTAATAACATCTTTCCAGTGATTACTAAGTTTGTACCCATCATCACGGTTGAAATTGTGTCTGTGTTTGTATATTTGTATGGCTTCGTGTAAAAACCTTTGATGGTAGCCAGTAGGTTTGCAGAGAACCTTGGTATCGGAAAAGACAATTTCATGAGAGCCCACAGAGTTGTAGCAATGATCGGCAACGGCCGAAGAATCAGTTCTGCCGTGTTTCAGATCTGACTTGTGCTCGCGGACACGATCAGAAACATGACGTTTCGTTTCTCCAATGTAGCAATCACCACAAATGCAACTCAATTTGTAGACTCCAGGATACTGTAAGTCAGGAACGACATCCTTCACAGATGGAATCAGATCACGGATTTTATGCACTGTACTGAATCGGACTTGGATCTTATGTTTGTTTAGAATTTTGGAGATCTTTTTGGTCACGCCTGTTACCATACATAGCAGGCGTGACCAAAAAGATCTCCAAAATTCTAAACAAACATAAGATCCAAGTCCGATTCAGTACAGTGCATAAAATCCGTGATCTGATTCCATCTGTGAAGGATGTCGTTCCTGACTTACAGTATCCTGGAGTCTACAAATTGAGTTGCATTTGTGGTGATTGCTACATTGGAGAAACGAAACGTCATGTTTCTGATCGTGTCCGCGAGCACAAGTCAGATCTGAAACACGGCAGAACTGATTCTTCGGCCGTTGCCGATCATTGCTACAACTCTGTGGGCTCTCATGAAATTGTCTTTTCCGATACCAAGGTTCTCTGCAAACCTACTGGCTACCATCAAAGGTTTGTACACGAAGCCATACAAATATACAAACACAGACACAATTTCAACCGTGATGATGGGTACAAACTTAGTAATCACTGGAAAGATGTTATTAACCACGCAAAAAAGACTTAATTACACTTTTTGGACCATCTTATCTGACAGGCACTATTTTAATTTACTTCACCGAGTGTTAACATCCCCAGTGTTTAACAGTAATCTCTTCATTGTTCTTTGATCACCGCTCACCCTCCGTCCCGACACGTCTCCATTCATTGTGTTTAGCACTACGTGCAGTCTTTGATCACCGCTCACCCTCCGTCCCGACACGTTTCCATTCATTGTGTTGAGCACTACGTGATGTCTTTGATCACCGCTCACCCTCCGTCCCGACACGTCTCCATTCATTGTGTTGAGCACTACGTGCAGTCTTTGATCACCGCTCACCCTCCGTCCCGACACGTCTCCATTCATTGTGTTGAACACTACGTGCAGTCTTTGATCACCGCACCTCCTCCCTCCCGACACGTGTCCATTCATTGTGTTGAGCACTACGTGCAGTCTTTGATCACCGCTCCTCCTCCCTCCCAATACGTTTCCATTCATTGGCTACCACAGTCTGATAAGCTCTCCAAACCCCCCCCCCCTCTCCACCTCCCTTCAACTTGCTTATAAGGGATTACATCTTGAATCATTGCTTCACTTGATGCAGCTAATTCGGCTGTGACGGTCCCACCTGATGACGGAGACTTGTGTTGCCTCCGAAACGTCGTGATTTTTATTTTTATTTTGTTTTATTTTACTTTCATTAATTTTAATGTTTTACCTACGTGACTTTACCGAAAAAACCTAAGAATACGCCCAGGAATGTGCGAGACGGGGGTCAGGGGTCAAAGGGCAGTGACGTCACCCGGACCAGGCATGCTAGACGCGGATGTGTATTGGGAGCGGAGATTTAGGGGTTAAAAAGGCCTGTGGGACGTTGTGTTCGGGGTTGGTCTTGGAACGATTGCTGCTGTGCGTTGGTGAAATAAAGAAGTGCTTAAACTATTCTATGACTCCTATTCACAGGGAAGCTCTCACCGGCTACATGTGCATTACATTGCAATGAGAGAGGCTAAACAAATACATAGAGAAATAAACATAAGAAAGTTTGATATTTTGTAGCGAGTTTTTGAAGAATAATATATTCCGACGGTGGTGCTCGACGTGCCTCTTCAATTGTCTCTTGTCCAAACTTGACTCGCCAGGATTGAGGATTGGGATGAAATACGGACAGCCGGTCCCGGGTGTCAAGGGGCTGCCGTCTCTGCCTGTGCTGTGTCTGGCCATGGTCGCCATCCCCACGCTCGCTTCATGAGGACAATGTCTGGGTGCATCCTCTGCGTCCAACACTTTTTTTTTATCGTTAACCTCGTTTACACCGCGATGGACTCACCTCCTCTCAATGCACCATTTTAGGAGAATCCTGACAAGCTATCGTATTCGGGGAAGGTGTTGTCACGTCCATGCCAACTTAGCCATTTGCATGTAATGTTTTTGCTTTTTTACATTCGGATGTTTGGCCCAAGAGCAGTAGCACTCTACACTTTTTTATGGAACGGCAAACAAAAAGATTAATCAGAGTCGGTCATTGTGTGCTGGCATTACGGGTCAAAGTCTATCATCGTGCCGGGGGGAGGAGACAGATGGGGAGGGGGTGGGGGAGGGAATGATTGGGGCGGGGATTGTTGGGGGGCGGGGATGAGGAAGCAATGGGGTGGAGAGCGGTGTGCAGAATGGGGCGGGGGACACGGGGTGGGGGGGAATGGGGGGGTGGGAATGAGGGGTGGGGGGGGCAATGGATGGGGGAATAATTGAGGGTGAGGGAAGAAACAGAGGGAGGGGGATTGGGGGAGGGGCATGGAGACAAAGATTCCACGTGTAGACTTAACAGACCGCTGGGGCAAGTGCTTAGCGAGGAACACCGAATGAAGGCCGGCACGGCACACGAGGGGGTGGGTGGCCAGCACCACGCCCGACCGCCTTTGTCTCCCCACTGGGGAGATGTTTACACATTGCACCGGGTACTAGGGCTGAACGATTTGGGGAAAATATCTCATTGAGATTTTTACGACAGATTTTGCGATTGCGATTTTATTTGCGATTAGTTTTGTTAAAGTCAAGCTTCAGTTCAATATTCGCTGTGTAATAGATTTCAAGCATGTGAAGTATCGGAAATGACGCAGGAAACTTCTTGACGGGTAACACACTTTTTATTAAATCTTGACTTGTCACAATACAACGTGTGGTCTCTATTCTTCCGACGACACACTTTACTTAACTCGTGTAGACTCTCTGCCTCTGGCTACACTCTTTACTTAACTCGTGTAGACTCTAGCTCTCTGGCTACACACGTCACTCGTCTCGTGTAGACTCTAGCTCTCTGGCTACACACATCACTCGTCTCGTGTAGACTCTAGCTCTCTGGCTACACACGTCACTCGTCTCGTGTAGACTCTAGCTCTCTGGCTACACACATCACTCGTCTCGTGTAGACTCTAGCTCTCTGGCTACACACTCCACATGCTGACACTGCATGCTCCCCCTACACTCCGCCTCTGGGTTACACCGAGTCCGGGTCCTCACAGGACAGCGGGACTGGGTACCGCAGGGCCCTGTCTCTTCCTCTCCGTCTTCAGTCTTCGCTGGTTACACTCTCCCCGTGCGCCTGTGCGCATCACCTTATATAGTCCCTCCTCCCGGGAGACGGAGCGGATGCGGACCTCGATGTGAGCATCGCTCCTTAGTGAACCAATCACGACGCGCTATCTCTACGATCCGCTTTCCCCCAGCGCGTGTTTCCACTCATCACCCGTTCACGCCGCGCTGCCACCCGATCACTCCCACACCAGCGCGTCACCGGCACCCAGCCAATCAGCACCACACAACACACGATCCCGCGCTGACCCCTGATCCCTCACCGTCAGCGCGCGTCACCACACACACATCCAATCCCGACGCGTTGGCACCTGATCGCTACCCCAGCGCGTATCGCCACTACATCACCCCCCCCCCACATAGCTCGCAGCCGTCCCGGCTGCTAACCAACAACCTCACACACCGTTAACGCAACAAAACCCCCACCCCCCCAGTGTGCCCCGTAACACAACAACAACACAACAGCAACCTATGTACAATTTGACAATTAACACAAGAAAAGTCAACAATAACACACAACACCTTATAAAAAGCTATATACAGCCCGACGAACAACATAATAAAAGTGATTTCCAGAAAATGAACGCGCCCGGCGTCCCCGTGACTACCCCAGCGACGAGGCGCTCCAACTTCCTCGACTCCTCACATGGTAGGTCATGAAAAGTAGCGCGCCTTGGCGCGAGTCCGTCTGGCCGGTCCGTCATATGGGACGGGACGCTGACGACCATCCGGTGGTTCCGGTTGCTCTAGACGGCGCGGGTCGGGCCTGAAAGGACCGGCCCCGCCGCGAAGATCCGGCCGCCGGTGGTCGGCAGCTGTCAGTTCCGAGAGACCTGGGAGGAGATCAGGCGGAAGCATGTGAGGATCAGGCAAGGACATTTTCCCCTTTGGGTCGTCGGTCACGTCACATGCTCGGCCCTCACGACACAAGGGGAGGCCATATGGAGGCGAGAACGGTTTCAGTCGGGAGGGGTGGACGTACCACCGTCGCTTTCCCCATTTTATCTGAACGCACTGGGGGCGTACAACACGCACGACCTCCGCGGGTCCCCGCCATGGCTTCAACAACTTAGGCGACGTAGCCAAAGGCGCCTGAGGGCAATGCAGCCAGGCCCTGTCACCCGGTCTCCAGTCGTGGACGGACACCTTTCGTGCACGCAACCGCTCGTTAGCAATTTGGCGAGCCCGCGAATTAAGCCGTGCGGCCTCCCTTGCCTCTGTCAGCTTATGAATATTACATTTAATATGTTCTGCCAATTTAGAATTAGGTCGCGGTGCGGACAGGCCAAGCTGCGTTTCCATTGGCGGGTCGGCTTCCCGACCGTACATCAGATAGAATGGGGAAAACCCCGTGGCTGCATGGGGGGCCATTCTATATGCGACGAGGACCCCGGGGACCTGCAGGTTCCAATCAACATGTGCCTCACACACCCGCTGGCACAGCATAGAAGTCAAGGTCTTAGTGGAGTCTCTCCACCATCCCGTCCGTCTGCGGGTGGTACGGGGAAGTACGCACCTTCTTAGTGCCCAACAGATCGCACACCTCTTGCAGCAATTTACTTGAAAATGTTTTCCCTTGGTCGGTCAGCAGGCGTTCGGGAGCCCCCTTGTCCAGGACGTAGCCCTGGACAAAGGCGTCCGTCACAGCCGCCGCCGACTGGTTGGCGAGTGGCCACGCCATAGGCCACCGGGTAAAATATTCGACCCCCACCAACAGGTACTTATTACCCCTAGGCGTGACTGGAAAGGGCCCCAGAATATCGAGCGCAACAAGCTCGTTAGTGCGCGAGACTTGAATGGATTGCAGTGGTGGATTAGCTGCCACGGGCGGTGGTTTCCGCCTGGCGCACTCAACACATCCCTTCAGAATATTTACCACGTCGCCCCCCATTCCCGGCCAATAATAATCACGCTGAAGCAGGGCAAGCGTTTTGTTTACCCCCAAATGCAAGAGGCGTTCGTGTGCGGCCAAAACAACTTTCCCCCTCACAGCAGAAGGCACCACCAGTGCATGCCGCCGGGACAAACTGTCCCATCTCATCAACATGCCCTGTTTAAGTACATAGGAGCCAGTTCGCTCCTGGTCCTCGTTAGGACCTCCCACCCTGCGGCGCAACGCTAGCAGGGAGCTGTCCGCCATTTGGAGGCGGCCCCACTCACTCAGCGACAGTGAGAGCAGCGAGTCCCGATCCTGAGAGGTAGCGGGAACATCCCCGATTGGTGTGTCCGCGGTCGCAACCAATGCCCCCCTAACTTCCCCAACCGGCGGTTTACAGCGCGCCGATCCCGATAGACACGCACATTTCTGACAAGGCAACAATCGCGACAGGGCATCGGCATTTGTGTGTCGCAACCCCTTACGGTACGTGGTCGTGAACTGATAGTCTTGGAGGACTTCCAACCACCGTGACAATTGGCCCGAGGGCTGGGCGACCCTCAACGAATACTGTAGCGCCGCGTGATCCGTCCGGACCGTAAAGTGACGACCATAGAGATACGGTCTGAACTGTTGTACGAAAAATACAATGGCGAGCAGTTCATGACGGGTGACGCAGTAGCGCTGCTCCGCCGGAGACAACACCCTGCTACCATAAGCGACCACCCTTTCGACTCCCCCAACGACCTGGGACAGTACCCCCCCAATGCCCGTGTTGCTAGCATCCGTATCTAGCAAGAAGGGACTCGCAAAATCCGGATAACGCAAGGGTGGGGCACCCACCAAGGCGTCCCGGAGGGAGCAGAACGCGGCCTCCTCCTCCGGTCCCCATCGGAACTTCACACCTTTCGCCGTTAGAGCATGCAAGGGTTTTGCAATAGTGGCGAAGTGCTCAACGAATCGGCGGTAATACGAAGCAAAACCGATGAAACTACGCACGTCTGCAACTGACGTGGGTGTCGGCCATGAACTGACACAGTCCGTCTTCGCGGGATCGGTAGAGATCCCCGAAGAGTCGACAATGTGACCCAAGTATCTAACGGACTTACGAAAAAGGTGGCATTTGGCCGGTTTAAATTTCAATTTAGCCGATCGCATTCGCAAGAACACCCCTCTCAATCGCTGGAGGTGTTCCTCAAATGTTCTACTGAAAACAATGACATCGTCAAGGTAAATCAAGCACGTCTCCCATTGCAAGCCCGACAAAACCAACTCCATAAGACGCTGAAACGTCGCTGGAGAGGAGTGAAGTCCCATGGATAACCGGTTAAACTGGAACAAGCCCCCTGGAGTCCGAAATGCTGTCTTAGGTTTAGACTCTTCGTCGAGTGGCAACTGCCAGAATCCCGATAATAAATCAAGAGTCGAAAAATATCGCGCACCAGACAATGCATCGAGGGACCCGTCCATCCTGGGGAGCGGATACGCGTCAGCCACAGAGATCTTATTCAGGCGACGGAAATCTACGCAAAATCGCAAGGACCCGTCTTGCTTCTTAACCAGCACAATAGGTGCTTCCCAAGGACTGGAGGAAGGCGAAATAATGTCGGCTTCAAGCATATCGTTAACGGCCGATTGAACATGTACCTTCTCCGCAGGACTCAGTCGGAAGGGATTTAGCCTGACCGGCGCCGCATCGCCCGTGTCAATGTGGTGGCGCAACAAATCCGTACACCCAATGTCATATTTATGTTTACTGAACACATCAGAGAATTCCATGAGTAACTCGCGCAGCGCACCCAACTGCACACCTGACAAATCGTCCGAGCCCGCGCACAGCGAATGGACCCATTCAAGGTCCTCCCTTGGTTCAATGTTTTGCGTGGGGCTCGGATCAACGTGCGCAACCAGCCGCTCCTCCGCAGGAACCCGCGCCGCGTGAGCCAGCACGGTACCCTGCTGAATAACGGCTGGCCGCGACCCAGCGTTTAAAACCATTACAAACGGATCCTTGTCCGCCCGAACCAAAGTGTGAGCCACCGACAAATCGACCCCCCCGACAGCCCTGTTAGAAGGACCCAAAAGCATGCCTTGTTCCAAAGTCCCCTCCACCCATGGTTTCCGCAACCGGAGGGGAATTAGCATCTGTGAACCCGGGGGCATGTGCACGGTCTGCGTCGCCAACGCTTGTATCGTGGCGCACGCCGTCCGAATCTCAGTAGGGTTCGTCAAAAATGAAATACGGCGACCCGATGGTATCTCAATGCAACGCTGATCGATTAGAATTTTAATGGGCATCTTAGCCAAAAAATCAGTGCCCAATAGACAAGGAACCGCCAAAGAAGACGAAACGAAAACGGGTCCCGACAATTTGATATCTCCAATGCAAATGGACGCCCTAATCTGACCAATAATGCCCAACGATCCCCCATTTGCGGCAAAAAATGGCACATCCACTGGGAGCAGCGGACGGCATTGTACGGGGAGAATGTTATAAATGAGGTCCGATATAATAGTCGCCGACGCCCCCGTGTCCACCAATACCCTGACCTCGACCCCATCAATAGAACCCGCGACGACGGATGAACCCGCTGAAGCAGCCACAATTCTGTGCCCCAACTCCGACCATTTAATGTCTCCCCGGTCCCGGCCGAAACCCCCTCGCCGAACCGAATCACCGAACCCTAACCGGCCCTCCTCCGTCGCCCCGCGACGGCCCATGCGTGTCGAGTGTGTGGGCCGAGCGTGTGAGGTGCTGCGACTTGCCGGGGTTTGTAGAGATGCCTTGGGGCCTTGGTCGTCGTCCAGCCGAGATCCCATGGCGCGCTGACGGGGAGCGCGGCAACCAGACGCCACGTGACCCCGGAGGCCACAGTTATAGCACGTGATGAGGGTCGTCGGTGATCTCGGTTGCTCCAGCTTGCGGGCCGATCGCAGAGGCGACCGACCCCCCGACCTCCAGTCCCCTGGTCGTTCCGCGGCGAACGCCTCCTCTCGCGGACCGACGACTTGGGGTTCGGTGATCACCGGACCCGGAGCTGAGGCCACGGCTGCGTTGCAGACGATCCCCTGTTTGCGTTGAAGGACCTCGTGCGCTTGTATACTCGTAGCGACCCGTAAGGAAGAAATGTCGATCTCGTCGGCCGTGTTGATGGGGACCCCCAGGTCCTGCGCCAACTTAAGCAGCTGCTCCAAAACCATCGCATCCTGGCCCTCCTCGTCCATCCGAGGGAATGCAGCATCGGCGAGAGCCAGCAACGCCGTGCGATAGGCGAGCGCGGTCTCCGTGTCCGCCTTCCGCCTCGCATAGAAATGATGGCGGCACGCCGAGGGAGGTCCGTAGACCTTGGCCATGAGACCCAGCGCTGCCTTCAGCGTCGAGCGGTCCGACCTCCGAGCAGACATGAAGGCCGCGAGCGCGTTGTCGTCCAACATGGCAGGCAGTGCCCGCAGCGCCGTAGCATCGGACCAGGCAGACATCTCCTGATGCGCCAAAAACCTGCGCTGAAATTGGCCCCAGTCCCCGCCTTCCGCCTTGAAGGCTGACAATGCGGGGAGGCGCTGTTGAAAAATGAAGTCGTCCTCCGCGTCGTGGTTCCTTCCCGCCGCTCCGTCGGTGTGTAAGATGGCGGCCCCAATGGCGGATGACTGATGGCGGTCCGCAGCGCGCGTTGATGACATAAGAGGGCGCGCTTGGAGAACCGCCGCCACGTGGCGGTCGCCGTTCCCGCCAAAAGTCGCCGCCAATGAAATGGCGGGAATCGCCAAGTCATTTTGGCGGGAATCTGCGGGGCGACCCTGTAGAATGTCCGCCGCCGTCTCCGCTCCAGCCGACGAGCTGATTTCCGCCAGGATGGACGCGGCGGCGAGCAGCAGCTCCGCCAGACGAGAGTGCGCCTCACGGAGCACGGCCTCGGTCCCCCGTCGCTCCTCCGGCACCGTCGGCGGATCTTGCAGCGTGGGCCATTCTTCGTCCTCACCCCCCGACGGCAGCTGGCCCGGGTCGTCAAGGTTGTCCTCGCGGTCAATCCCGTGGGTCCGATTGGTCTTCCTTGTATCCATGCTTGGAAGACAGTTTCACTTCTAACGCCAGTTGAAGTATCGGAAATGACGCAGGAAACTTCTTGACGGGTAACACACTTTTTATTAAATCTTGACTTGTCACAATACAACGTGTGGTCTCTATTCTTCTGACGACACACTTTAGTTAACTCGTGTAGACTCTCTGCCTCTGGCTACACTCTTTACTTAACTCGTGTAGACTCTAGCTCTCTGGCTACACACATCACTCGTCTCGTGTAGACCCTATGCCTCTGGCTACACACTCCACTCGTCTCGTGTAGACTCTAGCTCTCTGGCTACACACGTCACTCGTCTCGTGTAGACTCTAGCTCTCTGGCTACACACATCACTCGTCTCGTGTAGACTCTAGCTCTCTGGCTACACACTCCGCATGCTGACACTGCATGCTCCCCCTACACTCCGCCTCTGGGTTACACCGAGTCCGGGTCCTCACAGGACAGCGGGACTGGGTACCGCAGGGCCCTGTCTCTTCCTCTCCGTTTTCAGTCTTCGCTGGTTACACTCTCCCCGTGCGCCTGTGCGCATCACCTTATATAGTCCCTCCTCCCGGGAGACGGAGCGGATGCGGACCTCGATGTGAGCATCGCTCCTTAGTGAACCAATCACGAAGCGCTATCTCTACGATCCGCTTTCCCCCAGCGCGTGTTTCCACTCATCACCCAATCACGCCGCGCTGCCACCCGATCACTCCCACACCAGCGCGTCACCGGCACCCAGCCAATCAGCACCACACAACACACGATCCCGCGCTGACCCCTGATCCCTCACCGTCAGCGCGCGTCACCACACACCAGAGGTGGGACAAAGTCATTGTTATGCAAGTCCAAGTCGAGTCGCAAGTCATCAAATTCATGACTCGAGTCTGACTCGAGTCCAAGTCACATGACTCGAGTCCACATCTCTGCCACACACACATCCAATCCCGACGCGCTGGCACCTGATCGCTACCCCAGCGCGTATCGCCACTACACATGTAATGGAGCATTACCACATGATACCATCATGATACCATCAAAATATGAACTGCTCTATATATTCTAATTCAATGAAAATATATACGAATTACAACCAACATGTATTTATGCAAAAAAATTTGAAATAGAACAATCAAAGATAAGACAATTGTTAAGTTAAATAAATAAAGTTATAACAATAAAAAATATATAGTAATTTTACTATCTCTATTATGTATGTTGACATTCTTTCGCACCACTGTACGTAGCCAACGGTGATAATCGGTGGTGGGGGGAAGGAAATAAACTAAACACAAAAAGCAGTTATAAAGAATAAAATTATCAATCAAGATTTTTAAAGTGCATAGCTCCAGTGTCTTCCTTCTTTCCCAGTAAGTGGCCTTACTGGGAAAGAAGTGCAGCTTAAATCCATCTGTTTCCATAGCTCACGTCACACTATTTACTCATACGTAGTACTGCGATACTGTGCCATCATCGGGGATTGCTGTGCCCGTCGATGTGTGTGTGTGAGTCCATGTGTGTGTCTTTGAGTCCATATGCGTGTGCGTGTAGAGCCATGCGTGTCTTTAACTCCATGTGGGTGTCTGTCTTTTTCGAACGGACAACGCCCCATGTGTTTGTGTGTGTGTTAGTCCATGTGTGTTTCAGTCGATCTGTGTACGTGTACGTCGATGTGTATGTGTGTGTCAGTCTATATGTGTGTGTGTTAGTCCACATGTGTGTGTAAGTCTATACATGTGTGTGTCACTCGATGTGTGTGTGTAAGTCAATGCATCTGTGTGTCAGTCCATATGTGTGTTAATCCATGTCTCTGTATCTAAAGTATATGTCTGTGTGTCACAGTCCATATGTGTATGTGTGTAGGGCTATGTGTGTGTCAGTCTATGTATGTGTAAGTTCATGTGTGTGTGTCTTAGTCCATATGTGTGTGTGTAAGTACATATGTGTGTTTACGTCAATGTTTGTGTGAGTCCACGTTTGTCTGTGTGTGAGTCGGTGTGTGTGTGTGTGTGTGAGTCGCTGTATGTGTGTACGTCCATATATGTGCGTGCAACTCCATGTGTGTACATCTCAAGTGGATGTCTGTGTGACAGTCCACATGTGTATGTGTGTGTACGGCAATGTGTGTGTCACTCTATGTATGTGTGTGTGTCGCTGTATGTGTGATCGTCGATATGTGTGTGTAACTCCATGTGTGCGTATCTCAAGTGCATATTTATGTGTGTGTGAGTCCGTATGTGTGTGTGTGTCTGTAAGTCGATGTGTTTTTTGTGTGTCAGTCCATATGTGTGTGTGTGTCTCAGTCCATGTGCGTGTGTGTTAGTCGCTGTGTGTACATGCCTCCATGTTAGTATAACTCCATTTCTTTGTGTGTTTGTAGATCCATGTGTGCGTCTTAGTCCATGCGTGTGTTTTATTGACCTGCTCAAGGCCTATGATACCATCAGTAGGCCTGCCCTCTGGGTTGTTCTTCGCGCTTTCCGACTCACTGACCCACTGCTCACCATCCTTAAGGACCTTCATGATGGTGAGCGGCACCGCGTCAAACTATATGGCCGTGAGTCAGAGCCATTATCTGTACACCTTGGGGTGCAACAGGGATGTCCTCTGGTTCCCACATTATTTTACATATATTTTGACCACGTAGTTCGTGAAGCCTTCAATGGCTTTACCGGAAGAATTCCCATCTCGTACAGATACAATGGGAGGCTGATCGATGTTCGGGTGCGGTCAAGGGATGGCTCCCTATTGCTCAACCACGTTATGTATGCCGATGATCTGCTAATTGCTGCTCACTCGGAGGTGGAGTTCGAGGTGCTGCTGCTGAACCTGAAGGTTGCCACCAAGAGGTGGGACCTTACCATCAGCCCCACCAAAACTAAGCACCTTCCTGCCTATTTTGTACAATCGGACACTCCACCCCCACAACTCCAAATTGGTGATGGGGCAGTTGTGGAGACAGTGGAGAGTTTCCCATACCTTGCCAGTGTGCTAATGACCGTCTCCGGTTTAACAGCAGAGGTCTCACTCCGAATCAGTCGAGCCGCATTATCTTTTCATTGGCTTTGTAACGCTGTGTGGAAGCTACCTGGTCTATCACTCCGCACGAAGCTTCAGGTTTTCTCGGCCACGGTCATTCCCTCCCTTCTCTACGCTTGCGATACTTGGACCCCCCCTAAAGGAACATCTTCGCCGGTTAGACACATTTCGGATGGCCTGCCTACGATCCATCCTGGGTTTAACCAGGCTGCATTGTGTGAGGAGCTCACACATCCTTGAAAGATGTGGACAAAGTCCCATCGGTGACCTCCTATGGCAGGCAAGGCTGCGTTGCCTGAGTCATGTAGCCCACATGGCCAGCCCGCGCATGCCTAAACAGCTTTTGTTCGGCCGGATCGAGGGGGCTAAACGGGCGCAGCACGTGCTGGAGAAGACATGGAGTAATGTGGTACAGGAGGACTTGGAGCTGAGTCCACTTGCGGATGACTGTTACCAGCCGTGTCAAGATCGACCTCAGTGGAGGAGGCTCCTGAAGGACGCTACTGGGTAGTTGGAGGCAGTCGCCCTCCAACAACAACGAAAGGCGGAGGAGCGACGCTCACAACAACGAGCGGAGCGCCGGGTGGCTACAGCAATGAAAGTTGCCACAGTAGGGGCCACAGGTGGTGCATCAGCCAGTTGTCTCAGTCAGTCGACCTGTACCATCTGGGTTTGCCCCGTGACCTCCTGCCAGCGGGCGTTCGACACTTCACGTGGCCTCAATGTGCACATACCCTGGCACAAGCGTTGTTGTGACGTCACCGCCACTTAGTGGCAAATGGCGGTTGTTGTTGTTCAGTCTATGTATGTATGTGTGCGTCCATTTGTGCGTGTAACTCTATGTGTGTGTGTCAGTCGATTTGCGTGTGTAACTACATGTGTGTCTGCCTTTTTCGCCCAGGCAACGCTGGGTACTAAGCGCTAGTTGACTATATAGCTTTTGTATTCTCTTCACGGATCGGAGTCTTTGCTCCGCTGCAAGTTTCCTTTTACCACTCTCTCATTGAAATATTTCTTTGCTTCCTCTTAGTACGTTTCACGCGACTGTCAATGGTATGGCGTATAGTAGATTGTATAATAATAAATAGTATAATAGTGTAATGTTTAATAGAATGTGTAAGGTAATGTATAGTATAATAATTGTATAGTGAATATACACATTACTGTTTGTAGAATAATACATATTACAAAATATAGGGTAGTGTATAGTAACGCAGTGTAAAGTCGCGTGATGTTAAAAAAAAGTTTAGTTGGAGGCATATAAATATAATGCATAATGTTAGAGTTTATATTGGGCTGTGTATACGATATTATACAGTGTAGTTTAGATTGGAATTGAAAATATTGTAATGTATAGTAGTCTAGTTTATAGCATAGTTGTAACACAGCACAGGACAGAGTAGCGCTACGTGGTTGTTTCTCTCTCTCTCCCCCCTCCTCCGTTCCGAGCATAGATGGACTCGTCCGTCTGAACAACGCTCGCCGCTTTCCGTGGTGCTAACGTTAAGAAAAAAACGCCACTTTTATCGACATAGAAGTGTAATGTATAATGACTTATTGTTAATAGCTCAGCTTATTGGAGAGTATATTAAGTTTATTGATTATCTTCTTGGTTCTTTCGGTAAAGTCACGTAGAAGGGAAGTAATAAAATAATAAAAATAAAACATAATAAAACATTTCTCACGACGTTTCGGCCACAACGCAAGTAGCCGTCCTCGGGCGAAGAATGAGACATTATCAAGCTAGGAGCTTATATGGGTGTAGCGAGGAGGAGCGCCTTAACAAAAGAATGTGCATATGAAGAGGAATTTAGCATATCAATGGGCAATGCGTAGGAGGTGGGCGGAGGGGTTTCAAAGTCACATTATGCCCATGCATTATGCAGGATCAACAGCACCACGGGGGGGCGCAAGGAACAGCGTTAATAAAGGAAAGGAATGTTAATGATATGTAGCTGCATTTACCAAACAACCATGTAGAAAACCAAAGTAAAAAAACTACATAAAAAACTAAAATATAAACTGATACTTACTATACTCTACAATAAGCTGAGTTACTAACAACAAATAATAAATTACAATTCTACGTCGTAAGAAGTATATAATATACTTCCATCTAAACTTTATTCTCTTAGCATATACAGTACTATATACTGCCATAGATAAACCCAACATTAAATTATATACTGTATTGCTGTAAACCACCCTATACTTTATACATTTTAATATAACACTATGTATTATTCAACTCACCCTAATGTGTATCGAAATGGTTTATTACGTCCTTCCAATGATTGCTAAGCCTGAATCCATCTTCTCGGTTAAAATTGTCTCTGTGTTTGTATATGTGGATCGCCTCATGAACGAATCTCTCATGATAGCCAGATGGCTTGCAGAGAACCTCCGTCTTGGAGAAGTCAATGTCATGTGAGCCCACTGAGTTGTAACAGTGGTCTGCCACGGCTGAGGAGTTTGTCTTACCGTGTTTTAGATCAGCTTTATGTTCACGAATGCGGTCTGAGACGTGTCGTTTGGTTTCCCCAATGTAACTACTACCACAGAGGCAACTTAGTTTGTAGACGCCAGGGTACTGTATGTCTGGAATCACATCTTTTACAGACGGTACCAGATCACGGATTTTATGTACTGTGTTGAATCGGACCTGGATCTTGTGTTTAATCAGGATTTTGGATTCAACACAGTACATAAAATCCGTGATCTGGTACCGTCTGTAAAAGATGTGATTCCAGACATACAGTACCCTGGCGTCTACAAACTAAGTTGCCTCTGTGGTAGCAGTTACATTGGGGAAACCAAACGACACGTCTCAGACCGCATTCGTGAACATAAAGCTGATCTAAAACACGGTAGGACAAACTCCTCAGCCGTGGCAGACCACTGTTACAACTCAGTGGGCTCACATGACATTGACTTCTCCAAGACGGAGGTTCTCTGCAAGCCATCTGGCTATCATGAGAGATTCGTTCATGAGGCGATCCACATATACAAACACAGAGACAATTTTAACCGAGAAGATGGATTCAGGCTTAGCAATCATTGGAAGGACGTAATAAACCATTTCGATACACATTAGGGTGAGTTGAATAATACATAGTGTTATATTAAAATGTATAAAGTATAGGGTGGTTTACAGCAATACAGTATATAATTTAATGTTGGGTTTATCTATGGCAGTATATAGTACTGTATATGCTAAGAGAATAAAGTTTAGATGGAAGTATATTATATACTTCTTACGACGTAGAATTGTAATTTATTATTTGTTGTTAGTAGCTCAGCTTATTGTAGAGTATAGTAAGTATCAGTTTATATTTTAGTTTTTTTATGTAGTTTTTTTTTTACTTTGGTTTTCTACATGGTTGTTTGGTAAATGCAGCTACATATCATTAACATTCCTTTCCTTTATTAACGCTGTTCCTTGCGCCCCCCCGTGGTGCTGTTGATCCTGCATAATGCATGGGCATAATGGGACTTTGAAACCCCTCCGCCCACCTCCTACGCATTGCCCATTGGTATGCTAAATTCCTCTTCATATGCACATTCTTTTGTTAAGGCGCTCCTCCTCGCTACACCTATATAAGCTCCTAGCTTGATAATGTATCATTCTTCGCCTGAGGACGGCTGCTTGCGTTGTGGCCGAAACGTCGTGAGAATTGTTTTATTATGTTTTATTTTTATTATTTTATTACTTCCCTTCTACGTGACTTTACCGAAAGAACCAAGAAGATGAATCCCTGCAGTCACGAAAGCTTTAAATCGAAATTTATTGATTATATTGATGTACTCTATATTTTAGTTTTTTATAAGTTAACTGTATGGTAGCCATTATATAGTGTTGTGTATACCCAGTTACTTAATGTTAATATCTCAGCTTATTGGAGAGTATATTGAGTACATTGATTATATTGATGTAGTTCATATTTAGGTTTTTTTTCACATCGGTGTATTGTATGGTAGTTCTTTAGAAACTCATTTTTTGTTGTCCACATAATGCACGAGCTTGATACGCGCTGGTTTCGGTGCTGCAGCTCTTTACTATTAAGATTTTCCTCCCTTTATTACAGCTAATCCTACATGATACACTAGCATAATATGACTTTGAGACCCCCACCATTTACACATTCCACAAGTAGTGACTAATCTCTTATCTGCAATTGTCATCAATATGCTAAATTCCTCTGTTGATATGTGAACTCATTTGTCAAGGCTCTCTCCCCCTCTGACCCAGCTTAAAAATACGCTGCCAAGCTTAACAGTATTCATTAGGACACTGTCTTTCTGACAGCCCTGTTCTTCATCTGAGGACGGCTGCTTGCGTTGTGGCCGAAATGTCGTGATAATTTTATCTTAATATGTTTTATTTTTAATTCTTTTATTATTTCCCTTCTACGTGACTTTACCGAAAGACCAAAAATATGAAGCCCAACACATGCACACACATATGTACAAACCAAGCAATAGAAACCTCTAACGGCCAATAAAATCTAAAATGAATAAACAAATTAATAAATGGCACCAAAAAAAAGAGCCTACAAACAAGAAAAAAGTGATCAAAACAAAGAAATGAGTCCAATAGGTCAACATACCAGACCATAATCCCAATTTCCCAACTAAGCCAGGAAACCTTCACAAGAGGGGCAGTGGAGTGCCAAAATATAACGACAAATTTATATCAATCAGTCCAAAAAGTTATTACCTTTTTTTCTCGTGTATGCCTGAATTAATAAGATTACCTTCAGTTCAGATTTTAATCATATGGGGTTGATTTGCGGGATGTGAAGTGGGAGGTATAGATCAGACCTAGAGAAGATGGAGCACCCGGGGAAGGGAGTAAACTGAAAATCGGAGGTCTGTGAGTGCGATCTTCAAGGTGATTCTGGACTGGATAGGTTGCCTGCACAGTATGTTCATAACGCAGCTGCTTTATGAACATACTGGGCACGTAGGATCAAGGACAAAGGATTACCGCATAACAGAGAATTGCAGTTGTCTAGCCTAGAAATTACAAATTCATTAATTGCTTTTGCAGCTGTATGGGAGATACAGTTCTGGATACGAGAAATATTGGGAAGATGAAAGTAAGCAGTCTTGCACATGGAGGAAATGTGAGTAGAAAATGAGATGTTGGAGTCAAGAATGAAACCCAGATTTCGTGCCTGTTGACAAATATGGCGATGGACAGAAGGTTGCTGATGTGAGGTAATTGATGGTTTTTCTATCAATAAAGCGAACTTCAGTTTTAGAGTTATTAAAATGAAGAAAATTTGCTGCGAGCCAGTCAGGGACTTCAGTAGAACACGGAGATAGGGTGGGCAGTGGATTTAAATCAGATTGATTGAAACTACATATCCATTGTGTTAACCGAGGTATATCCTATACTGTGCTTTGTATTAAGCATCATTCAACCACGATCTGATACATTCACTTTGATTGTTGGACAGAAATGCACCTTTCTCAATATCTTGTTGAATTGCGTATTAATTGCGAGCTTCAGCTCAAGGGTGCGTAGCCAATAAACAAGTACGTTCGCAATCGGGCTGAGCAAGAGCACCAACTGAGCGGCGCACCTCAAGTTGACGCCCTCTCTGTTCGCATCCTTTACAATGCGCGGCAAAAGGATGTCTAAAAAAACTGACGTGAAAAACACAGCGAGTGCCATGAAATGCGTGCTGAATGTGTGCAGAGCTTTGCTTCTGAACGCAGAGCTCGAATTCTTGCACTCAATAAATATCCGAACATAGGTGTACGCAACCACACACAGAGGAAATACACCCAACGTTGCAACCATTGACGATCCGAAAACCTCAATTTTGCTCGTGTCACCGACAGCCAACTTTAATAATCCCATATGATCACAAACTATGCCTTGGATTTGCCTGTTTTTTTCGCTTAATTGCAGTGAAATTTGAAGGATGACTGCAATGCTGACTGTAACGATTGCAATCAGCCAGGACAGTAATGCCGTGAAAATGGATCTCTTTGCAGTAACCTTGGTGTGGTAGTGCAATGGGTAGCAGATGGCCAGGTAGCGATCAACAGACATAATAGTCAATGTTAAAATCTCATTCTTGGCAGATATGTGAAGTGTGAACAACTGTGCGACACATGACACATACAGGATCTCTCTGTCACCTGTCAGGAGAACGTGCAGCTGCTTGGGCAAGCCACCGGTGCTGATAATGATGTCGCCAATTGCGAGATTGCACAGAAAAATGTGCATGGGCTTGTGTAAGTCTGTGGATACTGCCACCGTCACGAGCACCAGCAGATTAGCTGCAGTTATAGTTAGGTACATCGCAAGGCACAGGCTGAATATCAGCACCTGTATAGAGTACGGGGCTTCAAATGTGGCGAGGTAGAGCACGGAGCTTCTGTTATCCATAATTGCGTTCCTTGGGCTCCTGTGTCTATAGCCTGAGACCTTATCACGCAGTTCCTGTTGAAGTAACAAAACATTGTTAAATAAAAACATCATGGGACCTCCTTTTCCACTACCAAAATATGAGAATAGGTTTTCCCCCTTTTTATCTGACAAAACAAAACAGTTGTTAAGTTGTTATAACACCAAACTGAAACCTTTTATATTTTGGTACCCGCAAAGGAGGTCCAATGATGTAGATGCTCCACCCGAGCTCTCATTACTCTGATGGTGCGTTGTCTTTGTGCTGTACGCCTTTTGGCTTCCTCTGGTCTAACACCTTTTGAGACGAGGCTCAAAATAAATCTGTCTCTGGTGTGGACCAATCAGATTCAAAGACAATGCTTATATTATCGGAGTATGTTTTTTGTTTGCATTTGACCACAAGTATTGTGGTTAATGCAGACATGATTCCTTGTAATAGGTTTCAGTTTGGTGTTTTAACAACTTTACACATAAATTTTGATTGAAAGCTTTCGTGACTGCAGGGATTCATATTCTTGGTTCTTTCGGTAAAGTCACGTAGAAGGGAAACAATAAAGTAAAAAACATATAAAACAATAACATTCTCACGACGTGTCGACTGCAACACAAGTAATAATCATCAGGTGTGAAAACCACAGCAAGAAAATGTGAAAAAAGTGGCGTTTTTTTCAAAATTTATTGCTGTGGTTTTCACATCTGATGATGATTGCTTGTGTTGCAGTCGACACGTCGTGATAATTTTATTGTTTTATATTTTTATTATTTTATTGTTTCACTTCTACGTGACTTTACCGAAAGAACCAAGAATATAACTTAACACCTGTTTTGTTGCCAGATAAAAGGGAAAACCCTATTCTTAAATAAAAACAGTTTCTGAAAATGCGTACAAATGCTCACTAATAATATGAACAATAACTGAAGAACAATGGATCAAAATAGAAGAGAACTCACCTTGTTTTCGTTGCTTGAACTGAGGGCAGATCAGTGATGCTCGTGGAATCTGCTGATTTATATGCGTTTTGGGGACCACGTGACCGTGAGCCTTCAGGCGCGATGGGAGGTTCCGGGCTGGCTGGTGCGTGCTGCAGCGCCCTGCGGATTTACCCATTGCCCTGAGGAGTCTTTTGAGTCGAGATTATCTCGTAATGTGATATGCACACCTCGGGTTGGGGGGTGACTGCATTAGAAGCAATTGGGTCATGTTTCCAGTTATTTTTTAAAATCACTACATATATTTTTAATCTAAATTTTTGAAAACATATATTTTTTCAAGTCACCGTGTTGAAAATGGCACAAATATAAAAATGGCGTAAATATCACCGAATGAGTTTATTTTCTTAGATAGTGTATTAATGTATGTATAACTTAAAATGTATAATCTATGGTGGTTTTAAATATTAAGTGCATTCATAGGTAGTGTTTTACTGTGGGCACCAAGTATTCAAGCCTCCATAACAGAATAAAATAAGATGTCACTTAGAATTCCAGCATCCATTACTATTTCCCCTGGGTATCAATTTGAGATCTTGTATTCTAATTAGTCCATATGCCTTCCTAGTGGGGATGTTATTGCTCAACGGGCTCATTAATGAACCCATTAACTGCTGGAATGTCAATTATGACTTTCCGGGCTGTACCTGTGGGAATCCGCGTACCTGTGACCTATCTTCACGAGCCTGGCTCTTAACTGTCTGCTCTCTCCTGAACGTGTAGCTATTCGTGATCTTGGGTCACTTCATGAAGACTTGGAGGGTTTCATTACAGCCTAAATCATCGGTTTACGGGCTGTAATTAACCTCAACACGTGAATACGTTTTAACAGTGTACTTAACTACGTATCTATTATGTTAAGTCAGCTTGGTCTTTTCAATGCACTAAAATAACACGGGCAACCGGCTGTCAAAACATTGCAAAACTCGATACACAAATCGGTTTCACTTGAACACCTGGGCACATCGATATGTGAGGCAAGAACAGTTGCTTGGGAAATCACTCCCCTTTCGTTCATCTGTTGAGGTCTCAACAATTCCAACAATACCTAAATGTATATATATATTCAGTTAAATCATGACATCAATTTGAATTTTCAGAGATGTTTCATTTCGCTGGTAAGTTATGACATTTCGGATTTTCCTGTTTATTCCCTGTCCCCCCCCTCTCTCCAAAATGTACGAACCTTCCCAGAATATCGACAAGGAACTCAGTGATGTGGTCATTATTATCTTCTTCTCTTCTTCTTTCTTTCTTTCTTTTCTTTTCTTTCTCTTATATATAAAAGTCTCCGTCCGCTCGCGCTTGCGGGGGATTTGGCTCTCGGACGGTGGGGTTTAAGACCGAAATAATTTGCCAGGCGGCATGCCCTAAGCCCCGTGGTGGGAATAGGCTATTGCGTTTCCCCGTCCCTAAACTTTAAAGTAGTTTAATTAACACATTTGTGCCGTTTATGTTATTAATTATTTACTTATTGCACGACATCGACCGTACCAAGTGACGCCAATTGCGTGGGGGGGGGGGCGGACCCTACCAAGTCATGCGCGTTCGCTCGAGCTCACCGGAGACATTTTCTTTTACGCGTTTTACAGCCAACACATACACACATCACGCTGCGGATATTCATTCACAGTGTCATGTCCTCTTCGCCCCCCCCCCCCCCAACACGATGCGTTCAGTTTATACTACAGACTCCGTAGATAATAATATTTTACTGCTTACATATCATTATTCTTGCACAGACAGCGGATGTTGGGGGGGCGGGTAGCGGCCCAGCCCCTAGCCTGTCAACGTGCCAAGTCCGTGCCTCGTCATCTAGGCCAGGACGGGGGCTACGCATCGCACAAGGCCTCAACACGCCTATGCTAAGTACAGATTTCCTTGCTTCTTACGCTAGCAACTCAAGTCCATTGTTTATTATTGTTAAACACATTAGTTGACAAACATTACAATTATAAGGTTTGTGTGCAGATAAAAACTCTGCTTCATTGTTTACCATTATAAAACAAGTTCACAGATGTTACAATAATTATGTTTGCGTGAAGATAACAACTCAGGTTGATTGTTTACCATTATGAAACGAGTTGACATGTTACAATAATTATGTTTGTGTACACAAAACTCTTTTTGGATTTTTGGGTTGCTCAATTTCCCTTTTTTTGCTGCGCTTTTATAACGCTGCCACGGTCTATGCCAGTCTGTCATTTATGCTTATTTCTTAAATGCATTTCTATTGTTTCCATCGCTCACATCACGCTCTTTACTCATACGTAGTACTGTGATACTGATAGCTGTGCCAGCATCGGGGAATGCTGTGCCCGTCGATGTGTGTGTGTGAGTCCATGTGTGTGTCTTTGAGTCCATATATGTGTGCGTGTAGAGCCATGCGTGTCTTTAACTCCATGTGGGTGTCTTTTTCGAACGGACAACGTCAAAGTGTTTTTGTGTCTGTGTTAGTCCATGTGTGTGTGTCAGTCGATCTGTGTGCGTGTACGTCGATGTGTATGTCAGTCCATATGTGTGTGTGTTAGTCCACATGGGTGTGTAAGTCTATACATGTGTGTGTCACTCGATGTGTGTGTGTAAGTCAATGCGTCTGTGTGTGAGTCCATATGTGTGTTAATCCATGTCTGTGTATCTAAAGTAGATATCTGCGTGTCACGGTCCATATGTGTATGTGTGTGTGTAGGGCTATGTGTGTGTCAGTCTATGTATGTGTAAGTTTATGTGTGTGTGTCTTAGTCCATATGTGTGTGTGTAAGTACATATGTGTGTTTACGTCAATGTGTGTTTTAGTCCACGTATTGCTGTGTGCGAGTCGGTGTGTGTGGGTCGCTGTATGTGTGTACGTCCATATATGTGCGTGCAACTCCACGTGTGTATATCTCAAGTGGATGTCTGTGTGACAGTCCACATGTGTATGTGTGTGTACGGCAATGTGTGTGTCACTCTATGTATGTGTGTGTGTCGCTGTATGTGTGTACGTCGATATGTGTGTGTAACTCCATGTGTGCGTATCTCAAGTGCATGTCTATGTGTGTGTGAGTCCATATGTGTGTGTGTCTGTAAGTCGATGTGTTTGTGTGTGTCAGTCCATATGTGTGTGTGTGTGTCTCAGTCCATGTGCGTGTGTGTTAGTTGCTGTGTGTGCATGCCTCCATGTTAGTGTAACTCCATTTCTTTGCGTGTCTGTAGGTCCATGTGTGCATCTTAGTCCATGCGTGTGCTTTATTGACCTGCTCAAGGCCTATGATACCATCAGTAGGCCTGGCCTCTGGGTTGCTCTTCGTGCTTTCCGAGTCCCGAACCCACTCATCACCATCCTTAAGGACCTTCATGATGGTGAGCGGCCCCGCGTCTTAACTACGTGCCCGTGAGTCAGAGCCATTCCCTGTACACCTTGGGGTGCAACAGGGATGTTCTCTGGCTCCAACATTGGACCACGTAGTTCGTCGAGTCTTCAATGCCTGTACTGGAAGAATTCCCATCTGCTACAGATACAATGGGAGGTTGATCGATGCCCGGGTGCGGTCAAGGGATGGCTCCCTGTTGCTCAACCACGTTATTTATGCCGATGATCTGCTAATGGCTGCTCACTCGGAGGAGGAGTTTGAGGTGCTGCTGCTGATCCTGGAGCTTGCCACCAACAGGTGGGGCCTTACCATCAGCCCAACCAAAGCTAAGCACCTGCCTGGCTATTTTGTGCCATCGGACACTCCACCCCCACAACTCCCAATTGGTGATGGGGCAGTTGTGGAGACAGTGGAGACTTTCACTGGGCAGTGTGCTAATGACCGGCTCCGGTTTAACAGCAGAGGTCTCACTCCGAATCAGTCGAGCTGCAGTATCTTTTCATTGGCTGCGTAACGCTGTGTGGAAGCTACCTGCTCTATCACTCCGTACGAAGCTTCAGGTCTTCTCGGCCACGGTCATTCCCTCCCTTCTCTACGCTTGCGATACTTGGACCCCCCTAATGGAACATCTTCGCCGGTTAGAAACATTTAGGCTGGCCTGCCTATGATCCATCCTGGGTTTAACCAGGCTGCATTGTGTGAGGAGCTCACAAATCCTTGAAAGATGTGGACAAAGTCCATATCGGTGACCTCCGGCAGGCAAGGCTGCGTTGCCTGAGTCATGTAGCCCGCATGGCCAGCCACCGCATGCCCAAACAGCTTTTGTTCCGCCGGATCGAGTGGGCTAAACGGGAACGGCACGGGCTGGAGAAGACATGGAGTGATGTGCTACAGGAGGACTTGGAGCTGAGTCCACTTGCGGATGAGTGGTACCAGCCGTGTCAAGATCGGCCACTGTGGAGGAGGCTCCTGAAGGACGCTACTGGCCAGTTGGAGGCAGTCACCCTCCAACAACAACGGAGGGCGTAGGAGCGACACTCACAACAACGAGCGGAGCGCCGGGTGGCTAAAGCACAGAAAGTTGCCACAGTAGGGGCCACAGGTGGTGCATCAGCCAGTCGTCTCAGTCAGTCAACCTGTGCCATCTGGGTTTGCCCCGTGTCCTCTTTCCAGCGGGCGTTCGACACTTCACCTGGCCTCAAGGTGCACATAGCTTGGCACAAGCGTTGTTGTGACATCACCGCCACTTAATCGCGAATGGCGGTTGTTGTTGTTGTTCAGTCTATGTATGTATGTGTGAGTCCATTTGTGCGTGTAACTCTACGTGTGTGTATCAATGGATTTGCGTGTGTAACTACATGTGTCTGCCTTTTTCGCCCGGGCAACGCCGGGTACTAACCGCTAGTATTCTTATAAAAAGAAATAGAGTTTTCAGGTCCATACATAGTGCAGCCGTTTCAATACGGGGATGTATATTTGTTTGTGCTTCTCCTTTGTGATGGGACTGTTGGATGAACGTTGATATTTATAAGGGCACAGGGTGACTAATAAGGTCTGATTTGGTCTGTAATAAGGTAGGGCACTGATAAGGGGTTGACAGGTATGTTGTAACTCTAAATAAGTGTAGAGCTCACAACTTGCAATCACGACCAGTTACACCCCGATCACCCCCCCACGTCACACAACACCTCAGCTCAGTCCCTCTGTTGATGGGATTGAGCTAATCATATTCCAGCCCCAATTGAGCATTTTAAACATTTAAATGAATTCTAATATCGATGTTTTGTGAATATCTTTATCACCACCAATAACTCAATAAACAGTCAATTAACATAACCGAGTTCCTGTCAGTCGATTAACATTAAAGTGATATTAACTTAAGTTATATTTGATATTTTATCAGAGCTCATGTAATCCCACCAGCACGCAGTTCACCGCAAATCTGAACTGGTTGTGTGCCCCGTACTCAGAATAGTCTACACACTGCTGGATGTGGCCAGCTGTGCACCTAAGGCTTGAGGTCCTTTTTCTTATCATCTTTGCCTACACTTATAATGAGAAAAAACCACACCTCGCTCTCCGTAACAATTACAGCAACACGTAGCAGAGTGTACATTTATACGTGCAATTCATTACAGATGTAAGGGATCTGCGAGCCACCCTCACGCACACGCACCACGCAAACACGATATATCCGCTCTGACAACCACAAGCACAAATCACACGCGCGGGAATGTGCGGGACGGGGGTCAGGGGTCAAAGGGCAGGGTCGTCACCCAGACCAGGCGTGCTAGACGCGGATGTGTATTGTGAGCGGAGATTGAGGGGTTAAAAAGGCCTGGGGGACGTGTGTTCGGGTAGGCCTCGGCAAGGTAAGGTATGGGAATGGATGGGGGCGGGGGCAATGGATGGGGGAATAATTAGGGGTGGGGGAAGGAAATGGGGGAGGGGGATTGGGGAAGGGGACATGAAGACAAATATCCCCTTTGTAGTCTTAACAGACCGCTGGGGCAAGTGCTGTTAGCGAGGTTCACCGAATGAAGGCCGGCACGGCACACCAGGGGGTGGGTGGCCAGCACCACGCCCGACCGCCTTTGTCTCCCCACTGGGGAGATGTTTACACATTGCACTGGGTACTAGGGCTGAATGATTTGGGGAAAATATCTCATTGAGATTTTTCTGACAGATTTTGCGATTGTGATTTTATTTGCGCTTAGTTTTGTTAAAGTCAAGCTTCAGTTCAATATTCACTGTGTAATAGTTTTCAAGCATGTGTAATGCGAGCGTACGCTGACGGTCGCCGAACGATGGGATATGCTTCGCCGCTTCAACCTCTAAGCCAGTGGCGGCTCCTGCAAAATCTCTCAGGGGGGGCAAATGTCTGGATGATTTATAAGGATAAGGTCCACCCATGCAAAGGATAAATTAACAGCTTAAGCATGTGTAGTAAGACCGAATTAGGTGCACACACACGCAACTTGGAGGCAACACTATTTATTAAACGGTAAATAATATAACACTCTACATGAGGTGGTGACCACCTTCCTCAACTCACTAACACTCTGGAACACGACACAGACTGGACCAGGCAGGCAACGGCCTGCCTGGCCCAGGACGACGACTCGGG
Organism: Lampetra fluviatilis; assembly: GCF_964198595.1. NCBI lineage: Eukaryota > Metazoa > Chordata > Hyperoartia > Petromyzontiformes > Petromyzontidae > Lampetra > Lampetra fluviatilis. The sequence goes on along the minus strand of NC_136325.1, from coordinate 2,508,482 downwards.
ACTTGACGACCGAAGATGTCTTCACCTTGGAGTACAGTACAACAGCCCCGCTCAGCGTTCACACCACGCTTATATATCTGGTTTGGCGTGGCTGGCTCCGCCCCGGCGTGGCTGGCTCTCTTCAGGCCACGCCTCCCTTCCCAGGACACGCCTCACTTCCCCCACCTCTGGGAAGGTCCGGATCCCTTCGTACAGGCCAACACAGTAGTGACCGTTCTGTCACTACATCACCCCCCCCTGTATAAACACACAGCCGTCCCCGGCTGTAACACAACTGTGAAACATCGAAAAGGTGTGCCTCCGAACCAGCAACATCAATAAATGACCGGCGACCGATGAGAAATACAATCACGTAATATATACAGAATCGACGAGGGTAAAAGGGAACCGCACAGAAAACGGGGAATTAACAACAAATATACATGAAAACTGGCTAACCCACTTACGCTCCAGCACAGCCCCCCCCCCCCCCGTTAGAATCACGCATGCAATGACAGTCACCCGTTAGCACCCCCCCGCCTTTCCGACGTGGCGTCACAACCAGTAGCACGCGTCGGCCATATCGGGGGGGAATTTCCATGTTACCACCCCACCGCCTTTCCGACGCGGCGTCACAACCAGTAGCACGCGTCGGCCATATCGGGGGGGGGAATTTCCATGTTACCACCCCACCGCCTTTCCGACGCGGCGTCACAACCAGCAGCACGCGTCGGCCATATCGGTGGGATTTTAACCCAGTCTCTCTCCAAGACTCGCATCGCAGCATATAGCTGTACCGACCGAGCTGAGACGACCCAGTCTCTCTCCAAGACTCGCATCGCAGCATATAGCTGTACCGACCGAGCTGAGACGAGCCAGTCTCTCTCGAAGACTCGCATCGCAGCATATAACTGTACCGACCGAGCTGAGACGACCCAACGTTCGCTCATTGCACAACATGCACCCTAACAACTGAGGGATACAGTCCCAACGTAACAGAACAACTCCACCTGAACCTTACGAATCTCCAGCCCACTGTTTCAACGCACCTCGGAGTGTCTCACTCTCCGGGCCGTCAGGTCAAGCCATCAGACACAGCATGATGGGACCACACTCTCTGAGCCATGTGAGCGCACAGCCCACTTGGCTAGACAAGCCACGGAGTGTCTCGATCTCCGGGCTGTCAGGTCAAGCTGTCAGACAGCATGACGGGACCACACTCTCTGAGCCATGTGAGCGCACAGCCCATTAGGCTAGACAAGCCACGGAGTGTCTCGATCTCCGGGCTGTCAGGTCAAGCTGTCAGACAGCATGACGGGACCACCCTCTCTGAGCCATGTGAGCGCACAGCCCACTAGGCTAGACAAGCCACGGAGTGTCTCGATCTCCGGGCTGTCAGGTCAAGCTGTCAGACACAGCATGACGGGACCACACTCCCCGAGCCATGTGAGCGCACAGCCCACTAGGCTAGACATGCCACGGAGTGTTTCAATCTCCGGGCTGTCAGGTCAAGCCGTCAGCCATTGCATGACGGGACCACACTCTCCGAGCCCTGTGAGCGCACAGCCCACTAGGCTAGACATACCACGGAGTGTTTCAATCTCCGGGCTGTCAGGTCAAGCCGTCAGCCATTGCATGACGGGACCACAACGTTCATGTTAGACACGCAACTCTTACTGGGCCATCCTGGTCAGGACCTGCGCCCCAAGATAGGTGACAGCCAGCAGCACAATTCCAAATCCCTGGCAGCATGTCACCATCGCAATTTAACACCATCACAACACATACAATTTGAATTATGATCCCCCACAGAACTGATCCAATGCCGAACAGGTACGCACAATTTGTGACGATCCCGAATATTCAATGGTCACAACAATACACCTCACATCCCGTATCCGTACACATCATCTCCGAGACTCGCATTGCAGCATGCAGCTGTACCAACCGAGTGGAGAGAGCAACGCAATTTGACGGCAATTAACGGAAACGCACCCCCGATCCATATAGAACACAAGGAGCATTCCCGCACAAAAGACATCATCTGTGCAACAACGGACAGGAACCAACCAGCGAGTTTGAAACACACCGAACCTGTCATTTCTAAATCCCCTTCAACATTAACCATGGGACTCAGGGCATTCGAATTTTGAGAGCAAAAAAACTATACACAAACCCCAAGAATCGCCGAATTGATTAATACAGTATATGCAGTATACGAAGTTCGTACAGTAAATCGTTTGGCGCAATGCTCCATCCAGTCCCCACATGGCAACACACACAATCAATACTCCAGACAATCCGTACATAGTTAACAATCACAAGCAAGTAGCCAACATTCCATACACTGTTAACAATTCCAAGCAAAGCTCCATACGGTCTGTACATTGGCAACAATGACGATCAAAGTTTCTGACAGTTACACGTGACAATCACGAGCGAAACTCCATACAGTATACACAATAGCAATATAACACCACATAACACTCGCACAAGCCAAAATGCAAAAAGAACAGAGGGAAAAACCGTCCGCGAGGAACACAAAACCGGAGAGTCAAACTGAAAAAGTCCCTCCCAGCAGTGTCTCCAACGTCGAAACCCTCTCTTCAATCACGGGCCCCTCTCGCTTTCACCACCGATGCCCTCCCCCGCTCTTCTTACTTCAATGTGGGGAGGGAGGCCCGTAATCACAGGGCTGCAGCGGCGCGCCGCCAGGCCGGCGCAGCACACAAGGCGCAAAAGGCGGGAACGCCGCCATCGCGAAAACACTGCCGCGGTGAAAATGGCGGGAACGCCGCTGTGGGAAGTGCGGGAACGCCCACACGTTGAAATGGCGGGAACGCCGCCACGTTGAAGTGGCGGGAAACGCCGGCACGTTGAAGTGGCGGGAAACCCCCGGCATGGTGCAAATGGCGGGAACGCCGCCGCAGTGAAATGCAGGAACGCCGGCACCGCCGAAACGGCGCGAACGCCACAGCTGCGTCATCTTGCAATTTCGCCACTCACCAACACCCGGCCACTCCCTTGCCACCAGCAGCTGGTCGAGTTGACGAGCGACGTCGCTCCAACTCGCCGTCGATGGCGACCAGCCCGGGCTCGCAGCCTCCTCCCACGCAGGCTGCAGTCGCCCATCCCCCGGGGCACATCACCGGGGCCCCAGACTCCGTGGTCGTCGCAGGGAGAGGCCAGGTGCAACCCACACCGTCCATCCGCACCTCCGGTTGGGTCTTGCACTTCGCTGCCAGCTTTTACACCATGGCAGCGAAGGGTACAGCTTCTTCAAATTAATCAGCGAAAGTTCGATGACCACTTCTACACCAAATGTAGTAAGACCGAATTAGGTGCACACACACGCAACTTGGAGGCAACACTATTTATTAAACGGTAAATAATATAACACTTTACATGAGGTGGTGACCACCTTACTCAACTCACTAACACTCTGGAACACGACACAGACTGGACCAGGCAGGCAACGGCCTGCCTGGCCCAGGACGACGACTCGGGACTTGACGACCGAAGATGTCTTCACCTTGGAGTACAGTACAACAGCCCCGCTCAGCGTTCACACCACGCTTATATATCTGGTTTGGCGTGGCTGGCTCCGCCCCGGCGTGGCTGGCTCTCTTCAGGCCACGCCTCCCTTCCCAGGACACGCCTCACTTCCCCCACCTCTGGGAAGGTCCGGATCCCTTCGTACAGGCCAACACAGTAGTGACCGTTCTGTCACTACACATGTAAAGGCAACTTCACTTCTTTAATATTAATGAAAAATAAAGTGACTCTTACAATACATCTTGTTTGTTTCTATACTCACTATTAGCATAAGTACCCGGCGTTGCCCGGGTGAAAAATATATTTCTTAATAACCTTACATATATACACAGATGGGCTGCTACCCCTGCCCCCGCCCCCCAGGCACGATCTCCTCGGCCGCTGTGCAGTAATATGTACGGCCTATAGTGTGGTGGGGTGTCGAGGCCTAGTACCGTGCAGAGCCTACGGCCTCGCCTAGATTGCCCACCCGGCTGAGGCTGGGTACCGGGGCCGTTACCCCCCCCCCCCCCCCCCGCGCTACAATAATACTGTCTAATCGCTATAATTTTATAATCTACCGACCCTATAATAGTAATTGCACACATTGTGGTGGGGGGGGGGGAGTGAAGAGGACGTGAAACTTTGATGAATTTACCTCAGAGTCGCGTGTTAATGCATGCGCATATTTTTAACGGGAATAAAAAATGGCGTCCACCCCGCAGTGAATGCGTCGCTACCCGTTGCCAGGGGCAACCGCCGTCCAATGAAACTGCGTATGGTCCGGCGACACACAGACAGACAGACAGATTTGCGATTTTATATATATAGATTAATACAATCCACTCAAGTTTATTTTATTAAAGATTCCACTAGGTAGCGACAAATAATATTGTTGGATGCAACGTGCTTACGTATGATGACGTAAGCACGTTAGTGCGAGCCCTCCCGGAAGCCATAGAGAATGCATTGCAGAGCCCCCCGTTCGAAAAAAAACATCTTTGAATGTAAGTCTATGGGAACACTCGGGGCGATTCTCAGCCGGAGTGAAATCGCCCAAAAAGAGGCGGTACTCCACAGAACGTGACATGACGCTGATTGGACTATATCCAGAGGCACAGTGACGGCTAGCGTGACTCTGTGGTTGAATGACATTGGTGGTGCGTCGCCCAATCGCCCTAATGAAGAAACCGCCCCTGCTCTAAGCCAATCGGGTGACAGGAAGTATCTGGGCTAGAGTTCAAGGGCGGAGCCCGAGGGTGCTAGTGGGGTACCATCTAGAGGGTTCGTGAGAGGGCGTGGCTAGAGGCGGGGCTTGGTGACGCGGGAGAGGATTATAAGGGAACGCCAGAAGGGACTCGTGGTCAGTGGAGAAGGTCTGGAAGCGGGACCACATCTCGCGCCTCCGGGACTCCATCGGCCACATGGCGGTCCAGAGACGGTCTCCCTGCGCGCCGACTCCATTTCCGGCGCCGCCTCCATGAACAGACTGCGACCCAGGCCAGGCAAGTCGGCATGCATCAGTCACCCCATGCATCTTCTGCCATGTGTAATCTGCCTGTTCGCGACTCACCCGGTGCTATCGAAGGTTTGCCTTGTACAATTACGCAGTGGAGGAAATTGGCATGCTGTGTAGTGGCGGCTGCGACGGGATTCTCCATGGTGCCGGGTTTTATACAGGGGGTGGACGTTCGGATATTAGTGGACACCCGAGCGTCGGCCACTATAATCTCCGAAGTCATTTTCCACCTTTACATTCCCGCTTCTCGTGTGGATGCACATATCGTCATTGGGAATGTTGCGGCGTCGGGGACGTTCTTGATTTTCAGATCTTTGGCGGTGTCTTGCTTGTTGGGCACTGACTTCCTCCATAGAATGCCGGTTAAAATTATTGTTAATTAGGACTGTATCGAGCTGCCTGCGGGTCGGAAGATGCTTTTTTTGCCATCCCCGTTAAGTTATCTTTAGCCATGCGTTGCGGTGCAGGCGCTTGCTGATGTCTCGGTCGAAATTTCTCCGGGCTCCCAAATGCTCATCCCATTGCGATACCGGAAGCAATTCCACGGGATGAACACGGCGGCGGGCGTGCTGCTGTCCCCCTCTAACACCGCCACCAAGAGTCTTGCTTCTGTGGGGGCTCAGACGATCGTCTGGGCCGGTCAGCCTCCGTTTTTGCAAGTCTTGAATGGGGGGCCGGAAGGTGTTTTGTTCACGGCCGGTACGGTTTTGGCTCACGCCTTTACCGCGTTTCTTGTCCGCGATGAGGATTGACAACAGAGGTCCGCTGCGGCGGTTGATTCCCGTGAAACATCCGATAATCGTTGGATCGCCGAATTGTGCCAGGAAAATTCGTCATTGACCACGCATCAACGGGGCACGCTACGGGCGTTGTTATCCGACTACTCTGACGTTTTTAGCATGAACAATTTCGCTTTGGGTTAGACTTATCTATTGTCCCATCACATTGATACCGGGGAGTCAAGCCCTATACGAATGAATCCACGCCAGTTGAGTCCTTCGGAGAGGGACCATGTGCATGGCGCGGTGGATGAAATGCTGGCCACTGATATAATTTCGCCATCTAATAGCCCATGGGGCGCTCCCGTTGTTCTCGTGAAGAATTTTGCGTTGATTTCCGAAAATTTAATAAGGTTTCCGTGGCAGATGCGACGCCTCTGCCACGGATGGATGATTCCCTCGATGCCCTGTCGGTGGCAACATACTTTTCCACCCTCGATCTCTCTTCTGGATTTTGTCAACTGCCCCTCGACGATTCTTCAAAGCCGAAGACGACGTTCCGTACGCCTCAGGGTCTATTCCAGTTTAACTGCCTTCTCATGGGATTGAATGCCACTCCCGCCACGTTCCAGCACTTAATGGAGCTGGTTTTGACCAGGTTGCAATGGGACACGTGTCTGATATACTTAGACAATGTAATTGTGTTCAGTCGTACGTTTGATGAACACCTTCAAAGATTGAGGGCTGTTTTCGACAGGATGAATTCCGCTAATCTCAAGTATAAAACTAAAAAGTGCCACCTTCTACAATGCTCGATACGTTATTTGGGACACATTGTCAGCTCTGACGGTGCCGCCATGGACCCAGACAAAATGTCGTGCGTTCGGGACTGGCCGACCCCCACCTCGGTAGTGGAGGTACGTCGGTTTGTCGCGTTCGCGTCCTACTACCATCGATTTGTTCCAAATTTTGCTACTATCGCGAGGCCTCTGCACTTCCTCACGGTGAAGAATCAGAGGTTTAAATGGGGATCGGAGGAGGAGTGAGCGTTCCAAACCATTCGGGATCGATTGTCGACCACGCCGATGCTTGACTACCCTGATTTCTCTTTGCCCTTTATCCTGGACACTGATGCCAGCGATACGGGCATTGGCGCCATTTTGTCCCAGTACAAGAATGGCGTCGAACGCGTGTTGGCGTATGGGAGCTGCGTTCTCTCTCCGGCGGAAACTCGCTATTGTGTTACACGCAGGGAATTATTGGCGATCGTCCATTTTGTTCGCCAATATCGTTCTTACATGTACGGCAGAACATTTCTGGTGCACACGGACCATGCTGCCCTGCAGTATTCCTTAAATATTGAACAGCCCTCTGGCCAGTTGTCTCAGTGGTTGGAAACATTGCAAAAATTCTCATTCGACATACATGGTAATGCGGATGCGCTCTCCAGGTTGCCGCAATGGTCCCCTTGCACGTGCGCTTCGGGCACTAATCAGTGCACACGTCTCCCTCTGCCCCCTTGGCCTGTCATGTCCACGGTGGCGGATTCCACGGACCATGCCTGCCCGGGGCCGGCTGACGGTGCGTTGAACCTGCCGCGCTCGGTATGGATTCGCGAGCAACTGTTGGACGACTCGTTGGATTCGTTGCGAGGTCAGGCGGGCAGGCCACGGGTGTCCTCGTCCAAGGACGACTCCCCACAGGTGACCTTCCAGGACGGTCTGTTGATGTGGAGGGATGATTTGTTGGGCCGTTGGTCTCTGGTGGTTCCTGTCGCACTTTCGCACGAATTGATCCAGATGCTGCACGCCGAGAAGTTGTTACACCTCGGCGTGCAGAAAACCTTGCTGACAATGCAGCGGGATTATTTTTGGCCCAGTATGATGGCCGATGTCGCCAAGGCCGTTCAGGCCTGTCCCGAATGTGCTCGACGGAAACCACCGAGAGAGAAATATATTCCACCCTTGAAATCGATTCAGGTTACGCGAATTAATGAAATGGTAGCTTTCAATATTCTCGGGCTGTTTCCTACTACCGCCAGGGGTAATACATTTTTGTTGGTGGGGGTGAAATATTTCTCGCGGTGGCCGGTGGCTTTGCCCTTGCCTGATCAGTCAGCGTCGTCCATCATGGAGGCATTTTTCTACGGGAACGTGATGGGCAAGGGTGCGCCCGAACAATTACTTACGGATCAGGGCCGTAACTTTTCGTTTAAATTGTTACATAATGTGTGTGATGCCTTGGCACCACATGCTTCCACTGGGTACTCGGCCTTCTTCCTCATGTATGAGCGGGAAAACGTGCCACCGATTGATGTGCAGCTGGGAGCGCACGCTAAGGAGCCCGCGCAGACTCTTCCCGAATACGTTCACGACGTGCAGAGGCGTCGCGATGGTAGCAATATTTGGAACGAACCGACGGTAGTAGGATGCGAACCCAACAAAACGACGCACATCCCTCACAGAGGTGGGGGTTGGCCAGTTACGGACGCAAGAAGTTTTGTCTGGGTCCATGGCGACGCCGTCGGAGCTGACAATGTGACCTAAGTAACGCATGGAGCATTGATGAAGATGACACTTCTCAGGTTTAAATTTGAGATTAGCGGAACGCATCCTATCGAAAACAGCCTTCAATCGCTGAAGGTGCTCCTCAAACGTACGAATGAACACAATAACATCGTCTAAGTATATGAGACATGTGTCCCATTGCAACCCAAAACGTGGCGGGAGCGGCGTTCAATCCCATGGGAAGACAGTTAAATTGAAACAGTCCCTGAGGCATAGGAACGCCGTCTTCGGCTTTGAGGAACCATCGTGGGGAAGCTGCCAAAATCCCGAAGAAAGATCGAGGGTGGAAAAGTATTTCGCTCCTGACAAAGCATCGAGGGAATCATCCATCCGTGGCAGAGGGTACGCATCTGCCATGGACACCTTATTTAGCTCATGGAAATCAACACAAAACCAGAGGCTACCATCCTTTTTCTTAACAATCACAACAGGAATGTATGTCAGCGGCAAGCATCTCATCCACTACGCAGCGCACATGGTCCCTCTCCGAGGGACTCAGCCAGTGTGGGTTCATCCGTATAGGGTTAGCCTCACCGGTCTCGATGTGGTGGGACAATAGCGATGTGCGACCCAAATCAATATCGTTCTTGCTAAAGATGTCAGCTTAGTCGGACAGCAGCGCCCGCAGCGTGCAACGTTGTTCAATGGCCAATGAATAATTTTCCTGGCACAATTCCGCAATCCACCAATTGTCGGATTTTGCACTGTAATCAACCGCCCCAGCCAATTTTTATGGTCGGCCCTCATCGTGATTCATAAAAGCGGTAGTGGCGTGAGCCAAAACTGTACCAGCCGGGAACAAAATACCTTCCGGACCCCCGTTTAAAACCTGCAAACACGGGGCCTGACCGGCCCGGACAATCATCTGAGCACCCACAAGAGCAAGACTCTTACTGGCGGTGTTTGACGGGGACAACAGAACCCCTGCTGCGTCTACTTCGTCGAAACATTTCCGGAATCGCAATGGAACGAGCATTTGGAAGCCCAGAGGAATTTCCACCGTGACATCCGCAAGCGCCTGCATGGGAACGCATGGCGAGGGACTACTCAACGGGGATGGCAAAAAAAACATCTTACGCCCTGCTGGCAACTCCAGAGAGCCCTGATCGACAATAATTTTAATCGGCATTCTACAAAGAAAGTCGGTGCCCAACAAGCAGGGCACCGCCATGGACCTGGAAACCAAGACCATCCCCGACACAGCCACATTACCAATGGCGACATGGACTTCCACTTGTCCAATAATGCCCATACTCCCCCCATTAGCAGCAACACACGCATCGAAAGCCGGCCGCACACGTGAAGCAGGAATAGAAAGGAGGTGGAAGATGACATCGGAGATAATAGTGGCTGATGCACCGGTGTCCACTAATATCCGAACGTCCACCCCCTGTATAGAACCCGGCACCGTGGAGGATCCCTCTACAGCCGCCACAACACGGCGTGCTAATACTCTTAGGTTTTTTCTGTAAAGTCACGTAGGTAAAACATTAAAATTAATGAAAGTAAAATAAAATAAAAATCACGACGTTTCGGAGGCAACACAAGTCTCCGTCATCAGGTGGGACCGTCACAGCCAGATTTGCTGCATCAAGTGAGGCAATGATTCAAGATGTAATCCCTTAAAAGCAAGTTGAGGGGGGAGGAGAGGGGGGCGGAGCTCATCAGAATGTGGTAGCCAATAAATGGAACTTATCGGGAGGGAGGGGGGCGGGGCTCAAAGACGGCACGACGTGTCACGTAGAACGCCTCGGGAGGGGCAGGGGGGGCGGGGCCAAAAGAATGCACGACGTGGTACACGTCGACGGCGTGGACGTGGTTGTGCGCAAGCAACTACTGCTGCACACGCCAACGCATTGGATAGAGAGGGGGAGGGGAGGCCAAACGAGAGTGTGGTGCAAGTGTACGTGGACATGTGTGTGTACAAGCACCTGTTGATACACATGATAGAAAAGAACGAAAATGCCCATGTTTATACCAGTGCTGGCTAAACAATGAAGAGAGTACTGTTAAACACTGGAGATGTTAACACTTGGTAAAGTAAAGTAAAATAGTGCCTGTCAGATAAGATGGTCCAAAAATGTGTAATTAAGTCTTTTTTGCGTGGTTGATAACATCTTTCCAATGATTACTAAGTTTGTACCCATCATCACGGTTGAAATTATGTCTGTGTTTGTATATTTGTATGGCTTCGTGTACAAACCTTTGATGGTAGCCAGGAGGTTTGCAGAGAACCTTGGTCTCGGAAAAGACAATTTCATGAGAGCCCACCGAGTTGTAGCAATGATCGGCAACGGCCGAAGAATCAGTTCTGCCGTGTTTCAGATCTGACTTGTGCTCGCGGACATGATCAGAAACATGACGTTTCGTTTCTCCAATGTAGCAATCACCACAAATGCAACTCAATTTGTAGACTCCAGGATACTGTAAGTCAGGAACGACATCCTTCACAGATGGGATCAGATCACGGATTTTATGTACCGTACTCAATCGGACTTGGATCTTATGTTTGTTTAGAATTTTGGAGATCTTTTTGGTCACGCCTGCTATGTATGGTAACGTGATAGTTTTGGTCGGAGTTTCATGTGGCTGTTTCTGTGTGGTGGGAGAAACAGCTTGGCGGATAGTGTGGTCAGAGTATCCGTTCATCCTGAAGGCCCGATGTACATGTCTTAATTCACCGGTCAGGTGGTGTTGGTCAGAAATGCCATGGGCTCTGAGGTATAGCGTTTTAATGAGAGAATTCTTTTGAGATGGGTGGTGGTGGGAATCCGGTTTCAAGTAGGAATCTGTGTGGGTGGCTTTCCTGTAGACAGAATGTCCCAAGGATCCGTCAGGCCTCCTCTTAAACAGAATATCCAAGAATGGTAGTTTACCGTCTTTCTCCACTTCCATGGTGAATCTGATGGATGGGTGTCTAGAATTGATGTGGTCCAAGAAGTGGTTCAATGCTGGGAGGCCATGTGGCCAGATGACGAAAGTGTCATCCTTCCCTGTGGAAGAGGTATGTGGATGACACTTTCGTCATCTGGCCACATGGCCTCCCAGCATTGAACCACTTCTTGGACCACATCAATTCTAGACACCCATCCATCAGATTCACCATGGAAGTGGAGAAAGATGGTAAACTACCATTCTTGAATATTCTGTTTAAGAGGAGGCCTGATGGATCCTTGGGACATTCTGTCTACAGGAAAGCCACCCACACAGATTCCTACTTGAAACCGGATTCCCACCACCACCCATCTCAAAAGAATTATCTCATTAAAACGCTATACCTCAGAGCCCATGGCATTTCTGATCAACACCACCTGACCGGTGAATAAAGACATGTACATTGGGCACTCAGGATGAACGGATACTCTGACCGCACTATCCGCCAAGCTGTTTCTCCCACCACAAAGAAACAGCCACATGAAACTCCGACCAAAACTATCACGTTACCTTACATAGCAGGCGTGACCAAAAAGATCTCCAAAATTCTAAACAAACATAAGATCCAAGTCCGATTCAGTACGGTGCATAAAATCCGTGATCTGATCCCATCTGTGAAGGATGTCGTTCCTGACTTACAGTATCCTGGAGTCTAAAAATTGAGTTGCATTTGTGGTGATTGCTACATTGGAGAAACGAAACGTCATGTTTCTGATCATGTCCGCGAGCACAAGTCAGATCTGAAACACGGCAGAACTGATTCTTCGGCCGTTGACGATCATTGCTACAACTCGGTGGGCTCTCATGAAATTGTCTTTTCCGAGACCAAGGTTCTCTGCAAACCTCCTGGCTACCATCAAAGGTTTGTACACGAAGCCATTCAAATATACAAACACAGACATAATTTCAACCATGATGATGGGTACAAACTTAGTAATCATTGGAAAGATGTTATCAACCACGCAAAAAAGACTTAATTACACATTTTTGGACCATCTTATCTGACAGGCACTATTTTACTTTACTTTAGCAAGTGTTGACATGGGCATTTTCGTTCTTTTCTATCATGTGTATCAACAGGTGCTTGTACACACACATGTCCACGTACACTTGCACCACACTCTCGTTTGGCCTCCCCTCCCCCTCTCTGTCCAATGCATTGGCGTGTGCAGCAGTAGTTGCTTGCGCACAACCATGTCCACGCCGTCGACGTGTACCACGTCGTGCATTCTTTTGGCCCCGCCCCCCCTGCCCCTCCCGAGGCGTTCTACGTGACACGTCGTGCCGTCTTTGAGCCCCGCCCCCCTCCCTCCCGATACGTCCCATTCATTGGCTACCACATTCTGATGAGCTCCGTCCCCCTCTCCTCCCCCCTCAACTTGCTTTTAAGGGATTACATCTTGAATCATTGCCTCACTTGATGCAGCAAATCTGGCTGTGACGGTCCCACCTGATGACGGAGACTTGTGTTGCCTCCGAAACGTCGTGATTTTTATTTTATTTTACTTTCATTAATTTTAATGTTTTACCTACGTGACTTTACAAAAAAAACCTAAGAGTATTAGCACGCCATGTTGTGGCGGCTGTAGAGGGATCCTCCACGGTGCCGGGTTCTATACAGGGGGTGGACGTTCGGATATTAGTGGACACCGGTGCATCAGCCACTATTATCTCCGATGTCATCTTCCACCTCCTTTCTATTCCTGCTTCACGTGTGCGGACGGCTTTCGATGCGTGTGTTGCTGCTAATGGGGGGCGTATGGGCATTATTGGACAAGTGGAAGTCCATGTCGCCATTGGTAATGTGGCTGTGTCGGGGACGGTCTTGGTTTCCAGGTCCTTGGCGGTGCCCTGCTTGTTGGGCACCGACTTTCTTTGTAGAATGCCGATTAAAATTATTGTCGATCAGGGCTCTCTGGAGTTGCCAGCAGGGCGTAAGATGTTTTTTTTGCCATCCCCGTTGAGTAGTCCCTCGCCATGCGTTCCCATGCAGGCGCTTGCGGATGTCACGGTGGAAATTCCTCTGGGCTTCCAAATGCTCGTTCCATTGCGATTCCGGAAATGTTTCGACGAAGTAGACGCAGCAGCAGGGGTTCTGTTGTCCCCGTCAAACACCGCCAGTAAGAGTCTTGCTCTTGTGGGTGCTCAGATGATTGTCCGGGCCGGTCAGGTCCCGTGTTTGCAGGTTTTAAACGGGGGTCCGGAAGGTATTTTGGTCCCGGCCGGTACAGTTTTGGCTCACGCCACTACCGCTTTTCTGAATCACGATGAGGGCCGACCATAAAAATTGGCTGGGGCGGTTGATTACAGTGCAAAATCCAACAATCGGTGGATTGCGGAATTGTGCCAGGAAAATTATGCATTGGCCATTGAACAACGTTGCACGCTGCGGGCGCTGCTGTCCGACTAAGCTGACATCTTTAGCAAGAACGATATTGATTTGGGTCGCACATCGCTATTGTCCCACCACATCGAGACCGGTGAGGCTAACCCTATACGGATGAACCCACACCGGCTGAGTCCCTCGAAGAGGGACCATGTGCGCTGCGTAGTGGATGAGATGCTTGCCGCTGACATAAATTCCTGTTGTGATTGTTAAGAAAAAGGATGGTAGCCTCTGGTTTTGTGTTGATTTCCATGAGCTAAATAAGGTGTCCATGGCAGATGCGTACCCTCTGCCACGGATGGATGATTCCCTCGATGCTTTGTCAGGAGCGAAATACTTTTCCACCCTCGATGTTTCTTCGGGATTTTGGCAGCTTCCCCACGATGATTCCTCAAAGCCGAAGACGGCGTTCCGTATGCCTCAGGGACTGTTTCAATTAAACTGTCTTCCCATGGGATTGAACGCCGCTCCCGCCACGTTTTGGGTTGCAATGGGACACATGTCTCATATACTTAGACGATGTTATTGTGTTCAGTCGTACGTTTGAGGAGCACCTTCAGCGATTGAAGGCTGTTTTCGATAGGATGCGTTCCGCTAATCTCAAATTTAAACCTGAGAAGTGTCATCTTCATCAACGCTCCATGCGTTACTTAGGTCACATTGTCAACTCCGACGGCGTCGCCATGGACCCAGACAAAACTTCTTGCGTCCGTAACTGGCCAACCCCCACCTCTGTGAGGGATGTGCGTCATTTTGTCGGGTTCGCGTCCTACTACCGTCGGTTCGTTCCAAATATTGCTACCATCGCGAGGCCTCTGCACGTCCTGACGGCGAAAACTCAGAGGTTTAAATGGGGATCGACGGAGGAGCAGGCATTCAGAGCCCTTCGGGATCAGTTGGCGACTGCGCCGACACTCGATTACCACCAGCGATACGGGCATTGGCACCGTTTTGTCCTAGTGCAAAGATGGAGTGGAAAGGGTGGTAGCATATGGTAGCCGTGTCCTCTCTCCGGCAGAGATTCGCTATTGTGTTACACGCAGGGAACTATTGGCGATCGTCCATTTCGTTCGCCAATATCGTCCTTACCTGTACGGCAAAAAAATTATTGTACGCACTGACCATGCTGCCCTGCAGTATTCCTTAAAGATTAAACAACCGTCTGGCCAGCTGTCTCGATGGCTTGAGACATTGCTGGAATTCTCCTTTTACATATATTACCGTAAGGGTTCTCGCCACGGTAATGTGGATGCACTCTCCAGGTTGCTGCAGCGGTCCCCTTGCTCATGTGCGTCAAGCACTAATAGGTGCACACGTCTCCCTCAGCCCCCTCTGCCTGTCATGTCCGCGGTGGCGGATTCCATGGACCATGCCTGCCCGGGGCCGGCTGACAATGCGTTCAACCTGCCGCGCTCGGTATGCTGATGTCGGGCTGATGGCTCGCGGGTGGCCTCGTCCAAGTACGACTCCCAACAGGCGACCTTCCAGGATGGTCTATCAATGTGGAGAGACGATTTGTTGGACTGTTGGCGTCTGGTGGTTCCCGTCGTGAGTTGATTCGGGTGCTGCACGCAGAGAAATTGTTGCACCTCGGCATGCAGAAAACCCTACTCACGCTGCAGAGGGATTACTTTTGGCTTGGCATGACAGCCGATGTTGCCAAGTCTATTCAGGACTGCCCCGAATGCACTCGGCAGAAACCACCTTGCCAGAAATATATTCCACCCTTGAAATCGATTCAGGTTACACGAATGAATGAACTGGTGGCTCTCGATATTCTCAGGCCGTTTCCTCCTACCGCCAGGGGTAATACATTCTTGTTAGTGGGGGTGGAATATGTTTCACGTTGGCCGGTGGCTTGGGCCTTGCCTGATCAGTCGGGATCGTCCATCACAGATGCATTTTTGAACGGTTACGTGATGGACAAAGGTGCGCCGGAAAGGTTGCTTATGGACCAAGGCCAAAATTTCTCGTCTAAGTTGCGGCGTAATGTGTGTGATGCCTTGGGCACTAAGGAGATATGGACTTCGCCTTACCACCCGCAAAACGATGGGATGGTTGGGCAATTGAACCGTACCTTGTCTGCCATGCTCTGCCACACTGTAAGTGAGAAGCAGGCCGATTGGGATCTTCACATTCCTAGCGTGCTCTCCGCCTAACGTATGGCACCGCATGCTTATACGTGATACTCGCTGTGCTCCAGAGAATTTGCCACCAATTGGCGTACAAGTGGGAGCGTCCACTAAAGAGCCCATGCAGACCCTCTACGAACACGTCCGCGACTCTGTTCGCCGTGCCACATAAGCACAGGAGGCGGCACGAATTGCCACGGCCAAAACCCAGGCACGTAACAAGCGATGTGCTCGTCGGTCATATCGCGACATGCCATGGGCTGTGGGCGACCGAGCCTGACTCCATTGCCCCCAGGTGCCAGTGGGTACTTCTCCCAAGCTGCACAGGCCATGGCAAGGGCCTGTGGAATTGATAGAAATACGCAATCCTCAATGTGTACGTATCTGGGCGGGTTCGCGCCGTTGGTACGTCCACACGTCTCGTTTGAAACCCTTCTTTGCTCCGCGCGTTGATCCTTCATCCTCAATGAGTACCCTGCCGGGGTTTGATGCATCCGATGTGCCACCTCAGTTGCCGGTTGAACCCCCAAAGGGACCTGTTTTGCCTCCCACAGACTCACTGACCCTGTTCATAATCAACGATTTTTGGGTTTAGATCGCGTTATTTATAAATGTGTCGTAACCCTCCACCACCCGACACGGCCAATCAGTAAAAAAAGTGTCACGTTGACAAAAGACAAATAGTTCACTGCTTTAGCCCACCGGTGTGTTGAAGCGTGGAACCACAACATTTACAATTTGAGTACGACGTTTCGCTGGTAATTGCATCCAGCATCATCGGGCAATTCGCCAGAATTGCCCGATGATGCTGAATTCGCCGCTTCAACACACCGGTGGGCTAAAGCAGTGAACTATTTGTCTTTTGTCAACGTGACACTTTTTTTTACTGATTGGCCGTGTCGGGTGGTGGAGGGTTACGACACATTTATAAATAACGCGATCTAAACCCAAAAATCGTTGATTATGAACAATATTGGTCGCGAAAGCCTACGTGTTAAACTCACTGACCCTGAACGCCCTAGTTGCTGACGACCCCGCACCAGCCGGGCTTTCATCTGCTGCGACGGTCGCTGATTCTGGCACTCTTCCGCCTCCTGCTGTGTTGCAACCGGCAGGGCCTCATGATGCTGCAAGGGATGGGCTGGTGTCGCATACCCGTTACAAATCCGTTCCTTTTCGTTGAATGTTACTGTTACTTACCTTGCGTTTAGTGCGTTCATTATGCATCTTGTTATTGTTGTTGTAAATCTGTTAATCATTTGCGGTGTCTCTCACATTATATTCTTTGCCTTGTTCCTAGCTGGGACGGCGAGTCTTTTACACCGGGGGGGGGGGGGGGTGTAATACGAGAGTACACCGACGGTCGCTGATCGGTGGGATAGGCTCCGCCGCTTCAGCCATTAGCCAATTAGATGGATGGGATCAATTGGGCAAAACTTCAAGGGCGGAACTCAAGGGTGCTCATGGGTAACCATCTAGAGGGTTCGTGAGGGGACCTGGCTATAGGCGGGGCTTGGTGACGTGTGACGGTGGTTATAAGGGGAAGCAGGAAGAGGCTCGTGGTCAGTTTGTGAAGTCTGGAAGCATTACCACATCTCGCGCCTCCTGAATGCCAGCGACCTTGTGGCGGACCGGAGGCTGTCTCCTTGCGCGCCGTCTGCCAGCGGTGCGCGGCAGCGGGGAGCGTGAGCGAGCCGTGCGCGGGACAACAACAACTTACACCACGGAACGAGGAGCGAGCGGTGTTTACTTGGAAAGAACGCGGAGCTATCCAGCCATCGAGAAGTAAATAATAAAGAAGACACGAATCCAAGATCGTCGTCGAAGTGGTTTATTACATATGTATGCCTTACGGTGTATGTACAGCCAATTTGTCAATCCACTGGTCAGTGCGTGTTGGTGGATTTGGAGATGGGAGCATAGGAGTGCAGCACAACGCTGGATTTTACAACAGCCGACAAACACGAATTTTATGCATGGTGGTCAGCCACCCAAGCACCATCCAGCACAACATTCTGCATGATTAGGTCACGCGCTTCCCTTAACTATGACATTGAGCAGGATATTGATTCTTCACAAAATATTTCATTATTACCCTAATAAGACAATATCATTAACTTTTTGCAAGAATAACATTTTTTTCTCCATTTGTATTGAGTATATATAGTTTAATTGGATATAAAAGTATCCACTCAGCATTGGAGACCTGTATATAACCACACAGCCTACAGAAATCCTTAAGTTATGAAACGTGACAAGTACCATGGTGGATAGTATTTCATGAAATTTACACTGAGTAGCCGAATTAAAGTTTGTACTCATTGCATGAGGAGTTGGCCACAGTAATACCTTTGTTAACAAATCCTCTGGAAACGGAGCTCCTTCATAAGGAAGTCGGCCGTGGAGGTTCGCTTCTCCCCGATATTGTTTCAACAACAAAAAAACATCTTCAGAAATTCTAGATTTGAAGCTTTCGTGACTGCAAGGAATCATCTTCTTAAGTTTTTTCGGTAAAGTCACGTAGAAAGTAAAATAAAATAAAAACAAAAATCACGACGTTTCGGAGGCAACACAAGTCTCCGTCATCAGGTGGGACCGTCACAGCCAGATTAGCTGTATCAAGTGAGGCAATGATTCAAGATGTAATCCCTTAAAAGCGAGTTGAGGGGGGAGGGAGAGGGAGGGGGGAGCTCATCAGACTATGGTAGCCAATGAAAGGAACATATCGGGAGGGAGGGGGGGCGAGGGCCCTCAGGACGAACGGATACTCTGACCGTACTATCCGCCAAGCTGTCTCTCCCACCACACAGAAACAGCCACATGAAACTCCGACCAAAACCATCACGTTACCATACATAGCTGGCGTGACCAAAAAGATCTCCAAAATTCTAAACAAACATAAGATCCAAGTCCGATTCAGTACAGTGCATAAAATCCATGATCTGATTCCATCTGTGAAGGATGTCGTTCCTGACTTACAGTATCCTGGAGTCTACAAATTGAGTTGCATTTGTGGTGATTGCTACATTGGAGAAACGAAACGTCATGTTTCTGATCGTGTCCGCGAGCACAAGTCAGATCTGAAACACGGCAGAACTGATTCTTCTGCCGTGGCCGATCATTGTTACAACTCGGTGGGCTCTCATGAAATTGTCTTTTCCGAGACCAAGGTTCTCTGCAAACCTCCCGGCTACCATCAAAGGTTTGTACACGAAGCCATACAAATATACAAACACAGACATAATTTCAACCGTGATGATGGGTACAAACTTAGTAATCATTGGAAAGATGTTATCAACCACGCAAAAAAGACTTAATCACAAATTTTTTGGACCATCTTATCTGACAGGCACTATTTTACTGTACTTTACCGAGTGTTAACATCCCCAGTTATTTTAACAGTACTCTCTTCATTGTTCAGCCAGCATTGGTATAAACATGGGCATTTTCGTTCTTTTGTCTATCATGTGTATCAGACCCCCCCTCCCCCTCTCTCTCCATTGTGTTGGCGTGTGCAGTAATTGGCCGCTTGCGCACAAGCGCTTCCACGTCCGTCGCCCACCCTTTTGGCCTCGCCCCCCCCCCCGCCCCCCCTCCCTCCCGATACGTTCCATTCATTGGCTACCATAGTCTGATGAGCTCCCCCTAAGTTTGTACCCATCATCATTTTCGTTCTTTTGTCTATCATGTGTATTAGACCTCCCCTCCTCCTCTCTGCCCATTGTGTTGGCGGGTGCAGTGGCTGGCCGCTTGCGCACAATCGCTCCATTGTGTTGGCGTGTGCAGTAATTGGCCGCTTGCGCACAAGCGCTTCCACGTCCATCGCCCACCCTTTTGGCCTCGCCCCCCCTCCCTCCCGATACGTTCCTTTCATTGGCTACCAAAGTCTGATGAGCTCCCCCCTCCCTCTCCCTCCCCCCTCAACTCGCTTTTAAGGGGTTACATCTTGAATCATTGCCTCACTTGATACAGCTAATCTGGCTGTGACGGTCCCACCTGATGACGGAGACTTGTGTTGCCTCCGAAACGTCGTGATTTTTGTTTTTATTTTATTTTACTTTCTACGTGACTTTACCGAAAAAACTTAAGAAGAATCTTCAGAAATGATGCAAATCTATTCAAGAGTATAATTGTGAATACGACCGAGTGGGGTTTGTTTTGCTGTAAGTGAACAGCAGTCAATCAGTGAAGAGCTTCGCGAGTCTCCCTCACTGGACACATTCAGCGGCGCGCTCCACCAGTCTTCCCTTCTCCCACCTGACATTTGCTCGAGCTCCTCGTGCTGGTAAAATGTTATGGTGTTTTTTTCAGTGATAGAGTAATTTTACTACCTCTATTGTGTATGTTGACATTATTTCGCACCACTGTACGTAGCCAACGTTGCTAATCGGTGGTGGGGGGAAGAAAAATAAACTAAACACAAAAAGCGGTTATAAAGGATTTAATTTTCAATCAAGATTTTGAAAGTGCTTAGCTCCAGTGTCTTCCTAATTTCGGAAGGAAGAGCGTTCCAGACGGCCATAGAAGTGCATCTGAAAGCACACGATGCGGTGACCGACCATCTAGTAACCTTACTGGGCAAGAACTGCAGCTTAAATCCATATACAGTATTTGGAAACGGAAATGCACATCATAGGAGGGTAGAGGCAAGTGAGATGAAAAGTGAAGTGGCACTTTCGTTAGGGTTTGTGTAGTCCACCTTAAAGACCATTTCAAAACAAGCAGACAAAGTGAAGGCTACTGTGCAGAAATGGTTTCCTATTGTACCCCCCTTGTCTGAAGTTCTGGAGAGCATCCCTATGCCTACCATGTTATATCTAGCTTTCTAAAAACGGAGTGATATCATGGAACGCATTTACTTCGTGACTCATAATATTTAAATTTTATACAGTGTCATGTCAACAGCATCCCACAATGTTGTACATCTTTGATATATATATGTCAAAATTTGTTTGTGGGTTTGTAGCATGGATTGTGTGTGGGTTTGTGTATGGGTTTGTTTGTGTTTGCATGCTTGCGAAGAATTTGGCTCTCCAATGGTGGGGTTTATGTTAAATAAAAATAGCCAGGTACCACGCCGTAAGCCCCGCCGTGAGTAAGTGCTATTCCTTTTCCACATCCGTCAACTTTTAATTAGTTTAGTTAGCGATTTAGTGCGATTTTTGCGTGCTTTTTTAAAATATTATTGACTCGTGCATGACCGTACCAACTCAAGCACTTTTGGTGGGGGGGATGGCCCATGACAAGTCGCACGCCTTCGGTGGGACTGAGGGGGACATTTTCTATCGTGTTAAAAATGCTATTAAAATACACTAAATGCTCAGTTAATTATTCACTGTGTGATGTCCCCCCTCACCCCAATGCATGCAGTTACTACTATACAGTCGGTAGATCCTACCACTATAGGCTGTAGATATTACTGCAGAGCGGCAAGGAAGATTGTGGCTGGTGGGGGGAGGGGGTCACGGCTAGCATCCCAGCCCCAGCCTACCAAGGTGCCACCTCGGCCGGCTGGACAATCTAGGCGAGGCCGGAGGCTCTGTACTGGACTAGGCCTCACCACGCCACTCTGTCAGGTGAGTACGTTGTGCTATAGAGTCGATAAATACTGCTATAGAGTCAGCATGTACTACTGTAGTGATAGCAGGTACCACCGCAGTCGGTATGCACTGCTGTAATCATAGCAGATACCACCACAGTCAGTAGGCACTGCTTTTAGAATTTTAAGAGTAGGTTTGAAATTTTTTTTTGACTCGGGCAACGCCAGGTTCTTCCCGCTAGTCATTATATATACGGACCAAATCCTATGTACACGGTTGGCTACGCAAGGCGTGAAAGAAGCCCAACACATGCACACACATATGTACAAACCAAGCAATTGAAACCCCTAACGACCAAGCAAAATCTAAAATGATTAAACAAATTAATAAATGACACCAAAAGAAAAAGCCTACAAACAAGAAAAAAGTGATCCAAACAAAGAAATGAGTCCAATAGGTCAACATTCCAGACTACAATCCCAATTTCCCAACTAAGCCAGGAAACCTTCACAGGAGGGGCGGTGGAGTGCCAAAATGTAACGAGGAATTTATATCAATTAGTCCAAAAAGTGATTACCTTTTTTTCTCGCGTATGCCTGAATGAATAAAATTACCTTCAGTTCAGATTTTAATCATATGGAGTTGATTTGCGGGATGCGAAGTGGGAGATAGAGAACAGACCTAGAGAAGACGGAGAACCCGGGGAGGGGATTAAACTGAAAATCGGAGGGGAATGATGGGCAGGGGCTAGCACGTGAAGAAATTTGAAGTCTGCGAGTGCGATCTTCAAGGTGATTCTGGACTGGATAGGTTGCCCGCACAGGGATCGTAAAATGGGTGTAAAATGATGACGCTTCCGGGTATGAGTACTCTTGCAGCTCCGTTATGAACACACTGGGCACGTAAGATCAGAGACAAAGGAAGACCGAATAACAGAGAATTGCAGCAATCTAGCCTAGTAATTACAAATTCATTAATTGCTACTGCAGCTGTATGTTGGAGACAGTTGTGGATGCGAGAAATATTGCGAAGATGAAAGTAAGCGGTCTTGCACATGGAGGAAATGTGAGTAGAAAAGGAAATGTTGGAGTCAAGAATGAAACCCAGATTTCATGCCTGTTGAAAAATATGTCGATGGACAGTAGGTTGATGATGTGAGGTAATGGATGTTTTTTTTTTTATCAATAAAGTGAACTTCAGTTTTAGAGTTATTAAAATAAGGAAAATTTGCTGCGAGCCAGTGAAAAACTGCAGTAAAAAACGAAGATTAGGTGGGAAGTGGAATTAAATCAGATTGATTGAAACTACATATCTATTGTGTTAATCGAGGTATACCCTAAACTGTGCTTTGTGTTAAGCATCATTCAACCACGATCTGATACATTCACTTTGATTGTTGGACAGAAATGCACCTTTCTCAATATCTTGTTGAATTGCGTATTAATCGCGAGCCTTAGCTCAAGGGTGCGTAGGCAATAAACGAGTACGTTCGCAATCGGGCTGAGCAAGAACACCAACTGAGCGGCGGATCTCAAGTTGACGCCCTCGCTGTTCGCATCCTTTACAATGCGCGGCAAAAGGATGTCTAAAAAAACTGACGTGAAAAACACAGCGAGTGCCATGAAATGCGTGCTGAATGTGTGCAGAGCTTTGCTTCTGAACGCAGAGCTCGAATTCTTGCACTCAATAAAAATCCGAACGTAGGTGTACGCAACCACACAGAGAGGAAAAACACCCAACGTTGCAACCATTGACGATCCGACAACATCCATTTTTCTCGTGTCACCGACAGCCAACTTTAATAATCCCGTATTATCACAAACTATACCCTGGATTTGCCTGTTTTTTTCGCTTAATTGCAATGAAAATTGAAGGATGACTAGAATGCTGACTGCAACTGCTGCCATCAGCCAGGACAGTAATGCCATGAAAATGGATCTCTTTGCAGTAACCTTGGTGTGGTAGTGCAATGGGTAGCAGATGGCCAGGTAGCGATCAACAGACATGATAGCCAATGTAAACACCTCATTCATGGCAGATATGTGAAGTGTGAACATCTGTGCGACACATGACACATACAGGATCTCTCTGTCGCCTGTCAGGAGAACGTGCAGCTGCTTGGGCAAGCCACCGGTGCTGATAATGACGTCGCCAATTGCGAGATTGCACAGAAAAATTAGCATGGGCTTGTGTAAGTCTGTGGATATTGCCACCGTCACGAGTACCATCAGATTGGTTGCGGTTATAGTTAGGTACATCGCAAGACACAGGCTGAATATCAGCACCTGTATAGAGTACGGCGCTTCAAATGTGGCGAGATGGAGCACCGAGCTTCTGTTGTCCATAATTGCGTTCCTTTGGACTCCTGCGTCTATAGCCTGAGACCTTCTCACGCAGTCCCTGTTGAAGTCACAAAACATTTTTCCATGAAAAAAAACATCATGGGACCTCCTTTGCCAGTACCAAAATATGAGAATAGGTTTTCCCCCTTCTTATCTGCCAACAAAACAGGTGTTAAGTTGTTAAAACGCCAAAGTGAAACCTTTTATATTTTGGTACTGGCAAAGGATGTAGATGCTCAACCCGAGCTTTCATCACTATGATGGTGCGTTGTCTTTGTGCTGTACGCCTTTTGGCGTCCTCTGGTCTAGCACCGCTTGAGACTAGGCTAAAAAAAGAATCTGTCTCTGGTGTGGACCAATCAGTTTCAAAGACAATGCTTATATTATCAGAGTATGGTTTTTGTTTGCATTTTGACCACAAGTATTGTGGTTAATGCAGACATGATTCCTTGTAATAGGTTTCAATTTGGTGTTTTAACAACTTAACACCTGTCTTGTTGCCAGACCAAAGAGGACACCCCTATTCTCAAATAAAATCAGTTTCTGAAAATGCATAGAAATGCTCACTAATAATATGAACAATGACTGATGAACAATGGCTCAAAAATAGAACAGAACTCACCTTGTTTTTGTTGCTTGAACTGAGGGCAGATCAGTGATGCTCGTGGAATCTGCTGATTTATATGCGTTTTGGGGACCACGTGACAGTGAGCCTTCAGGCGCGATGGGAGGTTCCGCGCATGGCTGGTGCGTGCTGCAGCGCCCTGCGGATTTACCCATTGCCCAGAGGAGTCTTTTGAGTCAAGATTAGCTCGTAATGTGATTTCTACACCTAGAGTTGGGGGGTGACTGCATTAGAAGCAATTGGGTCATGTTTTCAGTTTTTTTATGACGTCCATTTTCAAATGCTTCAACCTAATCTTTGGAAAATATATTACTACATTAGAAGCAACTGGGTCATGTTTCCATTTATTTTTTACAATCACTACATACATTTTTAAATGCTTCAACCTAAAATTTTTAAAATATGTTTTTAAAGTCATCGTGTTGTATATTGCACAAATATAAAAATGCTGTATATAATGTCATAGAATTAGTTTATTTTCTTAGATAGTGTGTTAATGCATGTATAACTTAGAATGTGTTATGTATGATGGCTTTATATATAGAGTGCATTCATAGGTAGTTTTTACTGTGGGCACCAAGTATGCAAGCCTCCATAACAGAATAAAATGAGATGTCACTTAGAATTCCATCATCCATTACTATTGCCCCTGGGTATCAATTTGAGATCTTGTATTCTAATTAGTCCACATGCCTTCCTAGTGGGGATGTTATTGCTCAACGGGCTCATTAATGAACCCATTAACTGCTGGAATGTCAATTATGACTTTCCGGGCTGTACCTGTGGGAATCCGCTTGACCTATCTCCACGAGCCTAGCTCTTAACTCTCTACTCTCTCCTGAAAGTGTAGCTAGACTTGGAGGGTTTCATTACAGCCTAAATCATCGGTTTATGGGCTGTAATTAACCTCAACATTTGAAGACGTTTTAACAGTGTACTTAACTACATATCTATTATGTTAAGTCAGCTTGGTCTTTTCAATGTGTAGGGGATCTGCGAGCCACCCTCACACACACGCACCACGCAAACACGACGTCAACCGGACCAAGGAGTGCCAGACGGGAGTGTGCATTGTAGATGCGTTAAAGAGCGGAATGCGCTGGCCAGGGGTCAGGGGTCATAGGGCAGTGACGGGGATGTGTATTGGAGACGGAGATGTGTATTGGAGATGGTTTAAAGGGCGCTGTGGGACGGGTGTTCGGGGTTGGTTGTGGAACGAGTGTAGCTGTGTTTTGGTGAATTAAAGAAGTGCTTCAAACCATTCTCGACTCCTCTTCATCTGGTGACAGTGGTGGAATGTCTCACCTCACCCGAAGCAAGAACCCAAGGGGGGAGACACAGCAAGAAGACACTCTGAGTGCCCAGGACGAGATCTGCTCTGAAACGAAACGGCCGAGTCGGGATTCGTCTTTCCGCTCATCGACGGGATCCGTCGCAGCTGCTCGTCCCGTGTGGCCACCTTCCTCGACCAACCCGGCGGTGCAGACACAGCGCCGTCGCCGCCGCAGATCATTTCTCGAGGGATCGGAGGATGGATCTGCTGTTGGAGGCAGTCACCGCGCTACTTAGCCAGCTGGGTCCTGAGTTCGAACGAGCGGGGGGAACCTCAGCCGCAAGACCTCCTCAGGGAGGAACCGGGGGTGTCGGTCAGCCTTCCCGAACAGGTACTCCGCAGCATCTCTCCGGGGATGGAGCAGCATCAACGATGCTGCCGACCGTGCATCCCGCGCGTGATCTGGGAGAACACTCAAGTCGGTCCTCCCGAGATACTCCGACAGCAGAGGCAACCGGGGGCAAGATGCAGCCACATCAGGATGGAGCCACCAGCTGGGCGCGATACAGAAGTTTGCGTCCAAATCGGGAGAATGGCGCGCTTTTTTCCGCCGGTTTGAGACGGCCGCCTGGGCAATGAGGTGGATGGAGGAGCAAGCCCTGACGATGCTGCCCACCGTGTTGGACGACCTCGTGCTGGTGGTGTTCGACCGGATTCCGGCTGAAAAACGAGGAACCCTGCAGGGTGTCTACAAAGAGATGGCTGATGTGTTCGATCCTCCATCCGGAGTGTGCCAGAGGTTTCAAGACCGCCAACGTGAAGCATCCGAATCGTTCCTGGTTTTCAGGACGGAACTGTTGGCGATGGCAGAAGCTGCATTCCCGCGGCTCTACTAGCTAGCCCTGGACTCGCTGGTGGTGGAGCGGCTCCTTGACATGGCACGGAAGGCGGGAGCGATGCTGCCGGTGGTGGAGGAGGAAGTCCGCACCTCGCTATGGGTCGCACGCCATCTCTGCGCTTACGAGGAGATGGTGGGACCTTTGCGAGCTGTGGAATACGTCGCGTCTGATCACGGTGACGTCGAGGAGTGGCCACGGCCTCCAACTGGACACAAGCTGCCAGTGGAAGAGGACGAGGGAGAGACAGGGGGGGCCCTGCGACAGTCCCCGAGGATCCCGCGGGAAGCAGAGCACCGACCCCGGCGATGGGCACCTCGCGAGGCAGGAGATCATCCTCGGGTCAACGACAAAATCATCTGCCACTGCTGCGGCCGGGAGGGACACATCGCCTGCGGATGCCGCAGCAGGACGAGTGCATCGGGGATGACCAGCCGGGATCGTCAGCCTCGGTCCGTGGCCATTCCGACTCAGGCGAGTGCTGACACCTCGAACAACCGGCCAGAACCATACAAGCCATGTTCACCCCATCACGCATCTCATCACTCGGGGGCGCAGGTTAGGATTCCTGCTGACGGTCCGGACCCGTGGTAAATGCATGTCGTAAATACGTTGGGGGTCGCGACAGATCCCGACAAAACGGCGTGCGTCCGTCATTGGCCAACACCCACGTCCGTGCCTGAAGTCCGCAGATTCGTAGGGTTTGTTTCTTGTTACCACCGTTTTGTCGAGAACTTTGCAACCATCGCTAAGCCCTTGCATGCGCTCATGGCAAAGGGACAGTTGTTTCATTGGGGTCAGCCAGAGACCGACACATTCTTGACACTGCGCCAGTGGTTGACAGAAGCGCCGCCCCTGGCATACCCCGATTTTTCGATTCCCTTCTTGCTGGACACGGATTCGAGCGACGTGGGCATCGGGGCCATTTTCTCCCAGATTCACGAGGGGAGAGAGATTGTCATTGTCTTACGGAAGTCACGTCTTGTCGCAGGCCAAGCAGCGATATTGCATCATGCGCCGCGAGCTGCTTGCCGTCGTCCACTTTGTGCAGCAGTTTCGGCCCTACTCGTACCGCCGCGAATTCACTGTTCGGACGGATCATGCAGCATTGCAGTACTCGCTCCGCATTGAACAAGCGACTGGTCAGATGGCCCGATGGTTGGAGCGGCTGCAAGAGTACACATATCGAGTGGTGCACCGGAAAGGAGTCAGGCATACGAACGCCGATGCTTTGTCCAGACTCGCAGCCCCCGAAAAGTGCGCTTGCGGTGAAGGATCCGCGCGCTGTAGACCACCGGCCGCGGCTCAACCCAAGATCGTGGCGCCATTTTCCGCCAGGGACACGGACCGGCCGGGGCCGACGGAATCGCTGGATAGCGACTTGGGGCTCAAAATGCGGGAATGGAGGGAACGGCTGCAGGCAGACGCGTTTTTGGCACCATTTCGCCCACTGGCAGAGACTGCACACGCTGACGATCTCCCCACGTCAGAGAAGTTTTTCCTCATGTGGGAGGGGTTGTTGATATGCTGGGACGCGACGGTGAACCATAAAGTTCTGGTGGTGCCCTCTTCCCTGCGGGGTCAGCTATGCTCCGATGTTCATGTTCGACAGTTGCTCCATCTAGGTAGCCATAAGACCGAGTTTGTGCTACGCCTATGCTATTTTTGGCTTGGCATGTCCGCCGATATCCGCCGTCGGGTATTGGCGTGCGTGGACTGTGTGTGCAAGAAGCCCCCGCTGGTCATGCAAACCACTCCCCTGCAGTCAATTAACGTTTCCCGGGTAAACAAGCTCGTGGGCCTCGAATATCTTGGGCCCCTTCCCCCCCACCCCTCGAGGGTGTAGATACCTACTGGTGGGGATGGAATACTTTACACGATGGCCCTTTGCCTGCCCATTGCCCGATCAGACGGCGGCGTTCATAACAGACGCCATTATAAATGGCTATGTCGCTGACAAGGGGGCTCCAGAGCGGCTGCTGACGGACCAGGGCAGAAACTTTTCATCCAAACTGTTGCAGGAGGTGTGTAACATGCTGGCTGTCAAAAATGTGCAGATGTCCCCTAACCACCCACAAACGGATGGGATGGTGGAACGCTTTAACTGCACCATCTTGGGGATGCTGTGTCACTTGGTCAATGACCAGCAAACGGACTGGGATTTACACATCCCTAGGGTTATGACGGCCTATCGCTCGGCTCCACATGCATCAACAGGATATTCACCATTTTTCTTGATGTATGGACGCGAGCCAAGCCCTCCAATTGAGGCACAGTTGCGCCCTGTCCCGTCGCTGGCGGGAGATTGGCCAGTCACATTCCGCCACTCGCTCAAGTATTTGCGCGAGACTCGCGAGGCGGCCTCGGCAGCATCCGCGTCGGCGCAAACTGCGAACGAGCACTTGCGAGCTAAGCCGTCGGTCGCGGATCCCTTTGCACCGGCCCTGGCAGGGCCCGGTCACCGTGCTGCAGGTATTACGACCTCAGTGTGTTCGCAATCAGATGAGAAAGCGTAGGTGGTATGTTCACCCTTCGAGGCTCAAACGTTGCATCGCGGCCGAGCTGCCCCTAACAGCATCATCACCTTCACCACCTTCATCGTCAGTTCGGTCGGGTGGGAAGAGGTTGTCACACTCACGGCCTACTACGCGACCGACTGAGAATGCAGACACTGTCCATCCTGCAGGACTACAGGTGACCGGAACGCCAGCACGAGTCCCATCGCCGTCCGTGGCTGAAGACACAGCCGCAGCAGAGGACTTGGCCACAGGACGGGGGCCCGTGACCCGCTCACGTTCACGACGCCTCGTCGCAGCCGTGGACACGGACATCCGTGCAACCCTGTTGTGTTCGGTCGAGGGATCGGATCGTGGGGGAGGTCGGTAACAGAGGCGGCACTCGTGTTAACAAGTAGACGGAGGGCAAATTGTGTTGTGTGAGTTGTTTATTGCACTATTATTTATGTTTTTGTTGGATTGCACGCGCCCGGCCGCAGTTGGCGTTGAACGGCCGAGGCATACATTTATTGAGCCAAGGACGGCTTGGTCTCAAGGGAAGGGGGGGGTGATGTAGGGGATCTGCGAGCCACCCTCACGCACACGCACCACGTAAGCACGACGTCACCCAGACCAAGGCGTGCCAGACGGGAGTGTGCATTGGAGATGCGTTAAAGGGCGGAATGCGGCGGGACAGGGGTCAGGGGTCAAAGGGCAGTGACGTCACCCGGACCAAGGCGTGCCAGGCTGGGATGTGTATTGGAGATGGTTTAAAGGGCGCTGTGGGATGGGTGTTCGGGGTTAGTTGTGGAACGAGTGTAGCTGTGCGTTGGTGAATTAAAGAAGTGCTTCAAACCATTGTCGACTCCTCTTCAAATGTACTCAAATAACACGGGCAACCGGCTGTCAAAGCATTACAAAACTCGATACACAAAGCGGTTTCACTTGAACACATGGGCACATCGATATGTGAGGCCAGAACAGTTGCTTGGGAAATAACTCCCTTCCGTTTATCTGTTGATGTCTCAACAATTCCAAATATACAGAGTTAATACCTAAATGTAGATATATCCAGTTAAATCATGACATCAATTTGAATTTTCAGAGATGTTTAGTTGCGCTGGTAAGTTATGACATTTCGGAATTTCCTGTTTATTACCTCTCCCTCCTCTCTCCAAAATGTACGAGCCGTCACAGAATATCGACAAGGAACTCAGTGATGTGGTCATTATATGTTTATTTTTGTTTAGCGTCTGACCAGCTAGTTGTGCTTCAGGCTTGTTCCATCTGGCCCGGCCCTCTAGCTGCTACCGTAGGCGCACACCAGGCTCAACATCCCTGGTGAGTCGGTACAGTCAGCAGCTGCCAACGCCGAACCCCGGGCGGCGGTTAACTAACCCGGAAAACTCAGCTTGTCTGAGCCTGGGCGTGTGGAACCCCTGGTGGAGGAAATTCCACCAAAACGGGTCTTTGGACCTTCCACTGCAACCAGGACCATCTCCAGTCGTCTTGACTACATCTTGCCACTGGGTACAGATGCGGCTGGTCGAGAGAGTGAGGTTGAATGCTGCGCAAATCACCCTCACTTAAATCCAAGTTCTTTGCGCAAGTCATGGCACTATTTTACCATCGTCATTACCCAAGTCCTGTGGCGATGGGTGAGCGACGAAGCAGCAGGCACGGATATGCTGGGAGCTGTAGCCGCAAACCTGCACGCAGGCGGCTCAGGATATTGGTCGTTCCCTCACTGGACCGAAGCAGCAGTGAAGTCCGGCAGCACCCTGAGTGACTGAGCAGCCCTATTCAGGATCACACTGCTCACCTCCGTAGTGAGGAAAGGGTTAGAAAAGGTACCCTAAACATTGTCTGCTTCAAAACATCCTGGCCAGCCTACCGCAGCTGGCGGGATCCCATACTTGCGGTCGAAAAACAAAAAGAAAAACAAATAAAATGAAAAAGACCAAAGTGATACCACTCACTGTTGGCGCCTGGAATGTGCGCACTTTGATGGACACATCTGGATCAAAAAGACCTGAGAGACGCACCGCCCTCGTAGGCAGAGAGCTAGCCAGATACAATGTGGATGTTGCTACCCTTAGTGAGACCCGACTGGCCGATACTGGACAAGTGACTGAAGTGGGTGCAGGTTACACATTCTTCTGGAGCGGACGAGGCCAGGAGGAGAGACGTGATGCTGGTGTTGGTTGTGCAGTAAAAAACCACCTGGTCAACCAACTGGCAAGGCAACCCAAGGGGATAAACGACCGTTTAATGACCTTACAGCTCCACCTATTGGGTAAAAAGGCGGCCACCATCATCAGTGCCTATGCCCCTACCATGACCAACTCTGATGAGATCAAAACCAAGTTTTATAATGACCTGGAAGTCATTATTGCTGCCACAGCCAGCTCGGACAAACTCCTGATACTGGGTGATTTCAACGCCAGAGTTGGAAGTGACCATCAATCATGGAATGGAGTCATAGGTGCACATGGCATTGGAAAATGTAACAGCAACGGTCTTCTACTGCTGAAAACATGCTCTGAATTTGACCTGCTCATCACCAACACGATATTCCAACTACCAAAGCGCAAGAAAACTTCATGGATGTATCCTCGTTCACACTACTGGCACTTGATTGACTACGTCATCATGAGGAGGAGCGACCGGCACGATGTCAGGGTGACCATGGTAATGTGTGGTGCTGAATGTTGGACTGACCATCGTCTCATCATCTCCAAACTTAACATCCGGATTAAGCCTAGCAGACGCCCACAAGGAAAAAGACGTGTCAAGCGTCTTAACATCACTCGCCTACAACAGGAACACACCAGACTGGCCGTTGTTGAGGCTCTAGAGTCTAGACCATCACCTGGAGTCTCTAAGCTTCGAGCATACAGACGCTGAGGCAGACTGGACTGCTCTCAAGATCGTGCTGCATTCTACAGCCCTTGAATCACTTGGTGTTCCATTACGTACACATCAAGATTGGTTTTATGAGAACGATGCAGAAATCCGAGCACTCCTTGACGAAAAACACCGCCTGCATAAAGCATATCTGAATGACAGCAGCTCAAGTTTAAAGAAAACTGCCTTCCTCAATCTTAATTTTAGAACTTTCGTGACTGCAGGAATTATTATTTGGTTCTTTCGGTTAAGTCACGTCTAAAGATAAAATAATAAATTAAATTAAATAATAGAATACGACGTTTCGATTGCAACACAAGCAATCATCATCAGGTATAATGAAATAGCGACATAAAATCTAACCAGAAAACTATAGACAGACATATTAGCAGACAGATATCACCAAGATACATAGCGGGAGCAACACAGGTAACAGAGAGGGGTGATCGTCTCTGTGGGGTGCCCCCCCCCCCTCTGTCTATTTAAGGCCACCCCACAGAGACGATCACCCCTCTCTGTTACCTGTGTTGCTCCCGCTATGTATCTTGGTGATATCTGTCTGTCTATAGTTTTCTGGTTAGATTTTATGTCGCTATTTCATTATACCTGATGATGATTGCTTGTGTTGCAATCGAAACGTCGTATTCTATTATTTAATTTAATTTATTATTTTATCTTTAGACGTGACTTAACCGAAAGAACCAAATAATGCCTTCCTCAACATTCGCAGGATTGTCCAGCAGAGACTCAGAGTCATGCAAGACGCCTGGCTGTGCGCAAAAGCTGAGGAGATTCAATCCTACACTGACAGTAACAACACCAAGTGCCTCAATTATGCACTCAAGCAGGTCTATGGTCCGCAACACTCAGGAACTTCACCTCTCCTGAATTCAGATGGAACAACACTCCTCACGGAGAAGGACAAAATACTTGCAAGGTGGGTCGAACACTACAGCGCGGTCCTCAACCGGCCATCATGCATAAATGAGGAGGCAATTGCGAGACTGCCTCAAGTTGAAATAAACCAGTCCCTGGCTGTTCTACCATCCATTGAGGAAACCAGCAAAGCCATAACACTCCTCTCATCAGGCAAAGCTCCAGGATCCGATGCCATTCCAGCAGAAATCTACAAGGCTGGAGGGCCTCGCTTAGTCGAGAAACTGACCGACCTCTTCCAGTCTCTGTGGAAATTAGAAGCCGTTCCCAAGGAGTTCAAGGATACTACTATAATCAATCTATATAAAAGGAAAGGCAATCGGTAGGACTGCGACAACCATAGAGGCATCTCCATACTATCAGTCGCTGGCAAAATCTTGGCAAGAATCCTTCTGAACCGCCTAATTGTCCACCTAGACCAGAATCTGCTACCTGAGAGTCAGTGTGGTTTCAGAAAAGACCGCGGAGCCACTGACATGGTATTTACTGCCCGGCAGCTACAGGAGAAATGCCAAGAACAGAATGTTGATCTATATATGGCTTTCGTTGATCTAACAAAAGCATTCGACACAGTCAGCCGGGAGGGCCTATGGAAAATCATGGCCAAGTATGGGTGTCCAGACAAGTTCATTGGCATCGTGCGCAATCTCCATGATGGCATGATGGCCGGCGTCAGAGACCAGCAAGAACTCTCTGATCCGTTCCCAATCACAAACGGGGCGAAGCAAGGCTGCGTTTTAGCGCCAACGTTCTTCAGCATGGTGTTTTCTGCCATGCTGCAAGACTCATTCCAGAATCACAACACTGGAATTAACTTCATCTACCGTTTTGACGGTGGGCTATTCAATCTGCGGAGGATGCAAGCCAAAACTAGAGTGGAAGAAGTCACTGTTCGAGAACTTTTGTTTGCTGATGACCGTGCTCTGGCTGCTGGCTCAAATAAAGATCTACAGGACAGTATGGACCACCTCTCCTCAGCTTGCAACAACTTTGGCCTAACAATCAGCACAAAGAAGACTGAAGTCCTATACCAACCTGCTCCTAGGAAACCCTACACTGAGCCAACCATCTTTGTGAATGGGCAAAAGCTTTCAGCCGTTGACAAGTTTATTTACCTTGGTAGTACACTGTCTCGCGCTGTGCACATAGATGATGAAGTTAACATCAGGATTGTCAAGGCCAGTGCAGTCTTTGGACGTCTACGTGACTCGGTATGGGAAAGGACTGGCATCAAGCAGGAGACAAAACTGAAGGTCTACCGGGCTGTTGTCTTACCAACTCTTCTGTATGGGTGCAAAGCCTGGACAGTTTACCAGCGCCATGCCAAGAAATTTAATCATCTCCACTTGAGCTGTCTGAGGAAACTGCTGAGGATCAAGTGGCAAGACAGAATCCCTGACACGGAAGTCCTCAGCAA
The DNA here is from genome assembly GCF_964198595.1 of Lampetra fluviatilis. Taxonomy (NCBI): domain Eukaryota; kingdom Metazoa; phylum Chordata; class Hyperoartia; order Petromyzontiformes; family Petromyzontidae; genus Lampetra; species Lampetra fluviatilis. The sequence goes on along the minus strand of NC_136325.1, from coordinate 2,474,281 downwards.
GGCAAATATCCCCAGCATCTACACCTTGCTTGCGAAGGAACAGCTTAGATGGACTGGCCACGTGACCAGAATGCCCTACGCGAGACTTCCAAAACAAGTCTTCTTTGGCGAGCTGAAGAATGGCAAGCGAGCACAAGGTGGCCCCAAATAGCGCTACAAGGACACCCTTAAAGCTTCCTTGAAGAGCTTTGGATTCGACCTGAAAAGCTGGGAATCCCTAGCACAGGACCGACCTGCCTGGAGAAGAAAAGTACAGGACGGTGCAGTCCTCTGTGAGAGTAGGAGAAGCTCCTGTGCTATCTTGAAGAGGCAGCAGCGCAAATCTACCAAGGAAGGACGTGTGGCTGCACCTCAGAGCTCTACATCCTCCCTGACCTGTCCAGTGTGCCACAGAGAATTCCGGGCTCGGGTTGGCCTCTTCAGCCATCTGCGCACTCATCAAAACCCAACAAAATGACAAACGTGCCATGGTCATCATCAACTTTGATGGACGAACAAAAATAATTTTTGTTCACGATGGTGTTAAGATTTATTTACAAATCATGGTGCACATTGATAAGTTGAAGAGTGTGTTGGCAGTTCCTTTCCGAGCTGTCAATAATACAACACGCAGGGCGTGGAGAGGTTTTGATTACAGCAGGGCAATCGAGATGAATTGACACAACATGCACGTGTGTCTACCCAGCCCGCCCTGTCCCTCTCTTCCCGTGAATCGTAACGAGGGAGACAGGTCGGCTAAATTTACCAACAAAAATTAAATTCGGAGACGATGAGATGATACTCTGCGTCGTATTCCGTCCTCCCGAGAAGTTGGCGACTCCACAACAGATGAGCACCACGACTTTGTGAAATGGCAACTACGCTTCATTTGAAAATGTTCTTCCGAGTGGTATTTGCGTATCCGCAATCGTGACCAGACACAACCTATCATCCTCGACGTCACAAAACCTCAGCTCTGTCCCTCAACACATGAGCCCACCCAAATCTCAATGATGATAACAACCGGTTATCATATCTTTGATTATTTGACGTACATTATTTAACAAACATTTAACAAGAAACATATTAATAGTTAACATCAAATGTCTGATAAGACTGCATAAATTAAACAAAACGTACTTATATAATTAACAATAAAGCATTTTAAAAATATATAATTACATGAATATGTAACTTATGGAAATTACATTTTAATGACAATTAACATATGACCAATTATTATATCTTATATCCCAATCGGGAATGTAACCTCTGCCAAAACACATATTTTGCGCACCCCATGAGCTCAATGTTACATTTAAGTTCTAAGTCGGCCATCGTGTGCATTCCCAATGAACAACAAAATAACATCAAATGTGATCAATTATCACAAAAATGTTTTATCACTAAAACACTCCAATCATCTTTCAACTCCGTGACGTCTATAGAATCGAATTAGATTGGTAAAAATAAACAAGTTATATCCCGCGCAAAAAGCGTCAAACAATAACACAGTAACTCTCAGTAAGTGTCCAGCTCACAACTCGCAATCATGACCAGTTACACCCCGATCACCCACCCCCCACGTCAAACAACACCTCAGCTCAGTCCCTCTGTTGATGGGATTGAGCACCAGTGTTAATCATATTCCAGCCCCAATTGAGCATTTTATACATTTAAATGAATTCTAATATCGAAGTTTTGTGAATATCTCTACCACCAAAAACTCAATAAACAGTAAATTAACATAACCGAGTTCCTGTCAGTCGATTAACATTAAAGTTATATTAACTTAAGTTACATTTTATATCTTATCAGAGCTCATGTAATCCCACCAGCACGCAGTCACACCCCAAATCTGAACTGGTTGTGTGCCCCGTACTGAGAATTGTCTACACACTGCTGGACGTGTTCTGCTGTGCATCTACGGCTTGGGGTCCTTTCTCTGATCATCATTGCCTACACTTATAATGAGAAAAAACCACACCTTGCTCTCCGTAGCAATTACAGCAACACGTAGCAGAGTGCACATTTATACGTGGAATTCTTTACAGGTGTAAGGGATCTGCGAGCCACCCTCACGCACACGCACAACGCAAACACCACATCTCCGCTCTCACGACAACACACACCAATCACACGCGCGGGATTGTGTGAGACGGGGGTCAGAGGTCAAAGGGCAGTGACGGCACCCGGACCAGGCGTGCTAGAAGCGCATGTGTATTGTGAGATTGAGGGGTTGAAAGGGCCTGTGGGACGTGTGTTCGGGGTTGGTCTTTGAACGAGTGCTGCTGTGCGTTGGTGAAATAAAGAAGTCCTTAAACCATTCTACGACACGTAGCAGACTGCACATTTATACGTGTGATTCATTACAGTGAAGCTCTCACCGGCTACATGTGCATTACATTGCAATGAGAGAGGCTAAACAAATACATAGAGAATAAAACATCATACATTTTTATATTTTGTAACGAGTTTTGGAAGAATAATATATACCGACGGTGGTGCTAGACGTGCCTCTTCAATTGTCTCTTGTCCAAACTTGACTTGCCAGGAATGAGGATTGGGATGAGATATGGACAGCCGGGCCCAGGGTCTCAAGGGGCTGCCGTCTCTGCACGTGCTGTGTCTGGCCATTTTCGCCATCCCCACGCTCGCTTAATGAGGATAATATCTGGGTGCATCCTCTGCGTCCAACACTTTTTTTTATCGTTAACCTCGTTTACACCGCGATGGACTCACCTCGTCTCAGTGCACCATTTAAGGAGAATGCTGACAATCTATCGTAGTCGGGGATGGTGTTGTCACATCCATGCCAACTTAGCAATTTGCATGTAATGTTGTTGCTTGTTTTTTACATTCGGATGTTTGGCCAATAGCAGTAGCACTGTACCTTTTTTACGGAATGGCAAACAAAAAGATTAATCAGAGTTGGTCATTGTGTGCTGGCATTACGGGTAAAAGTTTATCATCGTGCCGCGGGGAGGGGACAGATGGTGAGGGTGTAGGGGAGGGAATGGATGGGGGCGGGGGCAATGGATGGGAGAATAATTGGGGGTGGGGGAAGGAAATGAGGGCGGGGGATTGGGGGAGGGGCATGGAGACAAATATCCCCAGTGTAGTCTTAACAGACCGCTGGGGAAAGTGCTGTTTGCGAGGAGCACCGAATGAAGGCCGGCACGGCACACGAGGGGGTGGGTGGCCAGCACCACGCCCGACCGCCTTTGTCTCCCCACTGGGGAGATGTTTACACATTGCACCGGGTACTAGGGCTGAACGATTTGGGGAAAATATCTCATTGAGATTTTTCTGACAGATTTTGCAGTTGTGATTTTATTTGCGATTAGTTTTGTTAAAGTCAAGCTTCAGTTCAAAATTTGCTGTGCAATAGATTTGAAGCATGTGTAATGCGAGCGTACGCTGACGGTCACCGAACGATGGGATAGGATTCGCCGCTTCAACCTCTAAGCCAATCGGGTGACAGGAAGTATCTGGGCTAGAGTTCAAGGGCGGAGCCCGAGGGTGCTAGTGGGGTACCATCTAGACTCTAGAGGGTTCGTGAGAGGGCGTTGCTAGAGGCGGGGATTGGTGACGCGGGAGAGGATTATGAGGGAACGCAGGAAGGGACTGGTGGTCAGTGGAGAAGGTCTGGAAGTGGGACCACATCTCTCGCCTCCGGGACTCCATTGGCCACATGGCGGTCCGGAGACGGTCTCCCTGCGCGCCGACTCCATCTCCGGCGCCGCCTCCATGGACAAACCACGACCCAGGCCAGGCAAGTCGGCATGCATCAGTCACCTCATGCATCTTCTGCCGCGTGTAATCCGCCTGTTCACAACTCACACGGTGCCATCGACGGTTCGCCTTGTACAATTACGCAGTGGAGGAAATTGACACGCTGTGTAGTGGCGGCTGCGACGGGATCCTCCATGGTGCCGGGTTCTATACAAGGGGAGGACGTTCGGATATTAGTGGACACCGGTGTGTCGGCCACTATAATCTCCGACGTCATTTTCCACCTTTCCATTTCCGCTTCTCGTGTGGATGCACATATCGTCATTGGGAATGTTGCGGCGTCAAGGACGTTCTTGATTTTCAGATCTTTGGTGGTGCCTTGCTTGTTGGGCACCGAGTTCCTCCATAAAATGATGGTTAAAATTATTGTTGATTAGGGCTGTATCGAGCTGCCTGCTGGTCGGAAGATCTTTTTTTTGTCCCCGTCTAACACCGCCAACAAGAGTCTTGCTTCTGTGGGGGTTCAGACGATCGTCCGGGCCGGTCAGCCTCCGTTTTTGCAAGTCTTGAATGGGGGTCCGGAAGATGTTTTGGTCACGGCCGGTACGGTTTTGGCTCACGCCTCTACCGCGTTTATTGTTCGCGATGGGGATCGACAACAAAGGTCAGCTGCGGCGGTTGATTCCCGTGAAACATCCGATGATCATTGGATCGCTGAATTGTGCCAGGAAAATTGTCCTTGACCATGCATCAACGGGGCACGCTACGGGCGTGTTATCCGACTTCTCTGACGTTTTTAGCATGAACGATTTCGATTTGGGTTGGACTTCGCTATTGTCCCATCACATTGATACCGGGGAGGCGAGCCCTATATGAATGTGTGTGGTACGTCCACACGTCTCGGTTGAAACCTTTCTTTTCTCCGCGTGTCGATCCTTTATTCCCAAAAATTGCCTTGCCGGTGTCTGATGCGTCCGACGCGCCACCCCCGTTGCCTCTTGAACCTCCGAAGGGGCCTGTCTTGCCTCCCACAGACTCACCGACCCTGAAACCTCCAGTTGCTGGTGACCCTGTACCGATTGGACCTTCACCTGCGGCGAAGGATGCTGATCCTGCTGCTCTTCTACCTCCGGCATGGGTTGCAGTCGGCGAGGCCCCTTGCTTGTGCAGGGGATGGGCCGACGTCACGTACTAGATCCAAGTCCCTTCCCTTTCGGGGGGCAAAGACGTCGAAGCAGAACCGTCTTCATCTCCGGGCGCGGACGATGGCTGGCGGCGTGTGGCGGAGCAGATCGATTCTCTCCGCGCGGTTTTGCTTAACCTCGTCATGCTGGTCGCGTTGTCCGCAGCACCGGGATGGCCGCAGGAAACGCTGCCGAGTGGAGACTAGCAGGGCTCCCTTCGGGGGGTCTCGGAGGGCCCTCTCGTGCAAAAATTGGCCGCCGTTATGGCTTCGGAGGGACCGTCCGCCATTACGACCACAAAAATCGGCCGCCACGTGGCATAAAGCCGCCATCTTGGGCGCATCTGCGGGTGCACAGTCGGAGCCCGCCATTTCACCAGAGCCACGTGGCGCGCGGCCTCCGGTGACAGCGTCACCCAGTGATAGCAGCGAGGGGTGGAGCCATCGTCTTCCTCACATCAAGGAATTTGTCGCGTTTACTTGGCGGTTCGAGTCGGCATTTCGTTCAGTGCGGTGGACAGAGGAGGAGGTGTTGGATGCCTTGCCTACTCTCCTCGACGACGTATCGCTAGCGGTGTTCCGCTCCATTCCCTCTGAGAAGAAAAATACGTTGAAGGGTGCGTTTGCCGAGATGGCGGAAGTTTATGAACCACCGTTGGACACTCAGAGGAAATTAAATGCATCGTCGGCAGGGGACCAACGAGTCTTCCCTTGCCTACCGGGGTGCTTTATTGGCGCCTCGACGCAAGACCTGATGTAATTGACCCTCTCATTCTGGGCAAGATGTTGGAGTTGTCCAAGGAGATGGGTATTTCGCTGCTTGTGTGCGGTCATGAGCCGCTGACATCCTGGTGGGCTGCCAGGTGCCTCGATGCCCAAGACAACTTGTGCCGTTGGGCGCAGATGGCCGCCTGGATGGGAGACCCTGCCAAGGATGGTGAGCCGATTGAATGGGTGCCATCTTGAGTTGTCAACATCCCGGATGACGTGGAGTCCGGAGACCTGGCCGCCACCGCGCCTCACTGGGATCCACAACGGAAACCTGGGATGTGTCGGGGTGAGTCCTCAACAATGCATGGGGACGGCGATGGGGCCACCCGGCGGGCTGGGACGACGTGCTTCAAGTGTGGCGTGACTGTCGGAGTCGTCCCCGTCCTTCACCGCCTCCTGGGACTCCATCTCCAGCGTCGCCTCCATAGGCAGACCGTGACCCTGGCCAGGCAAGTCGGCACGCATCAGACACCCGGCATATATTGAGACCTCATGCATCTTCTGACGCGCGTAATGATCCACCGGTTCGCGACTCACACGATGCCATTGAGGGTTCGCCACATACGATTACGCAATAGAGGAAATTAGCACGCTGTGTTGTGGCGGCTGCAGAGGGATCCTCCACGGTGCCGGGTTCTATACAGGGGGTGGACGTTCAGATATTAGTGGACACCGGTGCATCAGCCACTATTATCTCCGATGTCATCTTCCACCTTTTTTCTATTCCTGCTTCACGTGTACGGCTGGCTTTCAATGCGTGTGTTGCTGCTAATGGGGGGAGTATGGGCATTATCGGACAAGTGGAAGTTCATGTCGCCATTGGTAATGTGGCTGTGTCGGGGACGGTCTTCCAGGTCCTTGGTGGTGCCCTGCTTGTTGGGCACCGACTTTCTTCGTAGAATACTGATTAAAATTCTTGTCGATCAGAGCTGTCTGGAGTTGCCAGCAGGGCGTAAGATGTTTTTTTTGCCATCCCGTTGAGTCATCCCTCGCCATGTGTTGCCATGCAGGCGCTTGCGGATGTCACGATGGAGATTCCTCCGGGCTGCCAAATGCTCGTTCCATTGCTATACCGGAAACGTTTCGACGAAGTAGATGCGGCAGCAGGGGTTCTGTTGTCCCCGTCAAACACCGCCAGCAAGAGTCTTGCTCTTGTGGGTGCACAGACGATTGTCCGGGCCGGTCAGGCCCCGTTATTCCCGGTTTTAAACGGGGGTCCAGAAGGTATTTTGGTCCCGGCTGGTATGATTTTGGCTCACGCCACTACCGCTTTTACAGATCACGATGAGGGCCGATCACAAAAATTGGCTGGGGCGGTTGATTACAGTGCAAAATCTGACAATCGGTGGATCACGGAATTGTGCCAGGAAAATGTATCATTGGCCATTGAACAATGTAGCACGCTACGGGCGCTGCTGTCCGACTATGCTGACGTCTTTAGCAAGAACGATTTTGATTTGGGTCGCAGATCACTATTGTCCCACCACATCGAGACCGGTGAGGCGAGCCCTATACGGATGAACCCACACTGGCTGAGTCTCTCGGAGAGGGACCATGTGTGCTGCGCGGTGGATGAGATTCTTGCTGCTGACATCAATTCTCTATCTAATAGCCCTTGGGGCACTCCTGTTGTGCTCGTTAAGAAAAAGGATGGTAGCCTCCAGTTTTGTGTTGATTTCCATAAGCTAAATAAGGTGTCCGTGGCAGATGCGTACTCTCTGCCACAAATGGATGATTCCCTCGATGCCTTGTCAGGAGCGAAATACTTTTCCACCCTCGATCTTTCTTTGGGATTTTGGCAGCTGCCCCTCGATGATTCTTCAAAGTCGAAGACGGCATTCCGTATGCCTCAGGGACTGTTTCAATTTAACTGTCTTCCCATGGGATTGAACGCCGCTCCCGCCACGTTCTGGGTTGCAATGGGACACATGTCTCATATACTTAGATGATGTTATTGTGTTCAGTCGTACGTTCGAGGAGCACCTTCAGCGATTGAAGGCTGTTTTCGATAGGATGTGTTCCGCTAATCTCAAATTTAAAGCTAAGTAGTGTCATCTTCTGCAACGCTCCATGTGTTACTTAGGTCACATTGCCAGCTCCGATGGCGTCGCCATGGACCCAGACAAAACTTCTTGCGTCCGTGACTGGCCAAACCCCACCTTTGTGGGGGATTTGCATCGTTTTGTCATGTTCGCGTCCTACTACCGTCGGTTTGTTCCAAATTTTGCTACCATCGCGAGGCCTCTGCACGTCCTGACAGCGAAAAATTTGAGGTTTAAATGGGGATTGGAGGAGGAGCAGGCGTTCAGAGCCCTTCGGGATCGGTTGGCGACCGTGCCGACACTTGATTATCTTGACTTCTCTTTGCCCTTTATCCTGGACACTGATGCCAGCGATACGGGCATTGGCACCGTTTTGTCCCAGTGCAAAGATGGAGTGGAAAGGGTGGTAGCGTATGGTAGCCGTGTCCTCTCTCTGGCAGAGACTCGCTATTGTGTTACACGCAGGGAACTATTGGCGATCATCCATTTCGTTTGCTAATATCGTCCTTACCTGTACGGTAAAACATTAATTGTACGCATTGACCATGCTGCCCTGCAGTATTCCTTAAAGATTGAACAACCTTCTGGCCAGCTGTCTCGAATGGCTTGAGACATGGCAGGACTTCTCCAATGAGGTTTCTCGCCATCGTAATGCGGATGCGCTCTCCAGGTTGCCGCAGGGGTCCCCTAGCGGGTGTGCGTCAGGCACTAATTGGTGCACACGTCTCCCTCAGCCCCCTCGGCCTGTCATGTCCACGGTGGCGGATTCCACGGACAATGCCTGCCTGGGGCCGGCTGACAGTGCGTTGAACCTGCCACACTCGATATGGATACGCGAGCAGCTGTTGAATGACTCTTTGGTTTCGTTGCGATGTCGGCTGACTCTTGTTAGTGGGGGTGGAATATTTTTCACGTTGGCCGGTGGCTTGGGCCTTGCCTGAACAGTCGGCATCGTCCATCACCTATGCATTTTTGAACGGTTACGTGATGGACAAAGGTGCGCCGGAAAGGTTGCTTACGGACCAAGGTCGAAATTTACCGTCTAAGTTGCTGCATAATGTGTGTGATGCCTTGGGCACTAAGAAGATACGGACTTCGCCTTACCACCCGCAAATGGATGGGATGGTTGAGCGATTGAACTGTACTTTGTCTGCCATGCTCTGCCACACTGTAAGCGAGAAGCAGGCCGATTGGGATCTTCACATTCCTAGTGTGCTCTCTGCCTACTGTATGGCCCCGCATGCTTCTACAGGATACTCGCCGTTCTTCCTCATGTATGGTCGGGAGAACGTGTCACCGATTGGCGTACAACTGGGAGCGCCCACTAAAGAGCCCGCGCAGACCCTCCCCGAACGCGTCTACGACTCTGTTCGCCGTGTCACATAAGCACGGGAGGCGGCACGAATTGCCATGGCCAAAACCCAGGCCCGTAACGAGCGATGTGCTCGTCGGTCACATCGCGACATGCCGTGGGCTGTGGGTAACTGGGCCTGGCTCCATTTCCCCCAGGTGCCAGTGGGTACTTCTCTTAAGCTGCACAGGCCATGGCAAGGGCCTGTGGAATTGATAGAAATACGCAATCCTCAATGTGTACGTATCCAGGCGGGTTCACGCCGCTGATCCTTCATCCCCAATGAGTACCCTGCCGGGGTCTGATGCGTCCGATGTGCCACCTCAGTTGCCAGTTAAACCCCCAAAGGGACCTGTTTTGCCTCCCATCATTCGCGGTGTCTCTCGCATTATACGCTTTGCCTCGTTCCTAGCCGGGTGGGGAGGTGATGTAATACGAGAGTACACCGACGGTCGCCGATCGGTGGGATAGGCTCCGCCGCTGCAGCCATTTGGCAATTAGGTAGATGGGATCAATTGGGCCAAAGTTCAAGGGCAGAGATCAAGTGTGCTCATGGGTAACCATCTAGAGGATTCGTGAGGGGGCGTGGCTATAGGCGGGGCTTGGTGGCGTGTGAGGGGAGTTATAAGGGGAAGCAGGAAGAGGCTCGTGGTCAGTTTGTGAAGTCTGGAAGCGGGACCACGTCTCGCACCTCCGGAACGCCAGCGGCCATGTGGCGGACCGGAGGTTGTCTCCTTGCGCGCCGTCTGCCAGAGGTGCACGAGAGCGGGGACTGTGAGCGCGCCGTGTGCGGGACAACAACAACTTACACTGCGGAACGAGGAGCGAGCGGTGTTTACGTGGAAAGAACGCGGACCTATCCAGCCATCGAGAAATAAATAATAAAGAAGACTCGAATCCAAGATTGTCGTCGAAGTGGTTTATTACATATGTATGCCTTACGGTGTATGTACAGCCAATTTGTCAATCCACTGGTCAGTGCGTGTTGGTGGAATTGGAAATGGGAGCATAGGAGGGCAGCACAACCCTGGATTTTTCAACAGCCTACAAACACGAGTTTTATGCATGGTGGTCAGCCACCCAAGCACCATCCAGCACAACACTGAGCAGGACATTGATTCTTCACAATATATGGTGAATAGTATTTCATGAAATTTACACTGAGTAGCCGAATTAAAGTTTGTACTCATTGCATGAAGAGTTGGCCACAGTAATACCTTGGTTAACGAATCCTCTGGAAACGGAGCTCCTTCATAACGAAGTCAGCCATGGAGGGCTGCTTCTCCCCCATATTGTTTGAACAACAAAAAAACATCTTCAGAAATGATGCAAATCTATTCAAGAGTATAATTGTGAACGCGACTGAGTGGGGTTTGTTTTGCTGTAAGTGAACAGCAGTCAATCAGTGAAGAGCCTCGCGAGTCTCCCTCACTGGGCACAATCAGCGGCGCGCTGCCACAGTCTTCCCCTCTCCCGCCTGCCATTTGCTCGAGCTCCTTGTGCTGGTAAAATGTTATTGTGCTTTTTTCAGTGATATAATAATTGTACTACCTCTATTATGTATGTTGACATTATTTCGCACCACTGTACGTAGCCAACGTTGCTAATCGGTGGTGGGGGGAAGGAAAATAAACTAAACACAAAAAGCAGTTATAAAGGATTTAATTTTCAATCAAGATTTTGAAAGTGCTTAGCTCCAGTGTCTTCCTAATTTCGGAAGGAAGAGCGTTCCAGACAACCATAGAAGTGCATCTGAAAGCACACGATGCGGTGACCGACCATGTAGTGGCCTTACTGGGCAAGAACTGCAGCTTAAATCCATCTTCTTGGAAACGGAAATGCACATCATAGGAGGGTAGAGGCAAGTGAGATGAAAAGTGAAGTGGCACATTCGTTAGTGTTAGTGTAGTCCACCTTAAAGACCATTTTAAACCAAGCAGACAAAGTGAAGGCTACTGTGCAGAAATTTTTCCTATTGTACCCCCCTTGTTTGAAATTCTGGAGAGCATCCCTATGCCTCCCATGTTATATCTACCTTTCTAAAAATGGAGTGATGTCATGGAACGCATCTACTTCGTGACTCATAATATTCAAATTTTATACAGTGTCATGTCAACAGCATCCCACAATGCTGTACATCTTCGATATATATAAAAGTGAAAATTTGTCCATGGGTTTGTGGCGTGGGCTGTGTTTAGGTTTGTGTGGGTTTGTTTGTGTTTGCATGCTTGCGAAGGATTTGGCTCTCCAATGGTGGAGTTAATGTAAAAATAAAAATAGCCAGGTACCACGCCATAAGCCTCGCTGTGAGCAAGTGCTATTCCTTTTCCACATCCGTCAACTTTAATTAGTTTAGTTACCGATTTAGTGCGATTTTTGCGTGCTTTTTTTATTCATGACGCGTGTACGACCGTACCAGCTCACGCACCTTTGGTGGGGGGGATGGTCCATGCCAAGTCGCACGCCTTCGGTGGGACTGAGGGGGACATTTTCTTTCGCGTTTAAAATGCTATTAAAATACACTAAATGCTCAGTTAATTATTCACTGTGTGATGTCCCCCCCACTCCGATGCATGCAGTTACTACTATACAATCGGTAGATCCTACCACTATAGGCCGTAGATTACTGCAAGCAGACGGGGAGATCATGGCTGGGGGGTGGGGGTCAGGCCTAGCATCCCAATCCCAGCCTGCCAAGGTGCCACCTCGGCCGGCTGGACAATCTAGGCGAGGTCGGAGGCTCTGCACGGGACTAGACCTCACCACGCCACTCTGTCAGGTGAGTACTTTATGCTATAGAGTCGATAAATACTGCTATAGAGTCAGCATGTACTACTGTAGTGATAGCAGGTACCACCACAGTCTGTATGCACTGCTGTAATTATAGCAGGTACCACCACAGTCAGTATGCACTGCTGTTAGATTTTTAAGAGTAGATTTTAAATATTTGTTTGACCCGGACAACGCCGGGTACTTCCCGCTAATTCATTATATATTCGGACCAAATCCTGTGTACACGGTTGGTTACGCGCGGCACGAAAGAAACCCAACACATGCTTACACATATGTACAAACCAAGCAATTGAAACTCCTAACGACCAAGCAAAATCTAAAATGAATAAACAAATTAATAAATGGCACCAAAAGAAAAAGCCTACAAACAAGAAAAAAGTGATCAAAACAAAGAAATGAGTCCAATAGGTCAACATCCTAGACCACAATCCCAATTTCTCAACTAAGCGAGGAAACCTTCACAGGAGGGGCGGTGGAGTGCCAAAATGTAACGACGAATTTATATCAATCAGTCCAAAAAGTTATTACCTTTTTTTCTCGCGTATGCCTGGATGAATAAAATTACCTTCAGTTCATATTTTAATCATATGGAGTTGATTTGCGTGTTGTGAAGTGGGAGGTAGAGGGCAGACCTAGAGAAGACAGAGAACCCGGGGACGGGAGTAACCTGAAAATCAGAGAGGAACCATAGGCAAAGGCTAGCCCGTGAAGAAATTTTAAGTCTGCGAGTGCGATCTTCAAGGTGATTCTGGACTGGATAGGTTGCCCGCACAGGGATCGTGAAATGGGTGTAAAATGATGATGCTTCCGGGTATGAGTGAGTACTCTTGCAGCTGCGTTATGCACATACTGGGCACGTAGGATCAGAGACAAAGGAAGACCGCATAAACAGACAATTTCAGCAGTCTAGCCTGGAAATTACAAATTCAATAATTGTTTCTGCAGCTGTATGGGAGAGACAGTTGTGGATACGAGAAATATTGCGAAGATGAAAGTAAGCGGTCTTGCTCATGGAGGAAATGTGAGTAGAAAAGGAGATGTTGGAGTCAAGAATGAAACCCAGATTTTGTGCCTGTTGACAAATATGTCGATGGACAGTAGGTTGATGATGTGAGGTAATTGATGTTTTTTTTTATCAATAAAGTGAACTTCAGTTTTAGAGTGATTAAAAAAAGAAAATTTGCTGCAATCCAGTCAGAAACTGCAGTAAAACACGAAGATAGGGTGGGAAGTGGAATTAAATCAGATTTATTGAAACTACATATCTATTGGGTTAACTGAGGTATACCCTAAACTGTGCTTTGTGTTAAGCATCATTCAACCACGATCTGATACATTCACTTTGATTGTTGGACAGAAATGCACCTTTCTCAATATGTTGTTCAATTGCGTATTAATTGCGAGCCTCAGCTCAAGGGTGCGTAGGCAATAAATGAGTACGTTCGCAATCGGGCTGAGCAAAAAAACTAACTGAGTGGCGCATCTCAAATTGATGCCCTCGCTGTCTGCATCCTTCACAAAGCGCGGAAAAAGGATGTCTAAAAAAACTGACGTGAAAAACACAGCGAGTGCCATGAAATGCGTGCCGAATGTGTGCATAGCTTTGCTCCTGAATGCAGAGCTCGAATTCTTGCACTCAATAAAAATCCTAACGTAGGTGTACGCCACCACACAGAGAGGAAATACAACCAACGTTGCAACCATTGACGATCCGACAACATCCATTTTGCTCGTGTCACCGACAGCCAACTTTAATAATCCCATGTTATCACAAACTATGCCCTCGATTTGCCTGTTTTTTTCTCTTAATTGCATTGACAATTGAAGGATGACTATAATGCTGACTGTAACGATTGCAATGAGCCAGGACAGTAATGCCGTGAAAATGGATCTCTTTGCAGTAACCTTGGTGTGGTAGTGCAATGGGTAGCAGATAGCCATGTAGCGATCAACAGACATCATAGCCAATGTGAAAATCTCATTCTTGCCAGATATGTGAAGTGTGAACATCTGTGCGACACATGACACGTACAGGATCTCTCTGTCGCCTGTCAGGAGAACGTGCAGCTGCTTGGGCAAGCCACCGGTGCTGATAATGATGTCGCCAATTGCGAGATTGCACAAAAAAATGTGCATGGGCTTGTGTAAGTCTGTGGATACTGCCACCGTCACGAGCACCAACAGATTGGCTGCAGTTATAGTTAGGTACATCGCAAGGCACAGGCTGAATATCAGCACCTGTATAGAGTACGGGGCTTCAAATGTTGCGAGGAGGAGCACGGAGCTTCTGTTCTCCATAATTGCGTTCCTTGGGCTCCTGTGTCTATAGCCTGAGACCTTATCACGCAGTCCCTGTTGAAGTAACAAAACATTGTTAAATAAAAACATCATGGGACCTCCTTTTCCAGTACCAAAATATGAGAATAGGTTTTTTCCCCTTTTTTATCTGGCAACAAAACAGGTGTTAAGTTGTTAAAACACCAAAGTGAAACCGTTTATATTTCGGTACTGGCAAAGGAGCTCCCATGATGTAGATCATGGGTGTCGAACTCAATTTTATCTTGGGCCGCATCAAAGGGCCGGTTGTATCTGTAAGACTATGTAAATGTATCTACTCTTCATCATATTCAATAATGACCTCTGCATTGGATTATTACTGGTTTTAGTCGTAACTTAAGTAATAATTAACTCTGAAATTAGAAGTCTAGGAAAAATAATGGCAAGTAGATATTATATTCATTAGTCATAACCCTGTGAGCCATGCGGCTCTTGACTCGGGTGCAACCGCAATAAACAAAAACATGAACAATGGACATCTTAAAGTGACTACATGCAACAGAAAAATCCAGGAAAAAACAGCAAAGCCTTCCAGAAAAAACACCGTATATCAACACTGTGTGCAAAATTCCCAGTGGGATGCAAGTCAAACAATAACAACCATAATACAATTTAGATTGTAGTTAACTCTGTACTCCAACAAACACACATGGCTTAACCAAACCGTTTTCAAAATAACCAAAATAAAGCAAAACACAATGTAACAATGATCATAGGAACTGTGATTCAAATTTATACATAAGATGTACGACCAAATTTTGCAGCCATAGCTGGCTGCATGAGTCACTCCATAACAGCAGGAGTATCAGTCATAGTATCAATGTTCATCTGTGTCCCGCGACGGTTTCACTTTGAGTGCCGGGTTGTCACGTGACACCCGGCACTCCCCAGCCAGCAACTCTGTGAGGGCCACAAAATGGCCTGGCGGGCCGCATTTGGCCCGCGGGCCTTATGTTTGACACATGTGATGTAGATGCTCACCCCGAGCTTTCATTACTCTGATGGTGCGTTGTTTTTGTGCTGTACGCCTTTTGGCGTCCTCTGGTCTAACACCGTTTGAGACGAGACTCAAAAGTAAGCTGCCTCTGGTGTGGAGCAATCAGTTTCAAAGACAATGCTTATATTATCAGAGTATGGTTTTTGTTTGCATTTTGACCACAAGTTTTGTGGTTTATTCAGACATGATTCCTTCTAATAGGTTTCAGTTTGGTGTTTAAACAACGTAACACCTACAGTGAGGGAAAAAAGTATTTGATCCCCTGCTGATTTTGTACGTTTGCCCACTGACAAAGAAATGATCAGTCTATAATTTTAATGGTAGGTTTATTTGAACAGTGAGAGACAGAATAACAACAAAATAATTCATAAAAACGCATGTCAAAAATGTTATAAATTGATTTGCATTTTAATGAGGGAAATAAATATTTGACCCCTTCTAAATCAGATTTCTGGCTCCCAGGTGTCTTTTATACAGGTAACGAGCTGAGATTAGGAGCACACTCATAAAGGGAGTGCTCCTAACCTCAGCTTATTACCTGTATAAAAGACAACTGTTCACAGAAGCAATCAATCAGATTCCAAACTCTCCACCATGGCCAAGAACAAAGAGCTCTCCAAGGATGTCAGGGACAAGATTGTAGACCTACACAAGGCTGGAATGGGCTACAAGACCATTGCCAAGCAGCTTGGTGAGAAGGTGACAACAGTTGGTGCGATTATTCGCAAATGGAAGAAACACAAAGAACTGTCAATCTCCCTCGGCCTGGGGTTCCATGCAAGATCTCACCTCGTGGAGTTGCAATGATCATGAGAACGGTGAGGAATCAGCCCAGAACTACATGGGAGGATCTTGTCAATGATCTCAAGGCAGCTGGGACCATAGTCACCAATAAAACAGTTGGTAACACACTACGCCGTGAAGGACTGAAATCCTGCAGCGCCCGCAAGAGGAGTGGGACAAAATCCCTCCTGAGATGTGTGCAAACCTGGTGGCCAACTACAACAAACGTCTGACCTCTGTGATTGCCAACAAGGGTTTGCCACCAAGTACTAAGTCATGTTTTGCAGAGGGGTCAAATACTTATTTCCCTCATTAAAATGCAAATCAATTTATAACATTTTTGACATGCGTTTTTCTGGATTTTGTTGTTGTTATTCTGTCTCTCACTGTTCAAATAAACCTACCATTAAACTATAGACTGATCATTTCTTTGTCAGTGGGCAAACGTACAAAATCAGCAGGGGATCAAATACTTTTTTCCCTCACTGTATATTCTTGGTTCTTTCGTTAAAGTCACGTAGAAGGGAAATAATAAAATAATAAAAATATTAACGTCTCACGACGTTTCGACTGCAACACAAGTAATCATCAAAACTTAACACTTGTTTTGTTGCCAGATAAAAGGGAAAAACCCTATTCTCGAGTAAAAACAGTTTGTGAAAATACGTACAAATGCTCACTAATAATATGAACAATAACTGACGAACAATGGCTCAAAAATAGAAGAGAACTCACCTTGTTTTCGTTGCTTGAACTGAGAGCAGATCAGTGATGCTCGTATAATCTGCTGATTTATATGCGTTTTGGGGACCACGTGACCGTGAGCCTTCAGGCGCGATGGGAGGTTCCGCGCATGGCTGGTGCGTGCTGCAGCGCCCTGCGGATTTACCCATTGCCCATAGGAGTCTTTTGAGTCAAGATTAGCTCGTAATGTGATATGTATACCTCGGGTTGGGGGGTGACTGCATTAGAAGCAATTGGGTCTTGTTTCCAGTTGTGTTTTTTATTACTAAATACATTTTTCAAATGCTTCAACCTAATCTTTGGAAAAAAAAATACTGTATTAGAAGCATCTAGGTCAGGGGTCGGCAACCAAAATAACAAGAAGAGCCATTTCTTTCCAATTCGGTACAAAATTCAGTATTTCAAGAGCCGCAATGCATCTGAGTACATACTGTACATACGTACATATCGTCAAGAAGCAGCCCGTAAAGAGCCGCATGCGGCTCCGGAGCCGTAGGTTGCCGACCCATGATCTAGGTCATGTCTACAGTTATTTTTTTAAATCACTACATACATTTTTAAATGCTTCAACCTAAATTTTTGAAAAAATATCTTTTTAAAAGTCATCGTGTTGTATATGGCACAAATATAAAAATAGTGCATATGTCACGGAATTTGTTTATTTTCTTAGATAGTGTGTTAATGCATGTATAACTTAGAATGTATTATCTATGGTGGCTTTATATATAGAGTGCATTCATCGGTAGTGTTTTACTGTGGGCACCAAGTATGCAAGCCTCCATAACAGAATAAAATGAGATGTCACTTAGAATTCCATCATCCATTACTATTGCCCCTGGGTATCAATTCAAGATCTTGTATTCTAATGATTCCATATGCCTTCCAAGTGGGAATGTTATTGCTCAACGGGCTCATTAATGAACACATTAACTGCTGTAATGTAAATTATGACTTTCCGGGCTGTACCTGTGGGAATCCGCGTATCTGTAACCTATCTTCACGAGCCTGGCTCTTAATTGTCTTTCTCCTGAGTGTGTAGCTAGTTGTAATGTTGAGTCACTTCACGAAGACTTGGAGGGTTTAATTAGAGCCTAAATCATCGGTTTATGGGCTGTAATTAACCTCAACACGTGAAGACGTTTTAACAGTGTACTTAACTACGTATCTATTATGTTAAGTCAGCTTGGTCTTTTCAATGCACTAAAATAACACGGGCAACCGGCTGTCAAAACATTGCAAAACTCGATACACAAAGGGGTTTCACTTGAACACCTGGGCACATCGATATGTGAGTCCAGAACAGTTGCTTGGGAAATCACTCCCTTCCGTTCATCTGTTGAGGTCTCAAAAATTCCAAATATACAGAGTTAACAATAAGTAAATGTAGATATATCCAGTTAAATTATGACATCAATTTGAATGTTCAGATATATTTAGTTGCGCTGGTAAATTATGACATTTCGCATTTTCCTGTTTATTCCCTGTCCCCTCCTCTCTCCAAAATGTACGAACCTTCCCAGAATATCGACAAGGAACTCAGTGATGTGGTCATTATACGTTTATTTTTATTCACGATGGTGTTCACATTTATTTACAAATCATGGTGCACATTGATAAGTTGAAGAGTGTGTTGGCAGTTCCTTTCCGAGGTGTTAATAATACAACACGCAGGGAGTGGAGAGGTTTTTATTACAGCAGGGCAATCGAGATGAATTGACACAGCATGCACGTGTGTCTACCGAGCCTGCCCTGTCCCTCTCCTCCCGTGAATCGTAACGAGGCAGACAGGTCGGCTAAATTTATCAACAAAAATAAAGTTCTAATACGATGAGATGATACTCTGCGTCGTGTTCTGTCCTCCCGAGAAGTTGGCGACTCCACAACAGATGAGCACCATAACTTTGTGAAATAGCAACTACGCTTTAGGGGCCGTCCATAAATGACGTCACGTGATTTTGGACAATTTTTGCCCCCCCCCCTCGTCACTCGGCGTCACAAAAAAAGTCAGACCCCCCCCCTCAAATATGACGTCACAAAACTCTGCCCCCCCCCCAAATAAAACATGCTTCAAAAAAACATTTACTTTCATTAATTTTAATGTTTTTACCTACGTGACTTTACCGAAAAAACCTGAGAATATGAATCATTGCAGTCACGAAAGCTTCAAATCTAGAATTAATGCTTCAAATCGCTTTAAACTATTGTCATTGTAGTGCGTATTTAATGTGGCGCTGCACTCTGATGTTGTAGGAGAAAACATTTATTAAAAAGTATATTTAAATAAGTACAAAGTGTTGACTATATTTATTTAAAGTTGCGCATTTTGATGTGACGTCACATTTCGCAAAAACTCCCCTCCCTCGTCACACAGTCACAAATGTCTGACCCCCCCCCCCCAGGTGCGTGACGTCATTTTTGGACGGCTCCTTATTTTAAAATGTTCTTCCGAGGTGTATTTGCGTTTCCGCAATCGTTCCCAGACACAACCTATCCACCTTCCACGTCACACAAAACCTCAGTTCTGTCCCTCAACACGGAGCCCACCCAAATCTCAATGATGATAACAACCGCTTATCATATCTTTGAACAGTTGACGTACATTTTTTAACAAACATTTAACAAGAAACATTTTAATATTTAACGTCAAACGTCTGATAATACTGTATAAATGAAACAATACGTATTTATATTATTAATAATAAAGCATTTTAAAGATCGAATTACATGAACATGCAAATTATGGAAATAACATTTTACTGACAATAAACATATTAACAATTATTATATCTTATATCCCAATCGGGAATGTAACCTCTGCCAAAACATATTTTGCGCACCCCATGAGCTCAATGTTAAATTTAAGTTCTAAGTCGGCCATCTTGTGCATTCCCAATGAACAACAAAATCACATCAAATATGATCAATATCACGAGAAAAAATCATCACTAAAACACTCCAATTATCTTTCAACTCCGTGACGTCTATAGAATCGAGTTGTATTGGTAAAAATAAACAAGTTATATCCCGCGCAAAAAACGTCAAACAATAACACTGTAACTTTCAGTAAGTGTACAGCTCAAAACTTGCAATCATGACCATCACTAAAACACTATGATCATCTTTCAACTCCGTTACGTCTATTGATTCGATTTGGATTTACCAAAATAAGTGAGTTATTGACACCCGTGAATATAACTAGCTGTCACCACGAGGGCGACGCTATCGTATTAAATTTCCCGTGCAAAAATAAGGCAAACAATACACTGTAACATAGCTACCAACCCATACGGTTTACCGGCTTTCTTGTACAGAGAAATATAGTTTTCAGGTCCATACGGTGTACAGCCGTTTCAATTCGGGGAAAAAACTATTTTTGTTTGTCTATTTGTTTGTGTTTCTCCCTTGTGATGGGACTTTGCAGATTTATAAGGGCACGGGGTGACCAATAAGGTCTGTAATAAGCTAGGCACTGTTATTGGGTTAACAGGTATGCATCAGAATCAAAATGACAGAATAACCGTGTGTGTGAAAAACAATAAACTTCCCACCTCAGATCCAGCTGGTATCGCGTGCGTGATGTGGTGTAAAAATGTTTTTGTCTATTTGTTTGAGATGGGACTGTAGGATGAATGCTGAGATTTTTAAGGGCATGGCGTGACCAATAATGTCTCAATTGGTCTTAATAAGGCAGGCACTGATAAGGGGTTGACAGGTATGTAGTAGTGTAGTATATAGTAGTTGTAGTATGCAGTAGTGTACTGCAATACACCCGTCCAAGGACGTCCAAGGACGGGTGTATTGCAGTAAATCTAAAACTTGCAAGCGAAAAGCAGACCGCGACGTGATATTCATTGTATCAATTCGTGTGCAATTTGTAAGGCCGCGGTGACACAGACTTATTTAATTTAAAGGTTATAATGCCTTGTTCATCATGACGTCATTTTTACTTTGATGTCTCAATCGCGGAAAGGAGACCGCGTGACGTGAGGGTTCTGCCTTTTTATAGTGAGGGTTTTAAGTTGACGTTGAGGAGGGGGGAGGAGGCGCCTCGCCCCTCCATGTGGAGTGATGTCACCCGCTAAATTTGTATTAATGAGAGGAGGTCCATGTGGAGGACGTCACCTGTTCATGAGTATTAATGAGGGGGGCTGGCCGACGTGAGTGATGTCACGCACAGGACACACAGACATTATTGGCTCATTATAGTAGTAAATATAGTATAGTGTATAGCAGTGTGATATATAATAGTTCAGTGTATAGTGTATATAGTATAGTGTCCAGTATAATAGTGTATAGTAGCATACCTGTCAACCCATACGGTTTACCCGTGTTCTTGTACAGCGAAACTGAGTTGTCAGATCCATACGTCGTACAGCCGTTTCAATACGGGCAAAAAAAAATTAATTTTTATTTCTCCCTTGTGATAGGACTGTCGGATTTTAAAAGCGAACGGGGTGACCAATAAGGTCTGAATTGGTCTGTAATAAGGTCGGGCACTGATAAGGGGTTGACAGGTACTGTATGTTGTAACTCTAAATAAGTGTGCAGCTCACAACTTGCAACCACGACCAGTTACACCCCGATCACCCCCCCACGTTACACAACACCTCAGCTCAGTGCCTCTGTTGATGGGATTGAGCACCAGTGTTAATCATATTCCAGCCCCAATTGAGCATTTTATACATTTAAATGAATTCTAATATCGAAGTTTTGTGAATATCTGTATCACCACAAATAACTCAATAAACAGTCAATTAACATAACCGAGTTCCTATCAGTCGATTAACATTAAAGTTATATTAACTTAAGTTATATTTGATATTTTATCAGAGCTCATGTAATCCCACCTGCACGCAGTTCACCCCAAATCTGAACTGGTTGTGTGCTCCGTACTCAGAATAGTCTACACACTGCTGGATGTGGCCTGCTGTGCACCTAAGGCTTAGGTTCCTTTCTCTGATCATTATTGCCAACACTTATAATTAGAAAAAAACACACCTCGCTCTCCGTAGCAATTACAGCAACACGTAGCAGACTGCACATTTATACGTGTGATTCATTACAGGGAAGCTCTCACCGGCTACATGTGCATTACATTGCAATGAGAGAGGCTAAACAAATACATAGAGAAATAAACATAATAAATTTTGATATTTTGTAACGAGTTTTGGAAGAATAATATATACCGACGGTGGTGCTGGACGTGCCTCTTCAGTTGTCTCTTGTCCAAACTTGACTCGCCAGGATTGAGGATTGGGATGAGATACGGACAGATGGTCCCAGGGTCTTAAGGGGCTGTCGTCTCTGCCCGTGCTGTCTGGCCATCTTCGCCATCCCCACGCTCGCTTAATGCGGACAATGTATGGGTGCTTCCACTTTTTTATCGTTAACCTCGTTTTACCAAGATGGACTCACCTCGTCTAAATGCACCATTTTAGGAGAATCCTGACAAGCTATCGTAGTCAGGGACGGTGTTGTCACGTCCATGCCAACTAACCATTTGCATTAGATGATTTAGCTTTTTTTACATTCGGATGTTTGGCCAATAGCAGTAGCACTGTACCTTTTTTTACGGAACGGCAAACATAAAGATTCATCAGAGTCGGTCATTGTATGCTGGCATTACGGGTCAAAGTTTATCATCGTGCCGGGGGGAGGGGACAGATGGGGAGGGGGTGGGAATGGATGGGGCGGGGATTGTTGGGGGGTGGGGATGAGGAAGCAATGGGGTAGGGAACGAGGTGGAGAGCGGTGTGGGGAATGGGGGGGGACACGGGATGGGGGGGAATGGGGGGTGGGGGGAATGGGGGGTGGGAGGGAATGGAGGGTAGGGGGGAATGGAGGGTGGGGGGGAATGGAGGGTGGGGGGGAATGGAGGGTGGGGGGGAATGGAGGGTGGGGGGGAATGGATGGGGGCGGGGGCAATGGATGGGGGAATAATTGGGGGTGGGGGAAGGAAATGAGGGCGGGGGATTGGGGGAGGGGCATGGAGACAAATATCCCCAGTGTAGTCTTAACAGACCGCTGGGGAAAGTGCTGTTAGCGAGGAGCACCGAATGAAGGCCGGCACGGCACACGAGGGGGTGGGTGGCCAGCACCACGCCCGACCGCCTTTGTTTTTCCACTGGGGAGATGTTTACACATTGCACCGGGTAATAGGGCTGAACGATTTGGAGAAAATATCTAATTGAGATTTTTCTGACAGATTTTGCGATTTTATTTGCGATTAATTTTGTTAAAGTCAAGCTTCAGTTCAATATTCACTGTGTAATAGATTTAAAGCATGTGATGAAGCATTACAACATGATACCATCAAAATATCAACTGCTCTATATATTTAAATGCAAGGATGACAACTTAAAATACATTAATTACTTCCAAAATGTATTTATATATATATAAAAAAATTGAAATAGAACAATCAAATAATATAGTTATAACAATAAAAAAATTAAACAATTCCAATAAGAAAGTTATAGGACTTTTCAAATCGCAAAAAATCGCAGCCTTTGCGATTTGCTAATCGCATTGTTTCAAATTGCGATTTCGTTTTGAAATCGATTAATTGTTCAGCCCTACCGGGTATTAATTTGAGGCTGAGTCGACCCAGGGGAGGCCCGGGACCGGTTCAGGTAATCGTCACCGGTGTTGGGCGTAAGCGGGAATCGAAATCGGGTCGTCTGATTCGTAGCGCAGCGTAGCGCTGACTACAGCACCACCGCTGCCCACTCGCGGACAAACACATCGGCTTTGGATCATCATCATCGGTAGGTGCAGTATTTATTCAGTATTTATACACCTAGTTATTTTCTAGGAATGTTTTTTATATGGGTTTTACATGTTTATTTCAATTATTAAATTTATATGGCATACAGCACAGTACTTATTTCAATTGTGATGTCTGTTTTTGGTCACCGTGTACCTAACCCCATTATTTCGGTAAGGCTTCAGTCTTGAATATCGCGGTTTTGGCTTTCGTCGCAGTTTCCAAGAACGTAACTTGCGATATTCAAGGGTCTCCTGAATATATTTATACTTGCCAACACACTGCTGGCTAAGAGACCCTTACGCTGAATGGGTTGACCATACTTGGATCAGGCTGGTTAGTGTGGGTTGGTGGTTGGTAGCAGGCAGTGTTGGCATCACATCTACGCCTCTATTTAAGGAACGAAATAGGTGGGTTTCACAAATCTGACTGTCGCCTGATGAAGCTAGTTGTAATTACTGGCGAAACGTCGTACTCAGATTGTAAATGTTGTGGCTTGGCTCTCCAACACAGCAATGTGCTGTATTCGGAACGAATTGGCATGTTCTATTTACGCGACAAACCTTACTAATTGGCTGTGTCGGGTGGTGGCGGGTTTAACGACACATTTATATATTTACGCGATCTAACCCATAAAATACCTGTATTATAGATATAGTGGTCACGAAAGCTTACGTTTTAAACAGACATTGGAGCATCGGAGTGCAGGACGATGGTTTTCGCTGCATTGCCCTCTAATGACAATGTACCTTCCACAACAGCCGACAAATTTGAGTTTCGTACAAGGTGGTTGCAAACCCAAGAACTACCCAGGCTAAGCCAGGCATAGGGTCTGAGATGATAATAAGAATATTTCGAGTGATTTGGAGATAGGGCTTAATTGTTTTCATGTTATTGAGCAGGAAATTAATTCCAAACTACATATTTCCATATTAATTGAAGAAAGCAAAATCAATACATCTAAGTAACATTGTATTGATGTAATTGATAATTTTATTCATAACTTCATCATTGGATATATCCATCTCATTGGATATAAAGTTATCAGCTCAGCAATGGAGACCTGTATATAACTGCACAACCAAAACAACGCCTTGTTATAAAACGTGATACCGAGGAACCATAGCGCACATAAATTGTACATTTAGTATACGAAATAAACGTTTGTATCCCTTGCATGAAGATTTGACTCTTGTGCTAAGCATAATTCAAACCACAACCTAAACCATGAACTTTGATTTTTGGACATGAATGCACCTTACGCAAGATCTTCTTGAAGTGCTTACTAATTGTGAGTCTCAGCTCAGTCGTACGGAGGCAGTAAATGAGTACGTTCGCAACCGGGCTGAGCAAGAACACCAACTGAGCGGCCGATCTTAAGTTTCTCGCGCTCTCGCTGTCCGCATCCTTCACAAAGCGCGGCAAAAGGATGTCCAAGAACAGCGCCGTGAAAAAGACGGCGAGCGCCATGAAATGCGTGCCGAATGTGCGCAGAGCTTTGCTCCTGAACTCGGAGGAGCTCGAGTTCATGCACTCGACAAGAATCCGAACGTAGGTGTACGCAATGACACATAAAGGAGAGGCAACGAATACGACGACCTTTGACTTAGAGTACGCATCTATTTTGCTCGTGTCACCAACGGCTAACTTCAATATTCCCATATTATCACAAACTATGCCCTGGATTTGCCTGTTCTTTTCGCTTAATTGAAGTGAAACGAGAATGGTGACTTGAATGCTGACTGAAACGATTGCAATCAGCCAGGACAGTAATGCCGTGAAAATGGATCTCTTTGCAGTAACCTTGGTGTGGTAGTGCAGTGGGTAGCAGATGGCCAGGTAGCGATCAACAGACATAATGGCCAATGTAAAAACCTCATTTAAGGCGGATGCGTGAATTGTGAACATCTGTGCGACACATGACACGTACAGGATCTCTTCGTTGCCCGTCAGGAGGACCTGCAGCTGCTTGGGCAAGCCACCTGTGCTGCCAACAATGTCGCCAATCGCAAGATTGCACAGAAATATGTGCATGGGCTTGTGTAAGTCTGTGGACACTGCCACCATAAAAAGCACCAGCAGATTGGCTGCGGTCATAGCTAGGTACATTGCAAGGCACAGGCTGAATATGAGCACCAGCACAGGGTACGGGGCTTCAAATGTGGCGAGGTGGAGCACGGAGCTTCTGTTGTCCATAATTGCGTTCCTTGGGCTCCGCATCTACAGCCCAAGACCTTATCACGCAGTCCCTGTTGATGCCACAAAAGGTGAATTGTTTACATTTTCAAAGTCTCTTGATTTTCTTTTTACAAATGCACACTCATAACATGTACAATAACAATGATGAACAATGGTAAAACAACGTAACAGAACTCACCCGGCCTTCGGTTGCTTGGACTGAGGGCAGATCAGTGATGCTCGTGGAATCTGCTGATTTATATGCGTTTTGGGGACCACGTGACCGTGAGCCTCCAGGCGCGTTGGGAGGTTCCGCGCTGGCTGATGCGCGCTGCAGCACCCTGCGGATTTACCCATTGCCCTGAGGAGTCGTTTTGAGTCCGGATGAGCTCGTAGCGTGACGTGTACACTTTGGGTTGGGATGTCACGGCATTAGAAGCAATTAGGTCAGGTTTACAGTAATTTTTTTTACATTTATAATTGTTTTTAAAATGCTTCAACTTATTAAAAAAATGTTTTAAGAAGCGAGTTATACAGGATATGGCTCACATGTAAAACATACTTCGCATAATCTAACAGCATAAGTTTATTTTGTTTGTGTATTAATGCATGTACAACTTTTTGTTTATTATGTTAAGTGGCGTTAAATACCGGTACTGTATAGTCAATTCACAGTTACTATGTAGTTTTACTGGATGCATCAAGGATGCAAACCTCCATAACATAATAAAATGAGATGTCACGTAGAATTCCATCATTCATTGCTATTGCCCGTGGGTATCAATTTGAGGTCTAACCTGTATACTAATTAGTCAATTTGCCTTCCTAGTGGGGGATGTTATTGCTCAACAGGCTCACTAATTAACCCATTAACTGCCGTAATGTCAACGCCGACATTTCGGGCTGTGGCCGTGGAGATCACCGTTCAAGTGACCCATCTTCACGAGCCTGGCTCTCCCCTGAGAGCGTAGCTTATCTTTTCTCAACGTAATTTATATAGCGCACTGACTAATGCGCTGCACATGTACTGGTGAAGATGAGGTGAATGCAATCGATGAGTGGAAGTAATGGGAAAACCCGTGATGCGTGAATGAGGTAAAAAAATACGTGAGCAAATGATGACGAATGGCTTGAATGGATGGGGAATGAGAGGGGGCCAAGGAGAGAGATTATGAAGAAGTAACGGTAGTAGTTAGAAGAGGCGGGTTAAGGGGCTGTGAGATGAGCTAGGGAAAGGAAGTGAGTTTTGAGGAAGGAGCAGAAATTAGTGAGCGAATGTGACTGCTTAATGTGGAGGGGGAAGTTTGTTTAAGCGAAGGCTGGGCAAGAAGAGAGAAAGCGAAAGTGTGATTGAGCGCAAAGATGAGAAGGAACATAGAGAGAGAGACGGCAACGTTTGAGAATGTAGAGCGCGAGAAGGGACGTAGTATGATACAAGAGTGGCAAGATAAGGTGGGGGCAAGACTATGAGAATTTGAACGGCGAGCCAATGCAGTTGAGCGAGGAGAGTCGAGGTATTAGAATTGTAGAGAAGGCTGAATATGATACGTGCAGAGGTGTTTTTGGATTTGTTGAAAGGGGGGGGGCGTAAATGGGGAGACCAAGTGATAAAAGAGTGACAGCAGTCCAGACGAGGTAAGATAGCGGAATGGATGAGGACTTATGCAGCGGAGGTTGAAATAAGTGGTCGGATTTTGTGAATAAACGAGTAAAACCGGCAAGCGCGGGTGGTGGCAGAAATGTGATCGGTGAGAGAGAGGGAAGTTAAAGATAACACCAAGGTTGCCAGCTAAAGAAACCAGGGAAATAGATAAAGGAGGGAAAGATATGGTAGGGCAGGGAGGAGGCCAACGGGAGGCAGGGAAATATATAGTTTGGGTTTATGAAGGGTTAATGGACAGATAGTGACGTGATATCCAAGATTGGATGGAGACCAGGCAGTATGAGATGCTGGAAGCGAGGTCAGGGGAAAAGGAATGGAAAGGAGAAGAAAATGTCGATGTCATCCGTGAAGAAATTATGAGGAAAGTTAATCGAAGTAAGGAGAGATTCGAGTGCTGAAATAGAGAGAGAGAGAGAAAAGTAGGGGACCGTGAACTGACCCTTGAGGAAAACCAACAGTGAAGGGGGCTGGGGGGGGCGAAGTGGCAATGATTGAATGAGGCCGCAGAGGTGCGCAGAGAGAGATCAAACTTTAGCCAGGAAAGTGGCGCGTGGGAAATGCCAAGAGAAGAGCGAGTAGAGAGAAGAGGAGGATGGTCAACCGTGTCAGAAGCTGAGGACAGATCGCGGAGTATCGGAATGGAAGAGAGACCAGCACGAGCAGAGCCGTTTCAGTTGATGAAAGGGACGAAATCCGGATTGGAATTGTCGGTGGAGGGAGTTAGAGGATATGTAGATGGTAAGACGAGAGTGTACCAGGCGTTCTTAGAGTTTGGAGATATTGCCAGAAGTATCGAGAGACGATTCTTTTTTTGTGGAAGGGAACAATAATGGGTGGATTATATACAACGGGAAAGACACCAGAGGAGAAGGAGTAATTAAATAGGGGCACTCTTTAGGGGAGAATTAGAGGAAGTTAGCGGGGACAGACGGGAAGCAGGGATGGGATCGAGGGGAGAGGAAGTGGGGACGGCCCTTAGAGATGGTGGAAGAGAGTTCTGCAATAGAAGTTGCGGGAAAAATGATGAAAGCGAAATCTTCTTGGTTCTTTCGGTGAAGTCACGTAGAATGGAAATAATAAATTAATAAAAGAAAACATAATAAAATAATTATCACGACGTTTCGGCCACAACGCAAGTAGCCGTCCTCAGGTGAAGACCAGGTCTGACAGCGTCTCCCCGACAGACATGGTCTTCACCTGAGGACGGCTACTTGCGTTGTGGCCGAAACGTCGTGGAAATTATTTTATTATGTTTTATTTTTATTATTTTATTATTTCCATTCTACGTGACTTTACCGAAAGAACCAAGAAGATGAATCCCTGCAGTCACGAAAGCTTTAAATCGAAAGCGAAATCATCATGGATTTGACGTATGGGGAGGGGCTGATGAGGTGAGCTAGGAGAGGAGATAACTTATCGTGATGTGGGGTCGCTTAATGAAGACTTGGAGGGAGGGGTTAATGACTGTCTAAAAACGTTGGTTTATGGGCTGTAATTAACCTCAACACGTTAACACGGGCAACCGGCTGTCAAAACAAGGCCAAACTTGATACACAAAACGGCTTAACGTGAACACCTGGGCACATCGATATGCGAGGCCAGAACAGTTGAAGAACATACGGAGTCCTTTTCACGAGGTTGCTTGGGAAATCGCGGCATTGAGTTCACCTGTTGAGGACTCAACAATTCCAAATATACAGGGTTAACAATACATAAATGTAGACATATATACAGTTAAAACGTGACATCAATTTGAATGTTTGGAGATATTTTGTTGCCCCGATTTGTTATGACACTTTAGATTTTCCTGTTTATTCTCAGTCCCCCCCTCGAACCTCCCCAGAATATCGACAAAGAACGCAGTTATGTGGTCATTACATGTTTATTTTTGTTCATGATGGTGTTAAAATTAATTTACAAACCATGATGCACATTGATGAGTCAAAAGTGTTGGCAGGCTCATTCCCAGCTGACCCATCATACAACACGGACGGCAGCAGTTAGTGTATTTAAACTACAGAGACGTTTTGACGACAGCGGGGTAACCGAAATGCATAGACACAGCGCACACTTGGGGCTCGACAATCACATAGAAGATAAAACATAAAAAACATATCGACATTTTATTACAAAAGTTCTGCAAGATTAAGATTTCCCAGGGGTGGTGCTGGACGACCCTCTTCAGTTGCCTCTTGTCCAAACTTGACTCACGACGATCAGGGATTGGGATGAGACACAGACGGCCTGTCCCAGGGTCTCAAGGGGCTGCCGTCTCCCCGTGCTGTGTTTAGCCGCCACCCCCACGCTTAATGGGGGCAGTGTCTGGGTGCCTCCTCTGGGCTCAATACATCTTTTTAAATCCTTTATATTAAGTTCGCTTGCTTGCTTGCTTGCGTGCTTGCTTGCTTACGACCGTGCAAATCTTTCGGTCGTTTTTTAACCCACTTCCCGTGATCCAATCGAGCTGACATTTTCCACACAGACTCGTTGTGCGAGACAATTAATGTTCGTGAAAAAAAATTCCAAAAATTTGACACTTTTTAGGCAAAAAAAAATTATTTTACATATATTCAAATGGAACTCATTCATGGCTTTGGCTGAACGTCACAGTGTAAGAGCCCAGAGCGTAACCCCTCCACAGGCCGTGGCGGAGTAGCGCAGTTGGTAGCGCCCTCGCTTCCCATGCCAAAGGTCGCGGGATCGATCCCCGCGTCATCCACAGGCGAATATATTTTTAAATCCTTTATATTAAGTTCGCTGCCACGCATATAAAGGATTTATAGTGAAAAACTTTGTTTTTACGGGTTATACTTATTAAAATCCTTTATATTAAGTTCACTTGCTTGCTTGCGTGCTTACGACCGTACAAATCTTTCGGTCGTTTTTAACCCACTTCCCGTGATCCAATCGAGCTGACATTTTGCACACAGACTCGTGCGTGACAATTTATTTTCGTGAAAATTTTTTTCCAAAATTTTCCACTTTTTAGGAATTTTTTTTTCATATTTAATTTAAAATACCAATGTGATAAAAATGAAACTCTTACTCAAGAAAAACAGAAATGAATAATAAAATAAAACCGATGCCACGCATATAAAGGATTTATAGTGAAAAACTTTGTTTTTACGGTTAATTTTTTAATTGTTAATCTGCTCGTTTACCCGAGATAACCTCACTAGGTCTCAAGACTCCTTTTTAGGAGAATCCTGACAAGTTTTCACAGTCGGGACGATGTTTCTGCGTTCATGCCAATTTGGTCACTTGCATGTATTGTTTTTGCTTTTTACGTTTAGATGTTTGGCCGATACCAGTTGCAGTTTGTGTTTTTTGTTGCTAGGAAACCGGAGAAGTCTCGGAAAACCCATGCAGAACAGGGGGAGAACACACAGACTGCACACAGAAAGGTGCCCGATTCGGGAATTGAACCCAGACACTCCTTGCTGTGAGGATTGAGTGTTACCCACTGCAGACACTGTAATGCAGCGGTTGTTAAACTGTGGGTCGCCACTCCACTGGTGGCTCGCAAGAGCTGTTGTGGTGACTCGCAGAACGAAACACAGAGAAACATACACATTTTATTATAATTCATCATGAAATAATGACCCTAAGTATCTTTCAATTGCAATGAACAAAACAGACACAATATATGATCGTGACTGGACTTACATTCATTGGAAATGAATTAAAATAATGCAGTCACCCTGTCCTGTGTGAAATGGCATGGACCCGAACGCAACCACTGAACGCCACTTCACCCGCCCGTGGTAGTTATGCTATTTAATGCAACTGCACTTAATAACGCACGGTGCAGGCAGTCCTCGGCTTACGAACACAATTCGTTCCTGAGACCCGTTCGTAAGTCGAACGGATCATAAGTCGGAACACAACGATGCACGGCATTTAAATGCCCATAGGTCGGTATTATGAAATATGTTACGGTTCAACAAAGAGGGAAGCATTGTTAAGCTCATAATTAAGAATACATATTGTACATTTTCATGTAACGCTGTAAAAAATAGTATATTGTAAATAAAAAAGTTACATAAACAAATTTTGTTTCACTTATCTTGAGTCCTGATGCTAGCTTGCTTGTCAGAAGGTGGGCAATTAGTCGCCACAATTGCACACACATGGGGCACGCGGGCGTACACGCACACACAGACACACACACAGACATACACACAGACGAGAGCACGCGTGCACGCACGCACGCACACACACAAAGACAAAGTCACACACCCCAACGACAACGATCTCCCGTATGGCCTTAACAAACTTGGGGCAAGTGCTGCTAGCGAGCAGTGGCTATGAGAGCCGAAACAGCACGTGAGGGGGTAAGTGGCCAACGCCACGCCCGGCTGCCTTTGTCTCCCCAGAGGCAGTGTTTACACACCGTACTAGGTACTCATTTGAGGCTGAGTCGAACTAGATAGGCTCAGCACCGGTTCAGATAATCGTCACTGGGGTTGGCCGTGACCAAGACTCAAACTCGGATCGCCGCTTTCGTAGCCCACCACACACTCACTTTCACACACACAAACGTGCGCGCGCGCACACACACAAACGCTCACTTCCAACTCGAGGCCGACTAATCACATCCTGCGGAGGATCGCTCTTCTGAATAAAATTGTTCCACGGTTCAGTTTGCAAGTGCAAGTTCGCGTTTTAAGTCAATTATATATTACATTTTATGGAAACTGGTTCGTAAGTACGGGTGTTTGTAAGTCAAGGACTGTCTGAGCTGTGTTCAGCGATGGAAACAACGTATACGTAACATTTAACTCACAAGGAGATTCCCATGTAAGCAAAGGACTCATGTTTGTATGGAGAAATAGTTTTCATTAATTGAATATAATTAAGCAATGTACCAAATGTATGCTTTATGGTGTATGTACAGCCCATTTGCCAATCCACTGCTGGCTGGGTTTCCCACGAAGCAAAACAAAATAACAAGAGACATTTTTTTTTCTAATTCGGAAATAAAACGAATTCAAGAGCCGCAATGCATGTGAATACGAGACGGCGGTCCTTAAATAACGTCGCGAAGCAGCAGCCCTTCAAGAGCCGCATGTTGTCGACCTTGTGCCCGAGTGCGCATGTACGTTGCACTTCTTTCGCACCATACATAGCCAGTCTGGTGGTTCGTGTCAATTGGTGGAAAGGCGAGCATAGAAGTGCAGTACAACAATATATTTTTTGCTGAACTGCCCTCTGCTCACAGTGTACCTCCACAACATTCTACAACACGAGTTTCATATGCAAGGCGGGTTTGTCCACCCAAGCACCATCCAGCACAACCCGGCTGAGCTTCTGAGACATGACCAGAATGGGCACATTGCGCGTGATTTGGTCAGGGGCTTCATTTTGTTTACGTCGTTGAGCAAGGAAAGTGGCCCTGTAAATATGGCCATTTATTACCTGATGAATGCATTACCATTAACGCTACGTAACAAAGCAATTGCTGTAATGAAACATGTTATATCCATACTGTTTGGGTCTTTCGGTAAAGTCACGTAGACAGAAAAATAAAAATAAATCACGACGTTTCGATCGCAACACAAGCAATCGTCTTCAGCAGGCGGACTGCTGAGGCAGGAAGAAATATATATTTCTCCTGCCTCAGCAGTCCGCCTGCTGTATTTTTTTACCTGAAGACGATTGCTTGTGTTGCGATCAAAACGTCGTGATTTTTTAAAATTATTTTTCTATCGACGTGAATTTACTGAAAGACGCAAAGAGTATGAATTCCTGCAGTCACGAAAGCTTTAAGTCAACATGTTATATCCAATCTAGATTTGAAGCTTTCGTAACTGCAGGAATCCATACTCTTTGGTTCTTTCGGTAAAGTCACGTAGGTATAAAATAAAATAAAAATAAATCACGACGTTTCGGGCGCAACACAAGCGTCCGTCATCAGTATATTAAAGGATGTATAACTCAGTTTTTATTATGTATCGTGTCTTTATATACATTGTAAAGTCAATTCACAGGTACTGTGTTTTACTGTAGGCACCAAGTATGTAATCCTCTGTAACAGAAGAAAATACAGTAGTTGTCACTTAACATTCCATCATTCATTACTTTTGCCCGCCCTCCCCTGCGTATTAATTTGAGCTTTTGCATGTGTGCTTCATTAGTCATTATTGCATATGCTCCACAGGTTCGTTAATTAAAACAGCTGTAATTTCAATGACGACATGCCTCACCCGCCAGGGAGTGACCATATCCATGACCCACATCCGCGAGTGCGGCTTTGTCTGCGTTCTCCTGAGAGTGTGGCTTAGTCGCGATGTTTGGTTCACCTAATTGAGGCTCTTGAGGGCTTCATATCAGCCCCATAAACTCCGGTTTATTGCAGTGGTAGACAATACACGAAGCACCGTGATCTATTTCAGTGGACCTAAACGTATTTTCACCCTGAAGCCATGACCAACAGTTTCCATGGATTTAACCCTGTAATGCCCAAGCATGTTTTTTTTAAAGAAGGAAGCTAATTTGTGAATGTAACCAGATTCCGTATCTCATACAAATCACGATGGTCCGAAGGGTGGGCTGTGGAAATGCCGAGATTCTCTCTCTCATGACGGCTGTAAACCTCACTGAGCCGCGCTCGGGCGCAGCACGGGAGATTGTGCGTTTGTACACAGTGTTCCATAAATGGAAAATCAAAGATTCACCAATCTGTGACTGGTAAAGCCCAAAACATCAAATCCATCACCGACGAGTGCGCCATTCCACGCACACCCTGGAGGTATCGCTGCCATCTGTACAGCATCTACTGCTGCCTTGGATTGGTTGAAAGGCCTTATCATTCAACTATGACATCATCTATACAATCCATACAGCATCTACTGTCGCCATGGGTTAGTTTGAAGGACCTTACCATTCAACTATGACATATATACTACCTGTTGCTTACATGCAACACGAAAGAAGATGTAGATAACTTTTTTTTTTATCTTCCCCTTGATCTTGCAGTTGAAGTGGATCGCCTATGTTTTTTCAAATTCAGGTAGGCCACGAAGGGTGCCCATGGGCTCCCATGTGTCACCCAAGGGGGCCTGTCACGTTTGGAGTCCCGCAGGGGTCAGTCATTACCACTGCTTTTCAACGAGTTAAGTTCAGCTGCTGGGGAGCATCATCCAGAGGCGCGGCCTGCGCTGCCATCAATGTGTTGATGACACGCAGATCGATGCCTCATTTACCCACACACCTGAGTCGTGTCTCTCTGCATCGTCTGTCCAAGGTTAGCTGTTTGGCCGGAGCAGCACTGCCTAAAGTCAAATCCTAACAAGACAGAGGTAATGATTGTGGTCTCTGATCCTAGATTCAGGTTGGGCCAGGGGTACGGTCGAACTTCTGATTATTAACGCGATCCGGCTTCACATCTTGCCCGAAGTATGTAACGTAGGGGGTTTGATTTGACTACAGTCTGAACATGCGTGTGGAGGTAGGTGATGGTGGCTGTGGTCACATCTGGATTGTTTCAACTTCACCAACTCCTTGGTTTGTGCCCTCTCCTATCAGATCGACCTCAAACCATTGACCCATGGCTTTGTGTCGACAATTCTTGACTATGGCAATGCCCTCTGTCGATGCAGAGCTTCCACGTGTCCTGGTGCAGAAGCTTTAGGTCGTGCAGAATGCGGCGGCTCGCAGCCCACTTGGAGCACATTAATCCCACTCTCCATGATATGCACTGGCTTCCAGTAAGCTTTCGTTTCAAATACAAGCTCTGGACCTACGTACCAGCGGGACCGGTTAGTTCCCTATGCGACTGGGGTATATGTGCCGCGATCTTCAGAGCAGGGCCCACTCCAAGCCACGGATCCTACACCCGATGCAGGGTGGCCGGGCCTTCTCCAGTGCCACTCGGGATTTGAAATGGCTTGCGGGTCGTAGTCCGGTGACCTCCCGAGTCTCCGTTCGTTGAAGTGGGAATGCAAAACACACTATGTCCTCATTGCTTTTTCTTGAGTGTATTTTAGCATTCCAAAATTGTACCCGATTTTATCTTTGAAATTGAAAGATGTTTTGATTCTCCCTCGAGTGGGGTGATATTACATTTCAAGTTTTTTTTTTTATCTCCAGCAACAACTCTGGACAACTGCTCGAATTTCCATTTTTTCCATGCAACTTTGAACACTATAATTCAAGTACTGCAACAATACTACAGCTATTTTATATCTACTGAAACAATTCCAATAACTACAACAACAGCTACAGCTATTTTATCTACTTTCATTATACATCTGTAGTGGTGGTGTTGACATGCGCCGACAGTGATGGATTACGGGGCGGCGCGGGGTGCGGGGTTGGGCACGCATGTGGGCGGGGTGTGGACGCGCGCGCCGGGAGTGAGTGAGTACGGGGCGGCGCGGCGTGGGGGATTGTGCGCGCTGACACGAGGTGAGAGAAGGGGATCGTGGGCAGCGCGCAGTGATTGGTCAAATGGGATGGGTGCTCTCAGCGACGTCCGCAGGATGGACATAAAAGAGGACGCGCGGGAGCACTCGTGGTTGTTGTTAACCAGTTGAAGATTGAAGACGGAGTTGAAGAAGTAGTGCCCTGAGACCCCTAGTCCCACTGTCCTTGTCAGGACCGGGGCCCTGTGTGGCTCGGAGGCGAGACTGTGGGACCCGTGGTCCGACGCCCATGTGGGTCGGGACTGTGGGACCCAGAGTCGAGACGGACACCTCGGCTGGGTGTGTTCCGAGAGGCTACGGGGCGTAAGAGCCCGTGTTGGTGTAGCCAGGAGAACCGTGTGGGTTAGGTTGGTGTTAGCCACCCGTGTAACTAAGTGGGTGTTGGTCACCCGAGTAACTATAGCTGGTGTTAGTCGCCGTGTAACTATAGTTGGTGAAATAAAAGAGTGTGCTACCCGTGAAGTCGTCTCCCGCCGAGTTACTACATTACACATCTATAAATTCTACATAATCCACAAAAACAACTATTTTACTCATCGACTATGATTACTTAAACAATTACTCAAACTACAATAATTACACATTTACAACTACTACAGCAACATCTTCGCTATTAAATATTAATATAATGACAACCAATACTTGTCGTCAGCATTGTTACTTGCTGTTGAGGATGACTCCAGTTTTCCGTCACATTATTTGGTTTCCTATGTTTATATATACTCAACCTCCATCCTGTGGAGCTTACAACCTCTGGTTCTTGTTTCGCAATATTCAAGGCTACAGAGTCTCTCCACCTGACACCGTGGTTCTGAGCATGGTGTCGTCCATAATACCAGCACACTCAATGCCGGGTTCGTACAGTTTGGACCACGCCGTGGTACCCACCGAAGGCTCCTGACGTCTAGTAATAAATGTGGAGGTCCGGTAAACACCGAGGTTTCCCTCGACCATCAGCAATGCGTAGTGAATTATGTTTTGGCTTGTCCGGCAAAAGGGCACACTCCCTCATATACAGTTGGTTTTTGCTATCCACCACCATCTACCACCTCGCAGAATCCTTTGTCGTCAAAACATCGAATTCCCATCACGCCTATACACTCTCAAACAGTCACTTATCATATATGATTTTCTTCAAAATGGAACTAATATATTATCCCTTACAGAAACTTGGCATTCCTCATCAGATCTCGCTCATTTACATGATTAAATTCCTATAGTTTATCATTGCATGGAACATGCTCGTTCTGTGGGTCGAGGAGGTGGTGTTGCATTAATTACCCGGTCTAGTTTCAATTTTTACCACTTGAACTATCTTCTCATTTTGTGGTTTATTGTCCAAAATCAAATGCCAGCTTTCTGTCTGATTTTTCAGACTTAGTGTCATCTATTCGCATCTCTTCTGCTCTATCACATGTGCTTTTTATTTTAACGTTAATGATCCTTCAGATCACACAACCGTTTCTCTCATGTATCTAACTTGAATCTTTAGGCTTAATTCAATATGTTGCGTCTCTTAAACATTTAAAGGGCAACACTTTAGATTTGGTCATTGGTAACAAGGATGATATGTCTATTTTGTAAATCTCCCCAGTTATTTATAGTGAGCACTACATGATAAAATATTCTCATTCTCTACCCCGAGTTCTGAAATGTCTTATTCAACGGATTCAGCTGATTCAAAATGCTGCTGTATGGGTGCAATCCCGCAAACGTGAACACATCACCCCCATTTTATGTTCCTTTCATTGGTTCCCCATCTGTTTTCCCAATCAAATTTAAGATTGCACTGATGGTGTACAAAATATTGGAATGGACTTGCCCCGACCTATCTATCTCAACTCATTTCAGCCTAAACTCCATCCAGGGAGGGTACTTCGCTCATCCAGTATGGAGCTGCTTGCTCATTATACCTAGAATTTAAATTAAAGACAGTGGGTTGGGCGTGCCTTCACATCTGCAGATCCCACACGGTGTGGAATGCACTACTGCTCCATATTCTCCAAATGAAGTCCCTTCCACTGGTTAAGTCTAATTTAAAAACCTTGTTGTTGACGTCGGCCGAATAGTGCCTCCGATTGGCATGGTTGGCTATGTACGCTGCGAAATAATTTCAACATGCATACAAATGAATTCACCTTAGTTTGGGTGTGCTATATGTCTTGTGAACAGCAATATTTTCTTTTATTACTTTTCTCTTTTGTACAGCGTTGTGAGATGCAATTTTGCATGAACGACCATATGTATATTTTTATGTAATAAACATGCAATCATAGGATACAAATAAGAAATGTGCTGTTATTTTTGCAAGTCCTGAAACCTGGTAACCATTTGGCCATAAAAAAATCCATAAAAGGATTCTTTGAAATAAACTTAGTTGAGTAAAGAATTAAGTGTCATGTTTTTACATACCTTTAAAAAAGTAAACAAAATAAATAAATCCTAGTACAGGGACGCGTTTTATTCACATGCAGTGCATCACGAAGCCTGACGTAGGCTCCGCCATGTGCATGACCCCCTGGGCTCAACTCGGGGTCAAACACGTGCGTGACCGTCTAGGTCCACGCTCAGGCCCGACCATGTGCGTGGCGAGCTATGCCTGATGCGCAGGCCCGGCCGCAAGCACGATTGACAAAGCCCTACTCAGGCTCCACCATGTGTGAAATTAACTGGGCCTCGAGGGCCATCCACACAATTATATTAAAACCGCGTTATTTTAGCTTTAGCAACTTCAAAGTTATGCTATAGGACATAAATGTGTAATTTGTGTTACTATGATTATTCGATGGCTATCGTTGAGAACTCAAATATCCAAGCTCATGGTGCACACGTTCTCACACCTCTCAGTGTACCAAGTGACGTATCCGCCTATGAGTGTATCTAAAGTGCTACCCATCTGACCTTAGAAAATCATGACCCAGTGCTCTATACACCACTTATATGCTTGTATTAGAGTTCTGATAGGTGACGAGACTCACAACATAACTTTACGATCCACATGTGGATCGTGAAGACATTTTAATGCAGTGTACATTGTTTCATAAATATCGTGCTAAAACTAGGTTGGCCATTTCAACGTACTGAAAATAGCAAAGGCAACCGGCTGCCAAAACGTGGCTAAACTTGATACACAAAGTGGGGAAAGAATGGTTTAACAAAATCCAGTGACCCTTTCTCGAGGCTGATTGTAAAATCACTCTATTCAATTCACCAGAGGTTTCAACAATTCAAAATATGCAGGGTTAGCAATGTATAAATGTGGTTATATTGTGCCTATGGCAACAATGAGTATTTGGAGATGCTCAATTGCTTCAGGGTTTCCTGTTTATTCTTTAGATTCCCCTCCCCCCTAAATGTACACACCTCTTCAGAATATCGACAAGGGAATCGGTGATGTGGTCATTTACACGTTTATTTGTTTGTTATCGCCGTTAAAATCAAGTTACAAATCATGGTGCACATTGTCCAGTCAAAGTCGGACAGTCTCATTCCCAGCTGACCCATCATACAACGCGCATGGCAGCAGCTCGTATATTTAATCTGCGGAGACGTTTTGACTACAGCAGGGTAACCGAGATGCATGGGCACATCGTGCACGCGTGCATTATAGTGGGTGCAATGAGAGAGGATCAACAATTACATAGAAAATTAAACATTACATTTATGTATATATTGTCACGAATTCTGCAAGAATAATATCTTCCAGCGGTGGTGCTGGACGAGCTTCTTCAGTTGACTCTTGTTCAAACTTGACTCGCCAGGATTGAGAATTGGGATGAGACACAGACAGCCGGTCCCAGGGTCTCAAGGGGCTGCCATCTGCCCGTGCTGTGTCTGGCCATGGTCGCCATCCCCACGCTTAATGAGGACAACGTCTCGGTGCTTCTTCCGGGACCAACACATTTATTTTCATTGCTAATCTGCTCGTTTACCCGGGATACCCTCACTGAGTCTCAATACTCCATTTTAGGAGAATCCTGAGAAGATTTTGCAATCGGGGACGATGTTGCCAGTTTTATGCCAATTTCGTAAATTTTCATGTAATGTTTTTGCTTTTTACGTTTGAATGTTTGGCCGATACCAGTTGGAGTTGGTGTTTTTTTGCTAAGAAACCGGAGAACCCAGGGCAAACCAATGCAGGACAGGGGCAGAACACACAGACTGCACACAGAAAGGTGCCTGAGTTGGGAATCGAACCCCTTGTCCTTCTAGCTGTGAGGCACGAGTGTTACCACAACCTGTAATGCACACATGTATGCTGTGTACATGTATCTCGATTACCCTACTGCAGCCAAATGCCACTTAAACAGAAATACAAGCTGCTGGTAGTGCTGCCCACTGATTTCCATTGCAACGTATCCTGTTTTTATTTATTATTTCCAAATTAATAGATAATTGGAAAAGGCACATTAATTGGATGAATGCATCGCTATTTTCGTACTATTTGTTCATATATTACAATGTTTAACGTTATTTTACTATCTAATGCAATTGCATTTAAGAACGAATAGTACTGTGTTTAGTAATGAAAGCACAACCTAGATATAGCATCAAATTCGGAAGGCGATTGTCATGTATGGAAATGATTGATGTGTGTGTGAAGAAACGAGTTTTATTAATATTAAGCAATGTACGAAATGTATACTTCATGATGTGTGGACAGCCAATTGCCAATCCACACCTGAAGATTCCCCTAGGCTGTATGGGTTGACCATACTTCACCATACTCTTTAGTTCTTTTGGTAAAGTCACGTAGGTAGAAAAATAAAATAAAAAAATAATATATCACGACGTTTCGATCGCAGCAGTGGAACTGCTGAACCAGGAAGAACACAGCGAGAGAGCTTTTACAACAGAAGGTTATATATGTGGCGAAGGGCAAGCAGGCAGGGTCTGAGCTGGAAAGGAATTCCATCCCCGCACGCAAGCACGTCAGTTGTGTTCATGGGTGAAATTAGGGAGAGAGATTAGCATGAAATGAGCTTCCGTCGCCACAGAATAGTATCGTCCCCGCATATGCGGACAACAGCAGTGTTAATGGGAGGGGAGACTAGCACTATGTTGATGGGAGAGATTAGGCAGAGAGATTAGGGGGATTAGCAAGTTAATGTCATGTCTATGTGTAACACAAGCTGTGATGCTGCCAACTGCGCTGTGAGGCAAGCGCGTCAACGCAAGAGAACCACCGCAACGGTGGTCGCGCAAGTGAGACACACAGCCCATCACACTTCACCAGGCTGGTGGTCAGTGCAGATTAGTGGAGAGGGGCATAGATATTTGAGCATAGAAGTGCAGTACACTATTTTTTTCTGCATAGCCCTCTACTACAATATACCTTCGTGCAAGGTGCTCACCCACCCATAGAGCACCATCCTGCACAAACCCAGCGTAGTTTCTGAGATATAACGATAATTGGCAGATTCCACATGATTAAGTCATTGGCTTCAATTGTGTTTGTTATTGCACGTGGAAATTGATACTTTTAATATTACCATATTACCTCAATAGGGCAATATCGTTAATTCTAAGTAACAATGTATTCCTGTCATGAATCATAATTATGGTAACGTACAAACACAAAAAGACATCGACCCACACACACACACAGCGACTCACATACACACATCGACCTACACACACATCGACGCACACACACACATGGGCTCACACACACACATCGACTTACACACACACATGGACTCACACACAAACATCGACTCAGACACACATGGACTTTCACACACACACATCGACTCACAGGCACATAAATACATCGACTCACACACATCGACTCACACATACACATCGACTTACACACACATACATCGACCCACACACACACACATCGACTTGCACACACATATGGACTTACATGCACACATCGACTCACACACATATCGACTCACTCACACAGACATCGACTTACACATACACACATGGACTTACACACACACACATACATCGACGTACACACACACATGGACTCACACCCATAGACTCATACACACACAGACATCGACTTACACACACATATCAACTTGCGCACACACACATCGACTCACTCACACATCGACTTATACACGCACACACACATGGGAGTTACATATACATGGACTTACACACACATACATCGACTCACATACACACATGGACTTACACACACAAACACAGCGACTGTCACACACACACATTGACGCACACACACACAACGCACGCACATATATGGACTCACATGCACACATCGACGTGCACACACACATTATTACTTTTATATTTACTAACAAAGTTTTAAAATAATAGTTTTATATCTACGTGACTTTAGCGAAAGAAGCAAGGAAGAGGGGAAATGCACGCGTGTCTAATAAGTAAGTAATTAAGAGCGACGACGATGGTCTTCCACCATTTTTGTGCAAACATTTGCCGCGAGCAAAAGCGGTAAATAAATGTAAGTCAACGAATAATAAATCAACTTATCCTACCTGTAACTATGACCAATGAAGCCTAATTGACATAATGTCAGTGCTCATCCCCCGTACTGAGGGGACAAGTGTAAATATGTTAGAATGAAGACGTAATAGCAATCAGTATATTTATTTGTTTTCCCCTGTGCAGTCAGTGATATTACGTGGCTGCTGATGACTCTAGAGTACAGAACAAGACTTTTCTTCCCCTCAAACTTGGTTTTTTTGAGCAGGACACTGATTATTAGAAATGTACCTATTTTCAAAGAGAAAGCGTGTGCATAAGTGTCATTCCCTCACGTAAAGATGTTGTCGCTAAAGCAAAGTTTGTGGGGAATAATAGCCATTTTGTATACAGCAATTTCAAAGTAGCACTTAGTACTCAGGGAGAAAAATGGTGTTACTTAGATTGACTATCATCAACAGTCATGGTAATAAATGTTTGAAGGGAGCTGCAAATATGTGTGTTACCTTGCGCAGTGCCCACACGAATGAGAATTCCCCC
This sequence comes from Lampetra fluviatilis, assembly GCF_964198595.1. Taxonomy (NCBI): domain Eukaryota; kingdom Metazoa; phylum Chordata; class Hyperoartia; order Petromyzontiformes; family Petromyzontidae; genus Lampetra; species Lampetra fluviatilis. The sequence goes on along the minus strand of NC_136325.1, from coordinate 2,431,567 downwards.
CCCCACCAAACGCGTGTGACTTTATAGAGGCGAGCATGCGCAGATGCGTGCTTTGGCGCGCACTAAATTGCTAATTAAACTATTTTAAAGGTGACGGACGCGAACTCGGAATAGCGCTGGCTTACCACGGGCCTTATGGCGTGCTACCTGGGTACTTTTTTATAACATGAACCCCACGGTTCGCGAGCCAAATCCCTCGCAAGTGTCGGCCACACACAGGCAGACAGACAGATGGACAGACATACTTTTATAGGTTAGATAAAACGTGATAGCTAGGTACCATGGAGTATAATGTTTCAGAAAATGTGCACTTAGTAGGCTAATACAAGTTTGCACTCCCCACATGAACATTTTACGTTTGTGCTTTTGTGTTAAAGCATCAGTCAACCGCGACTTAAGACGTGAACTTTCATTTCTGGACATGAATGCACCTTACGCAAGATCTTCTTGAAGCGCTTACTAATTGTGAGTCTCAGCTCAGTCGTGCGGAGGCAGTAAATGAGTACGTTCGCAACCGGGCTGAGCAAGAACACCAACTGAACGGCTGATCTCAAGTTTCTCGCGCTCTCGCTGTCCGCATCCTTCACAAAGCGCGGCAAAAGAATGTCCGAAAAAACGGACGTGAAAAATACGGCGAGCGCCATGAAATGCGTGCCGAATGTGTGCAGAGCTTTGCTCCTGAACTCAGAGGAACTCGAGTTCTTACACTCGACAAGAATACGAATGTAGGTGTACGCAGTCACACAGAAAGGAGAGACAATGTACATCACAATCATTGATATTCCGTAAGATTCTATATTGCTTGTGTCATCGATGGCTAACTTCGAAATTCCCATATTATCACAAAATATGCCCTGGATTTGTCTGTAGTTTCCCTTCAATTTAACTTGAAGAATGAGGATCACTTGAACGCTGACTGCAACCATTGCAATCAGCCAGGACAGTAATGACAGGAAAATGGATCTCTTTGATGTAACCTTGGTGTGGTAGTGCAATGGGTAGCAGATGGCCAAGTAGCGATCAACAGACATCATAGCCAATGTAAAAATCTCATTCAAGGCGAATATGTGAAGTGTGAACATCTGTGCGACACATGACACGTACAGGATCTCTCTGTTGCCCGTCAGGAGAACTTGCAGTTGCTTGGGCACGCCACTTGTGCTGCCAACGATGTCGCCAATCACAAGATTGCACAGAAATATGTGCATGGGCTTGTGTAAGTCTGTGGACACTGCTACCGTCACGAGCACCAGCAGATTGGCTGCAGTTATAGTTAGGTACATCGCAAGGCACAGGCTGAATATGAGCACCTGCACAGGGTACGGGGCTTCAAATGTGGCGAGGTGGAGCACTGAGCTTCTGTTGTCCATAATTACGTTCCTTGGGCTCCCGCGTCTACAGCCCGAGACCTTATCACGCAGTCCCTGTTGAGGTGACAACAGAACACATGCTCACGGATATTAAAATAACAAGGATGTACAATGGCGCAAAAAAAAATGTAAGCGAACTCACCCGGTGTTCAGTTGCTTGCACTGAGGGCAGATCAGTGATGCTCGTGGAATCTGCTGATTTATATGCGTTTTGGGGACCACGTGACCGTGAGCCTTCAGGCGCGATGGGAGGTTCAGGGCTGGCTGGTGCGTGCTGCAGCGCCCTGCGGATTTACCCATTGCCCTGAGGAGTCTTTTGAGTTAAGATGAGCTCGTAATGTGATATGTACACGTCGGGTAGGGGGGTGACTTACATTATAAGCAATTGGGTCATGTTTTGAGTTATATTTTAAATTAACTATTTCTCTAAAATGCTTAAACGTAATTCATTTTGTATATTTTAAGAAGAGTTATATATGGCACACATTTTAAAATGGTGTATAATGGAATTGATTACTTTATTTTGTTAGTGTATTAATGCATATATAACTCCGACTTTTATATAGAGTGGCTTTATATACAGGGACTGTATATCTTCTTGGTTCTTTCGGTAAAGTCACGTAGAAGGGAAATAATAAAAAAAACATAATGAAAGAATTCTCACGAATTATTTTATTTATTATGTTTTAATTTTATTTTATTATTTCCCTTCTACGTGACTTTACCGAAAGAACCAAGAAAATGAATCCCTGCAGTCACGAAAGTTTAAATCGAAATTTAAAGGGACTGTATAGTCAATTCACAAGTCCTGTCTTTTACTGTGGATTCCAAGTACGCAAGCCTCCCGTAACAGGATAAAATATTTGTCACTTAGTATTCCATCATTCATTTCCATTGCCCCCTGTGTATCAATTTGAGCGCTTGCATGCGTGCTAATAAGTCCATATGCCCTAATTAGTCCATGTGCCTTCTTAATGGGGGATGATATTGCTCTAGGGATTCATTACTTAAGTACCCTATGTGTGCATTATATATAAAAAGCCCGCAGTATGCATACGTGCATTCATATACAAACAAAATAAACAGATTTAGATATATTATACACAAAACTTTCATGTGTGCCACCCAGAAGTTTATCATACATTCTTTAAAAGAATTAAGGGGAAGCATTTAAAATATTTAGTAATTTAAATTTCTAAAGTGCACAATTAATATTCCAAGTTTATCTGGACTCGAGACTACTTTGGGAAATGGGTAAATTCCACACTTATGAAGATGGGCCACATAACGCTCATCCCGGTGGGCACATGTCGGAATGTCAACCCATGGGTTAACCGATTAACCGCCGTAATTTCAACCCATGGGTTAACCGATTAACCGTCGTAATTTCAACCCATGGGTTAAATCATTGCAAACTAAAGAAATTACTGACGCAAGTTGAGCCCCGAACTTAATGTGATTTGTATTTAAATACATATTTAAAAAAAAAGAATCTGCTATATGCATCTAGTTCATTGTTATAATCAGTTTTCAAATACGCATAGTTCGTTTAAAAATAAAACACAGTACAGTGTATACGTGTGGAGTTGTGTCGGCGCCCTTTTTTGCAATGTATGATTGCGGTTTGAGTAGTTGTTAATTACTATTTCCTACGGTATAATAAACTATTATAACGTTAAGATTTAGTCCTAAATATGTCTACCTTTCTGACACGTTTAACGCCACTCATGACGATGTAATAAGCTGTTCTATCACGATCAACATCACCGTGCTCGCCACTGCCACGCTGCTGCTCCCCCGCTCGACTCGGGGTTCGTGTCCACCGTGGTGGACGCCTCCCGCATCGTGAACGAGGGCGTCCAGTTTCCACTTCACCAGTTGTCCACATCACCAGTTGTCCACCTCACCAGTTGTCCACCTCACCCGTTGTCCACCTCACTAGTTGTCCACCTCACCAGTTGTCCATCTCACCCGCTGTCCCTCACCCGTTGTCCACCTCACCCATTATCCATCTCACCCGTTGTCCACCTCACCCAATATCCAGCTCACCCTTTGTCCACCTCACCCATTGTCCATCTCACCCGTTGTCTACCTCACCCATTGTCCATCTCACCCGTTGTCCACCTCACCCATTTTCCACCTCACCAGTTGTCCACCTCATCAGTTGTCCATCTCACCAGTTGTCCACCTCACCCATTGTCCATCTCACCCGTTGTCTACATCACCCGTTGTCCACCTCACCCATTTTCCACCTCACCCGTTGTCCACCCCACCTCTCTCCCTCACGAGAAGTGGAGCCGCTGCAGGAGCAGCAGCAGGAGCGGCGACCGTGGAAATTGGCGCCAAACCCCCCCGGTGTAGCCAATTGGCTGGTGGCGCGATGACATCACGCGTAGCAACGGCCGCCACGTGGCGTAGCAACGGCCGCCACGTGGCGCCGCCCGTGTCTTCGAAGCGGCTTTCAACTTCGCTTTCGCGGGGCAACGCGAGCGTGCTTCGTCCTTCTTAGATTTACGTGATTTTGGTCGTCTGAACTCGGTGATGTACATTGTTGTTGGACCGTACTACATGTGGTGCACCCAGCCTTCGCAAACCGGCGTTGAGCCAGCGTGGTGAAGTATGGTCAATAAAAAAAACCCACAATGGCCAATATGGTACGTGAGGGAAGCCTTCATCCAGCCGTGGGTTGACGAAGGACTGTGCATCGTTGTCGTCAGCATTATCATTACCGGTGTCAGGAAATACTAAATAAAAATAAAATTGTAATATGATAATAAGATTTAAAAGCAAAACATTCTACGTTTAAAAATCTATAGCATGCATATTTCGAAACCGTCTTATCTGCACCCCTTCCGAATTGAGACTCCTATTGTCTGGAGAGTTTTGCAAACCCACAACTCATACTATTATCTGGCTATCTGCAGATCAATCCTTATTACAATCCACAATGTTGCAGATGACAGTGCTGAATGATCAGCGGCCGGATGGCCACGGTGTAAAAAGAACTGCAGTCTTTGTGCATTTTGCAAAAAAATAACCCACCAGCATTCCCTGAAGAATTGCATTTTGGTCCCTCTCGTCTTAGCTCACCATCAAGATAAGTGTGACAGGCAGCAGTGATGCGGCAGATAGATAACTGTGGACCGGGGCACTTATTCAGGATCTGCTGATGTTTTTTGCAAGGCCGAGTGATTATTTTTTTTACATTTTTGCACGTTATTTAAAATTTAATTTAGTTCTGTTTTGGGCCCGAACAATAGTTCAATTAAGATGGAGGGTGTACTCAGTTACACATCTGATTTGGGTTTGACTGTGGACAGTCCAGTGGACTCAATGTGGCCGCAAAGGGAGACTTGACACCTTGCTTGTGTAATGTAGTAACTCGGCGGGAGACAACTTCACGGGTAACACACTCTTTATTTTACCAAACTCGTTCACAGGTGACTAACACCTACTTTGTATCTCGGGTGACAAACACCCACTTAGTATCGCGGGTGACAAACACCCACTTAGTATCTCGGGTGACAAACACCCACTTAGTATCTCGGGTGACAAACACCCACTTAGCTACCCTGGCGACTAACGCCCACTGAGCTACTCGGGTGACCAACACCCACTTAGCTACTCGGCGACTAACGCCCACTGAGCTACTCGGGTGACCAACACCCACTTAGCTACTCGGCGACTAACGCCCCTGAGCTACTCGGGTGACCAACACCCACTTAGCTACCCTGGCGACTAACGCCCACTGAGCTACTCGGGACACTCCCTGCCCGGGGTATCCGTCTTGACTGTGGGTCCCCAGCCCGACCCACGTGGGCGTCGGACCCCGGGTCCCACAGTCTCGCCTCCGAGCCACACAGGGCCCCGGTCCCTACAAGGACGGCGGGACTAGGGGTCTCGGGGCACTAGGTCTTCAGCTCCGTCTTCTGGTCTTCAACTGGGTAACTCTCTCCGAGTGCTCTCGCGCGTCCCCCTTTATACCCCACCTGCGGACGTCGCTGCGAGCACCCATCCTATTCGACCAATCACTGGGCGCTGGCTACGATCCTGTTTTCCCACATCTCAGCGTGCCTCAGCACCCACGCCGCGCCGCCCTGTCATCTGTCACTCCCGGCGCGCGCGTCCACACCACGCCCACAACGCGTGCCCAACCCCGCACCTCGCGCCGCCCCGTGATCCATCACTGTCACAGTCGGCGCACGTCAACACCACCACTACATCACCCCCTACCACATAGCTCGCAGCCGACCCGGCTGCTATAAAAATATACAAACCCCCCTGTGTGCCCCGTAACACAACACAACAACAAGAACAACCCAACACAACGCGAACACTACCATCCGCAACCATCAACCAATGCCACCGCGACAACAGAACAATATATACAATCCGGCGAGTGACAATAGCAATGTGTACGCAGCAAGAAAAATAAATGGAAATTTTTTTTTTTTTCTCTCTCGACTCGTGCAACGTCCCATTCTTTCCGAGCGTCCCTACAACGGGACATTACCCCGGCAGAGGGGAACACCGGGCGAGCTCGGTGTCGAAAAAAAAACGTCTTCATGAAAATTGTTGTGCCCTAGCCCGAGTCTGCCTTGCCGGTCCGTCGTACGGCACCAGACGCGGTTGAACGTCCGGTGGTGCCGGCGGTTCAGGAAGACATCGGCCAGGCATCGAGGACCCGTGCGTGCTGCGGGGTTCAGGCTCCCGACGGTCAGCAGCCGTCAAGCCCGAGGCACCTGGGGGTGGGTCAGGTGGAGACACGTGAGGAACAGCCTGCGACACCTCCCTCCCCGAGTCGACGGTCACATCACACGCCCGGTCGTTAGGCACAGAACGGGGTCACACGGTGCCGCATAGGGCTTCAGTCGGGAGGGGTGCACGTACCAACGGCGTTTTTCCCATTTAATCTGTATACTCTGGGGTCGTGCAACCCGCACAATTTCCACCGGTCCCCTCCAAGGTCTCAACAACTTGGGGGACGTAGCCAACGGTGCATGTGGACAATGCAGCCAGGCCTTATCGCCTCGTTTCCAATCATGCGTATGCACCCTCCGCCCATGCAATCTCTCGTTCGCAATTTGCCGAGACCGCGAATTCAACCTCGCCGCCTCCCGCGCTTCAGTCAATTTGGCGATATTAAATTTGATGTGGTCTGCCAATTTTGATTTTGCACGTGGCTGGGAAATCCCCAGTTGGACGTCCATGGCCGGATCGGCCTCCCGCCCATACATAAGAAAAAATGGGGAAAACCCCGTCGCCGCATGAGGGGCCATTCGATAGGCCGCGAGTACCCCCGGCACCTGTAAGTCCCAATCAACCTGATCGTCGCAGACCTGTTGGCACAACATAGACGTAATCGTCCTGTTCAGACGCTGAACCATCCCGTCAGTCTGCGGGTGGTAGGGGGAAGTACGCACTTTCTTTGTACCCAACAGGTCGCACACCTCGCGCAACAAAACGCTCGAAAAATTCTTTCCTTGATCCGTCAGCAAGCGTTCGGGGGCGCCCTTGTCCAAAACATAGCCCTGGACGAAGGCGTCCGCCACCGCCGCAGCCGACTGGTTGGCGAGTGGCCATGCCATGGGCCATCGGGTGAAGTATTCTACGCCAACCAGCAGGAACTTATTTCCCCTTGGTGTAGCAGGAAAGGGCCCCAAGATGTCCAACGCAACTAATTCGTTTATGCGCGAAACTTGAATGGATTGCAGCGGTGGATTAGCTGCCAATGGTGGCGGTTTTCTTTTGGCGCACCCTACGCATCCCTTAAGAATATTCGCCACGTCGTTACCCATCCCCGGCCAATAATAGTCTCGCTGGATTAGGGCGAGCGTTTTGTGAAAACCCAGATGCATGAGCCGTTCATGAGCTGCCAGAACGACCCTACCCCGCATAGCAACAGGCACAACGAGCACGTGACGCCGGGACATGTTGTCCCACTTCATCAAAAGGCCCTGTCTGCACACCCAGGAACCGACCCGCGCATCCCCTACCTCGGGAGCGCCAACTTTTCGACGTAGCGTAAGTAGGGAACCGTCGGACATTTGGAGACGGCCCCACTCAATGAGGGGCAACGACAACAGCGAATCCCTCCCCGTGGGGGCGTCGACTCCCGGCGTGTCAGTGGCGGCGAGCGCAACTCCCGGGGTGCCGGCGACCGGGGGTTTGCACCGCGCCGATCCCAACAAACATGTGCAGTCCGTGCACGGTGGCAACCGCGACAAGGTGTCCGCATTTGAGTGTCGCAATCCCTTGCGGTAAATCGTCGTGAATTGGTAGTCCTGAAGGACCTCCAACCATCGGGACAATTGGCCCGATGGCTGTGCCACGCGCATAGCGTATTGTAGAGCCGCATGGTCCGTACGGACCGTAAAATGACGGCCGTAAAGATACGGCCTGAATTGCTGTGTAAAAAACACAATCGCTAACAATTCACGACGAGTTACGCAATAGCGTTGTTCGGCGGGGGAAAGAACTCTACTACCGTAGGCGACCACCCGTTCAACCCCCCCGACCACCTGTGAGAGCACCCCCCCGATACCCGTGTTGCTGGCATCTGTGTCAAGCAAAAACGGTTGTGTGAAATCGGGGTAACACAAGGGGGGAGCCTGCACCAAGGCGTCACGAAGGGAGCAGAACGCAGCCTCCTCTTCCGCCCCCCAGTGAAACCGCACACCCTTAGCCGTCAAAGCGTGCAGGGGCCTGGCTATGGTGGCAAACTGCTTGACAAAACGACGGTAATAGGAGGCGAAACCAATGAAACTGCGAACCTCCGTGACCGAGGTTGGCGTTGGCCATGAGCTGACGCAGTGCGTCTTAGCAGGGTCTGTCGAGATCCCTGAACGACTCACGATATGGCCCAAATACCTGACCGATTCCCGAAGCAGAAAGCATTTAGCCGGTTTAAATTTAAGCTTAGCGGAACGCATCCTGAGGAACACCGCTCTCAGTCGCTGGAGGTGCTCCTCAAAAGTTCGACTGAAGACGATGATATCGTCGAGATAAATCAAACAGGTATCCCATTGGAGGCCCGACAAAACCAATTCCATGAGTCTCTGGAATGTGGCGGGAGCGGAATGTAAGCCCATGGGCAACCGGTTGAATTCAAATAGGCCACCAGGTGTCCGGAAAGCGGTTTTAGGTTTAGACTCGTTATCGAGTGGCAATTGCCAAAATCCGGAAAGCAGATCGAGTGTGGAAAAAAACTGTGCTCCTGCCAAGGCATCCAGCGACTCATCCATCCTGGGGAGCGGATACGCATCCGCCATCGAGATTTTGTTTAAGCGGCGGAAATCGACACAAAACCGCAAGGACCCGTCCAGTTTTTTTACTAGGACAATAGGAGCACCCCACGGACTAGAAGAGGGAGAAATGATATCGGCCGCCAACATATCATTAACCGCCGATTGCACATGCTCCTTCTCGGCTGGGCTGAGCCGGAAGGGATTCTGACGAATAGGGGCCGCGTCCCCTGTAGCTATGTGGTGGCGCAACAGGTCAGTGCAGCCGATATCGTACTTATGTTTGCTGAACACGTCAGCAAACTCGAGTAGCAAACCCCTCAATGCTCCCAATTGCACCTTGGACAAGTTAGCAGAACCGGCACACAACGAGTCCAACCACTCAGTCCCCTCATCACTTGGAGGATGCGACTCGACAGTGAAATCTGCTTGAGCCACGAGCCGTTCCTCAACGGGTAGCGGCGCGGCGTGAGCCAGCACCATTCCCTGCGCAATTACGGCCGGCCGCGACCCCGTATTTAGGACCATTACGAACGGCTCACTGTCCCCTCTCACCATGGTTTGAGCAACCGCTAAGTCGAGGCCCCTTCTGGCCCTGTTAGACGGCCCCAACAGCACCCCCTGTGCCTCCGCACCCACCTCGAGTGGTTTCCTCAACCGAAGGGGTACCAACATTTGCGATCCCGGGGGCACCCGTACAGTGTGAGTTGCCAGCGCCTGCACCGTCGCACAAACCGTGCGTATTTTGGTAGGGCTCGTCAAGAACGCAACCCGCCGACCTGACGGAAGCTCAATGCAGGCCTGATCTATAAGAATTTTGATGGGCATTTTGGACAAAAAGTCCGTACCTAGCAAACAGGGAACGGCCAGCGATGATGATACAAAAATAGGGCCCGCCAATTTGATGTCACCAATGCAAATAGTCGCCCGAATCTGGCCGATGATCCCCAGGGATCCCCCATTCGCCGCATAAAATGGCACGTCTACTGGCAGAAGGGGTCTACTTTGGACGGGAAGAATGTTATAAATAAGGTCCGAGATGATAGTGGCCGACGCACCCGTGTCCACCAGCACCCGGACCTCAACCCCGTCAATAAACCCCGTCACCACGGACGACCCGGCCGACGCAGCCACTATCCTGTGGGCCAATTCGGACCACTCGACTGCTTGCGGGCCGTGTACGGACCCCCCTCGCCGAAGTGAACCCCCGGCACCCAGCCGCGAACCCCCCACCGCCAAGCGGCGACCCGAATGTGCCGTGTTTGTGGACCGAACGTGTGAGGTGCCGCGACTTGCCGGGTTTTGTTGGGATGACTTGTGGGCCTGGTCGTCGTCCCGACGTGGTCCTGTGGCGCGCTGACGCGGGGCCCGGCACCCGGCTGCGACGTGGCCCCGAAGGCCGCAGTTGTAGCAGACGACGAGGGACGTCGTAGGTTTCGGTTGCTCCAGCTTGCGGGATGAACGTGTGGGCGAACGACCTCCCGTTCTCCACTCCCCCGGACGCGATGCAGCGAAGGCCTGCTCCTGATCCGCAGCTGGCTGAGGTTCGGCGATCGTGGCGGCCAGTGCCGCGTTCCCCGCCCATTTGCAGACGACCCCCGGCTTGCGTTTGAGGACCTCGTACGCGTGAATGCTCGTGGCGATCGCCAGGGAGCAGATATCCATTTCGTCCGCCACATTGATGGGGACCCCCAACTCGTGGGCCAACGCCAGCAGCTGCTCCGTCACCATGGCGTCCTTCCCCTCCTTATCCATGCGGGGAAAAGCTGTGTCCGCCAAGGCGAGCAGTGCCGTGCGATAGGCGAGCGTCGTTTCTCCAGCCACCTTCCGCCGATCGTAGAACTGGTGGCGACACGTGGAGGGCGGTCCGAACACCTTCGCCATCAGGTGTAGTGCGGCCTGGAGCGTAGAGCGGGACGACCTTGCAGCAGATGTGAAGGCTGCAAGCGCGTCGTCGTCGAGCATCGCTGGCAACGCACGCAGGGCAGTGGTGTCGGACCACCCCGACATCTCCTGATGAGCGAGGAACCTTCGTTGGAAGGCTCCCCAGTCGCCCCCATCCGCCTTGAACGCCGACAGCGCGGGCAATCTTTGCTGGAGGACCCGATCGTCGTCGACGTCGGAGAGATTTTCCCGCGCTCCGCTGTAGTTGTGTAAAATGTCGGCTCGGTTGTCAGGCGCAAAATGGAGAGCTCCGGCGCGCGCTGATGACGTGGGCTGCGCTGAGCGGAGGTCCCCGGCCACGTGGTGTCCGTGTTTCCCGCCAATCGATGGCGGCCCCTCAAAAACGGCGGCAACTTCCAGACTTTTGGCGCGAAGCCCCTTTTGGCGGGATCCCTCCAACGTCGCTTTCTCCACCAACCCCGCAGCCGTTTTTCCGCTCGCCGGAACAGAGATGTCCGCCAAGACAGCGGCGGCGGCGAGTAGCAACTCCGCCAACCGGGAGTGCGCGTCTTGGAGGCTGGTGTCGGAGGCGAGCGGAGCGTCGGCCATCACCGCGAAGTGCTGCATCGGCGGCAACTCCTCGTCCTCTCCTCCCGAGGTTGGTGTCCCCGGTACGCCGTCGTCGTCCCGACCTCGCTCGTGGGTACGGGTAGTCTTCCTCGTGTCCATACTTCTTGAAGACAGGTTTACTTCTGACGCCAGTTGTAATGTAGTAACTCGGCGGGAGACGACTTCACGGGTAACACACTCTTTATTTTACCAAACTCGTTCACAGGTGACTAACACCTACTTTGTATCTCGGGTGACAAACACCCACTTAGTATCGCGGGTGACAAACACCCACTTAGTATCTCGGGTGACAAACACCCACTTAGTATCTCGGGTGACAAACACCCACTTAGCTACCCTGGCGACTAACGCCCACTGAGCTACTCGGGTGACCAACACCCACTTAGCTACTCGGCGACTAACGCCCACTGAGCTACTCGGGTGACCAACACCCACTTAGCTACTCGGCGACTAACGCCCCTGAGCTACTTGGGTGACCAACACCCACTTAGCTACCCTGGCGACTAACGCCCACTGAGCTACTCGGGACACTCCCTGCCCGGGGTATCCGTCTTGACTGTGGGTCCCCAGCCCGACCCACGTGGGCGTCGGACCCCGGGTCCCACAGTCTCGCCTCCGAGCCACACAGGGCCCCGGTCCCTACAAGGACGGCGGGACTAGGGGTCTCGGGGCACTAGGTCTTCAGCTCCGTCTTCTGGTCTTCAACTGGGTAACTCTCTCCGAGTGCTCTCGCGCGTCCCCCTTTATACCCCACCTGCGGACGTCGCTGCGAGCACCCATCCTATTCGACCAATCACTGGGCGCTGGCTACGATCCTGTTTTCCCACATCTCAGCGTGCCTCAGCACCTATGCCGCGCCGCCCCGTCATCTGTCACTCCCGGCGCGCGCGTCCACACCACGCCCACAACGCGTGCCCAACCCCGCACCTCGCGCCGCCCCGTGATCCATCACTGTCACAGTCGGCGCACGTCAACACCACCACTACACTTGCAATGCCACAGACGTACAGTGGAGGTCAGGGACACCCAGGATTAAGCTCGCATCCGGAGATTCAGAGTGAGATAAAGTTGTTCGCAAAATGCACGAAAGCCATGTTATTGCCAAAAAGAGTAAAATCTATTATTATTTTTCATTATTTTCGAGATTGGCAAAAAGGTCCCATAGAAATAACTGTTCGACCTCAGCTATAAGTGTTCTGATACTTGCATTGTCTTTGTACTTGTTCGCCTTTTGGCGTTCTCTGGTTTAACAGACAATGCCACAAAGAAGGCTGCTGTCTCTGGTGTACGCCAATCATTTTCAAAGACGATGCATATATTATCAGAGTATGTTTGTTTGCATGTTTTCCCACAAGTATGTGTGATTAATGCAAACTTGATGCCTTGAAAAATGTTTCTATTTAGTGTTTGAACATCTTAACACAACTCCTGTTTTATTGCCAGAAAGGGTAAAAGCCTCTTCTTATTTCACATCAGCCATGTACAAATTGAGCAATGTAGTCGTGATTACCGTGTGGGGAAGATGACCGAGGAGCAAAGTGACAGAAGTGGCTGATGTACCGTGTCAATGTGAAGCCCAGCAACAACAATATTAGAAAATTATATTTGCCTCTCAGTGGTCTACTCACAGCCTCCACAACGAGGCATGTCTCTGGAAATAAAAACTGGTTAAGAGTGTCTGATGTTGGACGAATGGATTTTATTAGAGATGGATACCAGGTGGTGAGTAGACGTAAACATGAATTCGATTATGCTGACAATGCAACTTCTCATGAACGCAAACTGCAGATGACTAGGAGAAAGGTATTATGTTATTGATTAATCAATTAAACCATTATTATACGCTTATGTATGTTGAACTTATTTCGCACCATACGTAGCCAACCGTGCTAATCGGAGGTGCGGGGGAAGGACAACATTTATTTGTGTAATAATGGGAACATGTACAATCTCCTATCGTCGGATTGTCAAGAAACGTAGACTTGGGCAGGACACGTCCTGCAGACGGGATGACGGCCGCAGTTGAGACTGGAAACGGAGTGGCAGCCAAGGGAGAGAACTCGCCCGGAAGGTCGTCCACGGAGGAGATGGAGCGATGGGATTATCTCGTGCACTAATGCTGGGTGGATTCTTACATTGAAGGATCACGAGAGATGGCGAAGTCTTGCATGGGGAGGTCTTTCTTCAGAAGTGGGCATGGCTTGTATCGATGATAATATAAAGGGTTATGCAAATTCCATGTAAATGATTCCTCTAATCTAAATGGTTTGCATAAAGTAGAACAAGGCAACGCACGACAGAGAATTTGCGAAACAATACAAATATGACGGACAGGACAAACACGATCAAATGTTTGAATAAAATAGTGACTGGATTGTGACATTGCATTTATCAATGGATATAATGGCACGCTACATGCTGACGATGAGCGCAACAATCGTTACATTGTGAACTTCTGAAATGTTAAGCATAATTGATATGGCATGGCCATTTCAAGGTGAAATAATAAAGTGTCGCGGGGAAGCTGTGCCAGCAATGATACAAACATTCATCTAACTTTAACTTTCTATTTGACCAGTTAAGACTCACTGAGCCATGTAGCTCTTTTTCAAGAAGTGACCTGGTCGCAAATGATAGCTCAACGAAGTGACTCGTCACGTGGAAATGTATTTCAGCCGAATCCTCTAAACGCATGTTAATTGTAAATGTGGAGGAAAAAACCGGAGGACCCGAAGAAAAATCCACGCGACCACGGGAGAGAGACACGCAAACTCCAAATATACAGCCGTCGAGATCGAACCCGCGACCTCCGCCACGAGCACCAGCACGTTGGCTATGCCTATGAATGTATACAAGGGCAGGCACAGGCTGAATATGAGCACCTATACTGTGTGAGAGGCTTCTAACGCCGAGAGGGAGAGCATGGAGCTTCAAATCTCCATCGTCTACCTCGTCTGCACGGCTCTCTTCAATTCACGGAAGAGCACTCTCTTAAAAAAGCAACTGATCCTCATCTCTGGCAGAAGCAGATACCAGCACAAGTGGAAAATTAAAAACTTTCCAGTATGCGACTGTGGTCATCCAGAACAGACCATACAACATATATATATAGCATTCATAGACATGTATGTATGTTTAATTTATTTTGCACCGTACGTAGCCAACCGTGCTAATCGGAGGTGCGACATCGTTTTAATTGTATACGTAACTCATACAAAAAAAGACGACTAATGTAATTTATTTAAAGGCTAAACTTCCTTAATCTTGAATTATCAGACACTTAATAAAGCAAAAACAGACACACGTGAATTACGTGGGAAAGATTCCAGAGATCTCACGGCAGGCATTACACGACACGCACTCACCTTGCCTTCAATTTCTGGGAGCAGTGACGAGCGTGGCACCTGCTGGACATTTATAGGCGTCTTGGGAGCCACGTGATCGTCAGTCACCAGGTGCGATGGGAGGTCACGTGTCGATGCCTGTGCTTCGCTGCTCCGCAACGTGAGGTGTCGTCAGTCGAGCGGAGATTGTAACGTGAGCTGTGAGCTGCGTGCTCAGGACTCGGAGGCGATGAATTTCTACCCGTTGAGCCATTTGCGTCAATTGATGCCTTTTGTTATTTTGATTCTTTTGCATTCATTGCATGCATTCACACGTGCTTTAAACTAAACTGTTTATATTTTACCAGGTAAGGAGCATTGAGCTATGTAGCTCTTTTTTTAGAAGCGACCTGGCCACAAATGATAGCTCGACGAAGTGGCGTATCATGAGGAAATGTATAGCAGAAAAATACTCTGAACGCGTTGTGTTTATTCTAAATGTGCAGGGAAAAACTGCACGACCCGGAGAAAGATCTACGCGACCACGTGAAGCACGTGTAAACTCCAAATATATTGACGTCATGGTCGGGATCGAACCCACTACCTCCTGCATATCAGGCGTGGATGATACCATTTCGCCACCGTGGAAACCCGTTAAAGTTTGACAAATTAGAATATATTGCTCTATCAATTTGTTTTTTTATGTTTAATCACGATACCTGATCGGCGATTGCCTGCAACAATGCACTCTGTGATCATTGGGCATTAACGCAGAACTGAAAGTCTCAAATGTGCCTTAGTCTGCGAGGTCCGGTAATTATGTCTGCCGTGCATTGTAACACCATAAATCGCAGTTGATTTCACACTTTGGTTTGGTCTCATTTACGAACCAAAACATTGCAAACTGTTCAAACATATAATTTCAATGTATCGCTTTTATTTGTCTTGAAACACCTGGACATATTCTTGGTTCTTTCGGTAAAGTCACGTAGAAGGGAAATAATAAAATGAAAATAATACAAGTAATAATAATAATAATTCTCACGACGTTTCGGCCACAACGCAAGCAGCCGTCCTCAGGTGAAGAACAGAGCTGTTGGAAAGACACCTGGACATGCAGGCTGCATTGATTCGAACGACTCATGTCAAGAGAGAGCAACTTGTTGAAGACAAAGTTGACCAGGCATAGACGGTACTTGAGAAAGGTGTAACCACACATGAGAACATAATTATTGTCAAGATGTGCCAAGGTGATGAGTGTCACGGCTACGTGCGTTGGTTGTGCTGCCTTTGTGGTTGCGCTGTATGGCTCTGCGATGTGTGCTTTTTTGGGTTGTGCTGCGTGTTGTTGGGAACAATGTCCGACGTTTCGCGCCACGTGCTGGGAGTCATACCGAACGACAGGCGGCACAACCCAACAGCACACAGATCGTAGAGGCGTTCAATGTTCGGAAAAATACAATTTGGATGTTAAAACGTTGAAAAATTACTTGGCGTCTTTACGTGAGAATGCTCAATGGCAAGCATGGTTAAGCCACTTCTCACCAGAGTCCCAGAAATAGTTTTTTTATATATAGCGGCTCGCCTATAATAGGTATTCAAATTTATTCTTCTACAGCTTGAACTTTGTGCAACCGCAGGTGAAATACGAGCATTAACCTGTGGCAGTGAAACACGATCGCTTTCTTTAGCGCTTTTGTTCTGAAGAGGTAGATTGTCACGTTGGCGATCGGCACCACAAACACGGCGAGCTGCGACGTAGACTTTATATTTCTGGACGCGGAATCTTCCGTCTTTTTTATGAACCGCGGGACCAGGATCGCCACGAATATTGCCACGAAAAATATCGACAGAGCCAGGAAGTGGGTGATTAGAGTCTCTATAGATTTATTTCTGGCCTGATTCAACCGAGATTTTTTGCATTCGACAATTATCTTAAAGTAAGTGTACCCGATGATGCCCAAAGCCACTACATCAATAACGATCAATGCCGAGCCGTATGACTCATTTATGCGTGTGTCGGACGCGGACAGCTGGAGTATGCCCATGTTATCACAGTGAATGCCATCGACCTGTCGATCTTTGTCCTTTAATTTCAGTGGGATGATGAGAATAGTCTGGCTGCCTGCAATAACTGCCGCCAGCGTGCAGATGACAATTGTGGCTATGACCGCGCGTCTGTTGGTGATGATCGCGTGGTAGCGCAGAGGGTAGCAAACGGCCAGGTAGCGGTCATAAGCCATTGCTGTGAGCGTGAATATTTCGCTGATCGAAAAAAAGTGGATCCAGAACATCTGCACGATGCAAGATGAGTAAAATATCTGGGTGTCTCCCGTCAAGATGATGTGCAGCTGCTTGGGCACGCTGCTCGTGCAGCCGATGGCATCGTTCACGACCAGGTTGCACAGGAAAATGTGCATGGGCTTGTGCAGGTTCCGGGATGCGGCCACAGTCACGAGCACCAGCAGGTTGCCCACAACCGTGATAACGAAGAGCGGCACGCACAGGCTGAAGATGACAACTTTGACAAGGTACGGGGCTTGGAACGTGGCGAGGTAGACGACGCTGCTGCTGTTCTCCATCACGTCCGTGGCCTGCACGCAAGTTTTAGGCAAAGAGAAACGACATGATGCATCTCTCTGTTCTACAGAACCCTAATTTGATATATACAGGGTGCTTAAAAAAATGTGAACACTTCTGAGAATTCGCAACAATACCACGAGACATGTGCCTCCCCGGGCTCTGGAGACCACCTGCAGAAGATTCTAGGCACGTGTTGACAATGATGGCGAACAAGTGGATACTCTCTGACTTTTTAAATCGATTAACATACATTTGTTATCATGTTACAGTGTATTATCCGTTCTTTTTCAATAAAAAAACGATTCTTCCATATAAGTGTTAAAAAGTTAATTGAAGCACCCTGGATATATGCGCACACAATAAGTCCATTGCAGTGCACTTACACTTACTATTAGCCAAATTGGTTTCATCTCTAAAATCACATTTGCAAGGCACAAAGGCCAATAAGCACGAAACGTCAGGCGAGGTCGCTCCAACGTTATGGAACAATCGCCACATAAACGTCA
Organism: Lampetra fluviatilis; assembly: GCF_964198595.1. Classification (NCBI taxonomy): domain Eukaryota; kingdom Metazoa; phylum Chordata; class Hyperoartia; order Petromyzontiformes; family Petromyzontidae; genus Lampetra; species Lampetra fluviatilis. The sequence continues at coordinate 2,414,027 of NC_136325.1, read as the reverse complement.
GAGGAGCAGATAGTTTGAAGAGATTTTAACTCAAGTCAAGACCCACCACTTCAGTGCAGCTGCATTGGAGTGTGACTGTATGACGCCAGCTAGGCACAGACTTTTGCTGTCTTATTCCTTAATTTTAGTAATTGGTCTAAATGATAATGCTGCATAAAAGATTATATTAGTTATGCATTGCTTGCCTCGGGTTCATTACTTTGCTGTTTCAAAAGAAATGTCTCGTATTTTATACATTAAAAATGTTGGGCATTCATGTACGATATGAATCGCGGTTGATTTATTTGAACAAGCGGCACCATTGCTGAAGGCATAATAGACGTATTCTTTGGTTCTTTCGGTAAAGTCATGTAGATAGAAAACAACCGAAAGAACCAAAGAATATGAATTCATGCAGTCACTAAAGTTTTACATCAACGCATAATAGACGTGTTAAAAATCATATAAAACAGTACAATAACGATCTATTATTCAGCTTAACAATATATGCGTAACTCACTCACACTTGAGCAGAGCCTAACCCTGCCACCTTTCCCTCAAATGCCACGCGCGTCGGTTGCCCATCATTTATATGATGAGCCTGCAAGCCCACGTGAACAGTAATGACCTCAAAACCCTTTTGGGGATGCCCTCGCCTCGTGTCACGAACGTCGCGTGCGTCTGCGACTTCAATTAGAGATGGGGCTGAGGGGACGCGGCCGTCACTTAACGACGCCCTAATGACATCGAGGTGATCCGAGAAGCTCCCCGTTCGTTAGCAAAGCGATCTCGGTGCGCGGACCGACAACGTAAGCTACCCGTGTGTTGAAGAAGGGACCTATTATTTGTGTGTTTCTATGTATGTATGTATCAAGGCCATAATTATAATCTATAGGGGGACACACCCCCCCCCCCAATATTCAAATATGCTCAAAATGTCCCCCCCAATATATTGCTATAAAATAGATTTCGGTTTATCTGATTGTGGTTATGGTTGTACTTTATTACTCTCTAATCTCTGCCATTACATACCATGAAATAAGAAAAGGTAAAAAAGAAAAAAAAGAGCAATGTAATACAATACACTATTAGACATTATTGTAAAAAATAAATAAAAAGGCCATCCTATGTGTTAGTGCTTTTTATATTTTAGGCAAGAAATTCGTTTTCAAATTTAGATCTTTTTTCTTGGGGGGGGGATCCCCAGACCCCCTGGAAGATTTGGTCCCCCCCTAATGTTGACTCCATGGCTACGGCGCACTGTACGTAGCCAACCGTGCTAGTCGGAGGGTGCGGGGGAAGGACAGCAAACTAAACACACACACAAAAACTGTTCTAAATTAATTAGTTTTCAATCTCTTTATTGTATGACTCCTCTGAACTTCTGTGCTCAGCGTTGTTTGTTGTTTCCGTTTTTTTATTGTGAATGTTTGTGAGCCGTGGCCATGATGGCGAGTGGCATGAGCAGCGAAAGTGCCTCCTCAGTGCTGATGTGCCAAAGTGGTCTTCTGCAGGCCTGGTCCGGTTGCCACCTTGGCCACAGAACAAACCGGAACGTATTTATAATTCAGTCTGTGGCCATAAACACTGCGCAAGTCACAGTGATAAAGTTCAACACAGTCCCAGTTCAAAATCTCGGTGCAAATCAATGTCTGCTATCTGAACACAGGTGCCATGTCCAGGACAAATGGTAATCCCCAATGTCTGGGCAGTAACTATAAAACACCCTAAGTGAAGATCTCTCTGAGCCGACACGAATTTAAATGGGAGTTCAGGGAATTTTGAATTAAAGAGTTGTTTATGCAGCTGCCATCTTGTGCGGTGCCACAGTCGAGCGAGCGTCGCCTCTCTGGCCGTACCCCTGACTCGGCGGTGGGGGGCGGGGGGGTAGAGAGAATGGGTTATGGGGGTGATTTGCTAGGATTGTGATCAGGGTGTGTGATTTTCCATAATACAGGTTTTTTTGGGGGGTTAGTTCGCGTAAATTAAAAAAAATGTGTCGTTAAACCCGCCACCACCCGACACAGCCAATTAGTAAGGGTTGTCACGTAAACAAAACATGCCAATTCGTCACTCGTACAGCACACCGGTGTGTGTTGGAGAGCCAGGCCACAACATTTACAATCTGAGTACGACGTTTCGCTAGTAATTACAACTAGCTTCATCAGGTGACAGCCAGATTTGTGAATTCCACACATTTATATATTGACGCGATCTAACCCAAAACACTTTTATCATGAATGATATTAGTCGCAAAAGCCTACGTGTTAAACCGACCTCTGTGTGTGATTGTGTTCAGGATCATCTATATTGAGGGTGCGGGGCCCGAAGCAAACCCGACCGTGTGGGCCCCCCAACGCCTTCAAACTAAACCGGAAGTATTACATCTGACACCACCGTGACGCCGTTGAAGCCTCCCCCTCCCCCAAAGCACGGGGCCCAGGGCGGTTGCCCGGATTCGCTGTACCGCCAGGAACGGCTGTGATTGTGATATTGAATGAAAAAAACTATATATACAATTTCCAGAACATGTGAATCATGTAGGGCAAGCGCTAGGATCTGCCTGTCACCTGTCAGGAGGGTGTGCATCTGCTTGGGCATGCACGCCGTGCTGCCGATCACGTCCGTCACCACCAGGCTGCACAAGAAGATGTGCAGGGGCTTGTGCAGGCCTGTGTACATCAGCATGAGCTTGTTTAAAAGGGGGGGGGGTCAATACTACACCTATGGGAGGAGGGAGGGCACAGAACAATCAGTGTTAACTTTGACCAAATGATAGAACGCTAAACGGAATGGGTCACGATGCGATCTGCGTTTGTCCTTCGCACATTCTGCTCTGGCTCTCACCCCCCCCACCCCAAGATAGGAGAATGTCATCTGAGAAGAGGAGGCTGCGTGTGTATGTTTAACTTCTTTCACACCGTAACGTAGCCAACCGTGATAATCGGACGTTCATGCGGCGCCCATCGCTCAGTTGTGGTCAGTTTTTAACAAGAATTTAGAAAGGGGGTCATCCCCCACCCCACGTCCAGCCCCCCTTAACATTACGAGGCTGGCGTAAGTGTGTGTGTATGTACACAATTTAACAGAATCGTACAGAATAGGCATTTTGCACGGTATTATTTCGTGATGAAAAACAAGACATTATAGATTAGAAGTTTTCGTGACTGCAAGGATCCATACTCTTTAGTTTTTTCGGTAAAGTCACGTAGGTGAAAACTAAATAAAATCAAAATAAAACAACTGAATTAAATCACGACGTGTCGGAAGCAACACAAGCATCCGTCATCAGGTGTGACTGCTCCAGCAAAATTACTGTAGCGTATGAAGAGAGCTATTTAGAGACACATGTTGATATAGGGTACTAGGGGGGGAGGAGCCAAGGGGTCGGGGGGAGCATGCTCCCACCCCCTAGTACTCCTAGTACCCTATGTAAACACGTGTCTCTAAATATCTTTCTTCATAGGCTAAAAAAATACATCTTTATTCACCCGATGAGGATAATTATACAATGCCCCATCAATGCAAGGACAACGCGCCCTCTCTCGGTGTCTAACTCGAGGAAGCGAACATTCCCTTCCTTTCGTTGCTCGGTCTGGGTTGCACCTGGAGAGCTCACATCCTTCTGGCTACGAGTTCAGCCAATCATCCCTCCGGGGTCGACACTGTGAGTAAACACTTCGCGGGCAAGTTAACAGCGGTTGTCCTCTGCCATGTGAATGTGGAATTTCCACCACTGGCGCAAGGCTGTAAATGGTAAATGAGCACCGCCCAAGTGCTGAAATTGAGCAGGAAATCACTTTAGATTTTGACAGCCGTGCTTGAGATGTTTGTTCTGATGCTTCACGTGATGGCCATGAGAATCAGAATCTTTATTTATCTTGGAGAAATCCGATGAGCTATGAAGCTCTTTTTTCCACAGATATCCAGTAGGGGCACGGGGTCAGAAAGTTACAACAACAAACAATACAAAAAACGATAGCAGCAAAGTATAGGAAAGATACGCACATCACTAAAAATAAATAAACTAAACCGAACCTACTTTTTTGTATTTTACCAGGTAAAGCCCACTGAGCTTTTAATTATTTTTCAGAAGCAACCTGGCCACAAATGATAGCTCAACGAAGTGGGCTTATCACGTGTAAATGTATAGTAGCCAAATACTCTAAACGCACCTTTATTATAAATGTGGAGCGAAAAACCGGAGGACCCGGAGTAAAACAATCCACACGATGACGGCGAGAGAGACACGCAAACTCCAAATACACAGCAGGCGTCAGGGTCAGGGTCAGGATCGAACACACGACTTCCTGCATACAAGGCGAGGAAGTTTACATCTCGCCACTGTGGCACTCCTTAAACAAGTAATAATCAATAAACCAATTATGTTCCACAATCAGAAAAAAAAACCTGTGGCTGAAGGTTATCAATGGCTGTATGCATGTATGTTGAACTTCTTTCGCACCGTACGTAGCCAACCGTGCTAATGGATGACGGAGATTTAGGACACCTGCAGCGACAGTTCTCGCGACCTATCGTGGCTCATTGACAAAGATTTATTCCACTTATAGCGATGCCGCCGTGGGCGTAGCGGTCAGCACACTGGACTTGCAATGCAGAGGTCGCTGGTTAGGCATCTCCCGGCGCGGGAGTTAAACCGATGAAGGAAGTTTCTTAAATCTCCCCCCGCGCCGGCGGTATGAATGGTGGTGGCACCACAGTTAGATCGGGTGTGGTGGTGTAAAGGGTCGGTGCAACCTCTTTTCCAAGACATATGTCCGGCATGGAGGAGTAGGCCAAGCATACCCTTGAGAGGGGCTCTCCAGATGTAATTATAGTGGAGACCCTTCCACCAGCATGAGCTTGAGACAGAAATTGCAGTGCAGCGCCTTGACCTTGATCTTACTGCACAACAGTGAGAATTCCAAAGCGGAGCAGTGCGAAGTCAGAAGCAAATTGTTGGAGTTTTTGGTGGTTGTTGTTGGTGGTGGTTGTTATTGGTGGTGGTTGCTGTTGTTGCTGCCAGTGTGGCCGCCGATCGTGTCGGTGTTGTGACTCGTGCGACAGTTGCCCGCTCAGCTTGCCCCGACCCGATGCTTTTTCGCTCCCTCCCTGCCCTCCCTCCCCACCCTGCCCTGCCTCCCTTCCTACCCACCCTGTCCCCCCTCCCTGCTCTCCCTCCCCACCCTGGCCCTGCCCTGCCTCCCTCCTCACCCTCCCTCCCTCCCTGCCCACCCTGCCCTGCCTCCATCCCTCCTCACCCTCCCTCCCTCCCACGCGCGCGCGACCGGGCACCAGGCAGGCGATGCCCCCCCGTCACCGCCCGGTCGCTACCTGCGCGTGGGCGGGGAGGAAGAGGAGGAAGCGGCCAATTAATTTCGTTAGCGCCTCATTAGCAGCAAGCGAAGCTCGCGGGCTCGCAAAACTGCCGGCGCTCGTCAGACGGCCACGCAACTCGGCACGGCGGTGAGGGTCCCCCCCCCTCGCCACCTCCTGCTACCCCCCACGGCCGCGTGTTCCCGCTCGACTCTCGAGAGCTCATGGAGCGTTTCGCATCCGTCGGGGACGCGGATAAGTCCCTCTTCGGCAGTGTGCGATGCCACTTTTAGCACGACCCGCGCGCCTCCTTTGTGTTGTTAACAACCGAGAGAGAGGAGAGCGAGCGACGGCTCTCCGCGCGTACCCTAGAAGGCGAAGGAGCAGCCCTGCAATGCCTCACTCGCGCCACTGTTGGTGGAAGGGCCTTCCGCTCGAGTGAGAGAGTTACAACGTAGCACTTGCAGAGAGAGACAGGCAGACAGACAGAGCGTGTATTTGGTCTACTCTTCCGCATTGGACAGACGCCTTGGAACAGGTGGGAGTAGCACACGCTTTACCCTACCGGGTGCAGCCTGGGATCCGCAGATTGGCTAACTGCGGTGAAACCCGCTTAGACGAGCGCCTAACGCCACAGGGATGATCTCTGTCATGAACAGGAATCATCTTCATTCATTCAATGTATTTTTTGAGTAGGAACTCGTCGCGACTAAAGATGACATCGCGATGCTTTATGAATTAAGACGCGTAAAAATATCAAAATGAGAAGTTATTCTAAAGGCAATGTTCAGCGAGCGTGCTGTATGTGGAGAGACAAAGACGAGACACAGAGCCCCCGTGTAGCTTTAACAGACTGTTGGGGAAAGTGCTGTTAGCGAGCACCTATAAAGACCGGCACGGCACTCGAGGGGGTGGCCAGCACCACGCCCGACCGCCTTTGTCTCCCTAGGGGCGATGTTTACACACCACACCAGGTACTCATTTGAGGCTGAGTCGACCTTGAGGAGGCCCCATGACCGGTTCAGATATTCGGGTTGCCGGGTTCATAGCGCAGCGCGTTAACCACTACACTACCGCTGCCCACTAGAGAATACACGAAACCAGACACACTGTTTTTAGAGTGCTCCGGGACTCTGCAACATTTTTTCAGTGACAATGAAGCAGAGGCGGGGTTCGAAACTCGTTTTTATTCACCACATGTACGTTCAAATTGTCACCCATGCGGAACTTGACAGCGTGGTGAAGTGGTGGTCAAATAACCCCCAATGACTGTCACGGCGTGCAGAGCGCTTCATCCAGCAGTGGGTCGACACGGGGCTGTAAATGAATGTATGTTGCTGATATCTCGAGCATGTGCCCTCTCCGCCAATTTCCATCCCACGTTTTTGGCGGCGCACGGGTGGAGACGCTGGCTCCTGTTGTTGTTCCATTCGTTAAAAAAACCCACCTCCGCAATCGTCCGTGCGAGAGATGCAATTCAATCAACGCGAACATGAAAGACGAAAAAAACTTAACACAGACGGGCAAAGACAATGACGACGATGATTTTTTTAGGGGGGGGGGGAGGTCCGCTGACGTCTCCGTATCGCCGCCGCAAGCCGCTGTCGCTTCACTCCTCCCGGTGTGGGGGCCGCCGGGCGTTCGCGCGGGGGAACGCGCACCGCGTGCGTCAGCCTGGGCACAGGGGGGTTACTTCAGCGCCCCCCCCTCCCACGTGAACTCCCCCCCGCCACACCTTGACAGTCTCTCCGCTAATGAGGCACCACGCGTGGGGTTGATGGGGAGGCCGGTGTCGAGGCGGGCTCGGGCACGAGTGGACTTGCTCGGAGCCCCCCAGCCACCCCCTGGCCTGTTGAGTGCCCCCCGTCCCCACCACGACTCCTCTCCCCAACGCAGCAACTATGACTTGAAATAACCTCGAGACAAACCCTGGGATTGCTGCCTTTTTTTCTCTCTCTTTCCACGAAGCTGCCAAAAAACCCTAATTACCGCTGCGGTCAGCCAGGCTTGGAACTTTGAGACCGCAGAAGGTGGCGAGATGTTAACGACTTCGCCAGGTATGAATAATGGCTGTACGTGTACGTTAAAGGCGATGTATTAATTATTGATGTCCTCTAAGCCTCTAAAGTTTTATGTTAAGGCTTTTGTCTCTACCATGCTATCGTTATGTAATCGTCCTTGCCTGACATGCAGGAGGTTGTGAGTTCGATCCCGACCCTGACACCTGTATATTTGGAGTTTGCATGTCTCTCTCCACGTGATGGTGTGGATTTTTTCTCCGGGTCCTCCCGGTTTTCCCCTCCACATTTAGAAACACGCGTTTCGAGTATTTGCCCGCTATACATTTCCACACGATAAGCTACTTCGTTGAGTTATGATTTGTGGCCGGGTCGCTTCTGCAAAACAGCTATACTGTATAGCTCAGTGCGCCTTACCTGATACAATAAAATCAGTTTAGTTTATAGTTTACTTTAGAAGGTCTTTCGACTGACATGGTAGTCCTTATTCATCAACATTCTGTGTTGATCGCCTCGCGATCCGCTTGAGTTGTTGCTCTGGAGACCGGGAGATCGTTGATCGATGTTCGGTAGCCGGGTTGATGATGGCGTTGGTCGTGATTTCTCACTGAGTACAGTGGGGGGCGCGCATGATGAAGGGTTTCCATCTTCCACCACCCGATGATCCTCTGCCTGTCAAGTTCATCACTCATTTCCTTCCCAGTGTGGCGCCGAATATTACCAGTTTCACCAATGTCCCCGTGTTTGTCCAGCACCACTCTGTCAGCTCTCGAGAACGTCACTGTCAATGTCGTTCTGTAAAAATAAATCTAAACTGGGCCCCTGAAAATTCCACTCTCGTCTCAAACTTCCCCTCATCTTGTAAACGTTGGAAAAAAACGTGAACGTCTCTCCATCTCTCCAAGCTCCTCTCCCTCCGCGGTACTCCACGATTGAGAATGGTCTGGTTTCAATGAAAAGCCATTCTACTGAAACTGCTCTCCTCCAAATGGTGAATTGTCTTCTTCTATGTTGACAGCATGGATCACTCTGATGCTTAGTTCTCTTATTGACACAATCCACAACTACAAAGTCATTGAACGTGTTCTTAACTATAACTATTTATAATAGACAACACAAAATAATACCTTGCGTCGATTGAGAGAATATAATTGACAATATTAATAAGCAAACATTTGTTTGAACATTTTTATCATTTCTGTCCCTCCACGTAAAGAAGAAATTTATTTTGCATATCCCACGAAGACCCCAAATCTAACAGGGTCATTGAGAGTCCTTGCCTCTAAACATCTGGCAGTAAAATACATCGGTTAAAACAAGCTTGACTCTGCTGATGTGTTCGAAACCCAGTCCATAGTTTATTTGTATTGAACGGAGTATATTAAGCAATTCATAAATTCATCGTAAAGTCCAGCTTTACTGCAAAGCAAGCCGTGCTTTGTAAAGTGAGATAATGTATGATACAACTCAATCGTAATAACATCTTAGCTGGTGGAGAAGCATCATGGTGATCCTATGAGTAACCTGTTCATGCCAGCGTTGGGGTCATCACCCGGGCATTACATGGACAGGCTGGGTGCTCCGATGGAGTTGGAGCGTACGATCGTTTTTTGAGTCGCGATCACGTCCCTTTGACTTGGTGCCAACAGAGCAGTCGTGTGGCTCAGACCGTGGGTCTGCAGTGGTGAACAACGAACCACACGGCAAGCATGCTCACACCTCCATAATAGAGGTTTTTTTGGGTTAGATCGCGTAAATATAAATGTGTCGTTAAACCCGGCACCACCCGACACAGCCAATTAGTAATGTTTGTCACATGTACATACATCCAAATTCGTTACCAGATCAGCGCACCAGTATGTTGGAGAGTAACGAAACGTCATGTTTCTGATCGTGTCCGCGAGCACAAGTCAGATCTGAAACACGGCAGAACTGATTCTTCGGCCGTTGCCGATAATTGCTACAACTCGGTGGGCTCTCATGAAATTGTATTTTCCGAGACCAAGGTGCTCTGCTAACCTCCTGGCTACCATCAAAGGTTTGTACACGAAGCCATACAAATATACAAACACAGACATAATTTCAACCGTGATGATGGTTACAAACTGAGTAATCATTGGAAAGATGTGATTAACCATGCAAAAAAGATTTAACTACACTTATTTGGACCATCTTATTTGACAGACAACTATTACAGGTTATTGATAGACAGCCAGGCTTGTTTTACCATGTTTAGTTGTTTCTTTTTTCACACTATTGTTATGTAGGCCAGGCTTAGTCACAAACTGTACCTCTCCATAACAAAGGCTCATCCTCTTAAGCCTCACCTTACCATATTAATAAAAAGTGTGCCGTACTTGGCCCTTCCCCCTCTCCAACCATTATATATACGGAGTGGTAGCTCTTGTAATCTCTCATTTACTTTATACAGCTGTCGTGGCTGTGACGGTTCCACCTGAAGACGGAAGCTTGTGTTGCCTTCGAAACGTCGTGATTTTTATTTTATTTTACTTTTATTAATTTTTATGTTTTACCTACGTGACTTTTCCGAAAAAACCTAAGAATATGAATCCTTGCAGTCACGAAAGCTTCAAATCTAGAATTAAACCCACAACGTTTTAAAATTCGAGTACGACGTTTCGCCAGTAATTATACTAGTAACGAATTGGCATGTTTTGTCTACGTGACAAACCTTACTAATTGGCTGCGTCGGGTGGTGGCGAGTTTAACAACACATTTAAATTTACGCGACCTAACCCCAAAAAACCTGTTTGATGGATAATATTGATTGCGAAAGCCTATGTGTTAAAATACTTACATATGAAAGGTTGCATTACATGCTACGTTGCTATGTTGTCAGTGCTTTTGAAGGAAGATTAAAGATATTCGTGCTTTCGCTTTTTCTGTTAGTCTGTCGGTCTGTCTGTAACGGGCGAGGGGGCAGGGTAACTCTCGTAAATGTGATCAAATATGAACTTTAGAACACCAGCGCACAAGTCTGTGCTATGAAGAAGGGCCATTGTCTGAAACTTCGCCTAAAACTTTTTTTTCTTTCAGGCAGTGTTGTTGACGAGCGTTTCGAGTTTTTGTTGTTTGTTGTTGGTTGTTATTTGTTGACTGTGCTCGTCCACCACTGCCAATGCAGCAATAACAACAACAACAACCGCCATTCGCCACTAAGTGGCGGTGACGTCACCACGACGCTTGTGCCAGGCCAGCAACACCATTATCACCCGCAGTCTAAAGTTGTGTTGCTATTTGGGACTGACCATAGCGAGTAGATGATGTAGGTTACCCGCGTCCTCCCCGGCAGAGCCGCTAGCAGGGCCGGGTCCCATTATCCTCATCGCGAGTTAAAACCACTTCCAAGGACTAAAGGCGTGTTGGAAATCGCTGCAGAAACCCATGCGTGTGCGTGGTTTTTGTTCCTTGGCACTGGAAGGATGGAGCTCTAGGCTAGTGGCGGGGGGCAGAGTGGGGGGCACGGGGAGGTCATCTGGAACAGAGGTGACATCCTCAGGCTGCCGCCTATCCCCTGTGCCCCCTTCCCGCCTCCTGCCGCCCCACGCAGTTAGTCTGCACGGCCCCTGAGACCCCCTAATTGGACACTCCATGGGGAATTAACGAACAAGTCGACCAGATGACTTTGATGCATTAAAGTGCACTATAACTAACTATTCATATTTTATTTTACCAGGTAAGGCCCACTGAGCTGAATAGCTCTTTTTCAGAAGCGACCTGGCCAAAAATGATAGCTCAACGAAGTGGCTAATCACGTGGGAAGGTATAGCAGTCAAATACTCTGAACGTGATGTTGATGATAAATGTGGAGGGAATAACCGGAGGTCCCGGAGAAAAATCCTCGCGACCATGGGGAGAACATGCAAACTCCAAATAGACTTAAGCCGTCAGGGTCGGGATCGAACCCACAACCTCCTGCATATCAGGCGAGGGAGATAGCATAACGATAACATGGTAGAGATAGAAGGCTTAACTTAAAACTTTACAGGCTTAGCGGATGTAAAAATCACATAGCCTTTAACATACATGTACAGCCATTATTAATTTAAAAAAATCAGATCGCGTGAGTAAAATGTGTGTCGTACACCCTCTACCACCCGATACGGACAATGAATAAGGTTATCACGTGATGAACAACCGAGCCAAAGAGAATTCTGCTTCAGCATCACCACCGGTATGCTGTGGGAGACCAATACACGCACACATTTAATAATTAGGTACGACGGGTCGTTACAACGTGCATCACCAGGAGGTTGAATTGTACGTTAGTTCGCGTGACAAGTCTATCCATTTGCTGTGTCGGGTGGAGGAGGGTGAACGACAAAATACATTTTACTCAAGTGATCTGACCCACACCCCTCCCACCCCGCACCCAAAAAATATGAATAATTATCAATCATAATATTGGTCGCAAAATGCTGCATACACGTGCCATCATGAACAAACGGCGCTTTTGGTCATCCATTGCCGGCCTGCGACTCCACGAGCACGCCCGACCCCTGCTGGGTGGCCAGGTGGGAAATTTGACCCCCAAATCCCCGCCACAGCTCTGGCGGGCGGGCTGCAGGTGGCGGTAACGACGGCGATTGAACAGCGGCGAAGGCAGAGACCACACACAACGCCCAACCGGCGGAGTCGGGCAGTTGTCCGCCACTAGGGAGAGAGAGAGAGCCCCATCGCTGGCGTTAAGCGTCAATGATTAAGGCAGCGGCCAAATTAAATCTAGCGGTGGCCAGATGTTAACTACCTCATCTGGTATACCGGAGGTCGTGGGCTCGATCCCGAACCTGTACACCTGTTGTATATGTGGAGTTTGCGGTGTCTCTATCTCTTCCCGTGGTCGCGTGGATTTTTCTCCAGGTCATCCGGATTTCTCTCCACATTTAGAATCAACATCACGCGGTTCAATAATTTGGCTGCTGCTTTAAATGTCCACGTGATGAGCCACTTCGTTGAGCTGTCATTTGTGAAGGCCAGGTCGCTTCAGAAATAGAGCTCCGTAGGCATTACCTTGTAAAATAAAAAAGTAAAGTTTTTAGTGTATTCGCCAACCGCCTCTTGTCTTTCAGTGTAATTGGAAGCAAGCGTCACTCCATGCCACACAACGACGCGAACTCTCTCTCTCCCATGAAAACCTCTCGTCATAGCTAGCAGACCTGGATATTAGCATATCGATTCTGAAGAAACTAAACAATTTTTTTTGTTTTACCAGGTAAGGCCTATTTTTTGTAGGTCTTTTTCAGAAGCGACCCGGCCACAAATGATAGCTCAACGAAGTGGCTCGTCACGTGGAAATGTATAGCAGCCAAATACTCGAAACGCGTGATCTTGATTCTAGGTGTGTAAGGAAAACCCGGAGGATCCGGAGAAAACTCACACGACCACGGGGAGAGAGACACGCAAACTCCAAATACAGCAGGCGTCAGGGTCAGGATCGAACTCACGACCTCCTGTATACCAGGCGAGGTAGCTAACATGTTGCTGCTGACATCGTTCGCAAGAAAGAAGAATTGTCGATGTTTCAGAACCACAAGTCATTAGGAGGTTATGTGCACCGCTATTCTTACTGGCATCTCCGATTAGCACGGTGGGTTACGTACGGTGCGAAAGAAGTTCAACTTAAATACATACACGAATCCGTGGTCGACATGGAAATGTATTAGTGCCGGTCTGAACCTATCCGACTTGCAGCCTAATATTCACCATCCTTGAAATAAATACTCGCCTTGCTTTAGGTTTAAAGCGTTGTGAGAAGTGCTCGTATGCTATACGCTGTAAGGATATTGAACTTCTTTTGCACCGTACGTAGCCAACCGTGCTAATCGGAGTGCGATAATCGGAGTGCGATTAGCACAGTTAGGTATTCTGACAAGTGCCAGTATGGCAAACTGTGGTGTACCAGATCATTTCGACCACTGACGTTATATACATATAAATGTATATAAAGACAAATATTACCTGTATAGCCTTAACATACTTTTTGAGGCAAGTGCTGTTAGCGAGCACGGCACACGAGGGATGAGTGGCCACCACCACGCCCGGCCGCCTTTGTCTCTCCAGTGGCGATGTTTACTACACATCGCACCAGGTACTCATTTGAGGCTGAGTCGACCTAGGGGAGGCCCAGGAGCGATTCAGATAATCGTCACTGGTGTTGGCCGTGAGCGGGAATCGAACTCGGGTCGCCAGATTCTTAGCGCAGCACTCTAACCCTAGCACCACCGCTCTCCACACACACATTTAAACACACACACACACCTGGTAACTTGAGTAAAGTTTATTGTGCACGTCCTAATTGCTAATATATCTACATGTTTATGTCTGTGATTGTATGTGAGGGTCATGCCGTGACTTCACTTTTACTCACTGGAACAGTCAATGCTCATCTATTGTAGAGACAACTGTCGTCTATTGCTAAGATGAATCATCATCATGTCACGATTCACCTTAGTCTATTGCTAAGATAAATCATCATCATCATCATGTGACGATCCACCTTAGTCTATTGCTAAGATGAATCATCATCATATCATGTGACGATCCACATCAGTATATTGCTAAGATGAATCATCATCATGTGTTGATCCACTTTAGTCTATTGCTAAGGGGAATCGTCATAATGGGATGTTGTTTTATTGTCACTAATAGGCTGTCTGGAAACGATGGTCTTCACGTAAGATGGTGACGATTTATATTTTTCAATTTTGGGTCTGTATTTCTGCTGTTACAAAAACAAGATGATTCAAAACCAACTCACGGCTTACGAGTCCGTTATACGTGGTATATACAGCATACTACTTGTCGGAGAGACATTTAAGCAAGACACAAACTACGTCTTAAATTTATCTTAATTAACATCATGGACTGTAACAAGAGAAGCATTTAACACATTTGTAACTGAAGTGCTCGGGGGGCATCAATAGAGACATTTGCACAGTCCCCATTCCGACATGACAAAGATATTTAATAACATATATACATACAACAACAACAGTAAGACGTAGTAGGGATTCACAGGCAAAATTATGATTCACCATTTTTTTTAATCATTATCGGCGAGGGAACGTGACGACGACCTGACCAAGTGTGTGTCGTCAAAGCCCTCCGCCACCCGAGGCAGCGAAACAACTTCTTGGTTCTTTCGGTAAAGTCACGTAGAAGGTAAATAATAAAATAATAAAAATAAAACATAATAAAATAATTCTCACGACGTTTCGGCCACAACGCAAGTAGCCGTCCTCAGGTGAAAAATTAAACACCACCAAGCTTGGAGCATATATTTAAGCTGGGTTGGAGGGGGAAGAAGAGCGCCTTGACAAAATAATTTGCATATCAAGATGAATTTAGCATATTTATGGGAAATGCGTAAATGAGCGACGAACCAAGCAAGCTCCGATTGTCACCGTCGCTTCAGCCCAACTTACCGGCGGTTGAGTTGAAACGATTTCTCACAAACCTCTCTTACCGCCACATTTCGGGAGTGAGAGTTGCCCATGAACTCGCACAGCATCGTCTATGCACACGGTGTTAAGTTCGTTGTCCTTCGCACGGCACTTCCGATTGGCACGATTGGCTAAATACGGTGCGAAAGAAGGTCAACATATATATGTAATGACGCTTCACGCAAATAACTTGGGCCAGGGATGACACGCAATAGCGACGACGCGAAGACAGCGACGACCCCGATCCCACGGCATCCCCTCTCATCTCCTTTCATCCCCGGCGTGGCCCTCACTCCGCCCCTGGCCACGCCCCCTTTCTGGAACTCTCTCGCCTGTTCCCGAACGTCCCTGGCGATTCCCCGTTGTGACAACTCGCCCTCTATTATTTATCAACCCTGTAATTTCCGCTCGTGACCGCTAGTCCACGCACTGTCTTTGCACCCACACTGTCTCCACACACATACTGTCTCCACCCACGCACTGTCTCTACACATACATGCATACATACGTGTCCATGAATGCTAGATATATGTGTGATATGATGTTTCAGATGACCACAGTCGCATACTGGAGAGTTTTTAATTTTCCACTTGTGGATCAGGTATCTGCCTCTGCCAGAGATGAGGATCAGTTGTTTCCTTAAGAGATTGCTCTTCTGTGACTCGAAGAGAGCCGTGCGGACGAGGTAGACGATTGAGAACGGAAGCTCCATGCTCTCTCTCGGCGTTAGAAGCCTCTCACACGGTACAGGTGATCATATTCAGCCTGTGCCTGCCCTTGTACACATTCATAGTAATAGCCAATGTGCAACCATCATCACTATGATGAACCACAGCCGCCTTCTTTCCAACCACAGCTACCACAATCATCACACGCATAACCACATCATCGCCACCACCACCACCATCACCACCCGGTGAAACTTAAAGACAAAACTTTTTTTCACATCTCAAATAGGATCCTGTCCGTGGTATTACTGGATTTAGTGTTAGGTTTATTTTGACACAACAAACACATTGGGCAATAAATTACGTAAACAAATGTGTTTTTTTTAGCAATTCGCCGGTTGAGCTCAAGCAGTACTATCTAGCGCGTCAAACGCCTATACACCACGCAACAATGTAACGTTTTTAGCTACGTTGGGTGGTGGTGCGAGTGGGCCTTCACGACACAAATCTAGTCAAATAGTTTCGTCACATGGCTTAACCCAAACATCTAAAAACGAATGGCCGTAGTTGTAAGTGCCACTATTTGACACCGCCGCCTTTATTTCACGGCCATGTTTGCACGGCTCTCCGATGTGGATTTGCGGGTCAAGGTGGTTGGTGAGCCACGCGATCGCTTTCGAAGTTGGCATCAGTGGAGCGTCGTCGCTGCGACGACCCCCTCCTTCGTGTTCGTGAATTGGGCATCCTCATCTTATCTTGCTGTAACTCACACAGCGCCTTCGCAAAGGGGCTTAAGAAAAAAGCACGAGCCATTTGCACGGCATAATAGTGTGACGAGATGAGTGGTTACGTGAGCAATTGAGTCGCTTCATGTTCCACGGTCTGTTCCGAGTGACCATAGTCTCTGCACACAGGAAATTTTTGTAACATTTATTTTCAATTTGAGTTCTACTGAAGGAACACCCTCGACGTCCGTTATTGACCTTGTCTCTTTAGCCTCCTCCTGGCCGCTCTCTTCCTCTCGAAGTCTTTAGTAGCCCGATCGTTGAGATGTTTATTATTCACTGCCGAGATTGTGCTAAACATATCGCTTAAGGCTCCGATCACTTGGGGTGCAGTAGGTGATTGTTTTGGATAAAGTCAGTTATTTGTATTTCTGGTAGCTTTCAAACATTTCGATCAAGGGTGGAGGGGGTGGGTAGATAACATCGAAATCGGCGGGCAGTTATTTGGGTCATATAGCGGCACCTCCTTTACGAAAGCGGGTGCACGATTCCTGGATTGAGAGGTTCAACATGCGGGAGATGTGTTCAAGCAATGAGGGCTGAAGGACAAGGTCAGGGAGATCCTCGCCACCATCTGAGGATGAGGGTTTTTTTGTATTGAACCTATTGCATGTCCGACGGGTTATATTGCGGGAGGACACGGGGCAGAAGGGGGGGGGGCTGAAAGCTCTGGGCTCGTGACTCTACTATCCCTTGTGGGGAAGATGATGTGAGGTCTTTAGTCGAGTGAGCACGGCAGCGACGTCCGAGGCAAATATTGCTTTAAGATCAAATATGGAAGCATCAGTGGCGGCTTTTGGGGACATATGGGAGACTGGAAATGGTATGGTGGGTCTTCCAGGTTTTGCTGACGATATGGGCTGCAGGTGCGACGTGCGACTTGAAGCTACTAACGATGTCAGTTTCGTCGGACTGGTGGGTAACATCGAATAAAAAAGCTCAGGCGGGTAGACCGTTGTTCTCGTTTTTACCTTCAAGAGTTTGTGTCGTTTTCCACAAAAGGACGAGGGTCAATCGTTGGAGTCGTGTAAGGTATCTTGGGCAGCCCACTGGACCTGCTATCCGGAAGTTGCCGGTTCGATTCCATCTCTCGGCACGGGGGTTGAAGCAATGGAGTCAATTTTCTAAAAAAAAAACACCACCCCTCCCACCCCCCCACCCCAGAATTCTAAATGGGCACGCCGGAGTAAGTCAGTCAGTCGGCAGGTCGCGTACGGTGGGGTAAAATGTGGTTACTCCGATCTCTATCAAGACATCTGGGTAGCGTGCAAGAGTAGACAATGATAGCCTCTAGGAGGGCGCGCTCGTGGAGTTCTTTCTGCCAGCATCAGTGGCATGGGGAAAGCAATTGCACGGCTGCGCCTGCTATGGACAATAACTGTCGCCCACGTTATCCTTTAGGGTGTCGTTTCTGTCGTAGCGTTATCTCTGTGCACATGTGCGGCCATTGTCACTGCAAAGACCGCCGAGCGGTACGCTGCAGTGTCGAAGCTCGTGGTTTACTTATGCCTGGGTCAACTGTCCAGCAGCAGCAGCAACAACAACAGCATTAGTAGAAGCAGCAGCATCAGTCGAAACCTTGGCATTTCTTGACGCGAAGAACTTCGGGAAGAACACCTTGACCATCGCCTTCCTGAGTTCGCCCATGCGCACGCAGTATATGAGCACGTTCGCCACGGGCATCACCAGGATGGCGAGCTCCACGATGGAGCGGGTGTTGCGCGTCTGCACGCTGCGGTCGTCCTTCGTGAAGCGCCCGATGAGGAAGACCATGAACACGGACAGAAAAAACATGAAGAGGGCGAGGAAGTGCGTGACGAAGGTGTGCAGAGCCTTGCGCCGGAACTCGCTCGACCGCCTCTTCCTGCACTCCGTGAGGATCCTGAGGTAGGTGAAGGCGATGAGGCACATGGAGGGACCGTTGTAGAACACCACGAGTGCTGAGCCGAGCGAGGTGTTGGTGCGAGTGTCCGAGGTGGCGTGAACCACGATCCCCGTGTTGTCGCAGAAGATGCCTTGAATCTGCTTCTTGTCGTCGGCGAACGTCATCGGGATGATGAGCGCGTTCAGAGCCAGCAGGACGATGACCGTGAGTGTCCATATGACCACGACCAGCGCCACCGACCGCCTGTTGGTCACAACTGAGTGGTAATGCAGCGGGGTGCAGATCGCGACGTACCGGTCAAAGGCCATGACGGCCAGCGTGAGCACCTCCATGGAGGCGAAGGAGTGAACGCAGAACGCCTGCACGACGCAGGCCGCCTTGGAGATCCCCGTGTCGCCCGTCACCAGGATATGCAGCTGCTTGGGCACACTGCACGTGCAGCCGATGATGTCCACGATGGAGAGGTTCCACAGGAGGATGTGCATCGGTTTGTGGAGCTCCTGGGAGACCGCAATGGTGATGGCCACGAGCCCGTTGCCCAGGACCGCGAAGGCATAGATCATCAGCAGCACGACGAAGATGAGCACCTTGATGTGCTCGGGATACTCGAAGGTGGCCAGAAAGAATCCGTCGCTCGTGCTTTCGTTCCTCATTGCTCATCCGGCGCCGAAGACGATTTTTTTTAATTCGCTTTACTTCTAGAAATCTTCTGGGTTTTTTTTTTGTTAGAAGGAAACAAGGAACACGGAGAGTTATGGGAAAGAAAAGAAACAAGCCACAGAGTAATGGTTCATCATCATCAGATAGTCCCGTAGGTGTCCACTGCACGTTTCGTCATTTGCCTCCACTTTCGTCTGTCGTTG
The DNA here is from genome assembly GCF_964198595.1 of Lampetra fluviatilis. NCBI lineage: Eukaryota > Metazoa > Chordata > Hyperoartia > Petromyzontiformes > Petromyzontidae > Lampetra > Lampetra fluviatilis. The sequence continues at coordinate 2,395,050 of NC_136325.1, read as the reverse complement.
TGCCAATATGCTCAAGTTGTGGCCACAACTTTTTGGCACCAATATCTCATATTGTTGTCCATTACAATGAATAATACAATTAAATTGAACAAGAATCAGAATCCATATTAATTATGTATTTAATTTGTTGTGTACTCGCGTGTTTCCCTTTTACGTGTGTGTGTGTGTTTGTTTACGTGCTGTGTGTAGCTGAAAGGTACGTATGCAAAATAAGAATCGGTTTTACCCTTTCTGGCAATAAAACAGATGTTAAGATGTTCAACCACTAAATAAAAACCTTTTGCAAGGAATCAAGTCTGCATTTACCCACACGTACTTGTGGTGAACATGCAAACACACACGCTCTGATAATATATGCATTGTCTTTGAAACCGATTGGCCTAATACAGATAATGTATGTTAAATCAGATCATGTTTGCTTGAATGTTCACCAAAAGCACGTGTGGTTCATGCGTACTTTATTCCTTGCAAAAGGTTTCTAGGGTAAAACCTATTTTTTTTTCATACTTTGATAACTGGCAAAAAAATGTATCTCATGATGTAGCTGCTCATCCCGAGCTATAAATGCTCTAATACGTGTGGCATTGTCTTTGTGCTGTTCGCCTTTTGGTGTTCTCTCGTCTGACACTGGTGAGACTAGGCCCTAAAAAAGACTGTCTCTGGTGTCGGCCAATCAGTAAAAAAAATGCAGCATATATTATCAGACCACGTTTTGTTTGCATGTTCACCACAAGTACGTGTGGTTAATGCACACTTGATTCCTTGCAAAAGGCATCTATTTGGTGTTCGAACATCCTAACACCTGTTTTTTTTACCAGAAAGGGTATAACCTATTCCTACTTTTTCATACATTGATACTGGCAAAAAGCTATCCCATTACGGTGCGTGTTCGTGCTGCTGCCTGTATTCTTGTCCGTGTACTATGACCAGTGTGTCCATTGATGTCAACACTCACCCATCAATCGTTTAAACACTGCTACTCGCTGCTATTCCTCCACACGACAACATCGATGTCTATGTTGTTGCATAAAGCAACAGCTGGTGTTCATTTGTAACATCAAATACAGCATTCGAACATGCAGATATAAAAATAGATGTAAAAGAATGGACATTTTTTTTAGGAATGAATACAAAAATGCAACCTGAACAAAACGAAATGTGTACAACTTTACATTGAATTAAAAAGAGACAATCTATCAGATGAGCGAGTGAGTTAGAGCGCTGCGCCTGCATAATCGAAGACCTTGGTTCGAATCCCGGGTGTTTCTCAAGTGCGGTGAGATCATGGACTCAGCCCGATCACCAATGACTGCAACATAAAAAAAACACCGTCACGTTACATTTTGTAGTGCACTTAGTTTGAACAAATCATAACTTTGTTTATACTCGAGAAATCCGATGAGCTGTGAATGTATTTTTTACAGATGTCCAGTCGTGGCGGTCATAAAGCTACAACAACAATACACAAACGCGATAGGAGTGCAAAGTATAGGAAAGGTAAGCAAATCACTAAGAATACACAATTTTATCTTACCAGGTAAAGGGCACTGAGCTATTAGCTTTGTTTTCAGCAGCGACCTGCCGACAAATGATAGCTCAACGAAGTGGCTCGTTATATATAATAATCTAAATTAACTAACAGCATGTTTTCAAATTTGAAGGAAAAAACTGGACGACTCGGAGAAGCGACACGCGAACTCCAAAAATACAGCAGGCGTCAGGGTCAGGATCGATTCCCCGACTTCCTGCATACCAGGCGAGGCGGATAACATCTCGACACCGTGAGAATAAACAAAAAATGTAACCGGATTTTAAAATAGTTGACAACCACTCTGAAGATATCACAGCGAAACTGCATCAGCACTGTCGTCTATATCTCTCGAGCAGCTGATTTCATTGTAGAGCAACAGGTGGTCCGGAAACAATGAGGTTTTCGGGGCGAACAGAGCCATTCATTACTTCTGAGGTAACTGCATGGGTAGTCGGCATCAAGGCCGTAGCCATTGAGTCAACATTGGGGGGGACCAAATCTTCCAGGGTGTCTGGGGGCCCCCCCCCCAGATAAAAATATAAAATTTAAAACGAATTTCCTGCCATTTCCTGCCTCAAATATAAAAAAAATCACTTAACACATTTATGTTTTACAATAATGTCTAATAGTGTATTTTTTTACATTGCTCTGTTTTTTTATTTTTTACCTTTTCTTGTTCCATTGTATGTAATGGCAGAAATTAGGGATTAATAAAGTACAACCACAACCACAATCATATAAACAGAAATCTATTTTATAGCAATATATTGGTCGGTATGCGCAGAGGCTCCAAAATCGTTGAGTCAGCCGGTGCGCGCGCGCTCTTACCGGGCGGGCGTTAAGTTGTTACCCTCGTGACGCCGTGGGCATGGCGTGGCACCACCGCGTTTATAAGAAGGGTGGTGGCGGTGGGTGCTGAGCGCGTCACGCGTGAGCCAGGTGGGTGGTGGGTGAACGCCGGCCCTGTGGGGAGGGGGGCACTCGAAACTACCCACCCCAGGTGCCGTGCCAGCAAGGGCGGGGTGGCTGCCCCCAGGAGCCCCTCCCCCGACGGTGGAGGGGGAAGAGGGCGATGCCTTGTGGCTCATACATACATTGTTTTTGGGGGGGGGAGAAGACGGGGGGCGAAGAGGAAACTCCGGGGGGGTTGTGGGCACGGATGGCATATTTTTCCCCTGGGTGGCAAAATGCCGTACTCCGGCTCTGCTTGGCACCGGGCACGCTTCTCCCAGACCATCCTTCCCCAACCCGCAACTCCGATGGGTTCAACGTAAATACGCGCACACATCAGCATGTACACACCTCTCGTGGATCCACCAGTGTGGTCCGCTGTGGTGCACGCGCGTGGTCGTGAAAGCTCGAACCGAGCACGGGGCGCGGAGAAGGTTGGCACGGGGTGGCTTACAATCCCCCGATTAATTCCCATCCCCACGTGGCTTCGTCTCCTTGGCGTTGTTAAAGCACCTGGGTCTTGGGTCGAAGTCGAGACAAGTCGGCGAAGGTCAGAAACCACCGATGGCAGAGGGCGGTTATCCAGCGCTGCGGATGGAGGCAGCCAGGGTTGGTGGATCACCGCGCACGTTGTGAAACCCCCGTTCCCGCGGGCGTAGAGAACGAGCGGGTACGCCCATTGACACCATGGGAAACTTCGCAATGGTTAGACCACTTGGTCATTTTTGTTTACTTTGTTTACGATTCATTTCACACGACAGGGCGAGCAGGTCAGAGCGAAAGTGAGTCCCTGCTCATATTCAGCATTGAAGCGGCACTCCGTCTCCCATTCACAGCCCTGAGCCGCTTGTGGAAATTCCACATTCCTATGACGGGGGTCAATCTGTATATATGTCGACGGCCGTTGACTCTCCTACAAAGCGGTTGCTCGCAATTTGGCGAGCAACCACTTTGTGTGCGTGTACAGATACAGACGTGTGTGTGTGTGCGTGTACAGATGTACACGTGTGTATGTATGTATTACTGGTAGGAACCTCCTGGTTACACCAGCGCACAGGGGTTTATTGTGTCCGTCCGTCGTGCAGGGAGAAGCTGGGTGGGGAGGGTGGGGCTGGGTGGGGAGAGGAGGGTGGGGAGGGGCTGGGTGGGGAGGGTGGGGCTGGGTGAGGAGGGGAGGGTGGGGAGGGGCTGGGTGGTGAGGGTGGGGCTGGGCGGGGAGGGGCTGGTCACCCCGTGGTGCCCTTATAAAACTCAACGTTTAACCTACTCACGCCGGCTTGTACCCACCCTCACAGTCGGGCATATTTGTGGAATACACCACGCCGCCGTTGACCTTGGCCATTGACCTTGGCCATTGACCGAGCAACCCAACGTTACTGCCAGCTCCCTCCGCAGGAACGTGTTTGTTCGTGTCCCGAGTAGCTTGAACAGTAACGTGTGAGTGCTGTCTGGGGAGCGGTAGTGTAGCGGTTAGCGCACTGCGCAATGAACCCATCCACCCGAGTTCGATTCCCGCTCAAGGCAAAACACCAGTGACGATTATTTGAACCGGTCCTGGGCCTCCCCTAGGTTGACTCAGCCTCAAATAAGTACCTGGTTGTAGTGTGTAAATATCACCACTGGGGAGACAAAGGCGACCGGGCGTGGTGCTTGGCCACCCAACCCACCCCCTCATGTACCGTTCCGGCCTTCGAAGGTGCTACTCGCTGACAGCACTTGCCCTCAAAGGTCTGTTCAGGCTATACGAGGGGATCTTTGACTTTGTATTTGTGCTTGTAGCGAGTAGGATGGAACGGTAGCGAGTGAGTGTTGCCTGCATGCGTCCTCTGTGCAGTGTGAAAGCCGCGCGCGCGGCACTCCGTTGTGAACGTGCACGCCATCTGGCTCATCACGGCTGCGTGGATGGAGCCGCTTCTCTCTGCCGCCGTGGTGCACAGGAGTTTGGGGGTGGGTGGGGGTCACCAATCTCCCGTCGCGGCAGTTGAGAATATAACGGTGCAGATTTTTTAGTGTAGCGTCTCCCGTTGTACAGAATGGTTGCACCACGGTCGATCGGCAGGTTGCGCGTGGTGGGGTAAAGTGTGGGTGACGCCACCTCTCTCCAAAACGACTATCGTCAGCGTATCCTCGAGAGCATGTATATGGCAGACGACAACAACACATTCTGACTTCAATAAACAAAATAGGTGATGGAATAAACTGCGTCTATTGCCCCCCCCCCCATTCGTTGTTATTTAACAACAGTTTTACTGGTGTACATTTTGCTGTCACCAAGAAATTGCATAGTGACCCATTCCCTGCCATATTCAATCATCTTTATGTTAACTTGCCCGCAAGGGAGAAGCCAAAGAGCCACAGTTTGCCGACCCCTCCTTGAGAGGGGCTGTCCTAGAGCACCCCCCCCTCCCCGAGTGAAGGCGCATTGCGTCAGCAGTGGCGTGATCGAGCAATCTTTGGGCTGCGTCTCCACGATTCACCATCGCCTCAGCTCGAACTTGAATCGTCGGGCCGTAACGGCAGTCCGGGCATCGCGCGTCTCTGGCTCTGCTTCGTGAACCCACGAGGGGTGGGCGAGCGAGCGAGTGGAGCAAGAGAGAGTGAGGAAGCGGTTGCGCAGTAGCCGAGTCCGCAGTTAAAGATGTACCCCCCTCGCGGATTCGTCCTTTAAAAATAACGCCGTGCAACTGGGACGAGGCTGCAGCGGCAGGCGGCTGTCTTGAAGGAGCTTATAATAGAGCGCTGTATTCCCCGCTCGCCGACAGTGGGTCTGCTACGACTGCGGGGGAACTGCGTTAATTGCTCAAGGAGGCCCTCGCTCGCTATGTGTGAGAGAGAGAGAGTTAAGAGAGAGGAGAGAGAGGAGAGTTAAGAGACTTGACTTTAAAATAACTTTTATTGCAGCCAGCAGCAAAAGCACTGGAGGCGATTTCGATATGAAATACAGTCACCAGCAAAACAAATGAAAATTAACGCTACAAATCCACGCGCTGTGGCGCTAAAAGCACCGTGCACAATATGAAAGAAAAGTCACGTGGTTGTGGTGGTCATCGCGCACGCCACGGTGACGAGCGAGCGCTTCAGAAGGTGAACACGAGGGTGCCGTCCACGGTGGTACAGAGGGCTTTTCCAGCTCCCCAGCGTTCAAAGAAGACGTGCACATCACCGACATGTGTGTAGTATGCGTGCTCTAGCCAGAGCCATGCCTTAAGCAGGCGTCTGAACACTGGAAGCACAGAGTAGCCGTCAGTGTCACCTTCCAGCATCTTTTTTCTCGTTCTGTACACCGCCATCTTCGCCTGAGCACAGGCGAAGTCATGGCGCTTGTTAGCCAGGTAAGGCACCACCCCATATACGAAGCTGCTGTTGTAGAAGGGTACCCCCAGTTTCCTGAAGATGTCCCCCAAAAGGCGGAACATTGGTTTGAGCCGCTGGCAGTGTAAGTGTAGTGCTCGTACCGACGCGACAGCTTCTTTGTCTTTCCTCGGTTCTTTTTTCAATCATATAGTTCCACATCTCTCCCGTCGACACCGCTCAATGTTCCTCCGTACACTCTAACCCACAACTCCCTGTCAACATCACTCAATGTCCCTCGCTCGCTGCGCTCCGCCGGCGTCGCTCGCGCTCCTCTGCTCCTCCCGTGACTCTCCTCTCCGCTCTCTCTCTCTCCAGCTCGGTTGCTCTTTATTAACTCCGTCGTAACTCTCCGTCGTCTCTCTCTCCACTGATGCTTCCGTTACTCCGCTGCTACCCTACGCTGTACTCACTCTATCCACTGCTACCCTATACTGTACTCTCTCTATCCACTACCTCATGCTGTACTCTCTCTATCCACTGCTATCTTATACTGTACTCTATCCACTGGTACCCTATGCTATACTCACTTTATCCGCTGCTCCATCTCTCCATCTGTTCGTCTCTCGTCCCAGGCACCAACTCCCGTTTCACTGCACCATCTCACCCTTTATCCCCGAACCAATTACCCTTAATTAATTAGGTCATCCCCCGCGACGCCACTCGCCCCCAGCCCCCGGTGCCACGTGGCGTTGTTGTTCCAGACACGCCGGCGACAATGTCAGACAACAGTCCCTCTCATCCAATCAGCGCCCTGCGTCCTCAATTACCCCCGGCCACCTGCGGCCCCCTTAACTATCACGCCACCTTAATTTGTACAACAATGGCTAGCCAATCAGCGCCCTGTGTTCTCGTTCAGCCTCACTGTCCGCCACGTGCGCGCATATCGACCCAGCGCGTGACGCTTGTTTCAAGCCTACATAAGTACTGGTGGGGCAGATCCTCCCTGGCACCGCAGGAAATGCACAAGTCTGTTACCCCTGGCGAGATTCGGCTGAGCCACATGGCCGTTGGCAACGTGCAGTGTGCCAACCTCCACTTGAGGTTACCGCAGCGTTTGGCTACGGGAGACTTGTACATTTGTTTCCACTTAGGGATGCCTGCAATGAGGGGAGAGAAATGGTCTCTCCATTTGGTGTCCGGTAGGTCGGCTAGGTCCCAGGAATGCAGCGCCTTTACACAGCACGTGTAGAGCACTGTGTGGGGCACTCTTGAGGGGCACGTTTCTGCAGCCTCGGAGCTTCAGTAGCTTGCCGGAGTCGCTGTGGCCGGGGGGCTGCACGCAGGAGAAGCACAACTCCAGGAAAGAAGAAGAGGGGGGAGGGGAGGGCCGCCACCATCCTCCGGTGCCTCCAGCTTCAGGCGCAGCTCCTTCATGGCGCGGAGCACGTCCCGCAGCAGCTTCTCCCCAGCGAGCATGGAGCGGAGCCCTGCGGTGTTGGCGATCTCAGCTGCGGTCTTCCACTTGGGCTGGTGGGCCTGCACTAGGTGGAATACTGTCCACAGCCCTGCTGATGTGAGGCGATGAGCCAGGGTCCTCTCTACTCTGATTCCCTGGAAAAGGCCGGTGCAGAACAAGGGCTCGTTCAGGAACTGTGCAAGGTCGTAGGGCGCGCGCGTTCTGCTCCACTCGAAACTCCGTCATGCGTCCAAGAGGCTCTGGTGATAACCTGGCAGCCTCGTGTAGTCGACCAGGCTCAGGTCCATCAGGAAGAGCTCCTTTCCATACCCCAGGCACCCCCCTGCATTCCTCAGCAGGGCAAGGGCCGGCGACTTCCAGAGTAGCTCCTCCCGGTCGTACAGCAGCCATCTGACTGCCATGAGCCTGAAACTTATGACCCTGGCGGCGACGTCCACCAGACTTTGGCTACCCTCGCCCACCAGCAGGCAGAAAACGCCTGGCCTGAGCCAGTGCTTTCCATGCCAGACACTGCAACGCCTGGCAGAGCGCGGAGACGTCAGGTGCGCCATTGAGGACGACGCATATGTCGTCCGTGTAAGCCGAGAGCTTGATGACCGCGTTTTCAGGTCCCGGAACTTTAAGGCCAGACAGATTTCGTCTCAGGTGGCATAGCAGTGGCTCAATGGACAGGGTGTACAGCAGCCCCGAGAGGGGGCATCCCTGTCTGACCCCCCTCGTCACAGGGAAAGGGGCGCCGCGCTGCTGGTTTATCTTCAAGAGGCTGGATGTGCCCGTGTACAGGAGCCTAATGTGCAAGATAAAGGCCTGGCCGAAGCTGAGCGACATTAGGAGTTTGTCCAAGTACTCGTGGCTCACCCTGTCAAATGCCTTCTCCTGATCTAAGAAGAGGAGGCCTAAGTCCATGTTGTGCGCTTCTGCAAGGGAGATTATGTCTCTGACCGTACCGATGTTGTCATATATGCACCGTCCGGGGATGCAATACGACTATTCCGGCAGGATCAGCTGACCCAGCACTGTCTTGAGACAGTTTTCCAGCACCTTGGAGAAAATTTTGTAGTCAGCGCACAAGAGGGACACAGGTCGCCAGTTCTCGATGAGGCGCAGGTTCCCCTTCCTGGGTAGCAAAGCTCATTCCAGAAGGCCGCATAAAACTCAACCGGTAGGCCGTCAATCCCCGGGGCTTTACCAGCTGCGAGCCCTTTCACAGCGGTGTGGAACTCCTGCAGGGTGACAAGGCTGTCCAGACGATCCCGCTCGGGCACACCTAAGGTAAGGCCCCCGTCCAGTAGCTCCCAGACAGCCCCGTCGTGTATGGTTTCGGCGGCAAAAAGTTGTGAGTAGAAATCCCTGGCGGTCTTGGCGATCTCGCTCTCAGATGTTGCTGTTTGTCCATCTGGGGTTCGCAAACTGGAAATTTACATGGTGTTGGCTGGTGCTTTGTTTAAGCGGAAGAAAAACTTAGAGGGAGAGTCCATCTGTGGCAGGTGCTGTATCTTTTTGCACACAAAAGCATGATGTGCCTGCTCGTCCGTGATGGACCTGAAAAGCCGCTGCTTCTCCAGTAGCGTCTCACCCTGCTGTGTGTCGTGAGATGAGCTCAGCTCTGCCTAAAGTGCCAGCAGCTCGTTATGCAGTTGGCGCGCCACCTCGTTCTTGGTGGCGGCGTGCTGGCTCATGAACTGCTGACAGAGAACCCTGACCTGCGCCTTTGCGTTGTCTCACCATAGTTGGTGGGAGCTGAAGCTTCCTTTGGCAGGCAGCCACTGAGCCCAAAAGGCTTTGAAGGTTTCTCTGAAGTCGGTGTCATCAAGCAGCTGTACGTTGAGTCTCGAGTAGGCGCTGTACTGCTCCGCTCTGGGAAATTGCAGCAGCACAGAGACCAGGTGGTGATCGGAAAAACCGGAGGGTAGGATTTTACTGTCCCCGCGCAGGTTAACGCTACTGGCGTTGATGTACAGTCGGTCGAGCCTGGCAAGGCTTATCCTGCCTTGGGAGCCGCAGCAGCACCAAGAGTACTGCCGCTGGGCTGGATGCTGTAATTGCCACACGTCACGCAGATCCAGTCTCCACACAAGTTCGGCTAGCGGCCGTGCGGATTCAGGGTGAGGTTCGGCAGTGTTGCGGTCGAGAGCTGGGTCGAGGGTGCAGTTAAAGTCTCCCCCCACGACGGTGAGCACGTCGTCCATGTCGTCTGTCGCGAGTGCGTCCCGCAGCGCACCGAAGAAGAGCTTCCTCTCGGGGGCCTTGCTCGGTGCATACACGTTAAAGCACCTGAAGCAGGATTTCTTCAGGACGAATTCGACAGAAATCAAGTGACCTTTGACGATTTCTTTAAAGGAGACATTCTCTGGTGCAAACCGCGAACTGAGCACAATTGTCACGCCGGCGAGGTTGTCCTCGGCATGGCTGAAGAAGGTCCGGCCGCCTAGGAAAGGCTGGCATTCGGCCTCCAGAGTGGCGTCGAGGTGAGTTTCCTGGAGGAGAGTCACATCTGCTTTGTGTTCCCTGACAAAGCGGCAGATCTGGTCCCACCTATTGTCACTGCGAGTGCTGTTACAGTTCAGACTAGCAACCTTAATAGTTGAAGCCATCATGGAGTTGTGTGGTGGTGGTAGTGTTAACAGTAGTTGCGGGGGGTTGGGTTACTTCTGGGCAGAAGTAAGCTCCTTCTTTGCCTTGCACATGAACGCTTTTAGGCGGTAGCATTCCTGAGTTGAGAAACCCCACTTGTTGCTGTTGCGGAAAATTTGTTGGGATGATTTGAGGAAAGCGGTGAAGTCAGGGAAAATGGCCCCGACCCTAACTTGACACTTCCTGAAAGTATTCCAGAGGAAGTTGTGGATGTTCCCAGGTGTGTAATCGAACTCGCTGTTGACTTGTGAGTAGCTGAGCTCACTCACGTTGTCTTCTCCTTCGGTCTCCGACACTACGTCGTCCGAGTTCTACAGCTCGTCAAACTGTGATTCAGAAACCTCGTTTGCCGGTGGTGATGGCAAGGCCTCATTAGGAAGAGGGTGGTTGCCCTCTGGTAGTGGAGGGTCTTTTGCTCTCCCTTCAGGTGAGGGGAGCCGGCCCTCGTTGCTTTCCTGCAGTGTGGCGCCGTCTGGCGCCGCACCGGCTGGTGGTACCTCTTGCTCTGAGGAAGCTGAGGCGGCGTTCGGCGGTGGCGGCGGGGGTGTTAGCGGCCCTTGTCCCACCGTGCTGTCCTCAGGTGGGTCGCCATCGAGCATGTCTTCATATTCACCCCCCGCACCATCTGGGATGGCGCTCGCGGGGGGGGGGAGGGGTTGCTCGTCCTGCTCTGCAAGTTTTGGGTAGGGCTCGTGATCGGCAGTGGCCGCGCGCTTACGGTTAGGGGCCGCGTGGCCTCCTCCGCCATGGGTGGGCTTTACCCTGCGCTTGCGGGAGGTGACGAGGGTGAAGCCCTCGCCATCCTCATCATCGGTGAGCGGCTTTGTGCGACGGCCGCCGAGTCAGCGTCCTGCTGCTGCAACAGCTGGCACTTGTGCAGCGGTGGCTGCTGCTGCTGCAGTGGCTGAGGTGGCTGCAACTGCTGCTGCTGCTCCTGCTGTTGCAGCTGCTGCTGCCGCTGCGTAGGCTGGGGCAGCTGCTACTGCAGCTGCTGCTTCTGCCGGCGCTGCTTAGACTGTGGCGGTTGCTGCTGCTGGCGCTGCTGGTGCTGCTGTTGCTGCTGCGTGACGTTAATTGCAGGCTGCGTGTTTTTTTCTTTTGGTTTTCCGTGCAGTTTGCATGGGCTTGGCCAAAGCCACCACACACATAGCAGCATGGCAACGCGGTGGACACGTACACGGTGTAGACGTATCCTTCTGAAGTGTACTTAAAGTTCATGTTGAGTTCCGTGTTGTTGCCATTTAAAATCATGAAAGTTTGTCGCTTAAACGACAAGACGTGCACCATTTCTTGGTCCCGTGTGCGCAAAGTCAGCATAATTATGCGGGACACAACTTTGCCGAACCGCTCAAGGTCTCGTTGTAGGTCGGCAGTTTTGAGGAAAGGTGGGGCGTTGGAGATGAGCACTTTTCGCGCGGGGGAGGAGAGAGGTGTGCATTGCACAAATATCTCCCCCCTGAAGGTAGAGCCCCGTGGCGATGACACGCGCCACCATCTCCGCGTTGGTGAAGAGGACCACGTAGCCACGGTTCATGGAAGTCGCAGCGATGACGTTCTGCTTCCCCACACACTGTCCAGCAGCGTTTATCATGTCGTCCACCTTTATCTCAGGTGGCGGAAAGCAGAACAGTCCATATTGGGCGGTTTGAGAGATATGATCCTCTGGCGTGGTGTGGCATTGTAAGTAAGTAAATAAAGAATTAATACACTACCTTAATATTGACGTTAGCTGCACAAATGAAAGGAGAGAACAAGACAAGAAAGAGGTGGATGGAAAATAAAAGTGTGGTAGGGGGGGGGCACAGGGTGGCCTCAGGAGAGAGGGGGGGGGGGCAGTGAAAAGGTGTTTTCACGAGTGTCCCACGGCGTGATGGGTGCTGCTGGGGGTAGGGAAGCAGCAGTGCTGAAAGGAGAGGGTGACAAAAGGAGCAGGAGAGAAGTGAGAAAGTGGAGCGATTTTAATGTTTGCAGTAAAGCAGAAGAATAGGAGGGATGTAACAGGGGGGGGGGGGGGGTAGTGGGTGCTAGAGCTGTGAGTAGGCAGCAGGCTTGCCGAGTAAACGAGTGTGTTGAGAGTAAAAAGAGATGGAGGTGAGAGACAGCACGACCCTGTGTTCTTGGAGGCACTCACAGAGGTGGAGGATAGAAGATAAGCACTCGATGGTGCTCTGAGATTTAAAGAGGTAGCTGGAAAGTGCAAAAAAACAACGTCAGGCGAGGCTAGGATGCATACATAAAACTAGGCCCTCATTGCCAGGAAATGTTATCTCCAGGAGCACGGGTAGACACACCCTCTTCCCAGCATGCACAGTGAGTGAGCGCATCGCCTGCCAAGTGCCGCTTATAACGCGCTCCTCCAGACAATTTCTTGCGCGCGCCTTTATTTCGAAGTTCAGTTCATGCGTAGACACTCACTGCGTGGTGAACTCGCGGTGAGCGCCTTGGTGGTCACTGCTATCATACCCAGACTCTTGATCTCCACTTAAGACTTCCCACCTTTTTCACAGACCAAAGACAAAGATCTCCCGTGTAGCTTTAACATACTGTTGGGGCAAGTGCTGTTAGGGAGCACCAGAGGTCGCAACCGGGTACCCGATACCCGTACCCTACCCGATACCTGGCTACCCGTACCCGGCCGGGTACGGGTACCCGTTTGCGACCCTGGTGCGGCCGGGTACGGGTACAGGTAGGCCGTGAGTCACCGGTGAGTAACCGTTTGTCACTCATTTCGGGTAGGGTACGGGTACAGGGTACCCGTTTGCGACCCTGGTGCGGCCGGGTACGGGTAAGGAATCAAAACCCGTTTGCGACCTCTGGCGAGCACCTATGAAGTCTGGCACGGTACACGGTGGGGTGGGTGGCAAGCACCACACCCGGTCGCCTTTGTCTCCCCAGTGGTGATGTTTACACACCGCATCATGTACTCATTTGAGGCAAAGTCGACCTAGGGGAGGCCCAAGACCAGGTCAGATAATCGATATTGGTGTTGGCCGTGAGCGGAAATCAAACTCTGTTCGCTGGTTTCATAGCACAGCGCGTTAACTGCAACAACTACCTCTCCCACCGGTAGTGTTAGCGGTAGTGTAGTGGTCCAAACCCGGACACGCACACACAGAATATATGTCCTGTGTCAGCGACGATAAAAACATCGAGAGTGGAGGAAATAACTTAGTCCGCTGCGGATTCTTCTGTGCAGGAAATACATCTCCGTTTGGAATATCACGAGGGGTGAGTTCGGCACCCAAGGGGTCGTGACCCCTCGTCCAAACGCTGGCTCCCGCGTCAGAGATCTTCCACCACGTTGGCCTTGTCGCGTGTGCGTCACAATGACAGAGAATTGCGTCAGCCATGCTGGAGAATTGACGGGAAGAAGTGAGAAACCCGTGGTTTAATGAGGTAATTGGCAACAACAACAACAATAACAAACGCCGCCGTTCGTCACGAATGGGACGGGGGGGTGACGTCACCACGGCGCTTGTGCCAGGCCATGTGCACTCCGAGGCTACGTCATTGACAGACAAGACAAAGATCCCCCGTATAGCCTTAACAGACTGTAGGGGCAAGTGCTGTTAGCAAGCACCTATGAAGGCCTGAACGGCAAACGAGGAGGTAGGTGGCCAACACCACGTCCGGCCGCCTTTGTCTCCCTAGTAGCAGTAGGTACTCATTTGAGGTTGACTCGACCTAGGGGACGTCCAGGACCGGTTCAGATAATCATCACTGGTCTTGGCTGTGAGCGAACTTGGGACACCGGGTTCATAGTGCAGCGCACTAACCGCTACACTACCACTCCTCCTCCATCATTGACGCACACATACAAACACACACGCGCATTCACACAGCTACCGTCAACGTGTGGAGGACGAGACTTTGATACCTCTGTTACATCCCTCAGAAAATAATACGAACATATGACTCAATTGATATCGTTACGTTTAATATTTGGCGAGATGTTAACTACCTCGCCTGGTATAGAGGAGGTCGTGGGTTCTATCCTGATCCTGATGTTTGTGTATTTGGAGTTTTTGCATGTTCTATCCGTGGTCTTATAGATTTTTCTCCGGGTCCTCCGGTTTTCCCCTCCACATTTCGAATCAACATCACGCGTTTAGAGTATTTGGCTGCTATTATACATTTCCACACGATAAGCCACTTGGTTGAGCTGTCATTTGTAATGGCCAGGTCGCTTCTGAAAAAGAACTAAATATCCCAGTGGGTCTTAGTGGGTAAAATAAAATAAAAAGTTTAATTTTGGTTTGGTATACACGTGCTGTCAGTTGACAGTGTTTAGTCCCCATTGACGCAGACCTTGCGAGACGTGAAAGATGCGACCGATCCAAGAACTAACTTTTGACAATATTTGATGGACGCTTGCCTCAATTCTTTGGTCCGAAAGAAATAAATGAGTACGTTTGCAATCGGCACGACAATGACGGGGAACTGAACGGACATGGTCACGGTCCTCACAAAGGCACTCTGCGAGTCTCCGACCACGCGCGGGACCAGCACCAAGGTGAACACCACCGAGGAGCAGACGACGAGTGCCGAGAAGTGCGTTATGAGGGTGTAGAGCGCCTTCCTGTTAAAATCCTTCGAGTTCATCCTGATGCACTGCCGCAGGATGCCCCAGTAGGTGAAGGCCATCACACAGAGTGGTGCCACCACCGTTAACACCACGCCCACCAGACCGCACACTTCGTTGACACGGGTGTTGGAGACGGAGAGCTTGAGCAGACTTCCGTGGTCGCAGAACATGCCCTGCAGTTGGCCAATGGGTACCCACACCGTCAGACGCATGATGAGGAGATGGATGACCAGTTGAATGGCGACACAAATCGTCCACATGAGCAGCAGCGCGGCAAAGGACCGATTCGTCGTGATGATGGCGTGGTAGCGCAGCGGGTAGCAGATGGCCGCATAGCGGTCCAACGCCATCACGGCCAACGTGAGGAACTCGTTGCTCACGAAAACGTTGATCCAGAACATCTGCGTGACGCAGGATGCGAACGGGATGCGCCTGTCGCCCGTCAGGAGGATGTGCAGCTGCATGGGCACGAAGCTCGTGCAGCCGATGATGTCGCCGACTGCGAGGTTGCACAGGAAGACGTACATGGGCTTGTGCAGCTCCGCGCACAGCGCCACGGTGGCGATGAGCAGCAGGTTGGCGAGGACGGCCGCCGTGTACGTGGGCAGGAATATGAGCACCTGTATGGCGGACGGGAGCTCAAACGTGGACAGGAGGAAGAGGGAGCTGCCGTTGTCCATGTCGTTGTCGTTTGCTTTTTTCTCCTGGGCGAACAGCATGGTGGAACGAACCCCCCGTTTTCACTGCTTTAATACCCTGGCAAAATAAAAAAAAAATACATATTCTTGATTATTTCAGTAAATTCACGTAGATAGAAAATATAAATAACAAAATTAAATTAAAAATTAAATAGTAATAATTAAATGAAAGCAAAATACCCCATGACGTTTCGATCGCAACACAAGCAGTCTTCATCAGGCGGAGATAAAAGAGGGCAAGCCTCCGAATGCAACTGCTTAGAAGGGTTTCCAAAGTGAGTGGGTGGGGGACGAGAGTTGGGGGGAAGAGAGCTTGTGCAGCGTAAACAGCATGGGTGGGGCAGCCAGTGCTAATATAGGAGTAGACAATGGGGGAGTTGGGAGGAGGACTGTGCGTACACAGCATGGGCAGAGAGACAATGGGGGGGAGGAAGGGGGTAGAGATAGGGGGAGAGCGGGGGTAGAGATGGGGGGGGGGTCATTGCACCTCACTACACACATCCACACTGCTGAAGGTAGAGGTTGACAAGAAAACACAAATCAAGTCATGACCCAAAGTGGTTGATGACATCTTTCCAATGATAATTGTTTTTTTACCCTTTTATCTGGCAACAAAACTGACACCTTTTTTACAAGGAGTCATGTTTGCATTGACCACAATACCTGTGGTCGGAATGCAAACAAAAAACACAACTCTGATAATGTATGCACTGTCCTTGAATATGATTGGTCCACACCCGAGACAGCTTTCCTTAGAGCCTAGTCTCACATGGTGTTGGACCAGATGACGCCAAAAGGCATAGTCTCACATGGTGTTGGACCAGATGACGCCAAAAGGCCAGGTGAGACTAGGCTCTAAGGAAAGCTATCTCGGGTGTGGACCAATCAATTTCAAGGACAGTGCATACATTATCAGAGTTGAGTTTTTTGTTTGCATTCCGACTGCAGGTATTGTGGTCAATGCAAACATGACTCCTTGTAAAAAATGTGTCAGTTTTGTTGCCAGATAAAAGGGTACAAAAACAATTATCATATTTTGCTACTGGCAAAGGATGGTCCAATGATCTTTCCAATGATTGCTTAGTTTAAAACCGTTATCTCGGTTGAAATGTGTCTTTGTCTGTATATATGGATGGCTTCATGAACGAACTTTTGTTGATAACTAGTCAGCTTGCAAAGTACTATCGTCTTAGAGAAATCAATTTCCTGTGAGCCAGCCGCATTAAAGTAATGATCAGCCACGGCAGAAGTATTGGTCCTGCCGTCTTTCAGATCTGCATTACGTTCATAAACACGGTCCGAGACATGTCATTTAGTTTCCCCAATGTAACTGCTGCCGCAGATACAGCTTAGTTTGTTGACGCCGGGATATTGCATGTCAGGAATCTTGTCATTCACAGATGGGATGAGGTGACGAATTTTATGCACTGTGTTAAATCGGACCTGGATCTTGTGTTTGTTCAAGATTTTGGAAATCTTTTTGGTTATCCCTGCTATGTAAGGCAAGTTGCCGGTTTTGATTGGATCTTCAGAT
This sequence comes from Lampetra fluviatilis, assembly GCF_964198595.1. Taxonomy (NCBI): domain Eukaryota; kingdom Metazoa; phylum Chordata; class Hyperoartia; order Petromyzontiformes; family Petromyzontidae; genus Lampetra; species Lampetra fluviatilis. The sequence goes on along the minus strand of NC_136325.1, from coordinate 2,378,346 downwards.
GGCTCCTTCCTCACGGTGGGGGTGATGGCTTTGCGGATTGTGGAGTCCGAATATCCATTTGCCTTGAGAGCCTGGTGTGCATGTTTGAGTTCACTGGTCAGGTGTTCATGGTCGGAGATACACTGAGTTTTATGGTGTTGCGTTTTGATGAGGGAATTCTTCTGGGATGGATGGTGGTGGGAATCAGGTTTTAGGTAGGCGTCAGTATGGGTTACTTTCCTGTATACAGAGTGGCTCATTGAGCCATCTGGTCTTTTTTGGATTAAGACATCCAAGAAAGGTAGAATGCCATCCTTATCTATCTCCATGGTAAATTTGATTGCTGGGTGTATGGAATTGATGTGGTTGAGGAATTGTTTCAGAGCCGGTCGGCCATGTGGCCAGGTGACAAACGTGTCATCCACGTACCTCTTCCACAAGGACGGGCATAGTGTGGATGCCTGGATGGCGTCTGTCTCAAATTTTTCCATGAAAATGTTGGCCACAACTGGAGATAAGGAAGACCCCATTGGGGTGCCTTCAGTTTATAGAATGTTCCATTCCAGGTGAAGTATGTATTGGCGAGGCAGTGTCTCACCAGGGCTGGCACATCAGCATTCAGTCCTTGTTGGACCAAATCTTCAATTATTGCGATGGTATCGGGCACAGGAACTTTGGTGAACAAATAAACTACATCAAAACAAATGAGCAAATCACCTGGGGACAGTGAGATGTCCTTAATTGACGATACCAGGTAAGCTAAGTACAGAAGAGGTGGTCTTACCAATGAATGGCTGCAAGGTCTCAGATATCGGGCCAGTCTGTAGGTGAGTGAGCCAATGGTGGAGAGGATGGGACGAAGGGGTATATCTTCTTTATAGATTTTTGGTAAGCCATATAGTTTGGGTGGTGTAGCAGCAGAAGGTTTTAAGGAAAACCGTTTGGTCTGTTTAATTAATGTAGCTGAATCAGTGATGATACTGTTCGTTTTTGTAACGAGGCAGATGGTGGGATCTCTTTAATTTTTTGTGTAGCTACCATCATTAAGTAGGTCCTGAATTTTGATATTGTACACATTTTTGTCTATGATGACCCATGACATTGCCCTTGTTGGCTGAGAGGATGACGATATATTCCCTCTTTTTTAATTGAGATAGTTCAAAACGCTCCTCCTTACTGATGTTGCTGACTGGTATCTTAGCACTTTTGAGGGTTGCAGCGATTTTAGATCTTGTCACGCCTGCAGTAATGTGTCCCAAACCTTAAGAGCTACATCTACCTGAGCAATAATGTCATCCACTGGTATGTGTTTGGGGGTGACTGCGAAGTTCAATCCTTTCACCATAATCGACTTTAAACCATCGGAAATTGGGATATTACTCAGATTGATAACAACCTTGTCAACATTTAACTTTTTAATGTGTGGATCTGGTTTTTTCTTGGAAAGGAGGTTGAATTTGGAAATCAGATTATCTTTACATTTATCTGACATTGTAGCGGCTGATGAAGCAGTCATGTTATCTACATGTTCCCAATCAGACGTAGACATTTTTTATGTTAATATTAAGTGTGATTTCAAGAGTGTTTTGTCTACATGGTCCAGTTCAATGCGGAGCAGTCTAATTCTCTCAGAGATCAGGGCCAAGCTAGCTTGGAACAAAATTCGTTTGTCATTGGAAGATGTGACAGCAGCAGAGGTCAGTGTGAATGAGGTCGGTATTACATTAGAGTCGCGGCATCTCTACAGAAATGTGAGTGACTCGATCAGATGAGCTTTCTTGTCTCGGAGTTTGTTAAAAGATCTTATGGTGATGTGGAAACCCTCCCTGTAGACTTAAAACTTTCGTGACTGCAGGGATTCATATTCTTGTTTCTTTCGGTAAAGTCACGTGACTTCACCGAAAGAACCAAGAATATGACTTCCTGCAGTCACGAAAGTTTTAAGTGAAAATAAGTATAACCCGTAAAAACAAAGTTTTTCACTATAAATCCTTTATATGCGTGGCAGCGAACTTAATATAAAGGATTTAAAAATATATTCGCCTGTGGAGGACGCGGGGATCGATCCCGCGACCTTTGGCATGGGAAGCGAGGGCGCTACCAACTGCGCTACTCCGCCACGGCCTGTTGAGGGATTACGCTCTGGGCTCTTACACTCTGACGTTCAGCCAAAGCCATGAATGCGTTCTATTTGAATATAGGTCAAATATTTTTTTTTGCCTAAAAAGTGTAAAATTTTGGAAAAAAAATTTCACGAACAATAATTGTCTGGCACAACGAGTCTGTGTGGAAAATGTCAGCTCGATTGGATCACGGGAAGTGGGTTAAAAAACGACCGAAAGATTTGCACGGTCCTAAGCAAGCACGCAAGCAAGCAAGCAAACACGCGAACTTAATATAAAGTATATAAAAAATGCAAGTGAATGAAACAGTTGCTAGGCACATCATAGACAAGTGCCGTGTCACGCAGTGCGCTGTTGCTACCCGTCAAACCCGGGGCATTTCTATTGACCATCACTCGCGAGTGCGGTAACAGTCACACACAATTACAGATCTTGAGCGTCACGACATTTAACTCTTTAAAAAAAATAAACCGCCCGCTTCATTGAAGATTAAACTGTTCCTATTAATCATCTCTGCTGATAAACTTTTGAGATTGTGCCACGTGTTGTCCGACGTTTCGCTCTACATTACGGGCACTTCTTTAGTAACTGAATCGTGGTCACGAATGGTGATCATCGAGTCGCCGGAGGTGGGGTCTGCGATGAAAAAATGTTAACTCCCTCGCCTGCTGTGCAAGAGGTCGTGGGTTTGATCCAGGTCATCCGGTATTTCCCTCCACATTTAGAATCAACGTGCATATTTGACTGCTATACATTTCCACATGATGATAAGAAACTTCATTGAGCTATCATTTGTGGCCAGGTCGCTTTTGTGCCAAATATTATCCGTAATAGATTTATTTTTGGATTAGATCGCGTAACCCAAAAAACCGCCATCTAATCCAAAACACTTCTATTCAAATATACAGCAGGCGTCAGGGTCAGGATCGAACCCACACCCTCCTGCATGCCAGGCGAGGTAGTTAACATCTCTCCACCACGGCGACCCTGCTGAAGAGAGCAGGGGAACACGGACCAGAATGGAGGTACAAAAAAAACGGCGCCTTTAGGCTGGATGAGTGAAGGACTCGGGATTTGTTGCAGACAGAAATGAGAGGGGAAATGCAAGCAAGGGGAAATCGCACGCAACGATTTGAAAGCAATAAGTGGCATCTACAGGCTGACTCGAGAGTGGATGGAAAGGCGGCTGACGCGATGTGCAATGGGGGGTAACCCGACCGCGTTTGCGCATTACGAGGAAGCATCCTTGCGCGAGCATGCGGGACGTGCTCAGTCCGCTGACCATGAAACTCAGGAAGACTGCATACGAGAGAATCGCAGTTTGTAAAGTGTGGAGGTTACACGCGCACAAATAATTGTTTTCAGCAGCATCATTGAGAAAGAGCATTTCAGAATCAACAATATCCTGTGCAAATAAAGTAGATATGGTGAGAAAATGACAGCGCCGAATCCTGGATGACTCCAAGGATGTTGGGGCAGACAGAGGGAGTGGATAGGGTACCGGGACCAGCCTGTAATGTCAAGTCATGTGTCATCAGCGTAAATATAAAAATTTGTGACAAAATTGGACGTGAATTTCTTTAGCAGAAGCAGGAATTTAGCGAACAGCAGATGACCTAGGATAGAGTTCAGGGGAACACCACAGCGGAAAGGTTCAAGAGACAAGGACACGGCTTTGGTGGAAACAAAGGAATAACTTAAACAAGGGGCTGAGCCGTGTAATTGTTCGGTCACTAACCTAACGCACGACCTACGGGCCAAAATGGCAATCAGTGGTCAGAATAAAATAGAATCCTCACTTGAGGCAAATAATCCAACTCGCCTTGTCCTGTCTCACACCCCACTCAACTAACTATTTTATTCAAAATGGTCTTCATGATACGGTATAATCTAGTATTCAGGAACATCATTCGACATAATCTGCTGTACTGTGTGTTCTTAAAGATCTTCTTCTCTCTGCTCATTCTGGATCGCTTTCTCACTTGCTTCTTTTCGATTTAGCAACCACTCATTGACGCTATCGATCACTCTGCGCCTACACATCCAAGTATGTCGAACTTATTTCACACTGTACATAGCCAACCGTGCGAATGCTCCTAGTGCATACTCCTCCCTGAATGGCTACAATACGAAAATGCTGAAAGTGATCAGATTATAAAAACAATTAAAATACCATATATCTGAGGAATAACTGACAAATTTGCCCGTGTTTTGCAAAAGCAAAACATGAAAGTAAGATTTGGTACGGTACACAAAATTCAAAACTAGTGTTTCGTACTAAAGATGAATTACCTAAGTTATTAACAGAAGGTGTAGATAGGATCAATTGCTTATGCGGTAAATGCTATATTGGACAGATGGGACGTAACATTAGCGTAAGACTAAAAGAACACCAAAGAAACATTAAATTATCTCAAACACAACTGTCGGCAGTGGCACAACATGCTTGCCAACAAGGACACTCAATTGATTTTGATAACGTTGAAGTGTTATGCCAAACAAATTAATACTGGCCAAGACTAATTAGAGAATCGACTAGTTGCTGTTCTGCAGCAGTTGATGGAGCACCGTTGTTTTTTTCTTGGCAGATCCAAGCCATGCAATAGCATGTCGTACAATATTATACTTGCAAAATGTTTCTGTTGCCCTTCAAAATCCTGTCTTACAAACTCCAAGATAACTCTTAACCTCCTCATGACAACCTCCCGCACTATCTTTATTTTATAACGATTTACCTCAACACGTCAGCATATCAGCAGGCAAACATTATAATCCTAATGCATCTGACCCAGTTCAATAGTCTTCGGCGCATTCCTGCCACATGCAACTGGAGCACCAGGCAATTCGGTTTGCTGCAAGGCAAGTTTGACAGTCTACAAACCGCCCAGCTTAAATCCCCAAAGCTTCTGCAAAAATAGTCATCATGCCACTGTAGGAATCAGAACGACAGATATACAAATCGTTCATTTTTCTGCTAAACGGTGACCGCATGTTGACGTAAAGAACGCCAGGGTCACGAAACTCTACATGGAGTCAACATTGAAATGTCATATCTGACACGATCGCCGAGAAGCAGGCACTCATTTTTCATGGTACATTGGAACTATGAAACTGTTAAAAAAAACATTTGCCTAATTATGTGTCGTAATTATTGTTGTCAATAATCAAAACGTAAAATTATGATGTAGCATGTATTTGTGTCGCGATTATTGCAATAGTTATTTATTTATGACAGCAACAAAAACAATGCTAAATACCCCAGCCTAAATGCTGCATCGTTTTGAATTAAGTTTTAAATGCAAAAGCTAGAACAGTGATGATTGTCTTAATACAGAGTGCTCAACCAACTCCTCCCAAAAAACGACAAAGCTGCGTGGTCGCGCTTCCGGTGAGCTCCTCTTACCTTGGTGTTAAGTTTCCCTTACCAGGCACCCTGTGAATTTTTCCATGGCACTGACTTTATATATTGCATTGGGGTGGTCACGTGGCTTCGGGTGGGCGAGGGTGGCGCGAGGCGTGGCTGGTGGGTGGAGAAGTTGGCATTGCATTGGCAAGAGGGACGCTCGTGGGTCTGACGCCCTCCCATCAAACGTACGGCAAGAGTGAGAGAGAGAGAATGAACCAATCACTTTCTCGACGACAGCAATACCGCGAAGTGCAAACTCTTCTATTATATGTCTCAATTATTATTGAAATATGCGGGTATAATTGGCAGTTGACTGCGTCACATCTTACTGATAACATTGGCTTATTCAACACCAAATATATGTTTCATATCCCAAGGCACTTTAAAAAGACACTTTCTTACCAGGTAAGGACCACTAAGCTACATAGCTCTTTTTCAGATGCGGCCTGGCCACAAATGATAGCTCAACAAAGTGGCCAATCATGTGGAAATTTATAGTAGCCAAATACTGTCAATGCATGTTGATTCTAAATGTGGATTGTAAAACCGGAGGACCTGGAGAAAACCCCACGCGACCACAGGGAGAACACGCAAACTCCAAACATAGAGTCGTCAGGTTCGGAATCGAACCCAAGACCTCCTGCATACCAGGCGAGGAAGTTAACATTTCGCCACCGTGGCGAGATACATATATGTCCTATTTGTTGCTCAATTTTCATTACATGGCATACACATGCAAACAAAAAGTATGTAGATGTCTACCAAGGCCAGATATGCATCGGTGCTGTGCAGCCGTCTTAATCCGTCGTCATTGTAAGAATTAATGCTGCATGCATTTGACCTAAAGATGCAATTATCTTGTCCTGCATGTGCACCTAATGGTCTTTTTTTCTTTTACAAATAGGGCAGGGAGTTAGTCTCTAACAATCCTCGCGGGAGTGCGCACTTTAAATAACTAGTGCTGATTACCTGGAGACGGGGCCGTCTTAAGGAGCTTCTCTTGGCCGTTCTGCGTATTCCCCCCTTGCCAACAGTGGGGTTCGTGACGACGAGACGCGATCGCCCGCATTGCCGTGGCCCCCCTGGGCAAGCAGGAGCGCTGGCCCGGGGCCGTTCCGTGATCGGCAGCGCAGCGAGAGGACCACGTCCTCGCAACTCGGCGAATGGCCGTGAAGGTGAACTTGGCAAGCCGCCCAACCCCACTCATCCCCGTGTTCACGCTAATTCTGTAGTATCACGACGGTGGTCTGAGGAGAATCAGCGCAGCTCCCCTATGGCAATGCCACTCAATCAGTAATGCTTCCCTATGGCAATGCCACTCAATCAGTGCACCTCCCCAATGGTAAGCCACTCAACCCAATCAATCAGTGCAGCTCTGGCCATGGGGATAGTTTGCATTGTGGGGAGGGGGGGAACCGGAGCGCAACGCCCCCCCCCCCAAACTGGGCACCTTTATAAATTTATTTTCGGTTGTGTACAATTAAGATAGTAAATACATTTATTATATGCATCCGCGATTCCTAATATGAGGGACAAAGCGAACCCCTGTCCCAACCCTCCCCCCAATATAGAAGTTAATCTCCGCTTATTATGACAGCGAGTAAGTGGAAACGGCATCGAAGCTGACTTATACATCTTTTCCACACAATGGATAAGTCAAGATACATGTAAATGTTGCAGTGGCATTGTGTCCTCCCAGTATCCATCTAATGTCACACATAAAATGCAAAATATCTACTCGGTCAATGTAAAGTGCAGGAACTGCCGCCACCCAAAACCCCCTTCTGTAAGGGAAGAGTTCCAGGGAAATGCTTCTGCACTCGAATTGTTTTAAAGCAAACTCTAATTTCCCGTATACATAATGTTAAAACCAGCGGTTGCGTTCCGAGCCGATATTTCTGGGATTTTTTTTCTTGTTACTTCATATGGCTGATATAGATGCACAGCAACAACTACAATTTCACACTCAGGCAGTCAAGCCAGACAACCATGTCAGGAGCAGCGGAGTATATCGCTGTGATGTCTTCTTCACATTTGGGGATCGTGCATAACGTTGTAAAATGTTGTACGGCCTGTTCTGGATGACCACAGTCGCACACTGGAGAGTTTTTAATTTCCCATATTGTGCATCAGATAACCGCATCTGCCATGGATTGTGCGAATGCGATTTAGGGTGGACCATGAGCTTCGCGAAGGATCAAACCCTGAGATCATATACGTTGGGTCTTTCACAAGGCGTTTTTTGTGAGTTCTTTTGAACTGCATTCAGCTTTCCAAGGTTCATCGGGGTTGAACTCCCATTACTCACGGTTAAGCGCATTGGTCCAAAATGGCTTGCATGACTTCAAGCGATGATGAGGGACGTTATTGAGGTCCTAATGATTGGGACGGCGACTCTTTTTTCGATTTGCAGGACTTTCCAGAGAGTTGCAGCGTTACGGCGTATGGGTTGGGCAGAGATGTGCAACAGCACGGGCAGCCAGGGTGTTGCAGTCGATTTCAGGGTTCCAGTGATACACCGCATTTCAATGTTTCGTTGGAGATCAACAAGTCAAGTGTTGACTACTTCTGGTCCATGGCTACAGAGTACATATGTAGTGGCATAGTGTAGTGGCATAGCTCTGGCTGCTGGCAGGAAAGGGAATCCGCGGCGTACGGCAGCCCTGATGTCAGCAGGCCAGGATATACATGAGAGGGGTATCTAGGGGAAAGGTCACAGGAGGGGCACACCAGGAACCTGCTAGTAGGTTCCAGAAAGGGGACGTGGCCGGGGGTGGAGCGAGGCCACGCTGACAGTATTATAGGCGCCCCTGTAGGGGACCTCGGGGCTGTTGTTGGAGTGGGATCCCCGTCGTGCTGCTGAAGTCCTTCGTGAGCGTTCTTCTCATTGTCTTCCCCATTCTTGTCGTCATTTTCACCATTCTTCTCACCGTTGTTTCCTTCTTCACCATCTCGGGGCGCAACAGTCAACTGTCTTGACTGAGTAGCGTCGCCGACAATAGAAGGACTAATTATTAAGAGTGTAAACTCCGATGGTGCTTGTTAATAAAGAAGTGCCTCCAAGTCCTATCGGCTCCCAGTTAGTCACTACATTTGGCGTCAGAAGTGCTAAAGAAATTGAAATTCGTCATGTCAAAACCGGGAAAGAGGAAGAACCCACCAATAGTGTCCTCTGGAGATGAGGACGACGGGGATGTGATCCCCTTGACAGCCCCAGAATCCGGGACTCCGGTGATGTGTCCCGAGGCGACGATGCCTGCAGAGCAGCAGGAGAGGGACGTCGGCCCCTTGCAGCTGCCGGTCGGAGAAGGGTAGCGCTTCCTCACCGCGCGCCTCGCGGGCCTGCTCTCTGTCGCAGCACAACTGGTCGTCCAGCTCGGGTCCATGTTGCCTACCAGAAATGCTGCGGTATGAGGGCAGGAGGCGGATGGTTCACCTTCCGCCACCGCACCAGAGCGGGAAACGGCGAAGTTCCCGCCTGCGCAGGCGGCCACCATTTTGTCTGCCGCGGGCATGGCACAGCAAGTGACCGCCATTTTGTCGTCCAAGCGGAAATATCTTCCTGCCAAATTCGAGTCACCATCGGCGGCTTCTGCAGGGACGCTGTCTCTATGGAAGCGCCTGCCTACCGTCCGCGAGTTCGTGGCCGCAGGGGGTGACTGGACAAATTTTCACCGCCGTTTCAAAGTGTCTTGCACCCTGGTCGGGTGGTTAGATGCGGAGGTGCTATGGGCTCTGCCCACGGTGCTGGATGACAACTCCCTGGCAGGAAACTCTACCTCGGGCATGCACTCAGATGGCTGCCATTTTTGATCCACCGTCCAACGCGCATCGAAGGTTCGTGCTGCGGAGAAGAGGGGAGGCCGAGACGCCTCTCGCCTTCCGCAGCGCGCTGCTGGCCTTGGGCCATGCGGCATACCCGCGTATGGAGCAGACTTCGCTGTATTCCGTGGTGCTGGAGAGACTGCTGTGGCTGGCCCAGGAGTTTGGCATCTCTCCACCTGTCACAGAGGAGGACGAATTGTCATCCCTAAAGGTGGCCCGCTGCATTCAAGCTCACATCAACTTGCAGCAGTGGCCCGGGGTGGCTGCCTGAGCGGGACTCCCGGAGGACACAGAGGAGCCTGCGCTGCGGTCCTGTGCGTCGTTGGTCTAGAATCCACGCGGGAGGAAAATTAAGGGGCAACCACTGGAGCAGGAACGGCAAGAACGAGGCCCCCTTCCAGCGTGGAGGTCCACTATCGCCTACTTTAAATGCGGCCAGCTGGGCTACATCGCCAGGGGGTGTCGCAACAGCACCAGATCGCCCTCCTCGCCTTCGACGTCCTCCGCCCCACCGACATCTGCTTCCTCAGGCCCGCAGGCAAGTCGCGATGCATCAGACACCCGGCCGCATATGTCGGTGGCATCCATTGCGGACGCATTTTTACATGGGTACACTTTGAACAAAGGGGCACCAGAACAACTTCTTACGGACCAGGAGAAAAATTTTCTTACAAATTGTTAAGGGATTTGTGCGATTCCCTGGGAATGAAAAAAATCTGGACATCGCCCTACCATCCCAGATGGACAGGATGGTGGAGCGCTTGCACAGGACCCTTACATCCATGTTGTGCCAACAGGTTAATGAGGCACAGTTGGACTGGGATTTACACATTCACGGAGTCCTGGCCGCTTATCGGATTGCCCCTCATGCCTCAACAGGATTCTCCCCGTTTTACCTCATGTATGGGAGGGAAAGTGACCCCCCCATGGTGGCTCAGTTGGACATGGACCTGGCCAAAAAGGCCGTTATGCCTATGCCCACGCTGGTCACGATTAGGCAGCTGACGGAGGCGCGGGAGACGTCTCGATGGAATTCGGCTAAACGACAGGCCGCGAATGAAAAACTCGTAGGGCAATGGGAGTCCGGGACCCCATGGACTGCTGGGGACAAGACGTGGTTGCATTGTCCCCAGGTGCCCCTGGGTACATCCCCTAAATTGCACTGGCCATGGCAGGGCCCTGTTGAGATGGTTGAGGTCAAGAGGCTGCAGTGTGTGCGTATACAGGTCGGTCGTTGTCGCTGGTTTGTGCACCCGTGACAGTTGAAACCCTATATTCCACCCTATGTTGACAGTTCATCTCCACCTCCTAAGTGCCGGGTGTCTGACGTGTCCGACGAACTGGGGCGGGTGAGCCTGGAGGTTATGCCTCAGAAGGATTCCATTGTATCACCCGCAGGATTCCAGCGCCTGACACCCGCAGACCCAACGGCAGCACCTCTGAAGGACAGACCGGGTGTGAGGGACCGGTTGCCATCTTATTCTTCCCAGGAGAAGCTGTGCCCATTAGGCCGTGGGCCTTACCTGGTATAATTAAAAACATTCTTTAGTTTTAGAGCCACACAGTGTGACTGTGTGGTCACCTCAAATTACATTTTAAGAGGGTGCTGCTGGTGCACAAATGAGCTGCGGCCTGTAACACATGAGAGCCCGACCTCGCCCAGGAAAAGAGTGATTAAGGAGCCATCTTCTGCAGTGCTGGAGAGAAGTTGATCCAAGCTGCGGAGTCAGCTAGAGCACGGGGGAGCCAATAAGGGAATGGTCGGGAGTGTAGAGATGGTAGTCATACACAAATATTATCGAGGCAGAGAGACACACAGACACAGGAACAGGTTTAAACAATCTTCATTTTACAATGCAGGTGTGAACACATGCATTGGGGTCATAGCCATAAAATAATATATCAGAGTTCAGAGCAGAGCGGTATTTCAGGCCCCATGTAAAGTGGTTAACTGGTTCGTGTGCTCTCCAAATCTCAACAGGTGTGCCTTAGTAAAGTGATTTTTGAGGATGTCCATTTCAAAGTACAGTACTGGCTCATGTGTGATCATGTTTTATATTAAAATTTTCAGGCAGATTGGGTGAGTCCAAGAGGAGTGTTATTGTGTCACGAGATTCTTTCGGCCAAGTGGTTGATTCAGGAAGAGTGTTTATTAACAGGTTCCAGAGTTTGTTCTAGGCACATTGTTTCATACAGGAGGAGTATTATGAACAGGTTCAATAGTTTTCAGGCACAGTGTTATTTAGGCCTCTACCGGTCATTGCAGCGTGTGTGCTGGCCATGCCCTACCTCCGGCGTGTGCTTTTGAGGAAGGAGAGTTTGTCATTGACGATTCTCCCAGGCCTCTATATTTATTCAACCCGAAATAAATTAGCGTTCCACGTCTACAGTACCTGATTTTACTGTGGCTAGGAATCTTCCAAGTGTAGTGAAACACAATCGTTATGTAAAATTAAATTGAGAGGCTATATGATAAAGGGAGGTGACACCACACCTCGGAACTGCAGGGATGAGACTCCCGACTTATGGTGCTGAATGTGAAGGTTATCAAGACCACTGAGTGGACAGAGCCTCTCTCCCACAGCTCGTGGGTGTGAGGTGGAGGGTGATTGGCAGACAGCCGCCGGAGCTGTCAGTTGGGGAAGTTAATCGGCAGCCACGAGGCTGTTAGTTGGGGGCAATGTAGGGAATAGGAGAGTACATTTATAAAGGGGTGAAATAGCAGTCTTAAGACAGCGAAGCCTGGAGAGGAACGGGAGTGGCTAGGTTATGAAAGCGCCATATGAAGTTATAGGATGAATAAGTATAGGAGTGTAAATAACAAGTTACTGGTTGTGAAGTAATTCTATTTTATTATAAATTGTGTTACCCATTCTGGGTACAAAATAAAAATGATTGTCAGTCTTCTCGTTCTGTTTATATATAGCAAAATGTAGGGGACGTTACACAGGCATCCACCCAACTGCAACTAGTAACAGGTGTGCCTTCACTTCCTCCAGCTCAGGAGTCTTGAGGCTGTAAGCCGCTCCCGCTCGAGACCAGGACATAGTATTCCAGGAATTAAGTGAAAATTATGAGATTTCGTCAGGAAGCATTTCCAGGATCAAGAATCCATTGTGCAGTTGGGTGACTTTTGTGGAAACACGAGTGGTTTGATGAAAGTTATTGTTTTTGTGTTGTGTTTTGTTGTGTTTTGTTTTATTAAAGTGTGTTGATAAGAGTCGGTGGAGCTTCGGTTAGGTTGACTGCACTGAGGAGTGGCTATGTACTGGGAGCTTGAGTGGCCTGGACTGCTTTACGAGAGGTTGAAGAGTTGTCATTTCGGACGCACCCTCAACTCACACTCTGGCCACCAAACTGATTTCCACAGCCTTCGCACCTGGCAATTAATGACTTACTTTTATACTTTCGTGACTGCAGGAATTCATATTCTTGGTTCTTTCGGTAAAGTCATGTAGATAGATAACAAAAATCTAATTAAAATAAAAAAAACCCGCGACGTTTCGATTGCAACACAAGCGGTCCTCTTCAGGTGGAGAAAAAAGAGGGGACAAGCCTCCAAATGTAGCTGCTTATAAGGGCTCCAGAGTTAGTGGGCGGGGTAAAGGGGGGGCTGCGCGAGAGGCAGGGGGAGAGAGAGAAGGGAGAGGGGCAGAGATAGGAAAGGGGACCGCGCGAGATAGGGGGGAGGGGTAGAGATGGGGGGGGGGGATTGCACCTCGCTACGCCCATCCATACTGCTGACGGTAGAGGTTGACAAGGAAACACGATTTCAAATCATGACTCAAAGTGGTTGATGACATCTTTCCAATGATTGCTGAGTTTAAAACCGTCGTCTCGGTTGAAATTGTGTTTGTGTCTGAATATGGATGGCTTCGTCAATGAATCTTTGTTGATAGCCAGTCGGCTTGCAAAGTACCATCGTCCTAGTGAAATAAATTTCATGTGAGCCAGCCACATTAGAGTAATGATCAGCTACGGCAGAAGTATTGGTCCTGCCGTGTTTCAGATATGCCTTGTGTTCACGAACACGGTCCGAGACATGTCTTTTGGTTCCCCCAATGTAACTGCTGCTGCAGGTACAGCTTACTTTGTAGACACCGGGACAGTGGCGGCTCCTGCAAAATCTCTCAGGGGGGGCACATGTCTGGATGATTGATAAGGATAAGGTCCACCCATGCAATGGATAAATTAACTCCCTCTACACACATGACTGTGCCGCCGTCCACCATAGCAACACCATTGTGAAGTTTGCTGATGACACCACAGTGGTGGGGCTCATCTCTGGGGGGGATGAGTCTGCCTACAGGGACGAGGTGGAGCGGCTGACAGCATACTGCAGGGGCAACAACCTGCTCCTTAACACCGCAAAGACCAAGGAGCTCATAATAGACTACCGGAGAAAGAAAACGGACACTCCACCACTAATCATCAGCGGGGACTGTGTGGAGAGGGTGGCAGACTTCTGCTTCCTGGGAGTCTACATTGGGGAGGGCCTAACCTGGAGCGCCAACAGCACTGAGCTTCTGAAAAAGGCCCAGCAGAGACTTTACTTCCTGAGAATCATCAGGAATAATAACATCACACAGAAACTGCTGGTGTCCTTCTACCGAGCCTCCATCGAGAGCATTCTTACATACTGCATCTGTGTATGGTACACCAGCTGCACAGTGGCTCAGAGGAAAGCGCTCCAGAGGGTCATCAACACAGCCCAAAAGATCGCCGGCTGCCATCTCTCCACACTGGAAGAACTACACAGTTCACGTTGCATCAAAAAAGCACAGATCATTCTAAAGGACTCTTCACACCCTGGACACTCACTGTTTGAGCTGTTGCCATCAGGCAGACGATTCAGATCAGTCAAAACAAGGACAAACAGATTCAAACAGAGCTTTTATCCTACAGCGATCACCACACTCAATAATGCTAATTCATTATTAAGTAATAGTGTTTACAATTGAATGTGAAATAGAGATGTGCAATGACAAAATGTAACCTTATGTGGATATGTGGGTATACTTGGGCTGTTTTTATATATAGTATAAATTGATTATTTTTCATTTAATTTTATTTTTATTTTCTTGTTTTATTTAATTTAAATTTATGAATGATGCCCTGACTGGTGAGCATTTTAAATTTTGTTGTACTGGTGACAATGACAATAAACGATCTATCTATCTATCTAAAGGCAACTTCACTTCTTTAATATTAATGAAAAATAAAGTGACTCTTACAATACATCTTGTTTGTTTCTATACTCACTATTAAAACAAACCACTCAAGTTTCTTTTATTAAAGATTCCACTAGGTGGCGACAAATTATATTGTTGGATGAAACGTGCTTACGTATGATGACGTAAGCACGTATGATGACGTAAGCACGTTAGGGCGAGCCCTCCCGGAAGCCATAGAGAATGCATTGCAGCGCCCCCGTTCGAAAAAAAAACATCTTTGAATGTAAGTCTATGGGACCACTCGGGGCGATTCTCAGCTGGAGGGAAATCGCCCAAAAAGAGGCGGTACTCCACAGAACGTGACATGACGCTGATTGGACTATATCCAGAGGCACAGTGACGGCTAGCGTGACTCTGTGGTTGAATGACATTGGTGGTGCGTCGCCCAATCGCCCTAATGAAGAAACCGCCCCTGCACCGGGATATTGCATGTCAGGAATCTTGGCCTTCACAGATGGGAACAGGTCACGAATTCTGTGCACTGTGTTAAATCGGACCTGGATCTTGTGTTTGTTCAAGATCGTTTTAATCTTTTTGGTTATCCCTGCTATGTAAGGTAAGGTGACGGTTTTGATTGGATCTTCATATGGCTCCTTCCTCACGCTTGGGTTGATGGCTTTGCGGATTGTGTAGTCAGAGTATCCATTCGCCTTGAGAGCCCGGTGTACGTGTTTGAGTTCACTGGTCAGGTGTTCATGGTCGGAGATACATTGAGATCGATGGTATAGCGTTCGTGCACTCCAAGTTAAGAACCAATGGAGACCGATACACTGTTCAGGCTACCGATAGCAGGGGCGCGTTCAGTGGGCAGAGCGCACTGTTACACTGCACTTGTTGAAGAGCGCCTTAGAACTCCCGAAGCTCCTTGCGACAGCGGGTGACGTCAAGCACCTGCTGAGCCAATGGAACGCGCGGGTTGCTTTCGCATGCCGAGAGTTGGCAGGAAGGGAACGGTACCTCCTGTAGGTTGACTGGATTTCCACTCGCCCTCTTAACGCTCGGCGAGGCAGCTCCTCAGATCGTCAGCTCCAGTGTCACGATGCGCTCTGGACTAAACGGGTCGTTCAATAGAAATGCGCGATGGAGCATTCTTGTCTATAAAACGCACCCCAGCTTCGTTGCTATAGAAACCTGCCGTCATATGACAGAAAACGGTGGTTTATAAGATGAGATGATGTCAGTGTAAGTAGCTGTTGTCTGGCCTTGCTGTAGGCATGCTTTGTTTTTTTCTTTCCGTCCAATTTCTTTCAAACACAACTTTTAATTTGTTTTTACAAAAATGTAATCATGTTTACTTGTAGCACAGATTGGCACACAGGCTTTGTAAATATATAAGAAGGTTTTTATGACAAGACAGAAGACAGCATTGAGGAAGAATGTCAAGTATACGGAGTAGTCATTGAGCTTTTATTATTATAGCTCCAGGAGAACAGAGTGTGAGATGTATTCATCCTACGCAGTAAATTTTAGTCTTTTGGTGCCATATGGTATGATTATTAAGCATATGTTTGCAATAACAACGTTGTATAAGTAACTTAGTAAAGTAATCACACGTGCCATCATTTGATAGTGTTCTTATGCGCTGGAGAGAGATGGAGGCACAGTCTAAATGAATAGACCACAGTTACAGCAGTCAATCAGCAGTAAGCGTGCGGTGGGGCAAAGTGTGGGTACTCCCTCTTCCAAGACATCTGACCTGCGTGGAAGAGTAGGCCAATTATACCCTCTCAACGCGGATATGTAGAGCACCTCTGGATGATGCCTTCCACCAGCAGTGCTGTGAGCAAGCAATTGCAGGGCTGCACCTCTCCTCTGGCCGATGTCATTTGCAGTTGTATGCATGTACCGTTGAACTTCTTTCGTACCGTACGCAGCCAACTGCGCTAATAGGTGCGGGGAAGGGCAACAGCAGTTGATTTTTTTTATTCCCCATCGGTCCAGACCTTGTGAGATCCGAAACGCGCATTGATGTTGGGAACAAATTTGTGAAAGTGTCTGGTTGTTGCGTTCCTCAACTCCTTGGTCCGGAAAACGTAAATCAGCACATTGGCGATTGGCACGAGAAAAATGGAAATCTGAAATGCGCAGCGCAGGTTCCTCACGAAGTCGCTTTGGAAGTCCTTCACGATGCGTGGCACCAACGTGCATATGAATACAGCCGAGAAGCAGACGGCGAGAGCCGAGAAGTGCGTGACCAAAGTGTAAAATGTCTTCCTGTTGAAATCACTGGACTTCATTCGGATGCACTGCTGAATGATTTTGTAGTAGCTGCAGGCTATGGCGCAGAGTGGGAGCGCAACAGTCGAAGCAATGACCCACGTGCCGTACGCCTCGTTCAAGCTAGTGTTTGAAGTCGCCAGTCGGAGTATCCCCGCGTGATCGCAGAACATCCCCTGCACGTGCTCATCGGCCTCGCTGAACTCCAGACGTTTCAGGAGAACGTTGATGACAATCTCGATGGCGACGCTGACCATCCATATGAGCAGCGAGCCGAGCAGAGCCCTCTTCGTCGTGACGATGGCGTGGTAGTGCAGTGGGGAGCAGATGGCCACGTAGCGGTCGAAGGACATGGCGGCCAGCGTGAAGAATTCATTGGAGACGAAACAATTGACCCAGAACATCTGCGCGAAACAGAAGACGCGCAAGATGTGCTTGTCGCGCGTCAGGAAGATGTGCAGCTGCTTGGGCACGACGCTCGTGCTGCCGATGATGTCGCCGATGGCGAGGTTGCACAGGAAGATGTACATGGGCTTGTGCAGCTCCGCGCAAGTCGCTACCACCACGAGCACCAGCAGGTTGACGAGAACTGTGATGATGTACAGGGGCAGGCACATGCTGAATATGAGCAGAATCACTTCATGGGAGGCTTCAAATGTTGCAAGATAGAAAAAAGAGCTGCTGTTTTCCATTTGTGTGCGAGTTTGTTTCATTCTTCCCTGCACGGTGCAAGGAATGTTGAGATTGAATGGTTTAACTATCTTAAAGTCCTGAAATAAAAGAGAGAAGAAAACAACAATCAAACGTGCAAGAATGTAATAGAGACATTACTGGGAACTTAATATTCCACCGAGTGACCTTTATGTTTTTCAAATGATACCTGCACACACATTGGCTTTGCTCTTACCACCCAGATCACCCAGCATCAACAGTACACCAGATGGCACTGCGGGTAATGCAGCGAGGATCACAGTGCTGCTGAAATTTTTTGAGAGCCAGCTCAAGCGAACAGGCTGGCCGCCGTGCAACCCACAATACCCAGGCGATTAGTTATAATTACACATCTCATCGGTAACGTGGTCAGAAATAGCTTACGCCGTGATACTTACGTATCAAGGTGGTAAATGTGCAGCCCTGCAATGTCTTGCTCGAGCTTCACTGACAGAGAGGGACCTGTCGAGAGCCCCCTCCACAGGGTATTTGGCCTGCTCTTCCACACTGGCCACATGTCTTAGAAGAGGTTGGGGAGCACCCACACCTCACTCCATCGCGACATGCTGACCAACTAACCCGTGCAGTACCAATTGATACACAGGTGGTGGGGTCATAGAAGCTTGCTCCATTAAACACAAACTAAACTATGTTTTAAATATATCAGGTAAGGCCCACTGAGCTATGTAGATTTTTTTTTCAGAAGTGACCTAGTCACAAATGATAGCTCAACGAAGTGGCTTGTCACGTGGAAATTTATAGCAGCCAAATACATAAACGCATGTTGATTCTAAATGTGGAGAGAAAAAACCCGGAGAAGCTGAATAATAATACAGGCGACCACAGGGAAAACAGGCGAACTCCAAATATACAGGCGTCAGGGTCGGGATCAAAGCCACGACCTCCTGTATCCAGTCGAGGTAGTTAACATCTCCTAGCCACCGTGGCGCCCACATTGTTTCACCTGCCACGTTGGCTCACCACGGCATCATCGATAGTTGTACTTTATCCACTCTATAGAACTGAGTTTGATTGCCAAAATGTAACAATCAAGTCACTCGCAATTACACTTCGTAATTATGTTACTGCATTTGAATAATTGATTATCATCACCAGTGCACTTCAAACACAATTTAATACAGCCTCTACAACAGTTGACTAATATTCAGAGCATCCCCTCTGCTCGAACAGCTCCTAATTAAAAGCAGCATTTGCTGGATGTGTGTTGTCTTGTCGATACCAACTGCTACAATTTTCCGTTCATTAGTTTGATTCACACTCTCGTAGTTTATAACTGCGAGGATATTTTTCTTTCTAACCGACACGTTTTTGCCATGTCATGAAATAAACGTCGTAATCGGAAACAAGTTAGCAATGTTCCCACCATGCCCAATCGCATGCCTACATCATTTTAATGCCATTTTGAAAATAAGACATCGCTCAAGCACAATTTGGCCTTGTCTAACTCTCCGCTCGAAAAAAACAACACCTTCCTTCCTTCCTTCCTCATATATTGTCCCTTCACAGAGTGTGTCTGACTGCTGATGAGTCAGCGGATGTTGAAACCTGTCGAGGGTGTTTCACTCACGTGGAACAAATGCTTCTGAGGATGCACTCCCCCCCAAAAAAATGTGTGGCCGATTCGATTGCGTATGAATACCGTTTATTTTCACGTGACAGGAGTGGCGCTTGATGATTATTTTGGGTTCGCTTCATAATTATCAAGCCTTGTAACTGTAGTGTTAAGAATATGTACGGTGCGAAAAAAGTGCAACGTGCATCGAACCGGGAGTCTTACCTCAGAGCCGGGTTTCTCACACAGGAATGTCCACCGCGTGTATTGGCAGCATATTTATATACAATACATATATATGCATCTGCGAATCACGTGGCCACTTCCTCGAATGGCTTGCCAGGGGTAAAGTGTTGTTTTAATGAACCGTTCCATATTAAGATACCTATTTTAATGTACAACTGCTTCTGTTTAATTGGATCGCTCACACAGCTGTGCCAAGAATCCCCGAAGGTGGCTATAGTTGCAGACTGCGTGGACAGCTCGCTGTTGATGCTGCTGTGAGCCAGTTGAGCTGCAGTGGAAGTTGTATTACTCTTACCCAAGCAGAAACTTCAGTCGGGAATAATAAAGACGGCTTATTATTATTATTATTCGTGTTACTTTTGTTGTTGTTGTTTACCACCCAACAATTTCCGGAGGAAATTAAATAATTACCAAACGGGAAATGATTTTTAGTTTTACCTGTGATTAAATGTTTCTAGAATGTGTCAATTGTGTGCCAATGAAATACTGAATTGAACAGCAACAAAAAGATTGGGAACATAATACCTGTTCCTATTTGATCTCAAAAGCCAGGTTTCCCTTGAAAATAAAATATTTAGGACAGCCAACGTTCACTATTGCACTGCATGCTTTAACACTCACGAATACAACATTTGAACACTTGGTATTGCTAAAAAATCTCCACGTTTGACGTGTGAAAGGTTTTAACTAAATAGTAATTATTATATGACTGGAGGAGGGTGGGACGTTGCCAGCCCCAGTTGCTAGCATTGTCGAAATTCCTGCTTGCAACCTTCATCAGCTAGATGGCATTGTGGGTTTGGGTGGGGTCATTGATGCATGGTTGCTACCAGAATAAAAGTATGGTAGGCGCATCTTACAGATGACATGCCGACGGTCAATAGGAATATCCACTCCATGGTAGGTCCTGGTGTTCAGGATGTGTGCCCACATTCGACATCATGACCCACGCGGGAATTTAAAGTCACCCAAGAGGATTAATAATTCCTGAAGTGCCACTTTAGCCAGTACCTGGGACATGAGGTCATAGAAGGCATCTGACTTTTTAGCCTTGTCTGCATATCTCCACTGATATGTATCTGCTAAGGGAGAGTAGGGCACCACCACCATCCCTCTCCTCCCGTTAATGGGGAGGCGAGTCCAAAGTAGCCTGGGGCTCACAGCTTCCCACACCTCGCATCCAAGCTCCCACACCCCTTCATTTGTGATGCCGCCGCCGCAATGCCGCTCGGCGGGCGCCCGATCTACGACCTCGCCACCACCAAGCGACGGGGCCGACCCCTCTTCCCCCTCACCGCTCCCCACATAAACACACCCTCACACAATCCCCCCCCCCATAGAGCTCCGAGGGGAGGTCCCCTGGCTGGCAGGTTTTCACCCGAAAGCCCTCGTAGGGATAATCTTCACGGTTTCCTGCGGCCAGGGAATTGGACGACCTCTCCCGATGCTAATTCGCACCGCGGCGTTGTGACCTGTGTTAAGATTGCATGGTCACGGCGGGGGGCTGCCCAGCCACTGCGGTTGAAACGCACCCCCCACACACACGTATTGGCGAGGCAGAAAGGGGTCCACAACCACGAACTAAGGGGAAGCCAGAGGGGAGGGGCGGCTGATTGGCATGGCGGTGTGCTCGGGAACAGCCGGCGCGCCGCGGCCAGCAGGCAAACCCATTGTTAAGGAAACCTTGGAATGTGGCTTAACGGGCGGGGCGAGCTGATTGGCCGAGAAGGCTCTCGGGTCGGCATTCTTTGATGTAGGTAAACGATAAAAGGGGGGCGCAGACAGATAGAGGGTCTCTTGCTCCAAAGTCAGCCCTCAGGATGGTCTCCAGCCCGGCCACTCGAACGTCCGTGTGACGCGTCGAGCTGCGCAGCGAGGACGAGATCAACGGAACGCTGTGGGAATCTAACCGTGAGTAAGCGGAAAGGGAGTATTGGGATAGAGGCTAGAGGAACCAGAACCGGTTAGAACCTATCAAATCAGATAAATCGGGTACAGACCCTGGGACGATAGCGTAGACCTGCCTCGCCGATCAATACTGACCCAACAGTAAATCGCAGTCGGCCAACAATAAATCATTAATAACCCATCACAGCCTCGTGTGGTTTTACGAGTGGGTGAAAGCGCGTGGTGCTGTGTGTATGTGTGTGCGCTCGTAACGTGGGTGGTCGGTGCGTCCACGGGTACCCGCTCCGTCTGTCGCCGCAGAGACTTGTGCGGTGGGAGGGCTCACACCCACCATAAACGCCTGTTCCGCGGTCCCTTTAAACGAGTGTTCTCGCCCGCTCACGGAGGCCGCGCGGGTGCGAGCAACGTCATTTGCCCTCCGACCCCTGAGCGTGTGATTGGCGGAGAGGCAACGCAGTGTTTACAGGCGTACGGGAGCCGGCGAGTGTTTACAGGCGTACGGGAGCCGACAACGAGCCATGCCTCTCACGCAAGCTCGCGGAGGTGTGGACCAGGGAGGGGAGCCGTCGAGTGATGAGCCCAGCGGCGGCAGCAGCTGTTCGCAGACCAGCGAGGGGTCGGCAAACGACGAGACCCCTGCAGTCGGCATGCAGCAGGGAGAGACCTCGGGGGCCAGCGGCCCCAACACATTCTTTTGTTCAAAATAAGTAATATTTTAAAACACTTTAAAAAAAACACGCTTTAATGAAATGTACCTTACTAGTAATGGAAGAACTCCACGACTCCAGGAAGTGGCCCCGAAGCTTGCCATAACGTAAGGGACCGTGGTGATTTACAGCCAACGTCAGTTGACCGTGGACAATTAGACCCAAGCCAAAAATAACATATGAAAAATAATGTTTTAAAATATATGTGTTTTTTATTTTTTATGATAGAATATAGTATTGTCATCAGTATGACATAAGTAAACCAAGTTTGCAGTCGATACCACATTGGGAAGTGGGTAAAAATTGAGTTAAAAAATTTGAGTATACAATAACGACAACAACGACAACAAGAACAGAGTGAGTTAAATAAAAGCGTGTAATAATAAGTCCAACTCCCTGTTGTCTGGCAGTTTCCGACCCCGAGTGGAGAACTGTCTACCCCTCATGGTGACTGAGGTCAGAACTAGACCACCGGACCTGGAAGTGGTACCGGTCCAACTCTTGACAGAGGAATGGAAGCCTCTCCTCTGTCGTGAGCGTTCGGATCGTCATAGACGTCTTGTGATGTCGCAGCCGCGAAGCCGCTCTGCGGGCGCCCCACCTACGACCCCACCACCAAGCGACGGGGCTGACGCGGCTTCCCCCTCACCAATCCCCCGCACAAACACACACCCACCCCCACATAGAGCCTCACAGGGAAGCCACCTGGCCCACAGGTTTTCACCCAGGGAATTGACAGAGGCTTTCCCCAGGATGAATTACCCAGCGGCGCCGTGAATTAACGTGGAAATGCACGATCACGACGAGGCTACACAGCCACCGCAGATAGAAAAACACACCACACACCTGGGTCGGCAGGCAAGTAGGGGGCGGAGCCACGAATGGCGGGAAAACAGGGCCGCCCCTCTGATTGGTCGGGCGCTTAGCGGCAAACTCAGATGCGGACATCGCTGAAATCAATGGTCCGAGTGGAGCAGGGGTACAGGCGAGCGATCTGATTGGCCTAAACAGTTAACGCAGCTTGCGCTGCGTTAACTGTTTAGCGTGTGCCCACGGTGAGCAACGGCAGACTCGCAATGGTACACGTGGTATTATTCATACGGCTGTTGTTTAGCGTGTGCCCACGGGGAGCGACGGCAGACTCGCAAGGGTACATGTGGGATTATTCATACGGCTTTTGTTTAGGGTGTGCCCACGGGGAGTGTTGAAAGTGCGTGGTGGCGTGTGGGTGCGATCGCCGTAACGTGTGTGTTCTTTAACAGGTAGCAAAGCATTTATTTGCAAGGAAATTTTACAAATTGCACGAATATGAACAATACAAAAACATGTCGTAACGTGACGGATGAAACATCATGAAAACATCTGCGCTCAAACCAATTACCTCACTTGAACTTCTTTATTATCTACATTAACATGTTAGAGCAGCCACGCAGGCTGTGTGATGGAGATTTGGCTCCAACCTCGCTGCAGCAACAGATCATCACTTTCAGTTTCAGTGGGAACAGTGTTGTTGATCTCCCATTTTTGCCAGTGCATCCAAGTCTGGAGTTATTTTGGTTGTGGCAATTCTCAGGATAGTTCTGAGGTGCTGATACGTTAATTTTGATCTGTGACGGGCTTTGTTGGCGTTCATGACGCTGAATATCTGCTCACACACATAAGTCGAGCCAAACAAAGTCAGTATCTTCTGTGCAGTCCTCCGGAGGTTTGGAAACGTGGCTCTGTTAAGTGAAGCATAAAAGTCATTCAGTTTAACAGAGTTGAACTTCTCCTTTAGGACGGAGTCAGACTGAAGATATATCAGTTCCAACTGCAGCTCCTGTGGTGCTGTTTCAGGGTCTTGTGACAGGGGACAGGACACCAGCTGAAGTGACTGTTCAATGTTTTTGAAATCAGAGAACCTACGGCAGAATTCTCCGTGCAGGTCCTCAAGCGATTTGCTGTATTTTTTTGCGTTTCGCGGTGCCTCTTCCTGCATGGCAAGTGTGGGGAAATGAGCAAAAGATTTGTTCGCAATTTGTCCGGAGAACAAAGTGAGCTTGGATTTGAAGGCTTTCACATGTTTGTACATGTCGTGAACAAACTGATCTTTCCCCTGCGGTTTCACATTCAGCTCATTCATGTGTGAAAATATGTCCACAGCAAACGCAAAGTCACTAAAGCCAGTTCTTGTCGCTTAGCTCAGGGAATTCGTCAGATTTCCCCATCAACTCCAAAAATGCGATGATGTCCTCTTTCAGCTCCCACTCTCGTTGTAACACTTTCCCCAAACTTAACCAGCGGACACGAGAGTGGTACAGCAAGTACTGATGATCCGCATCAGTTTCCTCCAGGAACGTAATGAACTGACGGTGCTGAAGTCTCCTTGCGCGTAAAAAGTTCACAAGTTTTACGACTGGATTCACGACATGATTAAGCTGCAATACAGACTTACACAGGGATTCCTGGTGGATGATGCAGTGAAGGAAAATAAGATCCTGGACAGGGTTTTCCTCTTTCACTTTATCCTGGATTCTTTTCAGCAGCCCAACAATTTTTCCAGTTAAATTTGGCGATCCATCCGTTGTGACATTGACAAGTTTACTCCGAGGTAGCGTCATTCTTTCGATGACAGCAGATACCTGGTTATACAAGTCCTCTCCCCGCGTTGTTTCTTTCAGGGACTCCATGGTCAAAAACTCCTCTGTTATCGCAAAACTGTCGTCAATGCCTCGGATAAAAATGAGGAGCTGAACAGTGTATTTTACGTCCGTACTTTCATCCAGTGCTAGTAAATATAATTCAAAGGAATCAGACTTCTTTTTTATTGACTGGCTATATTTTTATCAATCAGTTCCACACGGCGAGTCACAGTCCTGCGTGATAAACTGACTTTTTCAATTTGCTTTTGATCTCCGGACACAAGATGTCTGCTGTCTGTACTATGTATTCTTTTACAAACTTGCCTTCGGAGAAAGTGGTAATGAGTGGTATTGTTGGTGAGAAGAAGTTTTTAAAGAAAATTTAAATCGAAGTGAAGACGGAAATTATTGAATTGTATAATTAATGATTTTTCAAACTTTCATTATGTTTTCTGTGCTTAAAATTCTTTAAAAAAACTGTGGGGTCTAGAACAGACTCGTGAATTTCGGAGAGAACTCGGAGTTAAGTTTTGTTGAATTACACAAAGTGCGCCATATAATGGGGAAATGGGGGCATTACAGGAGGAAGGTAAAAATAAATGTAATAATAATATTTGAACAAGTTCGGCGGGCCGGATTAAAAAACCCAACGGGCCATTTACGGCCCGCGGGCCGTACTTTGCCCATTTCTGCTCTAAGCTCTTAAGTGCATATACGTATATGCAGATAAACGTGTGTGTGTGTACACGTGTGTATGTGTGTACACGTGTGTATGTGTATAGACGTGTGTATGTGCAATGTGTGACCAATGAGTCTCGCGCTTCTGGCCCATTGATCTTCAGCGACCGAGAGGGCGGCGGGTTCGCAGCGTGACCTCGCGTTGTCACCCTTCACGAGTAACTCTTCCGCGGTGTATTCTTTGCTTCAATTCTCCCGTCAATTTATTTGGCCAATTTGCAGCGCGCCCGCGCCTCCACTCTCCCACGCGCCCGCCATCGCACTCAGGAAGAAGACGAGGGCGGTGATGGTGTTGTTGATGTTCATGAGCCGCAACAGCGTCCGTTTATTACCACAACCAACAGCGCCCAGCAACGTGATCACGCAGCCTCGCAAGACGCAAGCTCTCGCCCACCTCCTCCTCCTTAAACCGCTCCCTCTCAGCTGTTGAG
Organism: Lampetra fluviatilis; assembly: GCF_964198595.1. NCBI lineage: Eukaryota > Metazoa > Chordata > Hyperoartia > Petromyzontiformes > Petromyzontidae > Lampetra > Lampetra fluviatilis. Next base: position 2,352,627 of record NC_136325.1, on the reverse strand, counting down.
TCAATTCGCTGTCCTCTGCGCATCCCCGCTGGAAAGGCACTGGGTTTAAAGTCACCGCGCCGATCCACCCTCCCTCCCCGAGACAAATCGCAAACAGGAAAACGGGGAGCGACGACTTCCCAAGTGCTGCCCGAACGCCCTCGGCAAATCGCGACATTGGCGGTGTCCACGCGCCGCGTGCAAGTCGAGGCGCGGCGTCGTTCGAGGGCGCACCACGCACACGCGCGCGATATATTCGCGAACGTAATCACCACACCTTGTCGCATACCCAACCCTCGTCAACCCGTACGGTTTACCCCGTATTCTTCTGCAGGCAAATTGAGTTTTCAGGTTCAGACGGCGTACAGCCGTTTCAGTATGGGCAAACATTTTTTGTGTTTCTCCGTTGTGATGGGACTTTTGTAGGATGAACGTTGAGGTTTGTAAGGGCACGGGGTGACCAATGAGGTCTGAATTGGTCTGTAATGAGGTAAGCACTGATAAGAAGTTAACATGTATGCATATGGATCGAGTGGTATTATAAGCGCAATGTACTCATAACACGGCGACCAGATATAGATTTCTGGCCACTGCTAACAGTGATGAGTGACATTATAACTGGCCTAGGCACCCCCTATGTCAAATCAACAATATAAACAAGAATAATAGGGTTTTCCCCCTTTTTTCTGGTAACAAAACTGAAAGCTTTTTACAAGGATTCATGCAAACAAAAAACATACTATGATAATATATGCATTGTCCTTGAAACTGATTGGTCCACACTAAGGGACGGCTTTCTTTTGGCATCCTCTGGTCGAGCACCAATTGGGTCGAGGCTCAAAAGAAAGCCGTCCCTTGGTGTGGACCAATCAGTTTCAAGGACAATGCATATATTTTCATAGTATGTTTTTGTTTGCATTTTGACTCCAAGTATTGTGGTTAATGCAGACATAAATCCTTGTAAAAAGGTTTCAGTTTTGTTGCCAGAAAAAAGGGGAAAACCCTGTTATTATATTTTGGAACTGGTAAAGGAGGTCTAATGATAAAATATAAACAAGCTCATGATATAATGCTCCGCACGCAATTCGCAATCTCCTCTACATACCAAAAGGACCAGGAACTTCCCTATACCAGGCGTGGTTTCTCCATGGTCGCCCCCGTTCTGACTGGAACGCAATCACACGGCACTTACCTCGCAGCATTCAATCGACACGAGGGCCGACCTCTTTCGCCTGGCTTTCGAGTGGCACTGAGCCCCGCGGAGTTACGGTCATTGAAGTCCTCGGAATATCGCGTGCGTTATAAATTGGTGCACGTTGAACAATGCAATTTATAACGCACGCGATATTCCGCGGACTTCAATGGCCGTAACTCCGCGGGGCTCAGTGCCAGAGGCCATGTACGGATTATATCCAGCTACGCATGGGAAATAGCCAGTGGAAAAGCAACCATGTCACGAGGACCCCCCGCGTTGGCTCGGCTCAGATGTGCCACCCTTTGTCCTACCTTAGATTGGCAGCCGTTTTCAGTGTGAATCGGCATCCATCCATCCCATGCCTTCCAGCAAATGTAACAGAGCAATATATTTCTGTTTCGGTAGAACTAATGGAGAAAAAATGGAAATTGCTCATCATTCCTGCGTGGACCTGAAAATTTGTGAAGAAACGTGAATACATCGTAAACAATGTTGATGTTAAAAAATTTGGAATATAAAACAGCACGAAATCACGCATGCTGGCCAGACATTTGTAGCAGATATAGCAGTTCACCAGGCTCAACATGGACATAGGAAGCCCCACGCCTACAGCAGCAGCGGTGAGCATGTAATTGTACAATGCACAGGAGGTCACGTTCCCACCCACTCTGCCACTGAGAGGAGTACTGTTGGTCACTTGACATTCAAATTCACGTTTATCATTTTCTGAGCTGGAATGTTCGTCCACATTCAGTGCAGTAACCAAATTGAATGTGAAGTCTGCTTCTCGTGTAGACATTGGTATACCAGGCTGAGACCGTTTCGCTTGAAAATCCCGTTTCATCACAAGCGGCTGCCTGAATTCTTAACCCTTGGATCTCAGAGGCACTTTGCTTAGCTTCACGCTCTGATCACAGCCACCTAGGCACCTCAAGGCATCAGCATTAAGAGACCATCATCCAGCAGTGGATAACAACTGATGCCTTCAATTAGCACGGTTGGATATGTACGGTGCGAAAGAAGTTCAACATACATACAATGATAAAACATTATTCTAAGAACAAATTAAATTCGGTAAAAACGTACACTAACGAAAATATTATATTACCTTTGGAAGTGGTGCCCAAACACAAATAAAAAAATAACCCAATATTTTTCCAAAAAATTCTCCTTTTATTTAAATGATCAGGCAGAGAGCCTGATTAGCTGTTCCACAAACATTCGCCGACGACGCAATACATTTAACTTCGTCATGAGCAGGGTTTAATATCTCTCTCAATCTGTTCTGTGTCGCTGGTAGACTGGATGCGCCCAGAGGCAGAGTGAGAGGCACAGGGAAGCTGACCTGGACAAACCGGGCTTAAGTTAAGCCCTAGGTTCATAGTCAATGATGATGGTGCAGGTGGTGTAAACAGGAGATTAGCACTGCCTCAATGCTCATTTGAGCAGAGCAACACTTTGACTGAAGCTTCTACGTGAGCGACATTTTACCCCGCTTTAGGACGTTGCTCTGTGCTGCGTGCCTACGCACTGACCGTTCAGGAAGGAGCGTTCAGAACCCCTCTAAACGATTGCCGATACCTTGTGGACCTTCGCTCCACAGAAATTGCTCGGAATAATTGCATAGAGGCAATGCGTCATCTCCTTCCTCAGCTCCTTCGTTCTGAACACGTAGATGGTGACGTTGGCCATGGGGATGAAGAAGGTGGAGAAGCCGGAGGCGTAGCGCATGTTCCTCGCCTGGGCGTTCTGCATATCCTTGACCACGCGCGACACGAGGACCGAGAAGAAGATCGCGACGAAGAAAACGGCGAGCATGAAGAAGTGCGTGAGAAAGGTGTTCACCGCTTTCGCCTTGAAATCGCTCCGCCGCGTCCTCGCGCACTCAACGATGACCCTCGCGTACGTGTACGCAATCAGCAACAGTGGCACCACGAAGAGCACCACGACCATCGACGTGCTGTAAACTGCCTGGAGCTGCGTGTCGCCCTGCGACAGCCGGACGAACCCCATGTAATCACATATCACGCCCTGTATCTGCCTGTCGCCGTCTCTCAGCTTCAGCGCGTTGACGAGAATGGTAAGGGGCACAAGCACAGCTCCCACGAAGCCCCAGATGGCAGCGATGGCCATCAACGTCCGTTTTCCGGTGACGATGGCGTGGTAGCGAAGTGGGTGGCAGATGGCCACGTAGCGGTCGACGGACATTGAAGCGAGGGCGAAACACTCGATGCCGACGAACAGGTTCATAGAAAACATCTGCGCGATGCAGCAAGAGCGCGGGATGCGTGTGTCCCCCGTCAGGAAGATGTAGAGCTGCTGGGGCAAGCTGCCCGTGCACCCAATGATGTCGGCCATAATGAGGTTGGACATGAAGGCGTACACGGGCTTGTGCAGCTGTGGGCGCACGACCACCGAGAGCAGCACCAGGAGGTTGGCGAGCAGCGAGGCGACAAAGACGATCAGGCACAGGGTGAATGCGAGCACGCGAACGTTGTGGGGAGCTTCCAGTGTCCCCAGGATGACATAGGAGTCGTTGCCTTCCATCGCGCGCAAGTCCTACAAATGGTATACGGTCATCCCCTAGGGCCTGCGTGGGAGTGACATTTACGGGCACAAAATGCAAGGTCTTGGTTAGTATTGCAGTCGTGTCTCAATTGAACATTTATGAATTCTGTAAAAAATACTGCAAATAATACATTAAAATGAGATACAACTACATTGGCTGTTGTGTTCAACCACCACACTGCAGGTCATCTCCCTTCTCTTCTCTTTCTTACCTCGCACAGCTCCCGCTTTGTAATTCCCTCCTCCCCATCATTGTTTCTTACCCCCCCCCCCCCCCCCAAAGTCTCTAAAATAACCTTTGCAAATTTTTTTGTCTTACGTAGCAAAAACAAAAATCCATTCGTGCTTTATCTGTTGCTGGCCGCTTGGCATGTCGGCCTTTTGGGCTGCGCTCGGCAACCCTAAAGATGACGATCCGAGCATAAAACCTGCCGCTTCGCGGTGCCACTTTGAGTGGCGCGACGCCTCTGCCGTGACGGCGAGCGGTCGCACGCGAACGCAGCGGCAGTGTTACACTCTGAATAAAGCGGACACCTCTATCTATCTCTCTCTGGTCAGCACTTTCCAAGAATAGCCTCTGCCTGTTGAAGCGGCAATTTAGATGGGGGTTTACTTCGTTGTTTTGGCGTGAAGGATAATCGTGAAAGCTTTCGCAAAAAAAATTACAATGATTTATTATTTTTTCTTAAAACTATTCCTGGTTTTCAGATTCAAACGCTTTGTTGGTTTTCATTTTACAAAAAAACCCCGCAAATGCTCCACTTGGCTCAAAAGTGCTCGCACACTGGAGCGAGCACCGCTAAAATTAACAAAGCACCACCGTGCCTACGTGCGTACCATTGCACTGAGCACTGTGCGACAATGCTGCATCGCGCCTGCATGCTGTCATTGTAAGTAAATGCGTATTGTTATATTTTTAGGAACGTTCGTACCTGCGGATTACGGAGTTTGTCAAATGGCTCTTCGCCGTGGTAGAAATAAAGGTGGCCGGTCCCCGTATGTGTTGGAATCTAACCTCGGCGCCAGGTGTCTTGACAGTGACGTGAGTTGCGGCGTGCCGACGGAGGGAAGATTTTTATACACCGCAGAGCACCACGTGGTCACGTCATCTAATGGGTGTGGCCAACGATGTTTAATTACCCCTTCTGCATCTCGGCGGTTTTCATGGATGTAACGACTCCCCGTGCGGCCAAAAAATATGCGTGTGTGTGTTTTTAAATATAAACTGCAGTCTTAATTGGTTCACCGAGCGCTCGTTCCCCGGCGCGTTCCAACGTGCTGGCAGTTTAGTCTGCAGTGGAAGGTCGCTCGCTTGGTGATTTCTGTAGGGAATTTTAAAAGAACGAACCTTATTTTATATATATGTAAGTAAACACGCAGACAATGTCTCCTGCCTACGTCTGTTCCAAATATAAAAAACACAGGCATAATAGAGGTTTTCGTTGGGTTTGATCGCATGACTATAAATGTGTCATTAAACCCGCCACCACTCGACACAGCCAATTAGTAAGGTTTGTCACGTAAACAGAACATGTCAATTCGTTACTAGCACAGCACACAGCAAATCCACAACATTTACAATCTGAGTACGACGTTTCATCAATAATTGCAACTAGCTTCATCAGGCGACAGCCAGATTTGTGGAGAAATCCTGTTTCGTTCGTTAAATTGAGGGATAGATGTGATGACGTCACTTGTGAGCCCCTCTTATACGAAGGGGGGGGATTAAGGAATGCACATAAATGACATCATATGGTAATCAACTTGCATTATGCAATCACATTATGCATGCACATTGTTCTTGTACCTCCTGTCGTTCGCGTGCAATAAAATAGCAATACGGAAAACCTTGGATTGCGAGTAACTTGGTCTGCAAGTGTTTTGCAAGACGAGCATTTTTTTTAAATAAATATTAATTTGATAAACGAGCGAGGTCTTGCAATACGAATAGTACGTATATGCTTTGTCTGCCGAGCGTCACGTGATCACAACTGATATACGAGTGCTTTGATATACGAGTGCTTTGGATTACAAACACGTTTCCGGAACGAATTATGCTCGCAATCCAAGGTTTTCCTGTACTTGTCATTATCTGCGTACACGTATAATCCCCATTGATATGTATGGAGACTTTTATAGGCATGCATTCAAACAAAGTATTTTTTCATTATTTGCTTCCAATCAGTACTACGCCTGTAGCTATCCAAACAGTTAAATAATTTGTATTTCTCTCAAATTCGATAGATTATCTAATTAGTCTTGGCCAGTAGTAACTATTTTGCACAGAACTTAAACATTATAAAAATCAATTGAGTGTCCTTATTGGCATGCGTCTTCTGGCACTGTAGACAGTTGTATTTTGGAGTATTTAATATTTAGTTGGTGTTCTTAAAGTCTTTTTTACTCATAATATATTTTAAAAACAATATTATGAATGTGGGTCGCGAAAGTCTACATGTTAAACACAGGTATATATTTACACATCCCATCAGCCACACATTCACCAATACACAAAGACAAAGACGCTCCCCCCCCCCAATAGCCTTAATAGACTTTTGGGGCAAGTGCTGTTAGCGAGCACTTAAACAACTATTTGTATCTCAACAGGTGAGGCACACTGAGCTATACAGCTCTTTTGCAGAAGCAACTTGGCCACGAATGATAGCTCAACGAAGTGGCTTATCATCTTGTGGAAATGGAACTTGCTGACCCGCCCATGCTGGACAACTGTGAAAATGAGCTTCATAACTCATCAGATTCCTCCTGCAGTCGAAATAAAGATTCTGATTCTCTATAGCAGCCAATTACTCCAAACCTATGAAGACACATACGCAGAGACATACAAACTATCTTTCTAACCTATAAAAGGCATTTCTTGTCTGTCCGTCCGTCTCTGTACACGCAAATTGCGAAGGATTTGGCTCGCGAACCGTGGGGTATTCGTTAAAAAATGTAGCCGGGTACCGCGTTGTAAGCCCCCTGGTGAGCCAGCGCTATTCCGTTTTCCTATCTGTAAACTTAAAAGTAGTTTAATTCACAATTTAGTGATATTAAACATCTTCGTGGTTATTTCGGTAAAGTCACGTAGAATGGAAATAATAAAATAATAAAATAAAACATTATAAAATAATTCTCACGACGTTTCGGCCACAACGCAAGCAGCCGTCCTCAGGTGAAGACCAGGTCTGTTGGGGAGACAGCGTCTGAATGAAACAGCACCATGCTTGGAGCGTATATTTAAGCTGGGTTGGAAGGGGGGGAAGGGCGCATTTACAAAATAATTTGCATATCAAGAGGAATTTAGCATATTTATGGGAAATGCAGGTATGTGATTAGTACTACTTATGCCCGTGCATTATGCAGGATTAGCAGCATCAAAGGGAGGGGATAGGGGTAGCATTAATAAAGAGAAGGAGTGTTAATAGTATGTAGCTGCAGTAACTAAAACCACCACGTAAACAACTAAAGTATAAACTACATAGTATCATCAGTATACTAAATATACTCTACAATAAGCTAAGTTACTAACAGTAAGTAATACATTACAATTCTACGTCGCAAAAAATATAATATGCTTCCATCTAAACTTTGTTCTCTTACATCACACGAGTTTACACCGTACTATATACTTTCATAGACAAACCCAACATTCAATTATATACTGTATTGCTATACATCACCCTATACCTTATACATTGTAATAATACACTGTATTATTCTACCCACCCTAATGTATATCACACTGCTGTATATGCACTATACAATTACGATACTATATATTACCTAGTAAATTGTATTAAGCAAATAAATGTTATACTATTTATTATTATACACTATACCATTGACCGTCGTGTGAAAGATACTAAGAGGAAGCAACGAAATATGTCAATGGGAGAGTAGTGTGGGAAACTTGCAGCGGAGCAAAGAATCCATTCCCTGCGGAGAATACAATGCCAGTGAGTGGAACGCGGTCTGAAAGTCACCGTAAACGTGAACACAATCAGTTAAGATCCGAAATGGTTTATTACATCCTTCCAATGTTTGCTAAGCCAGAATCCATCTTCTCGGTTGAAATTGTCTCTGTGTTTGTATATGTGGATCGCCTCATGAACGAATGTCTCATGGTAGCCAGATGGCTTGCAGAGAACCTCTGTCTTGGAGAAGTCAATATCATGTGAGCCCACTGAATTGTAACAGTGATCTGCCACGGCTGAGGTGTTTGTCCTACCGTGTTTCAAGTCTGCTTTATGTTCACGGATGCGGTCTGAGACACTGGCATTGTATTCTCCAGCTTAAATATACGCTCCAAGCATGGTGCTGTTTCATTCAGACGCTGTCTCCCCGACAGACCTGGTCTTCACCTAAGGACAGCTGCTTGCGTTGTGGCCGAAACGTCGTGAGAATTATTTTATTATTTTATTTTTTCCATTCTACGTGACTTTACCGAAAGAACCAATAAGATGAATCCCTGCAGTCACGAAAGCTTTAAATCGAGATATGAAACATTATTTATGTATATCCTAGAGCCGCTCTCGCGCGACACAGCACGCATTTGCGCATGCGCGAAACGCTGACCGAGGGTTGTCCTGAGCAACACACACACGCCATCGGTGGAGGGGGGTGGATTTCATTCGCGTTGACAAGCTACAAGGCATGTCACACAGATTAACAGCTCCGTTAAAACATAGATAAATATCACTGTTTAGTATCTTTATTACTCTTAATTATTAGGTAAGATGATAGAGGTTGAGCAATGTTTGATCGTAAATATAGACAATGTAACACGCGTTTTTCCCTGGGTAGTGTTTTTTTTCATTTGCTTAAGCCTACGAATTATAGAAAATGCCTATTATTCCCCACAAACTTTGCTTTTGTGACCAGGACTTAATGTGAAGGAATGACACAAATGCACACTTTTTATCATTAAAAATAGCTACATTTTTAAATATCACTGTCATTATCACAAAAGCTAAGTTTGAGGGGAATTATAGCCTTTTTGTACTTTTGAGGCATAAGCATATAGAAAATAACACTTACTACCCAGGGACCCAAAACAACTGTTTTTGGTTACAAAGTGTTTATTAACAATATAAAATTTGATATTTTTAAACTTTTTTATTATTTAAATAAATAAATATCTTTGTTTTCGTGCATGCTTATTCACACTTTCCCCCTCTGTACGGGGGTTGATCAGTAAGATAATGTTTATTCGGGTTAATTTGTGTGCATCTGGTCATAGTTACAGGTAATATACGTTTATTTATTATGAGTTGATTTTACACTTTCGCTTGGGGCAAATTTTAAAGACAAAATGGCGGAACATCCTTATCGTACTTATTTTATTATTTATAAATGTGTAGTGGTGATACGCGCTGGGGTAGCGATCGGGTGCCAGCGCGTCGTGATTGGATGGGTGTGTGGTGACGCGCGCTGACGGTGAGGGATCAGGGGTCAGCGCGGGATCGTGGGTTGTGTGGTGCTGATTGGCTGGGTGCCGGTGACGCGCTGATGAGGGAGTGATCGGGTGGCAGCGCGGCGTGATTGGTTGGTGAGTGGAAACACGCGCTGGGGGAAAGCGGATCGTAGAGATAGCGCGTCGTGATTGGTTCACTAAGGAGCGATGCTCACGTCGAGGTCCGCATCCGCTCCGTCTCCCGGGAGGAGGGACTATATAAGGTGATGCACACAGGCGTAAGGAGAGAGTGTAACCAGCGAAGACTGAAGACGGAGAGGAAGAGATAGGACCCTGCGGTACCCAGTCCCGCTGTCCTGTGGGGACCGGAACTCTGTGTAACCCAGAGGCGGAGTGTAGGGTGAGCATGCAGTGTCAGCATGCAGAGTGTGTAGCCAGAGGCATAGAGTCTACACGAGACGAGTGATGTGTGTGTAGCCAGAGGCCTAGAGTCTACACGAGATAAGTGAAGAGTGTAGCCAGAGGCATAGGGTCTACACGAGACGAGTCTACACGAGACGAGTGATGTGTGTGTAGCCAGAGGCCTAGAGTCTACACGAGATAAGTGAAGAGTGTAGCCAGAGGCAGAGGGTCTACACGAGCTAAGTGAAGAGTGTAGCCAGAGGCAGATAGTCTACACGAGCTAAGTGAAGAGTGTAGCCAGAGGCAGAGAGCCTACACGAGTTAAGTAAAGTGTGCCGTCGGAAGAATAGAGACCACACGTTGTATTGTGACAAGTCAAGATTTAATAAAAAGTGTGTTACCCGTCAAGGAGTTTCCTGCCGTCATTTACAATACTTCAACTGGTGTCAGAAGTGAAACTGTCTTCCAAGCATGGATACAAGGAAGACCAATCGGACCCACGGGATTGACCGCGAGGACAACCTTGACGACCCGGGCCAGCTGCCGTCGGGGGGTGAGGACGAAGAATGGCCCACGCTGCAAGATCCGCCGACGGCGCCGGAGGAGCGACGGGGGACCGAGGCCGTGCTCCGTGAGGCGCACTCTCGTCTGGCGGAGCTGCTGCTCGCCGCCGCGTCCATCCTGGCGGAAATCAGCTCGTCGGCTGGAGCGGAGACGGCGGCGGACATTCTACAGGGTCGCCCCGCAGATTCCCGCCAAAATGACTTGGCGATTCCCGCCATTTCATCGGCCTCGACTTTTGGCGGGAACGGCGACCGCCACGTGGCGGCGGTTCTCCAAGCGCGCCCTCTTACGTCATCAACGCGCGCTGCGGACCGCCATCAGTCATCCGCCATTGGGGCCGCCATCTTACACACCGACGGGGCGGCGGGAAGGAACCACGACGCGGAGGACGACTTCATTTTTCAACAGCGCCTTCCCGCATTGTCAGCCTTCAAGGCAGAAGGCGGGGACTGGGGCCAATTTCAGCGCAGGTTTTTGGCGCATCAGGAGATGTCTGCCTGGTCCAATGCTATGGCGCTGCGGGCACTGCCTGCCATGTTGGACGACAACGCGCTCGCGGCCTTCATGTCAGCTCGGAGGTCGGACCGCTCCACGCTTAAGGCAGCGCTGGGTCTCATGGCCAAGGTCTACGGACCTCCCTCAGCGTGCCGCCATCATTTTTATGCAAGGCGGAAGGCGGACACGGAGACCGCGCTCGCTTATCGCACGGCGTTGCTGGCTCTCGCCGATGCTGCATTCCCTCGTATGGACGAGGAGGGCCAGGATGCGATGGTTTTGGAGCAGCTGCTTAAGTTGGCGCAGGACCTGGGGGTCCCCAACAACACGGCCGACGAGATCGACATTTCTTCCCTACGGGTCGCTACGAGTATACAAGCGCATGAGGTCCTTCAACGCAAACAGGGGATCGTCTGCAACGCTGCCGTGGCCTCAGCTCCGGGTCCGGTGATCACCGAACCCCAAGTCGTCAGTCCACGAGAGGAGGCGTTCACCGCGGGACGACCAGGGGACTGGAGGTCGGGGGGTCGGTCGCCTCTGCGATCGGCCCGCAAGCTGGAGCAACCGAGATCACCGACGGCCCTCATCACGTGCTATAACTGCGGCCTCCGGGGCCACGTGGCGTCCGGTTGCCGCGCTCCACGTCAGCGCGCCATGGGATCTCGGCTGGACGACGACCAAGGCCCCAAGTCATCCCTACAAACCCCGGCAAGTCGCGGCACCTCACATGCTCGGCCCACACACTCGACACGCATGGGCCGTCGCGGGGCGACGGAGGAGGGCCGGTTAGGGTTCGGGGATTCGGTTCGGCGAGGGGGTTTCGGCCGAGACCGGGAAGACATTAAATGGTCGGAGTTGGGGCACAGAATTGTGGCTGCTTCAGCGGGTTCATCCGTCGTTGCGGGATCTATTGATGGGGTCGAGGTCAGGGTATTGGTGGACACGGGGGCGTCGGCGACTATTATATCGGACCTCATTTACAACATTCTCCCCGTCCAATGCCGTCCGCTGCTCCCAGTGGATGTGCCATTTTACGCCGCTAATGGGGGATCGTTGGGCATTATCGGTCAGATTAGGGCGTCCATTTGCATTGGAGATATCAAATTGTCGGGACCCGTTTTCGTTTCGTCTTCTTTGGCGGTTCCTTGTCTACTGGGCACTGATTTTTTGGCTAAGATGCCCATTAAAATTCTAATCGGTCAGCGTTGCATTGAACTACCATCGGGTCGCCGTATTTCATTTTTGACGAACCCTACTGAGATTCGGACGGCGTGCGCTACGATACAAGCGTTGGCGACACAGACCGTGCACGTGCCCCCGGGTTCACAGATGTTAATTCCCCTCCGGTTGCGGAAACCATGGGCAGAGGGGACTTGGGAACAAGGCATGCTTTTGGGTCCTTCTAATAGGGCTGTCGGGGGGGTCGATTTGTCGGTGGCTCACACTTTGGTTCGGGCTGTCAAGGATCCGTTTGTGATGGTTTTAAACGCTGGGTCGCGGCCAGCCGTCATTCAGCAGGGTACCGTGCTGGCTCACGCGGCGCGGGTCCCTGCGGAAGAGCGGCTGGTTGCGCACGTTGATCCGAGCCCCACGCAGAACATTGAACCGAGGGAGGACCTTGAATGGGTCCATTCGCTGTGCGCGGGCTCGGACGATTTGTCAGTGGTGCAGTTGGGTGCGCTGCGCGAGTTACTAATGGAATTTTCTGATGTGTTCAGTAAACATAAATATGACATTGGGTGTACGGATTTGATACGCCACCACATTGACACGGGCGATGCGGCACCGGTCAGGCTAAATCCCTTCCGACTGAGTCCTGCTGAGAAGGAACATGTTCAGTCGGCCGTTAACGATATGCTTGAAGCCGACATTATTTCGCCTTCCTCCAGTCCTTGGGGAGCACCTATTGTGCTGGTTAAGAAGCAGGACGGGTCCTTGCGATTTTGCGTAGATTTCCGTCGCCTGAATAAGATCTCTGTGGCTGACGCGTATCCGCTCCCCAGGATGGACGAGTCCCTCGATGCATTGTCCGGTGCGCGATATTTTTCGACTCTTGATTTATTATCGGGATTCTGGCAGTTGCCACTCGACGAAGAGTCTAAACCTAAGACAGCATTTCGGACTCCAGGGGGCCTGTTCCAGTTTAACCGGTTACCCATGGGACTTCACTCCTCTCCAGCGACGTTTCAGCGCCTTATGGAGTTGGTTTTGTCGGGCTTGCAATGGGAGACGTGCTTGATTTACCTTGACGATGTCATTATTTTCAGTAAAACATTTGAGGAACACCTCCAGCGATTGAGAGGGGTGTTCTTGCGAATGCGATCGGCTAAATTGAAATTTAAACCGGCCAAATGCCACCTTTTTCGTAAGTCCGTTAGATACTTGGGTGACATTGTCGACTCTTCGGGGATCTCTACCGATCCCGCGAAGACGGACTGTGTCAGTTCATGGCCGACACCCACGTCAGTTGCAGACGTGCGCAGTTTCATCGGTTTTGCTTCGTATTACCGCCGATTCGTTGAGCACTTCGCCACTATTGCAAAACCCTTGCACGCTCTAACGGCGAAAGGTGTGAAGTTCCGATGGGGACCGGAGGAGGAGGCCGCGTTCTGCTCCCTCCGGGACGCCTTGGTGGGTGCCCCACCCTTGCGTTATCCGGATTTTGCGAGTCCCTTCTTGCTAGATACGGATGCTAGCAACACGGGCATTGGGGGGGTACTGTCCCAGGTCGTTGGGGGAGTCGAAAGGGTGGTCGCTTATGGTAGCAGGGTGTTGTCTCCGGCGGAGCAGCGCTACTGCGTCACCTGTCGTGAACTGCTCGCCATTGTTTTTTTTGTACAACAGTTAAGACCGTATCTCTATGGTCGTCACTTTACGGTCCGGACGGACCACGCGGCGCTACAGTATTCATTGAGGGTCGCCCAACCCTCGGGCCAATTGTCACGGTGGTTGGAAGTCCTCCAAGACTATCAGTTCACGACCACATACCGTAAGGGGTTGCGACACACAAATGCCGATGCCCTGTCGCGATTGTTGCCTTGTCAGAAATGTGCGTGTCTATCGGGATCGGCGCGCTGTAAACCGCCGGTTGTGGAAGATAGGGGGGCATTGGCTGCGACCGCGGGCGCACCAATCGGGGATGTCCCCGCTACCTCTCAGGATCGGGACTCGCTGCTCTCACTGTCGCTGAGTGAGTGGGTCCGCCTCCAAATGGCGGACAGCTCCCTGCTAGCATTGCGCCGCAGGGTGGGAGGTCCTAAAGAGGACCAGGAGCGAACTGGCTCCTATGTACTTAAACAGGGCATGTTGATGAGATGGGACAGTTTGTCCCGGCGGCATGCACTGGTGGTGCCTTCTGCTGTAAGGGGGAAAGTTGTTTTGGCCGCACACGAACGCCTCTTGCATTTGGGAGTAAACAAAACGCTTGCCCTGCTTCAGCGTGATTATTATTGGCCGGGAATGGGGGGCGACGTGGTAAATATTCTGAAGGGATGCGTTGAGTGCGCCAGGCGAAAACCACCGCCCGTGGCAGCTAATCCACCGCTGCAATCTATTCAAGTCTCGCGCACTAACGAGCTCGTTGCGCTCGATATTCTGGGGCCCTTTCCAGTCACGCCTAGGGGTAATAAGTACCTGTTGGTGGGGGTCGAATATTTTACCCGGTGGCCTATGGCGTGGCCACTCGCCAACCAGTCGGCGGCGGCTGTGACGGACGCCTTTGTCCAGGGCTACGTCCTGGACAAGGGGGCTCCCGAACGCCTGCTGACCGACCAAGGGAAAATTTTTTCAAGTAAATTGCTGCAAGAGGTGTGCGATCTGTTGGGTACTAAGAAGGTGCGTACCTCCCCGTACCACCCGCAGACGGACGGGATGGTGGAGAGACTCCACAAGACCTTGACTTCTATACTGTGCCAGCGGGTGTGTGAGGCACATGTTGATTGGGACCTGCAGGTCCCGGGGGTCCTCGCCGCGTATAGAATGGCCCCCCATGCAGCGACGGGGTTTTCCCCATTCTATCTGATGTACGGTCGGGAAGCCGACCCGCCAATGGAAACGCAGCTTGGCCTGTCCGCACCACGAACTAATTCTAAATTGGCAGAACATATTAAATTTAATATTCATAAGCTGACAGAGGCAAGGGAGGCGCACGGCTTAATTTGCGGGCTCGCCAAATTGCTAACGAGCGGTTGCGTGCACGAAAGGTGTCCGTGCACGACTGGAGACCGGGTGACAGGGCCTGGCTGCATTGCCCTCAGGCGCCTTTGGCTACGTCGCCTAAATTGTTGAAGCCATGGCGGGGACCCGTGGAGGTCGTGCGTGTTGCACGCCCCCAGTGCGTTCAGATAAAATGGGGAAAACGACGGTGGTACGTCCACCCCTCCCGACTGAAACCGTTCTCGCCTCCATATGGCCTCTCCTTGTGTCGTGAGGGCCGAGCATGTGACGTGACCGACGACCCAAAGGGGAAAATGTCTTTGCCTGATCCTCACATGCTTCCGCCTGATCTCCTCCCAGGTGTCTCGGAACTGACAGCTGCCGACCACCGGCGGCCGGATCTTCGCGGCGGGGCCGGTCCTTTCAGGCCCGACCCGCGCCATCTAGAGCAACCGGAACCACCGGACGGACGTCAGCGTCCCGTCCCATATGACGGACCGGCCAGACGGACTCGCGCCAGGTCGCGCTACTTTTCATGACCTACCATGTGAGGAGTCGAGGAAGTTGGAGCGCCTCGTCGCTGCGTTAGTCACGGGGATGCTGGGCGCGTTCATTTTCTGGAAGTCGCTTTTATTATGTTGTTCGTCGGGCTGTATATAGCTTCTTATAAGGTGTTGTGTGTGGTATTGTTGACTTTTCTTGTGTTAATTGTCAAATTGTACATAGGTTACTGTTGTGTTGTTGTTGTTGTTGTGTTACGGGGCACACTGGGGGGGTTTTGTTGTGTTAACGTTGTGTGAGGTTGTTGGTTAGCAGCTGGGACGGCTGCGAGCTATGTGGGGGGGGGTGATGTAGTGGTGATACGCGCTGGGGTAGCGATCGGGTGCCAGCGCGTCGTGATTGGATGGGTGTGTGGTGACGCGCGCTGACGGTGAGGGATCAGGGGTCAGCGCGGGATCGTGGGTTGTGTGGTGCTGATTGGCTGGGTGCCGGTGACGCGCTGGTGAGGGAGTGATCGGGTGCAGCGCGGCGTGATTGGTTGGTGAGTGGAAACACGCGCTGGGGGAAAGCGGATCGTAGAGATAGCGCGTCGTGATTGGTTCACTAAGGAGCGATGCTCACGTCGAGGTCCGCATCCGCTCCGTCTCCCGGGAGGAGGGACTATATAAGGTGATGCACACAGGCGTAAGGAGAGAGTGTAACCAGCGAAGACTGAAGACGGAGAGGAAGAGATAGGGCCCTGCGGTACCCAGTCCCGCTGTCCTGTGGGGACCGGGACTCTGTGTAACCCAGAGGCGGAGTGTAGGGTGAGCATGCAGTGTCAGCATGCAGAGTGTGTAGCCAGAGGCATAGAGTCTACACGAGACGAGTGATGTGTGTGTAGCCAGAGGCCTAGAGTCTACACGAGATAAGTGAAGAGTGTAGCCAGAGGCATAGGGTCTACACGAGACGAGTCTACACGAGACGAGTGATGTGTGTGTAGCCAGAGGCCTAGAGTCTACACGAGATAAGTGAAGAGTGTAGCCAGAGGCAGAGGGTCTACACGAGCTAAGTGAAGAGTGTAGCCAGAGGCAGAGAGTCTACACGAGCTAAGTGAAGAGTGTAGCCAGAGGCAGAGAGCCTACACGAGTTAAGTAAAGTGTGCCGTCGGAAGAATAGAGACCACACGTTGTATTGTGACAAGTCAAGATTTAATAAAAAGTGTGTTACCCGTCAAGGAGTTTCCTGCCGTCATTTCCAATACTTCAAATGGATGACTTTTTTTTTTTTGCCTCTTTCGGTAAAGGGGCTGTCCATAAATGATGTCACGCGATTTTGTACAATTTTTGACCCCCTCCCCCGCTCGTCACACGGCGTCACAAAAAATCAGACGCCCCCTCAAATATGACGTCACAAAGCTCTGCCCCCCCCCCCCAAACCATATTTCCATTTTGAAAATAAAACATGCTTCATATCGCTTTAAACTATTGTCATTGTAGTGCGTATTTCATGTGTCGCTGCACTCTGATGTTGTAGGAGAAAACACGTACTGTATTAATAAGTAATATTTAAAAGAACTTAAAAAAACACGCTTTTATGAAATGTACTAGTAATAGAAGAACTCCACGACCCAAGGAAGTGGCCCGAAGCTTGCCATAACGCAAGGGACCGTGGTGAATTACAGCCAACGTCAGTTGACCGTGGACAATTAGACCCAAGCCGAAACATAACATATACAAATTTATGTTTTAAAATATCTGTTTTTGATTTTTTTATGATAGAATATAGTATTGTCATCAGTATGACATAAGTATACTAAGTTTGCAGTCCATACCACATTGGTAGGTGGGTAAAAATTGAGTTACAAGATTTGAGGATACAACAACGACAACAACAGAGTGAGTTAAATAAAAGCGTGTAAAAATGAGGCGTTGGAAAGCTTAAAATTAGCATAAAATTCACTTGAAAATATTCAACGTCTAACTAAAACTGCAGATGTTCAGAATATTATATTGAAATTATCTTATAATTATAAAATATTAAAAGTAATTATAACTATAACAAAAATACTTGAAACTTTGTAGAACAACGAAGCAAAATGGAGAGTACAATTATAACAATCATATATTCACTCCACAAAATGAAAAGCCCTGGTAGGTTACAATCATTAAATAAATGTTTAAAATGTATGCTGTGCCCAGAGGCCACCTCGGGTACGAGGAGGCCCCTGGGGCGAGTCGCTCACAGGCGATGCCCCGGGGGAGTGACAGAGCAGGGGTGGGAGGGGGGTGCAGGTGTTTCTGGGCACAAGCGAGGGATGGTGGTGCCCTTCCGATTTGGTGGTGGTGCCGATGCCCCCTGCCCCTCCCCCCCCCCAAGGTGTATGATTACACGGGCAGGTTGAGTATTAATACGTGGAGCGCAGGCGATGTTTTTGTTCCCCAAAACAAATGGCTCACGATCCCTCTGTGGTTGATTAAAGGAGTGTCTTGTGGGGAGGGTTACCAACCTCATATTTAACGCTTGGGGGGGGGGGAGTCATCAGTGAAAGAGAACGTGAAAGAATGCTTCAGAATCGTAATCTTTATTTCGACTGGAGGAGGAGTCCGAAGAGCTGTGAAGCTCTTTTTCACAGATGTCCAGTATGGGGCACGGGGTCAGCGAGTAACAAGGACAACAATCTAACAAACAAACAAAATATATACGAGTGCAACATAGAGAAACAGGTAAGCAAGTCACGAATATAAATGAACACGAAGTAAATTAATTATGTAAGCTTGGGCAAGGCAGCAAAAACAAGAAGAAAACAGTGCCAGACCACAGCAAGATAACACGCAGTAGTATTGTTTAATTTGGGTCTTTCGGTGAAGTCACGTAGATCGGTTCAAAGAAAAAGAATGAACCTATCTACGTGACTTTACCTAAATACCCAAAGAATATTAATTCCTGCAGTCACGAAAGCTTTAAGTCAAGATTTACGCAGTAGTAGTCTCTCAATAAAATTGCACATTAACATTGAACTATCGATACACAAGGTAAGGGTCAAAGTTACAAATGACATTTGCAAATGTGGCGATAGCCAGCACGAATCATGTGCTTCAGAATATTTTTTTAAGGAAGATTTACGATGTTAAGGGAGGAAAGAGGGTTGTTCCATAAACTTCTAGATTTGAAGTTTTCGTGACTGCAAGGATTCATACTCTTTGGTGTTTTCGGTAAAGTCACGTACGTAAAAAATAAAATAAATGAAAAAACAACTAAATTAAATCACGTTTCGGGCGCAACACAAGCATCCTTCAGGTGGAGACAACATAGCGAAAGTACAACCGCTTAAGTGGTTTATTCATTTATTTATTGTTTTACCTACGTGACTTTACCGAAAAAACCAAAGAGTATTTGTTCCAGAAACGTTTGTGCTGCAACGACAAATGCTTCGGCACCGATTCCAATTCTTGCTCCGGGCGATATTTCAAAGTCAATTATATGGACGCCTTTGGTTTCTTGGGCGTGACAATGGCGATAATGAATGAGCTAAGTGGAGCGCAGATTTGCCGAAACGGATTTCATGGATTAACAGGGCCCGCTGTAGGTGTCTTCTTGCGTCAAGTGATGCGAGATTTGGATTTCAAGTCGAGTTCACAGCGCTTACGTCAATCTCATCAATCGTGGGCCTACACGCCAGGTCTCCGTACAAGCAACAGTCGCACAGCATGTGTCATATCATGTCACGGGGGTCCTCACCTTTTGCCATTGATCCTCTATTGAAATGTAGACATGGTGGGGGAAGTGGTGGTGTAGCAGTCAGCGCGCTGCGCTATGAACCTGGCCACCACAGTGCGATTCTCGCTCACGGCCAACGCCAGTGATAATTATCTGAACTGGTCCTGGGCCTCCCCTAGGTCGACTCAGCCTCAAATGAGTACCTGGTGCGTTGCGTGAAAACATCGCCACTAGGGAGACAAAGGCAGCCGGGCGTGGTGCTGGCCACCCACCCCCTCGTGTGCCATTCCGGAAATCATTAGTGCTCGCTAACGTCGCTTGCCCCAACAGTTTGTTACAGGCTATACGAGGAATCTTTGTCTTTGTTGGTGGGTGTGTTGGACGCCTGTTCATGGGGATGTTGGTGGGGGTGTTGGTGAGGGTGGTGGTGTTGGGAGTTTTGGTGGAGGTGTTGGTGGGGGTGTTGCTGGTGGTGTTGTTGGAGGTGTTGGTGACTTGGTAGTATAAGCGAAATGTGCTCAGAACACGGCGACCAGATATTGATTTCTGGCCAGTGATGAGTGACATTATAACTGGCCTAGGCACCCCCTATGTCAAATCAACAATATAAAACAAGCTCATGGTATAACGCTCCACACACAATTCGCAATCTCCTCTCCATACCAAAAGGACCAGGAACTTCTCTACCAGGCGTGGTTTCTCCGCAGTCGCCCCCCGTTCTGACTGGAATACAATCACAGTGCACGTACCTCGCAACATTCAATCGACACGAGGCCCCACCTCTTTCGCCTGGCTTTCGAGTGGCACTGAGCCCCGCGGAGTTACGGTCATTGAAGTCTTCGGAATTTCTGGTGCGTTATGAATTTCATTGTTCATCGTGCACCAGAGGCCGTGTACGGATTGTATCCAGCTCCGCATGGGAAATAGCTCGTGGAAAAGCAACCATGCCACGAGGACCCCGCGTTGGCTCAGCTCAGATGTGCCACCCTTTGTCCAACCTTAGATTGGCAGCCGTTTTCAGTGTGAATTGGCATCCATCCATCCCATGCCTTTCAGCAAATTGAACAGAGCAATATATTTCTGTTTCGGTAGAACTAATGGAGAAAAAATGGAAAACGCTTATCATTCCTGCGTGGACTTAAAAATTTGTGAAGAAACGTGAATACATCGTAAAAAAAATTGACTTTTAAAAATTTGGAATTTAAAACAGCACGAAATCACGCATGCTGGCCAGATATTTGTAGCAGATTTGGCAGTTCACCAGGCTCAACACGGACAGAGGAAGCCCCATGCCTACAGCAGCAGCGGTGAGCATGTAATTGTACAAATGCACAGGAGGTCACTTTCCCACCCACTCTGCCACTGAGAGTAGTACTGTTGGTCACTTGACATTCAAATTTACGTTTGTAATTTTCTGAGTTGGAATGTTTGTCCACATTCAGTGCAGGAACCAAATTGAATGTGAAGTCTGCTTCTCGTGTAGACATTGGCATACCAGGCTGAGACCGTTACGCTTGAAAATCCCGTTTCATCACAAGTGGCTGCCTGAATTCTTAACCCTTGGATCTCAGAGGCACTTTGCTTAGCTTCACGCTCTGATCACAGCCACCCAGGCACCTCAAGGCATCAGCATTAAAAGACCATCATCCAGCAGTGGATATTAACTGATGCCTCCGATTTTCACGGTTGGCAATGTACGGTGCGAAAGAAGTTCAACATACATACAATGATAAAACATTATTCTAAGAACAAATTAAATTTGGTAAAAAAAAGTACACTAATGACAAACCGTGCTTAAGTTAAGCCCTGGGCTCAGAGTCAATGATGATGGTGCAGGTGGTGAGTTTTTTTTATCGTGTCATTAATTTACGTTTGATAAATATTGCAGTTCTTTTGAAGAGATATAAGAATAACTGACACCATTCTGTGGTCAAAAGCTAATATGGGGTTAAGGGCGCCACGGTGGCGAGATGTTAACGCCGTCGCCTGGTATACAGGAGGTCGTGGGTTTGATCCCGACCCCAACCCTGACTTATGTATATTTTTAGTTTGCGTGTCTCCCCCTGGCCGCATAGATTTCTCCGGGTCCTCCGGTTTTCCCTCTACATTTAAAAACATGCGCTTAGAGTATTTAGCTCCTGCTATAAATTTCCACATGATGATAGGCCACTTCGTTGAGCTATCATTTATGGCCAGGTTGCTTCTGAAAATAGATGTACAGTAAAGCTCAGTGGGCCTTACCTGGTAAAAAAAAATTGTTATTAAGAGTATAGTTTTCGCTACAGGTGGCACAGACGTAGAGCGAGAAGCCTGCTAGTGCATGGTTGAGAGTTCAATTCCTGGTGGGTGGCTGACTCAACCCATCATCCTACTGGGGCCAATAAAATGAATGCGACTTTGTGGGAAAGTCACAATTGGTTGTCCTGTGAATAGACTTGCCCCCGTTATTGGAATGTGGCCTCTCTACAACCGGCTCGGAATTGTAAACAGGAGGTTAGCACTGCCTCAATGCTCATTTGAGCAGAACATCACTTTGACTGAAGCTTCTACATGAACGACATTTTACCCAGCTTACGACGTTGCTCTGCACTGCGTGCCTACGCACTGACCGTTCAGGAAGGAACGTTCAGAACCCCTCTAAACGATTGCCGATACCTTGTGGACCCTCGCTCCGCAGAAATCGCTCGGAATAATCGCACGAAGGCAATGCGTCATCTCCCTCCTCAGTTCCTTTGTTCTGAACACGTAGATGCTGACGTTGGCCATGGGGATGAAGAAGATAGTGAAGCCGGCGGCGTAGCGCATGTTCCTCGCTTGGGCGCTCTGCAGGTCCTTGACCACGCGCGACACGAGGATCGAGAGGAAGATCGCGACGAAGAAAACGGCGAGCATGAAGAAGTGGGTGAGGAAGGTGTTCGCCGCTTTCGCCTTGAAATCGCTCCGCCGCGTCCTCACGCACTCGGCGATGACCTTCGCGTACGTGTACGCGATCAGCAACAGCGGCACAACGAAGAGCACCACGACCATTGCCGTGCTGTAGACCGCCTGGAGCTGCGTGTCGCCCTGCGACAGCCGGACGAACCCCATGTAATCGCATATCACGCCCTGTATCTGCCTGTCGCCGTCTCTCAGCTTTAGCGCATTGACAAGAATGGTAAGGGGCACAAGCACAGCCCCCACGAAGCCCCAGATGGCAGCGATGGCCATCAGCGTCCGTTTGCCGGTGACGATGGCGTGGTAGCGAAGTGGGTGGCAGATGGCGATGTAGCGGTCGACGGACATCGAGGCGAGGGCGAAACACTCGATGCCGATGAACAGGTTGATGGAAAACATCTGCGCGATGCAAGAGGAGCGCGGGATGCGCGTGTCCCCCGTCAGGAAAATGTAGAGCTGCTGGGGCAAGCTGACCGTGCAGCCAATGATGTCGGCCGTCATGAGGTTGCACATGAAGGCGTACACGGGCTTGTGCAGCTGTGGGCGCACAACCACCGAGAGCAGCACCAGGAGGTTGGCGAGCAGCGAGGCGACGAAGACGGTCAGGCACAGAGTGAATGCGAGTACGCGAACGTTGTGGGGAGCTTCCAGTGTCCCCAGGATGACATATGAGTCGTTGCCTTCCATCGCGCGCAAGTCCTACAAATGGTATACGGTCATCCCCTAGGGCCTGCGTGGGAGTGACATTTACGGGCACAAAATGCAAGGTCTTGGTTAGTATGGAAGTTGTGTCTCAATTGAACATTCATGAATTCTTTAAAATTACGGCAAATAATACATTGAAATGAGATACAACCATGTTTGCTGTTGTGTTCAACCACCACACTGCAGGTCACCTCCCTTCTCTTCTCTTTCTTACCTCGCACAGCTCCTGATTTGTAATTCCCTCCTCCCCATCATTGTTTCTTACCCCCCCCCTCCCCCCAAGTCATTAAAATAACCTTTGCTATTTTTTTTTGTCTTACGTAGCAAAAAAAAATCTAGAATTGGTTTTACCTCGCATTACACATTCATTCGTGCTTTATCTGTTGCTGGCCGCTTGGCATGTCGGGCTTTTGGGCTGCACTCCGCAACCCTAAACATGACGATCCGAGCATAAATCCGCCACTTCGCGGTGCCACTTTGAGTGGCGCGACGCCTCTGCCGTGACGGCGAGCGGTCGCACGCGAACGCAGCGGCAGTGTTACGCTCTGAATAAAGCGGACTCCTCTCTCTATGGTCAGCACTTTCCAAGAATAGCCTCTGCCTGTTGAAGCTCAAATTTAGATTGGGGTTTACTTAGTTTTTTTCTAGAAGAATAATTGTGAAAGCTTTCGCGAATTTTGTTTACAATGGATTTTTATTTAACCCATTCCAGGTTTTCAGATTCAAACGCTTTGTTGGTTTTCATTTTTAAAAAAAATATGCAAATGCTCCACCACCGTGCCTACGTGCGTGCCATTGCACTGAGCACTGTGCGACAATGCTGCATCGCGCCTGCATGCTGTCATTGTAAGTAAATGCGTATTGTTATATTTTTAGGAGTGTTCGTACCTGCGGGTTACGGAGTTTGTCAAATGGCTCTTCGCCGTGGTAGAAATAAAGGTGGCCGGTCCCCGCATGTGTTGGAATCTAACCTCGGCGCCAGGTGTCTTGACAGTGACGGGAGTTGCGGCGTGCCGATGGAGGGAAGATTTATATACACTGCAGAGCACCGTGTGGTGACGTCACCTGATGGGTGTGGCCAGCAATGTTTAATTATCACTTCTGGATCTCGCGGTTTTCATGGATGTAACGACTCCCCGTGCGGCTAAAAAAGATGCGTGTGTGTGTGTTTTTAAATATAAACTGCAATTTTAATTGGTTCACCGAGCGCTCGTTCCCCGGCGCGTTCCGACGTGGCCTGGGTGGACCCAGTTGCCGTGCTGGCAGTTAAGTCTGCAGTGGAAGGTCGCTCGCTCGGTGATTTCTGCAGGGATTTTTAAAAGAACGAACCATCTTTTATATATATGTAGGTAAACACGCAGACAATGTCTTCTGCCTACGTCTGTTCCCAATATAAAAACAAGCATAATATAGGTTTTTTGTGGGTTAGATCGCATGAATATAAATGTGTCATTAAACCCGCCACCACCCGACATAGCCAAATAGTAAGGTTTGTCATGTAAACAGAACATGCCAATTCGTTACTAGTACAGCACACCGGTGTGTTGGACAGCAAATCCATAACATTTATAACCTGAGTTTCATCAATTATTGCAACTAACTTCATAATCAACGATTTTTGGGTTTAGATCGCGTTATTTATAAATGTGTCGTAACCCTCCACGACCCGACACGGCCAATCAGTAAAAAAGTGTCATGTTGACAAAAGACAAATAGTTCACTGCTTTAGCCTACCGGTGTGTTGAAGCGTGAAACCACAACATTTACAATTTGAGTACGACGTTTCGCTGGTAATTGCATCCAGCATCATCGGGCAATTCGCAATTACCAGCCAAACGTCGTACTCAAATTGTAAATGTTGTGGTTTCACGCTTCAACACACCGGTGGGCGAAAGCAGTGAACTATTTCACTGCTTTCGCCCACCGAACAATATTGGTCGCGAAAGCCTACGTGTTAAACTGCAACTAACTTCATCAGGCGACAGACACATTTGTGCAGAAATCCTCCTGTTTCGTTCGTTAAATTGAGGGATAGATGTGATGACGTCACTTGTGAGCCCCTCTTGTGCGAAGGGGGGGGGATTAATGAATGCACATAAATGACATCATATGGTAATACACTTACATTATGCATGCTCATTGGTCTTGTACCTTCTATCGTTCGCTTGCAATAACATAGCAGTGCCTGTCATTGTCTGTGTTGGGGCCGCTGGTCCCCGAAGTCCCTCCCTGCTCCGTGCCTATGGCAGGGGCTCTGCCGTGCGCCGACCCCTCGCTGCTCTGCGAGCAGCTGCTGCCGTCGCTGGGCTCATCGCCCGACGGCTCCCCTCCCTGGTCCGTCCCTCCGCGAGCTCGTGTAAGAGGCATAGCCCGCCGCACGCCCTCGTTCACCTGCAGACGCTGCGTTGTCTCTCCACGGATCACTCGCTATTAAACGGGGGTCAGGGGTCGGAGTGCGAACGACGCTGCCCTCACACTGCGCGAGTCCCGGCGGCGACAGACGGAGCGGGGGCCTGCGGACGCACCGACCCCTTCCCCCACACTACGAGCGCACACACCTGCACACACGCGACACCCACTCGTGCGCCGTTCTATGCAGCGCTCACTCACGTGGCGAACCACTGTGTACACACGCGCACCCACACGTTCCCACTGCTCGACAAGATCACGCGAGACCACGCTTCGCTATTAATGATTTATTATTCGCTACCTGGTAACTAATGTTGAATCAGTGAGTCGACGAGGCTGGCCTATTCCACTAAACCTGTACCTATTCCTTATCTATCGGCTATTATCCTACTTCACCTTCTTACTCCCTGTTAGATGCCCACGGCGGTTCGTTGATCCCGTACTCGCAGCGTGCCTCGATGCGTTTCACGGACGTTCGGGTCGCTGGACTGGAGAGCGTCCTGTCGCCTAGCGCTGGAGAGAAGAGAGCCCGATTTCCCCTTTGCGCCCACTATTTATCCTCCCTACCTCAAAGGGATGCGGCTCTGAACAATGGGCTCGCGCCCCTCTGGCACGCGCACCGCGGTTCCGGGCGCCTGTGATATGCTAATCAGTGTGCGGCGTTGCGCGGCGTAAATTCTAATTAATCCCTTTCCCTCCCTAACAATGGTGCCTGCGCTCAAGCGTAATTATCCCAACCATCCGTGACTATGCGCAAGAGCCCCTGCGGTCCCGCTACTCATGCTGTCCCGTCCCTCCCCTGCTTGCCCCGTCGACACGTGGGTGGTGTGTGTGGGGGATGCGCTTCAACCGCGGTGGCCGAATGCCCCTCGCCGTGGCCATACCATCTTAAGGCAGGTCGCAGCGCCGCGGTGCAACGTAGCGTCGGGGGAGGCCGTCCAATTACCTGATCGCCGGAAACCGTGAGAGTTAATCCCGATAAGGGTTTCTCGGATAAAAACCGGTCGATCAGGTGACCTTCCCTTCCAGCTCTATGGGGGGGGGGGAAATGCGTGCGGGTGTGT
This sequence comes from Lampetra fluviatilis, assembly GCF_964198595.1. NCBI lineage: Eukaryota > Metazoa > Chordata > Hyperoartia > Petromyzontiformes > Petromyzontidae > Lampetra > Lampetra fluviatilis. Next base: position 2,326,544 of record NC_136325.1, on the reverse strand, counting down.
TCATGTGAGGTGAGGTGAGGGGGACGAGGGGTTGGCTCCGTTGCTTGGTGGTGGCGAGGTCGGGGATGGGGCGCCTGCCGAACGGCTTCGTGGCGGCGGCATCACATAGCCCCCCGAGGTGCCAGTTCCCGTCCCGGGTTGACTGGAGCACCTCGCTTGGGCCGCGCCCACGAGAAAACTTTGCGGGGTCCGGGGAATCCGTCCGGACCTGGTGGCTGGTCTCGGGGCGGGTGGTTCCGTCCTCTGTGGCTCCTGCGGCGGCCTCCTCCTCCACTCCAGCGGCTCTCCCCGTCCTCCGGCACCTGTGGGCTGGGGCACAAACTCAGCAGCGGAAGGGTTTAGGGGCCGTCGTCCGCGCCGTCTCCGGGCTGGATCGGGGCGTCTCGGGGGCCCGGCGGGGCCCATGTAGTGTGCGAGGCCCCCCAACACGAGGGGTGCGGGTACTCCAGGATTTCGGGGCCTTCGGGTGACGGGGTTCTCTCTCGCCGGGGCCGCTTTCCACGGTTTTAAGCGGCGGACGTTGACCACCGTCTCTCGACCCCTCTCCCCGCCATAAATTAGTACCGTCCAGGGGGAGATCTGCCGCACCACGGTCCAGAATCCCCGCCAGTAGGTCGTCAGTTTCCCCACCTGCCCGGCCCCGACGCGAGGGGTGTGTAGCCACACCTTAGCGCCTGTCAGGAATAAGGGGGGTTCCATGCGGGGTCGGGTGCCCTGTTCCTGCCGCCGATGCGCGGCTTCCCCTTGCGGGTATGCTCGGCCTCGGGCTTCTCGCAGGGTCTCCAACAGGTGTTCCACGGGGCGGCTTCCCTCCTCCGGCTGGGGGGAAGGGACGCCGAATAGCAGATCTGCGGGTAAACGAGACTCACGGCCGAACATCATTAAAAACGGGGTTTGTCCCGTCGACATGTGTACGGTGGTGGCGTAGGCGAAAAGGGCGTAGGGGAGGTGTTCATCCCAATCCCGTTGATTTGCGGCCGCCATACGTTTGAGTTTCCCCGCTAGGGTCTGATTCATGCGTTCTACCATACCGTTCGCTTGGGGGTGGTACGCTGTGGTTCGGTCCTTCTGGATTCCGAATTCTCGGCACAGTGCCTGGAACAGCTCGGCCTCGAACTCGCTACCCTGGTCGGTGAGGACTCGTTCTGGGATCCCGTGCTTAAGTACGTAATGTTCCACAAATGCCCGGGCCACCACCAAGGCCGTTTTATCAGGGATGGCCACTGCCACGGGGTAGCGGGTGAAATACTCTACTGCGACTAGGATATACCGGTTGCCTCGATGGGATCGCGGGAATGGCCCCTGTAGGTCGATCCCGACCAGCTGATTTGTGCGGCTGACGCGGAACGGCCTTAGGGGTACCTGGTATCGTGCCGGTTTCGGCCCGTACTGCTGACAGGCGCGGCAGCCCTGTACCCAGGCCGCCACGTCTTGTGCCAATTTGGGCCAGAGATACTGGCGACGCAGGGTCTCTTGAGTGCGTCATTCCCCATCGTGGCCCCCGAGTGGGTGGTCATGCACCAGCCGTAGCAGCTGGGGTCGCACCTGGGCAGGAACACAGATGCACCCCGGCTGGCCGGCCTCGGTTAACTCTCGTACCACTCCGTTCTGCACACACAACCGGGCATACAAACCGCTCCAGGGTCCTGGTAGGGCGCTCTTTTCCTCCCGCAGTGCCGCCTCCACCGCCGCCAGATCGGGATCTCGCTGCTGGGTCTGTCTCAGCTGCTCGTCTTTCAGGCCCGGGAAGGCGCAGCCGACGTCCTCCTGGATCCGTCCGATCGGGTCCCGAGCCGCGGGTCCCGCGCTTGCCGGGCGGTCGACGGGATCCTCGGTGCCACCTGTGAGGGTCTCTGTGGCGCACACTGCACTCTCTCTCGCTGGGGGGGGGTCAGTGGCCGCGGCCTCTCGGGGGTCCGTTGCCTGCCGGCAGCGTCCCCCCGTGAAACACGGGCAGGCCTCCTCCGCCCTTGTCTCAGCGTACACCGTGGGCCGCCTCGACAAGGCGTCCGCGTTTGCATGCGTCCGGCCAGCCCGATACTCGATTTGCAGGTTGTACTCCTGCAACTGCGCCAACTACCGGGCCATCTGCCCCCGTGGCTCCTTGAATGTAAGAAGGAACTGCAGAGCATAATGGTCAGTGCGTACGCGACATTTCCTGCCGTACAAATACGGCCGGAACTGCTTACATGCGAAAATCACGGCGTACAACTCTTGGCGGGTCACGCAATAGTTCAGCTCGGCCCCACTCAAGGTCCGGCTGGCGTACGCGATGACTCGTTCCGTCCCATCCTGTACCTGTGACAACACCGCGCCCAGCCCGCTGCTGCAGGCGTCGGTGTCCAAAATAAAATCGGTGGTAAAATCGGGGAAAGCAAGGGTGGGGGCGTGGGTGAGGTGGTCTTTGAGAGTGGTGAAGGCCGTCTGGCAGGCCCCCGTCCACTGATAGGGGTGCTTAGGGGAGGTGAGTTGGGTGAGGGGGCGTGCAATCTCGCTGAATCCCTTTACAATTCGACGATAATAGGTGGCGAGCCCTAAAAATTATCGGATCTCCGTCAGATTCCTTGGCCGTGGCCACTCCACTACGGCGCGTACCTTCTCCGGATCGGTGTGCACGCCTGCCTCGCTGACGCGGTGCCCGAGGTACCCCACCTCGCGTTGTGCGATGTAACACTTACGTGGCTTGAGCTTGAGATGAGCCGCTCGCAGTCGCTGGAATACCTCCCGTAACCTGGACCAATGCTCAGACAAAGATCTATTGAACACTATCACATCGTCCAAGTAAATCAGGCACTGTTCCCATTGCAAGCCCCGCATCACCAACTCCATCAGCCGCTGGAACGTCGCGGGCGCATTGGTGAGTCCGAATGGGAGTACTCGAAACTCGAATAGCCCCATCGGGGTGGTGAATGCGGTTTTCGGCCGATCCTCCTCCGCCATCTCCACCTGCCAGTACCCGGACGCGAGATCGAGGGTGGAAAAATATCGCGCTCCGGCGAGGCTGTCGAAGGTGTCGTCGATGCGGGGTATGGGGAAGGCATCGCCGAGCGTGACTGCATTCAGTTTACGGTAATCGACGCAGAACCGGGTTGACCCATCCTTTTTCGTTACTAGTACCACTGGGGCTGACCAGGGGCTCACCGAGGGCTGAATTATGTTATCGCGAAGCATGTCCCCAACTGCCTCTTTGATTTGGGCGCGTTCGGGTGCGCCCACTTGGTACGCAGGGAGTTTGATGGGTCGGGCTGCACCGGTGTCAATTTGGTGCTTAACAAGGTCGGTCCGACCCACGTCCGAGTCGTGTTCACTGAATACGTCGGCATACTCCCGCAGTAACACGCGCAGCCGATCGGCCTCTCCCTTAGGTAAATCCGCCCATGGTACATGTAACGCGTCGAGCAAGGGAATGACCTCGGCTCGGGGAGTCGGGCCGACTCGCCAGGCCAGGTCCTGGTCACACTCAGGACGACCGGGGTCCTCAGCCCAGAGTGCGAACACCGAGTCGTTAGAGTGGCGTGCGTGCAGGGGGTGTACGGTGGCTATCGGGGTGCGCCGTCGCAGTATCGCTGGGGTACTGTGGGGGTTAAACATCCGCATAAACAATCGGTCCCCATCTGCGTTTACCACCGTGGCGGATCCAACGACCCCATACCGTTTTGCCAACTCCGGGTGAGCATTACCTCTCCTGATGGTCGGAGCGCGGGGTCGGTGGGGGATGTTACCACCGGCACCAGCATCTCGGTGAGCGGCCCGATGGTGACTGCCGTCGCCAGGATAGCGGCCACAGGTGCGAAGCGGGGGCGCGTTGGTTCTCGTCCCAGGAACGGTATCCGCTCGCCGTTGCTCTCCATGGTGGCGCATCGCTGGCGGGGTTGCACGTTGAGTCCCAGCTGTTCTAAGAGGTCGGTACCTGCGATACACTCGTGACACAACGCACTCGACACGTAGAACTCCTGGGTGCACACCTGGCTGCCTATGCGGACCTCTAAGGTGGCTCTCCCCAGCAGCCCCATTCCGGCTCCGCTCGCCGTGTGCAGCGCGCGGTCCGGTGCCTGCAGGCGACGCACGTCGACCCCGATCGCGCTGCAGTGCGCTGCGCTCACGAGCGAGGCCACCGCCCCCGTGTCCAGCAGAATTCGGGTACGCACCCCATTTACCTCCCCTTCCACCAGCGACGTGGCCCCCGTGATCCCCGCCACCAGCTCCCGTAGCCAGTCGCCAGGAGTCACCGTTTCCGTGGGCGTTGTTGCTGGAACCTGTGTGGAGATCACTCGCTCGCCATTATTCTCATCATCGTCTATTTGTATCGGGACCGCGTCGATTGCACCCCTAGTTGGTCCGCTCTCTAGGGGGCATTGGAGTTTAACCCCCGCGTCTGCCTAGCTCGGGTGATTTCAGGACAGTCCCTCACTAGATGCCCTCGGCGATTGCACATATAACATGCCCGAGGAGGGGGGGCGGCTCCGTAGTGGGCCCCCTGCCCACTCCCTCCCCACCCATTACGCCGCTGTCCACCCTCCGCCTCTAGTCGGGCTACCCTTCCCGATAACCCTCCCACCGTGGCGCGTAGGTCCCCCATTTCGGATCGGATGGTTTCAATGGAGGATTGCAGTTTGGTCATATTTTTATTCGTTTCCTCGCGTACCTGGGTTACCCTCTCCCCTACCTGGGTTACCTTACCGTCCATTCGGTCTACTCGGCCAGCAATATCTCCCATGCTGGTCTGTAACCCAGCTACCCAACCCGGGGTTGTCTCGCGGGGTATCTGGGCCTCTCTTGCCCGTCTCCCTATGGGGCTGGCGGGCTCATCCTCATCCTCGTCAGGGATCAGGCTCGCCACGGTGTACTCCTGTCCCGACCCTCGGAGCTGCGCGCGTTCGCTGGAGAGCTCCTCACACTCCATCGCTTGCTCGACTAGGGTATCGAAAGGGAGGCCTGCGCTACTCTTTTTGGGCTGCCACCACGCGGTGCGAGCTAGGTACCTGAGTAGCTTGTCTGCAGCTAGCGCGTCAATGACCTCCTTCGAGAACTCTGGACGGGCGATCCGGGTTAGTGATCGCACGTCCTCAGCGTAGTCTCAGAAGTCCTCGCCAGTTTGGCGTCGGTGCGCCTCTAAGGCCGTCTTCGCCCGTATCACGTTGCGCGTGCCGAAACGCAGGTCTAATCTATGCATTAGTTCTTCTAGTTGGGTTTGCGCGCTTTCGGGTAGTGCCTCTACAAAGTCGGCTGCCCGCCCATCTAAGTTTAACTTAAGATGTCGCAACGCCTGAGCGTCCGACCAGCCATTAAGCTCTTTAGCCCCTATGATATTACGGGAAAACGCTTTCCATGTAGGGGTCCCCTGGCCGTGGAGTAGCGCGCCACCTTCCCGTGAATATGTGAGGGTTCGTACGACTTCTGACACCATGTTGTTGGGGCCGCTGGTCCCCGAAGTCCCTCCCTGCTCCGTGTCTATGGCAGGGGCTCTGCCGTGCGCCGACCCCTCGCTGCTCTGCGAGCAGCTGCTGCCATCGCTGGGCTCATCGCCCGACGGCTCCCCTCCATGGTCCGTCCCTCCGCGCGCTCGTGTGAGAGGCATAGCCCGCCGCACGCCCTCGTTCACCTGCAGACGCTGCGTTGTCTCTCCACGGATCACGCGCTATTAAACGGGGGTCAGGGGTCGGAGGGCGAACGACGCTGCCTTCACACTGCGCGAGTCCCGGCGGCGACAGACGGAGCGGGGGCCTGCGGACGCACCGACCCCTTCCCCCACACTACGAGCGCACACACCTGCACACACGCGACACCCACTCGTGCGCTGCTCTACGCAGCGCTCACTCATGTGGCGAACCACTGTGTACACACGCGCACCCACACATTCCCACTGCTCGACAAGATCACGCGAGACCACGCTTCGCTATTAATGATTTATTATTCGCTACCTGGTAACTAATGTTGAATCAGTGAGTCGACGAGGCTGGCCTATTCCACTAAACCTGTACCTATTCCTTATCTATCGGCTATTATCCTACTTCACCTTCTTACTCCCTGTTAGATGCCCACGGCGGTTCGTTGATCCCGTACTCGCAGCATGCCTCGATGCGTCTCACGGACGTTCGGGTCGCTGGACTAGAGAGCGTCCTGTCGCCTGGCGCTGGAGAGAAGAAAGCCCGATTTCCCCTTGCGCCCACTATTTATCCTCCCTACCTCAAAGGGATGCGGCTCTGAACAATGGGCTCGCGCCCCTCTGGCACGCGCACCGCGGTTCCGGGCGCCTGTGATATGCTAATCAGTGTGCGGCGTTGCGCGGCGTAAATTCTAATTAATCCCTTTCCATCCCTAACAATGGTGCCTGCGCGCTCAAGCGTAATTATCCCAACCATCCGTGACTATGCGCAAGAGCCCCTGCGGTCCCGCTACTCATGCTGTCCCGTCCCTCCCCTGCTTGCCCCGTCGACACGTGGGTGGTGTGTGTGGGGGATGCGCTTCAACCGCGGTGGCCGAATGCCCCTCGCCGTGGCCATACCATCTTAAGGCAGGTCGCAGCGCCGCGGTGCAACGTAGCGTCGGGGGAGGCCGTCCAATTCCCTGATCGCCGGAAACCGTGAGAGTTAATCCCGATAAGGGTTTCTCGGATAAAAACCGGTCGATCAGGTGACCTTCCCTTCCAGTTCTATGGGGGGGGGGGGAAATGCGTGCGGGTGTGTTCATGTGAGGTGAGGTGAGGGGGACGAGGGGTTGGCTCCGTTGCTTGGTGGTGGCGAGGTCGGGGATGGGGCGCCTGCCGAACGGCTTCGTGGCGGCGGCATCACATCTGCGTACACGTAATCCCCATTGATGTACAGTAGAACCTCTGGTCACCACCATAATTCATTCCATAACTTTGGTCGCAACCCGATTTGGTCGTGACTCGAACCTAATTTCCCCATTGGATTGTATGTAAATACGATTAATCCGTTTCAGACTCCTACGAACTGTATATAAATATAGTTTTTTTTAAAGATTTTTAAGCACAAAAATAGTTAATTATGCCATAGAATTCACAGTGTAATAGTAAACTAAATGTTAAAACATTGAATAACACTGAGAAAACCTTGAACAACAGAGAAAACTAACATTGCCGCGTCAAGGTTTAGAATCGTTCAACAAGATGATTGTTTCGTCTGCTACATCAGTCGGTCGATTCTGAGAGAGAAAGAATATTCGTATGAGCAATTCATGTTTCTATTGAAAGTAAGTTAACAGTAATATTTGGGTACAGTATTGTTTTTGGAAGCATTCACCGTAATATCGTATGAACGTTTACTTCACCACATCATCGTATGAATGATGCGAGAAGAGATTAACGGGTTTTTGCGTTAGCGATTTGCTTACTCAGCGCTGTCGCTCTCTAAATTACGGCTTGAATGAGGGGGGAGGGGTATGACTACACTCACAAAATTAATATCTTACTAAGCGAGACTGACTGAGCAAGCGGCCACATGTGGGTCGCTGTTGTTTGTAACAAACAACAGGAAATTTGGCGCTTACAAAAAATGGCGCGGAAGGGGAAATCGGCTGCGGCCGTGTTTGATCGCCACCCGAGTCTGTGTTCGTGACCAGATTCCAAAAAAATGTAATTTTTTTGGTCGGAACCCGATTTGGTCGTGGTCAGAAGCGTTCATGACCAGAGGTTCTACTCTATCATGACTTGTATAAGCATTGTTCTGCCTGACGGCAGGTGTGGGGGTGTGTGTACACAGGAATTTTCTGTTTTGATGTTGAGTTTGGTCACGTGACCAGGAAGTTACGATTTAAGATTCTCCCAGCCACGCGGCAGGGTATCAGCCATTACACAGAGTACAAAATGGTGGCACAAATAGGGTCTCAGTGAAGACAGGTGCATCTGTTCATTGTGGGACTTTAAGAAGCATTGTCTGTAAGTTCGTTGATGTTCTTATAATACTGGGAATGCTGTTATAATGTTACAATGGACGTTATAATGCTGTAAATGATTTTATAATACTGTTAAATTGTTATTACAAATATGAGGCCTAGTTAACAACGAAGCCTGCCACTTTCCTTGTTGTGAATGTTACTTGTAATTGAATTAGTCGAGTCAGACTTGTATCCATGTAACCATATTGCGATCTTGAGAGCAAGGATGACGAAATGTCACATCCACAGTTCAGTGTTATGTGTAGTGCTGTACATTTGGGGGGCAGTGTGATGATTACACGATGTGCCTTTATTTAAACACAGGAGCTTATTCTCTTGTATAGCTATTCAGTACTAATGTATAGGTGCCTGGTCCATCCAGGATCTATTGTTGAGTTTCATGTTATCTAAGACAATGTTATGATGCTGTAGTGTTCATTCATTGTATTGATATTTCGGATGTTCACCCTGGCTCTGAAGGTTTATTGAATGCAAGGTTATCTACTCGGGTAGTGGTGCAACGCAGCGCACAGCGAGGCCGAGACAGGCATGCATTCAAACAAAGTATTATTTTATGATTTGCTTCCAAACAGCACTACACATGTAGCTATCCAAACTGTTAAATAATTTGTATTTCTCTCAATTTCGATAGATTCTCTAATTAGTCTTGGCCAGTAGTAAGTATTTTCACAGAACGTCAACATCATCAAAATCAATTGAGTGTCCTTATTGGCACGCGTGTTCTGCCACTGCCGACAGTTGTATTTTGGAGTATTTAATATTTATTTGGTGTTCTTTAAGTCTCTTTTACTCATAATATATATAAAAAATATTATAAATGATATGGGTCGCGAAAGTCTATATGTTAAACACAGGTATATATTTACACATCCCATCAGCCACGCATTCACTAATACACAAAGACAAAGACCCACCCCCCCCCCCATAGCCCTAATAGACTTTTGGGGCAAGTGCTGTTAGCGAGCACCTAAATAACAATTTTTATTTCAACAGGTGAGGCCCACTGAGCTATACAGCTCTTTTGCAGAAGCGACCTGGCCACGAATGATAGCTCAACGAAGTGGCTTTTCATAGTGTGGAAATGTAACTTGCTGACCCACCCATACTGAACAACTGTGAAAAGGAGCTTCATATCTCAGATTCCTCCTGCAGTCTAAATAAATTACTCCAAACCTATTAAGACATACGCAGAGACATACACACTATCACATATATAAACATCCCCCCTATAGACTTAAAGACTCATGGGACATGCGCTGTTATCAAGCACCTATGAAGGCCAACACAGCACAAGAGGGGTGGGTGACCAGCACCACTCCTGATCGCCTTTGTCTCTCCGGAGCTACTGTTTGCACACCACACTATGTCCTCATGTGAGGCTGAGTCGACCTGTGCTAACCGCCAACCACCGCTCCCATCATCCATCACACAAATCAAATACACTTGCTATCATCACAAATACACTCACTGTCACAAATACACAGAAACCCAAAGCACAAACGCACATGTGCACATACTCTTTGGTTATTTTGGTAAAGTCACATAGCTAAAAAATAAAATAAATAAAGAGATAAAAATAGAAATAAATAAAAGTAAATTAAATCACGGAAATGGAGAAAGATGGTAAGCTACCATTCCTGGATGTTTTGTTTGAGAAGCAACCTGATGGCTCTTTGGGACATTCTGTCTACAGGAAAGCTACCCACACAGATTCCTATCTGAAACTTGAATCCCACCACTATCCAGCACAGAAGAATTCCCTCATCAAAACACCTCACCATAGGGCCCACTGCATTTCTGACCAACACCACCTAGCCAGTGAACTGGAATACGTACACCAGGCCCTTAAGATGAATGGATACTCGGACGGCATTATCCGCAAAGCGATTTCTCCAACCATGGAAAAACAACCCCCTGAGACGCCGATCAAAACCATCACGTTACCATACATAGCAGGCGTTACCAAAAAGAATGCCAAAATCTTAAAAAAACACAAGATCCAGGTCCGATTCAGTACAGTACGTAAAATCCGTGATCTAATCCCATCTGTGAAGGATGTCATCCCTGATTTGCAATACCCTGGAGTCTACAAACTAAGTTGCATCTGTGGTGATTGTTACATTGGGGAAATGAAACGTCATGTCTCTGATCGTATCCGCGAGCACAAGTCAGATCTGAAACATGGCAAAACTAATTCTTCCGCCGTTGCTGATCATTGTTATAACGCGGTGGGCTCTCATGATATTGTTTTTTCCGAGACCAAGGTGCTCTGCAAACCGTCTGGCTACTATCAAAGGTTTGTTCATGAAGCCATTCAGATATACAAACATAGACATAACTTCAACCATGAAGATGGGTACAAATTGAACAATCATAGGAAAGATGTTAGTAACCATGTAAAAAGAGATTTAACTGTGCATAGTTGTCCCATCTTCTTTAACAGGTACTAGTCTATTTTACCAAGTCAATTACATCCCCAGCGTTTAACAGCGCTGCCATTTTGCTTTGGGCGCCAACATCGGCTGTAACTGCAGTCGCCGCGGCGTAGCTCTCTCTTCCCCCCCGCCCTTCTCTCCCTCGACCTCTCGCTTCTAGCCCCGCCCACTTCCACCCCCCCAACCCCGCACAGTCTCACGTCCCAGTCCCTGACGTCCACACTTATATAAACTCCTTAGCCTCGGCATTTCTCCCACTTTAGTAAAACATTTCTAGCTGTGCTTCTCACACCTGATGACGATCGCTTGTGTTGCAATCGAAACGTCGTGATTTAATTTACTTTTTTCAATTTTTATCTCTTATTTTTTACAAACGTGACTTTACCGAAAGAACCAAAGAGTATGGATCCTTGCGGTCACGAAAACTTCAAATCTAGAATGCACATGTGCACAATCACATACACTCCCCACAGACACTCACCGCCACAAATAAACAAAACAAAGATGCCCCATTTGGCCTCTTAACAGACTGTGAGCGAGCACCTATTAAGGCTGGCACGGCACACGATAGATACACACAAACACTCATTCTCACGTGCACGTAAAGACATTCCCACTTAAAGTAGCACACTCGAACAATGACACACATGCACTATAACTTCACACTTCACGCTCATTGTCTCGGCCTCGCTGTGCGCTGCGTTGCACCACTATCCGAGTAGATAACCTCGCATTCATCTGACTCCAAACGTATTTAATGAATTGAACGAGGTAAAACTGATGTAAAAACAAAGCACAAATACAGTATCTGTTAATACTTGGAAATATCAATACAATGAATGAACACTACAGCATCATAACATTGTCTTAGATAACATGAAACTCAACAAAAGATCCTGGATGGCCCAGGCACCTACATTAGAATTTAATAGCTATACAAGATAATAAGCTACTGTGTTAAGGGCTCATCGTGCAATTACCATACTGCAGCCTAAATGTACAGCACTACACATAACACTGAACTGTGGATGAGATATTTCGTCATGCTTGCTCTCAAGATCGCAATAAGGTTATATGGGTACAAGTCTGACTCGACTTATTCAATTACAAGTAACATTCACAACAAGGCAAGTGGCAGGCTTCGTTGTTAACTAGGCCTCATATTTGTCATAATAATTTAACGGCATTATAAAGGCCATTCTAACAATATAACAGCATTCCCAGTATTATGAGAACATACACAAACTTACAGAAAATGCTTCTTAAAGTCACACAATGAACAGTTGCACCTGTCTTCACTGGGACGCTATTTGTGCCACAATTTTGTACTCTGTGTAATGGCTGATACCCTGCCGCATGGCTTAGAGGATGTCAAATCGTAACTTCCTGGTCACGTGACCAAACTCAACATCCAAACAAAAAAATCCTGTGTACACACACCCCCACACCTGCCGTGAGGCAGAACACTCACAATTAAATGCACATAAAATAACATTGTTTTAACAACATATTAATAACAGAAATATACAAATTATTTTAGCCACAGCATAGGCGTTGATGTCACGGCGGCCATGTTGCACGGGGACTTGAAGGAACAACGGTAGCCATGTTGCATCGGGATTGTTTTCTTTGTATCTGATTGGCTGGTGTAGCAGGAGTGATCCCGTAACCCCTTGCAACCACTGACGAGCATCTTTGTGAAGTTACACACACAGATATTCTGTGTTTTGCACTACACACTTGCAGAGTGCATGCATATCAATGTCTAGCAGGATTTACGCAGTTTTTTCCGTACCCACCCCACAGATCTTCGCACGGTTAGCCTTCATAAAATATTTCTTCTCATTAATCTTGACACATTCATCAGAAGTTTCATGACTCCCTTGCAACAATCTTAATTTGTGTGCCGATATGTGCTCTCTCTGTGTGTCCTTGTGATGTCTGTCTGCTTGTATGTCTGTCTATAGTTTTCTAGTTAAATTTTTGTTGCTATTTCTTTTATGCCTGATGATGATTGCTTGTGTGGCAATCGAAACGTCGTAATATGCTATTATTTAATTTATTATTTTATCTTTAGACGTGACTTAACCGAAAGAACCAAAGAATAATCCCTTGCAACAGTCATACTACGCGCTCGCCATTTGAACTGTGCAGCCCAGTTTATTTTTTAGTTCAATTAATCATGGACGGACACTGTCAAATGGACTTGCTTAATTTATATATCCGACTTTCGCATATCCACCCTGACCAATTAACCAGCCACCCCCAGTGTAGGCCTCTCTGCATTGTTTTAACAGTCACTTTGTATAGATATTCACAAATGTGAACTTTTCACACAGGTCATGTGTTCATGTACACTCGCTCATTTCTAAAGGGCAGTAATGCGTTTCCCCAAGTTTATCGCAGTTTGTAATGTACATATTTTGATGTCCAGTAACATATTTGTACATGGTGTAACTATCAATCGTTTTTGTATATATATTTAGCTGTTCGGATATCGGACCTTTTCACATTTCCGCCAAAACCCCAGTCGCCAGCAAGAGGAATACGCGACGTTGTACCGTACTTCCGTCTACAGCCACTTCTGTAGAGGTGGGAGGCTTTGCTCACCTGATCATTGGTGTTCTGCCATCCCTACCTCCAGGGTATCAGATGACAGGGGATGTGCCACCATATCCGGCCATTATTGGAGGATTATCCCATGGAGGCTTGGAACCCCAGTTACGTGAAGCGTTGATCCGGGGCTCATGACTGTAGATCCAGTTAGGGTTTCCACCTGTCAGGGTTTGATCTGGGCAAGTCCGGCAATCGGCCTCTGTGCTCGGGTTACAGGAATAGTGTTTCAACCAAGGTCTGGTACCGGCATCGCTGTTTTATGCAGAGGGGGCACAGTGTTGATGATAGACTGAGAAATGAAACGTGTTTAGTCTACAGCGCAAAACGTGGCGATTCTACTAGATAACGTGTTCACCATTCAAGCACCGGTAGCAAACTTAACTGCTTCGTGCTTCGTGCAACTGTGGTGGACTGCTCTGATTTCTATCAGTGTTCTGATTTACATCACTGCTCTGATTTAAATCACTGCTCTGATGTCTATCACTGCTCTGATTTCTATAACTGCTATGATTTATATCACTGCTACGATTTATATCACTGTTCTGATTCATATCACTGCTGTGATTTACATCACTGCTCTGATTTACATCACTGCTATGATTTACATCACTGCTTTGATTTACATCACTGCTATGATTTACATCACTGCTATGATTTACATGACTTTCTATGATTTATATCACTGCTCTGATTTCTATCACTACTATGCTTTATATCACTGCTCTGATTTCTATCACTGCTATGATTTACATCACTTTCTATGATTTATATCAATGCTCTGATAGATATCACTGCTATGATTTCTATTACTGCAATTATTTATATCACTGCAATTATTTATATCATTGCTCTTATTTACATCACTGCAATGATTTTATCACTGTTATGCCATTACATTGCACATTTTCAACACAAGGGGAAGGCTTCATTTAGCTCAGAAACACAATTTTAACCAAATGTGGTATTTCCTTTAATAACACATGCATGAGAAAATTACATTGATTAAAAATCCAGCATTCGTTTCAGGTTACCATTGCAAAACATTTGATGGAGATGTTTATTCCAGGATAAAACAACATGTCAACAGTGCGATTGGAAAAACAAAATCACGACATTGCACGGACAAGCTTTGTTTGCATTCTCAGCAGACAGAGCTAGTTCAGCGGCTCAGCAAGATGTTTCGAAACACATTCATTAATCCACACGCGGGAGCAACCGATGAAGCGACATTCCATTCGAAGACTTGACAAAGTGAGTCCAAACCACGAGGGGACGGATCGAATAGCCCAAGAGACAGATTGAACTTCCACAGAATAATATGGGCTAAGGCATTAGCTTAGAGAGAGAAAGAGAGAGGTCTTATGTTACCAAGGCTACCAATGAACGATGATTGTGAAAGGCTAAAACACGTGTAATGACAATGGAGCCTGCATGCAGTGTGAGGGGACTGATGGCCACGGGAGGTAGTGACAAAGGTGTCAGTTGTGAGTGTGAAGGGACTGGTGGCTACGGGAATGTTCGAGAAGGGAGCGTAGTCAGGTGACGGAAGGGAACGGCAGTCTGTCGGTGGAGTGAGTGTCCAGAGTCAGCGAGAATGATCGAGAAGGGGGGCGTGGCCTCGTGTTGGTATATAAGGGAGATGCGCGGGACACTCGGGTCTGTTGAAGTGGGTTCTCCGCTTGATGTCAAGTGAACGTGTCTTCAACAAAGTGCCATCTCACGAGAAGTGTGTCAAGTCGTCACATGTATAAACTAGCTATCTCAGATTCGAACTCTTTTAGTGCTGCGTTATTTGATCGCGTGCCAAGATTACACCGTTACGCCTCGAGCTTGCATAGGACGTTGTCTGCTTGCTATGTGCCTGAAGTTGTGCTTCGCTTTGCGCGGTGTTGGGCAGGGCCACAGCCGCACTGTGGAAGTTCGGGGAGTCTCACGAGCGAGTGGTTCCCCGCGATTCTGGGATAAATCGCCGATAGCAGCCGCGATGTTCGCCCCACGATTTCGTCACGGACACAACTGGTTCCACAAAACCATAATTACATTGATGATCAGAATCATAACGTTTGTTTGTACTGGAGGAATCCGATGAGCTTTAAAGTGATTTATCGCAGATGTCCAGTGGTTTCACAGATGCTCATTAGAGGCTCGCGGAGCCAGATTAAAGCACCTACCTCGAGGTAATAGAATATTTAAATAAGTAAAAGCAGCTCCTCCAGAAGAATAAGTGCAATATATATCTCGGTATGCGCCACGATGAATATTGATCAAAATCAGAATATGTATTTACATTGGAGGAATCCGATGAGCTATAAAGTTATTTTTCACAGATGTCCAGTAGGGGCGGTTAAGAACGTTACAATAAACAATACAAAAACATAACAGTCGTTAAAAGTACAAGAAAGGTAAAAATGAAATCACTCAAACACACACAAATTAAACTCAACCATCCCCATACTACCAGACAAAGCCCCCACTGTGATATTAACTTATGTTTCTGAAGCAGCCTGGCCACAAATGATAGCTCAATGGAGTGGCCCGTCATTTGGACATTTATAGCACCTACTGACTCTCACTGCCTGCTATCCGTGCACTACTGTGCATTTAAAGGTACCACCATCAGCACAATCAGCATTTATGTCACCTGCACGACTGGAGAAAAGCGCAGCTCGAAAAAAAAAGCCGGGAATTTTTTCGTCCAAACTATTTCGGGTGCCTCTGAGCCACGAGGACCCGTTGAGAGGACGTGTAACGCTGTGGGACAGGTTGAATGTGAGACTTTTTGTCGCTCGCATGTGAATGACCACTCACTTCACGATCGCCCACACTCTGCGAGGCCTCGAGTCGCGAAGGCTACTCGGGAACATTTTCCGAAGCAAAGTCGCCGCCTCCTTCCTGAGCGCTCGGGTTCTGAAGAAGTAAATGCCGACGTTCGCGATCGGGATGAAGAAGGTCGCGAACTGCGAGGCGCAGCGGATGTTCCTCGCGCGTGCGTTCGGCTCGTTCTTCACCAACCTGGGGACGAGAATGGAGACGAAGAGCGTGGTGAAGAAGACCGTGAGCAAGAAGGAGTGCGTGAGCAGCGTGTGCGTCGCCTTCCTCCTGAAGCCGCTCGCCTGCGTCCTCTTGCACTCCAGAAGGATCTTGCAGTACGTGACGCTGATGACGCACAGCGGCAACACGAAGAGCAGCGCGACCATGCCCGAGCTGTACGCTTCTGGGACGCTCGTGTCGTCGGCGGAGAGACGAATGAATCCCATGTAGTCGCAGAAAATGCCCGGCATTTGCCGATCGTTGTCCTTCAGCGTGAGCGGCACGACGAGGATCGTGAGCGGCACGAGCAGCGCCGCCGTGAAGCTCCACGCGGTCACTACGACGAGCAGCGTCCGTCTGGCGGTCACGATGGCGTGGTAGTGCAGCGGGTGGCAGATGGCCACGTAGCGGTCGACGGACATGACGGTGAGCGTGACGCACTCGGTGCAAATGAACACGTTCATACAAAACATCTGCGCGACGCAGGACGCGCGCGACACCTCGTTGTCGCCCGTGAGGAAGATGTGCAGTTGCTTGGGCAAAATGACCGTGCAGCCGATGAGGTCGCCCAAAACGAGGTTGCACATGAACGCGTACATGGGCTTGTGCAGCTCCCTCTGCACGGCCACTGTGCCGAGCACCAGCAGGTTGGACAGCGCCGTGACGACGAAGAGCGGCAGGCACAGGCCGAACGCGAGCAGCTGCACGCCGTACGGAGCTTCGAGTGTTCCGAGGAGGATGAAGGATTTGTTGCCTTCCATGGTCGCCTTCAGCTGTGGGGAGAAAACAGAGGCACGCATTGCACACCCGCGCTCGTCGTAACTGCCCACTCGATTGTGATGTGCGAGACAAGGGCTCACATTTCATTTTTTAAAGAGTATAACCCAACCTCTTATGTGCACTGCACTCAACACAAATGCAAGACGTGCGAACAACCACGTCAGATATATCTCGAGTGAAATTTGGGCAGAGTGAATAAATACAGACATGCATCATCTGCGCACAGCCTGTAATGCACACTGCCTGCCGAGACGGATACAGCAGCCTGTGTTAAATCCAACCGGTTGTGCATTGCATGGCCGGGTCACAAAACAAAATATAAAGATGCCCCCCTATAGCCTTTAATATACTGTTGGGGCAAGTGATGTTAGCGCGCACGGCACAAGAGGTGGTGGGTGGCCAGCACTACGCCTGGCCGCCTGTGTCTCCCTAGTGGCGATGTTTACACACCGCACCAGGCAATCATTTGAGGCTGAGTCGACCTAGGGCAGGCCCAGAAAAGATTCCGATAATCGTCACTGGCGCTTTTGGCCGTAAGCGAGAATCGAACTCGGGTTGCCGAGTTCGAAGCGCAGCGCGCGAACTTGTGCACGACTGTTACAGGTCACACACACACTGGAAATGCTGTTTTGCATGAGTGTATGCACTGGCTCTCCTAGCAATGCAGTGCTCACTGTATTCACTAATTATACGTTTGGTTATGCAGTGTTACTGTACAGAGATGGGTGCATTTTTATTTATAAATGAAAGCTTTATTGGTTGGCGACACGTTAAAATGTTACGTCTCATTTAACACCTTCCAACCCCACTAGATTCCACTTGACTTACATGTGTACTGACACTCATGATGAAAGACTTAACGTTAACGTAGCATTGCATTTGAATGTCCTTCCAAGCACAATCGTAGGTTTGTTTTGTTGAGGTTGTGAGCAAGCTGGCCAGGGCTGGGCGAGAACTTAGAGACTCAGCACCGCCAATACTCAGCCAAGCAACAGAGGACACTTTTCTCAGATTATTTATTGACATCACTAGAACAACACTTGCAACAGATTTAAGAATGCACAATTAAATACTGTATATGCAGTACGTGTAAAATTAAGGATTGAAAATAAAATAAAAAATAAAAATTATTAAACTTAAAATACTCTGCCTCGTATTTTACCAGCAGCATGATTTTACTCGAAGGTTCATCTGGCCTCCATTTGGCTCTCAACGGGCAATATGAAGGTGACTGTGGCACATATATTGACACCTTACCTGGCAGCGAGGGTTCTTCGCTGTGGTGGGTTCTGCGCGGGCTGCATATTTATACACCTCCGAGGATCACGTGGTCACCCCATCTAACGGCTTGCCGCTCATGGAATTCTTAATTGACCCCGCCGCATCAAGGTATGTAATTTCCCCTAACAGCTCCCCCACACCGAACATGCTTTTTGGTGAAGGGCAATTTAATTGCTTCACTCAGACATGTGCTAAGCGTCCCTTGAGGTAGCCGGTTTGCCGTCAGCGCACTCACCCTGAATGCCACCGACTCTGTATACCCGTCACGTAGTGGGGAGCGATGTCGCTGTGGTTAGTGCGCTGCGCCACGAACCCGGCGGGCCCGAGTTCAACTCCCGCCCACGGCCAAAAACAGTGGCGAAATATTCGTGACCGGTCCTGTGTCTCCGCCTGGTCGATTGAGCCTGAAACGAGAACCTGGCGTGGTGTGTAATATCAACACTGCGGAGACAAAGGTGGCTGGGTGTGGTGTTTTCCACCCACACTCTCGCCGTGGCCACGTGGGCTGACGTCCACTCAGAGGACTGTAGTTGCGCAGTCCTGGATAACAGAATGCCACGGTGGCGGGATGTTAACTACCTCGCCTGGCATGAAGGGGGTGGGGGGGGGGAAATGAGGACTAAATAAATACCATGATTTTTGTCCAAGTTTCTGTGGGTGTCTCTCTGCCCTATCGCTAACGATATATTGGGGGTTCTGATCACCCGTGGCACCCACGGTGGCTGTACCCTCGCTGTCTACACTAATCTCCTTGTCTTGACCCCTGTGAGCGGCCGCGGTGGCGAGATGTTAACTACCTCACCTGGTATACATTTACAGAGGATTGTGGGTTTGATCCCGACCCTGACGCCTGTTTATTTGGAGTTTGGATGCCCTTCTCGTGTTAGCGTGGAATTTTTCTGCGGATCCTCCGGTTTGTCCCTCCACATTTGGCTGCTATAAATGTCCACGCGATAACAAGCCACTTCATTGAAATTAAACGACGACGATGAGGAGGAGGAGCACAGATGAGAAAAGCCCTGCTGTACGTGCAGTTAGGTGCAGATGTGGCTGCACCACAAATCGGGGGTGGGGTCCGAGCTGCAGCATACACGTCGCACCCTTTATTTTCCTCCTGGTACACCTGCACGCGCGTGCGTATCAGACAGATTACAGCCCGATTTGGTGTCGGTGGGGATTGTGCCACGGACACCAACACGCCGGTGGAATTCTCGTCAAGCTGTCCCTAGCTTGGAACGCGTTTGTGGAATGGACTCGTGCCCCGGGCCATCCACTATCGCCCCTTTATCGCTGGCACATCTTCGTGGCATGGGATTTTTTCCACTGGGTATTTGCCGATCCGAGCCAGAACCAACCCGTTATACGCTGGCCTCACAAAACATTAAAATCTGGCTCGGGGTCAAGCAGGGCCAAGGGTGGGGCTAACGGCGCTTTCATTTTCATGTGACGTCTGCAGGATGACTCGGCGTCTGCTGTGGGAAGGACAAAAAATACAATAATGATTAATCTGGGGCCTCTTGAGCCGTGCTGCGCTGGCTCGGCACGGTTCTGTGCAGCTCGGTTTCACCGTGGATAAGGGGTAAACGTGAGTTAGGCTCGCACCAGGGGTCGGCAACCAAAATAACAAGAAGATACATTGTTTTTTCGAATTCGGCTAAAATAAACCAACTCAATATTTCAAGAGCCTCCGTAATGCGTTGTGGTGAATACGAGACGGTGGTGGTCCTTAATAAATAACTGTCACGTAGCATAAGTGCTTAAAAAGAGCCGCATGCTGCTCCGCAGCTGCAGGTTTCTGACCCCGGCCCACGGTAAACTGGACTTCCATTGTAAACTGGACTTCCATGGTAAACTGGACTCCCATGGTAAACTGGACTTCCATGGTAAACTGGACTTCCATGGTAAACTGAACTCCCATGGTAAACTGGAATTCCATGGTAAACTGGACTCTCATGGTAAACTGGACTCCCATGGTAAACTGAACTCCCATGGTAAACTGGACTTCCATGGTAAACTGGACTCCCATTGTCAACTGGACTGCCATGGTAAACTGGACCCCCATGGTAAACTGAACTCCCATGATCAGGGGCTGGCAACCAAAATAACAATAATAGCCATATTGTTTTTAGAATTTTGAAAAAAACCCCTCTATTTCAAGAGCCGCACTGCAGTCCTTACAGAGCCACACACCGCTGACCCCTGGGCTAGCAACAAAGGTCGTCATCGCGGAACCTTCCACACAACACCGAAATCCGTTTGGTTACGCGAATTGCACCCCTGATATCCGTGTTACGCCGCCCACACCTCCCAACCTCTGCATTATAAATACGCATCACCACTACCGTGTCAGCCGCTCTGATCATTCCACCCTTGAGAACCCGGACCCTTGAAACAATAAGCGGAGCTCTGAACTATTGAACGATTTTCACCGTTAATTATCACGCTGTAATAAGCCAAAATTCTTTTGTAAATGTTATATTTGTTAGTTTATCGCAAAAAAACCTTGTAAATTATTTTACTGACATGTTTCAGAGAAAAACGACAAGACTGTGTGACAGAAAACAAATATATGATGTCGCTATTGCAGACCATCCGATAGTGGCAGTCGTAAACTAAACTTAAAGTATTTATTTTTTACCAAGTATGGCCCATTGAGCTATATAGCTCTTTTTCAGAAGCGACCTGGCCAATAAAGTGGCTTGTCATGTGGAAATTCATTGCAGTCATATACTCTAAACGCATGTTAATTGTAAATGTAGAGCGAAAAACCGGAAGACCCGGAGAAAAACCCACGCAAACCATGGGGAGAAAATGCAAATTCTACATATAAAGGCATTAGGCTCGGCATCGAACCCACGATCTCCTGTATATCAGGTGAGGTAGTTAACATCTGGCCACCGCGGCCGCTCACATGGGTCAAGATAAAGGGGATTAGTGCAGCCACTCTGGGTGCCACGGGTGTTCGGAGACCCCTAATAGGGTTAGAGATATGGCGGAGAGTCGCCAACAGAAACTTGGACAAAAATCATGTGTTTCTTTTTAAGTCCTAATCCCACCCCCCCCCCTTCAAATGGTACGTAGGATGTTGAACTTCTTTCGCACGATACGCATCCAACCGTGCTATTCGGAGGTGCGTAGCCACACGCATCAAAATGCGGATCATCCCGATGGTGGAAACCTTCAACTGCACAGTAGAAAACCAACAACGGATAGGCTCCGCGTCAGAACACAGTCGTTGCATCAAATGCATATAATTACGACTCTGTAGAACTCCAGTTGTCCATGATGTAATGGAGGGTGAACCTTGCGTATCCCTCATAATCAACGTTTTTGGGTTTAGATCGCGTTATTTATACATGTGGTGTAACCCTCCACCACCCGACACGGCCAATCACCAAAAAAGGTGTCATGTAACCCTCCACCACCCGACACGGCCAATCACCAAAAAAGGTGTCATGTTGACAAAAGACAAATAGTTCACTGCTTTAGCCCACAGGTGTGTTGAAGCGTGAAACCACAACATTTACAATTTTTGAGTATGACGTTTCACTGGTAATTGCATCCAGCATCATCGGGCAATTCGCCAGAATGGTGAGGCTCTGCTCTGGCTCCCGGTCTTAAATAGAGCAGCAGCAGGGTGACGTCATCATTTAACTCATCAACTCATCAGGTGCAACGATTTGAGGGGGGGGGTAATTATATACTAGATTAGTAATCAGGCAGTTGTTACGATGCGAGTTGTAGATTAGTAATCAGTTGTAATGTGTTTTGTTGTAATTATACTACGTTAGTAATCAGTGTTTGTTTCAATGGATTTTGATAACGTTGAAGTGTTGTGTAAAACTAGTTACTACTGGCAAAGACTAATTAGAGAATCCATTGAAATTGAGAGAAACAGAAATAACTTTAATTGCTCAAACAGCTACAGGCTCAGTGCGGGCTGGAAGCGTATTATTAAATAAGATACATTACAATTAATTACAGGGGAAACAAACACTAACTGATTACTAACGTAGCATATTTACAATAAAACACATTACAACTGATTACCAATCTACAACTCGCATCGTAACAACTGCCTAATTACTAATCTAGTATATAATTACAAAACCCCCCCCTCCGCCTCAAATCGTTGCACCTGATGAGTTGATGAGTTAATTATAACGTCACCCTGCTGCTGCTCTATTAAAGACCGGGAGCCAGAGCAGAGCCTCACCATTCTGGCGAATTGCCCGATGATGCTGGATGCAATTACCAGCGAAACGTCGTACTTAAAAATTGTAATTGTTGTGGTTTCACGCTTCAACACACCAGTAGTCTAAAGCAGTGAACTATTTGTCTTTTGTCAACGTGACACTTTTTTGCTGATTGGCCGTGTCGGGTGGTGGAGGGTTACGACACATTTATAAATAACGCGATCTAAACCCAAAAACGTTGATTATGAATAATTTTGGTCGCGAAAGCCTATGTGTTAAACTCGCGTATCCCGTCTGTTGTCGAAACCAAAAAGCACCGGGAAACAACAACAACAACCGCCATTCTCCGCTAAGTGACTGACGCCACCACGGCGCTTGTGCCAGGCTACGTACACGTTGAGGCTACGTGAAGTGTCGAACGCCCGCTGGCAGGAGGTCACGGGGCAGACCCAGGTGCCATGGGTTGACCCACTGAAATGACTGGCCGATGCACCCCCTGCTGTGTCAACATGCTGTGTTTTATCCACCCGGCGCTCCACTCATTGGGGAAACAGACGCCTCCTAGGACGGCCCCAACTCCACACGATTGTGAGCATTACACAAACAACATGACGCTCCTTTCCGTTCGGTTCACCTGTGCGTGTTGTACTCACGCTTTGGAGACGAATATTTAACGCAAGCGCTTGGGGGGTGGGGTTGGGGGGAGTCATCAGTGAAAGAAAACGTGAAAGAATGCTTCAGAATCGGAATCTTTATTTCGACTGGAGGAGGAGGAATCCGAAGAGCTATGGAGCTCTTTTTCACAGATGTCCAGTATGGGGCACAGCGTCAGCGAGTAACAAGGACAAAAATCGAACAAACCAAAAAATATATACGAGTGCAACATAGAGAAACAGGTAAGCAAGTCACAAAATATAAATGAACACGAAGTAAATTAATTATGTAAGCTTGGGCAAGGCAGCAAAAACAACAAGAAAACAGTGCCAGACCACAGCAAGATAACACGCAGTAGTATTGTTTAATTTGGGTCTTTCGGTGAAGTCACGTAGATAGGTTCAAATAAAATAATGAACCTATCTACGTGATTTACATCATGAGTCTTCTTTTCCAGTAGAAAATGATAATAATGGGTATTTACCCTTTTATCTGGCAACAAAACTGAAACCTTTTTAAACGAGGAATCATGTTTGCATTACCCACAATACTTGCAAACATGTTCCTTGTATAAAGGTGCCAGTTTTGTACCAGTTAAAAGGGTAAAAACCTATTACTATATTTTGCCACTGGTAAAGGAGGTCTCATAGTGTAAATGCTTACCCCGAGCTCTCAATACTCTGATAGTGTGCTGTTTTTTTAGTTGTACGCCTTTTGGCGTCATCTGGTCCAACACCAATGGAGACTAGGCTCTAAGAAAAGCTGTCTCGGGTGTGGACCAATCAACTTCAAGGACAGTGCATTCATTATCATTATCAGAGTTGTTTATATTTGTTTTCATTTTGACTGCTTGTGTTGTGGTTATTGCAAACATGATCCCTTGTATAAAGGTGTCAGTTTTGTACCAGTTGAAAGGATAAAAACCTATTACTATATTTTTCAGTATGCAAACAAATGCAAACATGATTCCTTGTAAATGCTTACCACGAGCCTTCATTACTCTGATAGTGCGTTGTCTTTGAGTTGTGCGCCTTATGGCGTCTTCTGGTCGAACACCATATGAGACTAGGCTCTAAGGAAAGCTGTCTCTGGTGTGGACCAATCAATTTCAAGGACAATGCATACATTATCAGAGTGTGTTTTTTGTTTGCATTTTGACTGCGGGTATTGTGGTTAATGCAAACATGATTCCTTGTAAAAAAAGATTTCAGTTTTGTCGCCAGAAAAAAAGGGTAAAACAACCTATAATTACTATCTACGTGACTTTACCGAAAGACCCAAATAATATGCAGTCGTAGTCTCTCAATAAAATTGCAAATTAACATTGAACTATCGATACACAAGGTAAGGGTCAAAGTTACAAATGACATTTGCAAATGTGCCGACATCCAGCACTAATCATGTGCTTCAGAATATTTTTTAAAGAAAGATGTACGATGTTAAGGGAGGAAAGAGGGATGTTACAGAAACGTTGGTGCTGCAACGGCAAAAGCTTCGGCACCGATTCCAGTTCTTGCTCCGGGCGATATTTCAAAGTCAATTAGATGGACGCCTTAGGTTTCTTGGGCGTGACGATGGCGATAATGAATAAGCTAAGCGGAGGGCAGATTTGCCGAAACGGATTTAATGGATGAACATGGCCCGCTGTAGGTGTCTTCTTGCGTCAAGTGATGCGAGATTTGGATTTCAAGTCGAGGTCACAGCGCTTACGTCAATCTCATCAACCGTGGGCACACACGCCAGGTCTCCGTACAAGCAACAGTCGCACAGCATGTGTCATATCATGTCACGGGGGTCCTCACCTTTTGCCATGGATCCTCTATTGAAATGTAGACATGGTGGGGGTAGTGGTGGTGTAGCGGTACGAACCTGGCCACTACAGTTCGATTCCCGCTCAGAGCCAACGCCAGTGACGATTATCTGAACCGGTCCTGAACCTCCCCTAGATCGACTCAGCCTAAAATTAGTACCTGGTGCGATGCGTAAACATCGCCACTGGGAAGTCAAAGGCGGCCGGGCGTGGTGCTGGCCACCCACCCCCTCGTGTGCCGTTCCGGAATTCAAAGTTGCACGCTAACATCACTTGCCCCAACAGTCTGTTACAGGCTATACGGGGAATCTTTGTCTTTGGTGGGTGTGTTGGACGCCTGTTCATGGGGATGTAGGTGGGGGTGTTGGTGGGGCTGTTGGTGCGGGTGTTGGTGGGAGTATTGGTGGGGGCGTTGGTGGGGCTGTTGGTTGTGGTGTTGGGCGTCCGTTTTCAAAATAATTGCTCAGTCATCTCGCATGTGTGTGAGACAGCGTCTCTTGCTCTTATCTAAACTTAATTTATGAAGCGCCTTATTCAAGGCGCTTTGCAAATAATTGACAACGGCACAACAACGCGTGTGTGAATGTAATGGTGGAGATGAGGTGAATTAAATACAGGGTGTTCTAAAGAGATGAACCCAATTTCAAAGCAGTATATTTCACGATGGCAACATGTTACAATTACACAAAAAGTTACAAACGGTTTAATGAGTTATCAAGTTTCACTAACCATTTTATGTTCTATGTGCCCTCCACCTGCTGTACGGACAACATCGAGACAATAGTTGAATTGTCCCAAACACCTCTCAAAGTGTCTTCTTCCACTGAAGTCACCGCTGCCGTTATTCTGTTTTTGAGGTCTTCCAGATTAGTCGCTAATGGTGGCACAAAAACACGGTCTT
Organism: Lampetra fluviatilis; assembly: GCF_964198595.1. Lineage (NCBI taxonomy): Eukaryota > Metazoa > Chordata > Hyperoartia > Petromyzontiformes > Petromyzontidae > Lampetra > Lampetra fluviatilis. Next base: position 2,300,924 of record NC_136325.1, on the reverse strand, counting down.
TGACGTATCCCCACAAGAAAAAGTCTCAGAGTGTGATGTCTGGGGATCTTGGGGGCCAAGAGTGTAGCGCCAAGTCTTGGGGTCCCGTGCGACCTATTCAGCGTTGAGGCAGTGTGTCTTGCGAATGACTGAGGCTAGGGGCTGTTTGTGAACTGGGAGAGGCATCTAGCGGTAATCATTTGAAACTCTACGCCACGCCCTTTCAAGTGGTAAGAGTTTCATTCATGGGCGGTTCGTGGTTGCAGAGATATAGTGATTTCAAATCGGGTCCATCTTTTTAAACACCCTGTAGATGAGAGAGGAAGCAATGGGGGCGAATCTTTGATGATGCGTGAATTCTGTGAAAGCGAAATTGATGACAGCAAATGACGCGGAATTGAATGAATGGGGAATGAGTGATAGCCATATAATGAGAATATGAAGAGGAAACAGCAACGGTGGTGGTGGTCATGCGGGGTGTGGGGGGGTGGGGAGATTAAGGGAGAGGGGTCGTGTGGTGAGCGGGAGAACAATAAGTGAGTTTGGAATGAGAAGCGGAAACGAGCGAGCGAAGGTGACCGCTTGATGTGGAGTGGGAAGTTTGTTCCCCTCGACATCGTAGCTCTTGCTACGATGCCGCTCTCCAAGGTACCTGCATCTTCCTCATACCTGCCCGTGCCTGTAACAGTCATACAGAGTGAACGGACAGGCAAACTAAACGGGGGGAGTGGGGGGTGCGGAGTGGCAGGATGCCGTCACGCCTAGAAGAGATAATGATGCACGACGGTCGGGACCCTTCACCTACCTTTAAGCGCCCTCTCAAAATATATATTTTTATTCTTTTACTTTTAACTGAGCGGATCTCCGAGAGGTGGTGGGGTGGCTTAGGGAGGCCAATCATCCAGTAGTGGATTGACCAAGGCTGATGACAATGAAAGTTAACTAATCCTTAAGTATAGTATAATCTGGGGGTAATGGGACACTATTGTGGACACCATGTAGCTTATATACGTCTCAGTTAAGGGTCTACTATAATATAATTTTAACATCGGCAAAGCCACAGCTACTATCCGTGTGAGATTGTGCTGTGTATGCGTTGGTGATGTGGACCGCCTCGCATTATAGAACAATCTCCCCGTGCGGAGATTGTTTACCGGGCGATATGTTGCACACCTTGTGCGACCTCGAACGACCGACTCCTCTGGGATTAATCTGCTTAAAGCATTTCACCATCTCTTTCCTTATCTTATTGTTCCTGATGAGGTAAATGCTGACGTTAGCGATGGGGATGATGAAGGCAATCAACTGAACACCGCAGCGCAGGTTTTTGATCTGCGAGTATTGATAGTCCTTGGTCAGACGTGACACCATCGTTGATACGAAACACGCGACGAAAAACATCGCGAGCATCAGGAAGTGGGTGAGCAGCGTGTGCACGGCCTTTCTCTTGAATTCGTTCTGCCCTGTCCGCTTGCACGCACGAATGATTCTAAAATACGTGTAGGCGATAACACACAGCGGCAAAGCGATGAACACAACCAATGTGCTCGATCCGAATATTTCCTGAACCTTCGTGTCGCTGGCAGACAGGCGAATGTATCCCGAAAAATCGCATACAATGCCCTGTATCTCCCTATCGGTGGCTCGCAGTTCCAACCGAGAGACGAGGAGGGTTTGCGGTATGACGATGGCCACTGTGATGAGCCAAGTCGTCACCACGGCGAGCAATGCCCGTCTGCGCGTCACGACGGCGTGGTAGCGCAGCGGGTGACAGATGGCCACATAGCGGTCCACGGACATGGCGGCCAGCGTGAGGCTCTCCAAATCGACAAACACGTTGATCCAAAACATCTGCGCGATGCAGGACGCGCGCGAAATCCGCAGGTCGCCCGTCAGAAAAACGTACAGCTGCTGGGGGAAACTCACCGCGCCGCCCACGACGTCGGCCACTAACAGGTTGCACATGAACACGTACATGGGCACGTGGAGCTGCGTGCGTGCCGCCACGATCGCGAGCACCAGCAGGTTCGCCGTCACGGTCACGACAAGCAGCAGCAGGGTGAGGCTGAACGCGAACATCCGCACGCCATCGGAAGCCTCGAATGTTCCGAGCATTATGAACGAGTCGTCGAGTTCCATCGCCGTCATCGAACGTGAAGCGCTATAAATAAATGAAAAATAAAGAGAGTAGCACTCATTCTTGGTTGATTTTTTTCTCCTCAGGTCAGATCGCGTAACTAAAACTTCATGTCGTAAACCCTCCACCACCCGGCACAGCCAGTTAGTCATGTGGTCACGTGATGAACACACGTGCCAGTTAATTCCTGCTTCGACACGCATTCAACAGCTGGGTACGACGTGCTGATGGTAGTTACTGTCATTATCATAGGCCAGTTGACAGAAATCTGATGTTCTGCCTGATGAAGCTGGTTGTAACCACCAACGAGCGAATTGTCATACCCAGTTAACTGCATTTGTGTTCATTGTTGTAGATCATGGCGTGTCCACCAATTGCAAAATACCATGGCACAATGTTCGCGATGCACCCAAGAACAAGTACACCAACAGTGTTGTGGTTTAATTGTTGAGCGTAGGAAAGTTGCAGTAGTCCATACGGGTGTGGATAATTGAATGGATGAGGAGTTTTGCAGCAGAGGTGGAAATAAGGGGGACGGATGTTGCGAATGTTGAACAAATTAAACCGCCAATGTGATCGGTGAGGGAGAGGGAAGAGTCAAAGCAAACAACAAGGTTGCGGGTTGAGGAAATAGAAAAAGGAGGGAAAGAGATGGTTAGACAGGGAGGGGAACGAGAGGCAGGGAAAAATATAATTTGGGTTTTGGAAGGGTTAATGGACAGAAAGTGACGTGACATCCAAGATTAGATGGAGACCAGGCAGGATGAGACACGGAGACGAGATCGCGGGAAATAAAGGAAAGGGGAAGAAAATGTCGATGTCATTTGCGAATACATTATGGGGAAAGTTCAGCGACGGAAAGAGAGACGCAAGCGGTGAGCAATAAAGAGATAAATATGGGGACTGACCCTTGGGGAACACCAACAGTGAAGGGGGCTGGGGGAGAGTGGCAATGATTGAATGAGACCGCGGAGGTGCGCAAAGAGAGATCAAACTTTAGCCAGGAAAGTGGCGCGTCGGAAATGCCAAGAGAAGAGCGAGTAGAGAGAAGAGGAGGATGGGCAACCGTGTCAGAAGCTGAGGACAGATCGCGGAGTATCGGAATGGAAGAGAAACCAGCACGAGCAGAGTTAGCCGAATGATTCTGAACCGAAAGAACCGTTTCGGTTGAATGAGAGGGACGAAACCCAGATTGGAATTGGGGTTAGAGAGAGTTAGAAGATCCGTAGTGGTTAAAACGAGAGTGTACCAGGCATTCGAAGAGTTTGGATAAATAGGGGAAAAGGGAAATGGGGCGGTATTTGGCAGGAGAAGAGGTATCAAGAGAGAATTTCTTGAGGAGTGGTACAATAATGAGGGAAATAGATGGCAGGAAAGACACCAGAGGAGAGGGAAGAATTGAATAGGGACACTGGGTAGGGGAGAATTAAGGAAAAGAGTCGGGGTAAAAGGGAAGAAGGAATGGAATCAAGGGAAGAGGAAGTGGGATGGGACTTAGATATGATATTAGAAAGTTCAGTTCCTTTATTCCGTGAAACATTCTGGCTTACCATGAATTCCGGATTATCATGAATTCTGGGTCTGAGCTGTTTTGACTGTGCACAATTAATACAATTGTATTTTCAGAACGCATTCTTCCCACATTTGTCTCTTCACGTTAAAACCGATTTTATCTAGGATTTTATGAAGCGCTTTCGTCAAAGCGCTTCACAATAATTTAAAACGATGCATTAGTTATTGCCTGATGGGGGAAAGGGAAAGGATGTGAGTGTTGGGGAGGGGAAGGGATGACAAGGGAGGATGATGATCGGGAAAGGGAGGGCTGGCGAGGTAAGGAGAGGGAAGGGAGAGGATGGTTTAGGTTTTCAAGGACGAGGACACGACGTAGTAGAGGGATACGCTATGGAAAAAAGATGAGTCTTAAGGGAGGAACGACAACTGGCGAGTGAAGTTGCCTTTTTGATGTGAAGCGGCAGTTTATTCCAACAGAGGGGAGCCAGGAGGGAAAAAATTTAGCCGTAAAAACAAAGTTTTTCACTATAAATCCTTTATATGCGTGGCGGCTAGAGTCCTCTCGTCCTCTGGCTTGAGATGGCTGCCACCTATCGGTCAAATGATTGCCTGCCACCATTACGTAATTGGTAATTAAATATAAAAACAAAATTCCCTAAAAAGTGTAAAGTTATGGAAAAAAATGTTCATGAAAATAAATTGTCACGCACAACGAGTCTGTGTGCAAAATGTCAGCTCGATTGGATCACGGGAAGTGGGTTAAAAATCGACCGAAAGATTTGCACGGTCGTAAGCGCGCAAGCAAGCAAGTGAACTTAATATAAAGGATTTTAAAAGAGCAGAAAGTGACTGAGCACAGGGAGGGGTGGGGAGGGGCGTAGTGAGGATATATTAGAGATTGTGAATGCAGGGGCCGAAATTGGGTATAATAAGAAATAGAGACGCGAGATAGGGTGGGGCAGAACCATGGAGGGATTTGTAATCTAGAAGTCCTCTCTTTGTTACGAGCAAGCGGCTGCCCTGCCTCCTGGGAGAGCATCAGAGCAGGATTGGTCAGTGAGCTGTGCATTTATTTTTAATCATTTATGTGGACAGATAAAAAATAAAATGTTTTACTAACATTCTCCACAACGATGGTTAATTATTATGACTATTACTTTTATGCGCGACGTATTATATAGTTTAGTGTCGAATTTGGTCCCATTTCTTACATGAAGGGTATTTTTACTTAAACAACATTGGGCATCTCACCAGCATTGATCCAAGCAAGCGTGACTGCTGATGAGGCACTGAATGTCGAAACCGGTCCGGCGTTTTCTGGAAATGAACCAATACTGCTGATAATATGCACCCCTCAGAAGACCTTCGGATTGATGTGATGTGTGAAATGCACGTTTATAATGTATTGAAGTTTCGTCAATTCATGTTTTGCCTTTCCACGTGGAGAAAAATCATGACAAACATGTCAAGAATATAGACAATGAACATGGAGTAATTTAAACACAGATCAATATAATTGGCAATAAAAAACCGACTCATTACTTTCCAGTAAAATCGTCACAGCCCACGTATAAAAAATAACGATAGCCCTGTGAGCGTTGGGACTCCATCACACACGCTCACAGGCAGCGTTTTTTCAAGTTTTTCAGCTCTGTCTAAGAATAGCCCGTCACAAAAACCCCGTTCCACTGGAGATGCTTTGCTAGGGTCGCGAGTGCTCACATCAGCAATGACATATACGTGCACACTGCTTATTACAATAGCCAATATGCTTTATTTTACATATAAAACTCACGATATCAACGTGTTCCATTCCGTACACATTGTAGATCGTGAACGTGGTTTATATATGCGTGTGTGTAAATAGTACGTGTTCGGTTATTTGAATTTAACACTATCTGTAAATTATTATTTAGAAAACAACGTAAAAATGTGGACGCGCATGCAGGCTGCAGACTAAATATACGCTTGTCAGCACACATTTACGTATTTTACCTCGATGATCTCTTCAATGAGCATAAACCATCACGAACAAAGACGGTGTAGACACTGAACGGGATTATACCTTGGTTGCACGACGGTGATTGACATGTCGGAATCTTACCTTGCAACCTGGTTTCTGCACAGCAATGTTCTCTGCTTTTAACCAGCTGCATATTTATATACCTTCTGAGCATCACGTGGTCAACTCATCCAGTGGCTAGCTGGGTCATGCAATTTCTAATTAACGCTCTTACGTCAAAAATTGTATTACTTAACTCCCTCGTGTGAAACGCGTCTTGATAGCCATGCACAGTTTAATTGGTTCCCCAATCTTCTGTGATTCCCCGAAGGTGGTAGGGGGGGATGTGGTGTGAGGGGAGGGGGTAGTGGGGTGTGGACACTGCCATTGCGACTGGGCCACTGTGGAAGCTGAGCTCTGAATTCTAAGCACCTCGTCTGTCACTTTACTTTGCTGTACGGTGGTCCAGGTGCAACCTTGCAAATGGGGCGCCCGCGGTGGCGAGATGTTACCTCCCTCGCCTGGTATACACGAGGTCGTGGCTTCGATCCAGACCATTTCGCCTGTATATTTGGAGTTTGCATGTCTCTCTCTTCCTGTGTTTGCGTAGATGTTGTTATCCGGGTCCTTCAGTTTGTCCCTCCGCATTTAGAAACGTGCTTTTTGATTATGTTGCTCGAAATTCCACACGATAAGCCACTTCGTTGAGCTATCATTTGTGGTCAGGTCGTTTCTGTAGAAGAGCTATACAGCTCAGTGGGGCTTACACTGTAAAATAAAATAAAAAATAGTTTTAGTTTAACAGCATTTGTTAAATTAAACAGCGACGATAACGAGGAGCACAGATGAGAGAAACCCCGCTGCACATGCAGGATATGCAGAGGGAGCTGCACCACAAGTCGGGAGTGGGGTCCCTGCTGCAGCACACACGTAGCCCCCTTTATTTTCCTCATGGCACACCTTTAAACTGCGATCGATGAATTCAAATGAAGGGGGCTCACTCCGCCACTGGTCTGCTGTGTGCTTACAAGTACAGGTAAAGGGTGCGGCCTTGAAATGTCTTAGTCACGTCACTACAGGTGGAAAGGCCTCTACTAAAGAGAACCGCTTTGGGTGGCATTCAGCCTTGCACTTCCACACTGCGCCTGACATCTTCTTGGTTCTTTCGGTAAAGTCACGTAGAAGGGAAGTAATAAAATAATAAAAATCAAACGTAATAAAATAATTCTCACGATGTTTCGGCCACAACGCAAGCAGCCGTCCTCAGGTGAAGACCAGGTCTGTCGGGGAGACAGCGTCTGAATGAAACACCACCACGCTTGGAGCGTATATTTAAGCTGGGTTGGAAGGTGGGAAGGGCGCCTTGACAAAATAATTTGCATATGAAGAGGAATTTGGCATATTTATGGGAAATGCAGGATTGTGATTAGTACTACTTGTTAAATGCGTAGGAGGTGGGCGGGGGGGTTTCAAAGTGATATTATGCCCGTGCATTATGTAGGATTAGCAGCATCAAAGGGAGGGGATAGGGGTAGCATTAATAAAGGGAAGGAATGTTAATAGTATGTAGCTGCAGTAACTAAACAACCACGTAAAAAAAAAACTAAAGTATAAACTACATAGTATCATCAGTATACTAAATATACTCTCCAATAAGCTGAGCTACTAACAGTAAGTAATACATTACAATTCTATGTCGCATAAAATATAATATGCTTGCAGCTAAACTTTTTTCCCTTACATCACACGGGTCTATCCCGTACTATATGCTGCCATAAGCATCCGTATGGGTGGCTTTCCTGTAGACAGAGTGACTCATTGAACCATCAGGTCTCCTTTTAATTAGGACATCCAAAAAGGTAGCTTGCCATCTTTTTCGACTTCCATGGTGAATCTGATGGCTGGGTGTATGGAATTGATGTGGTCGAGGAATTGGTCTAGAGCAGGCCGGCCATGTGGCCAGATGACAAAAGTGTCATCTACGTACCTCTTCCATAAGGTCGGGCGTAGAGTGGCAGTCTGGATGGCGTCAGTCTCAAATTTCTCCATGAACACGTTGGCTACAACCGGAGATAGGGGGGAGCCCAATGGGGTGCCCTCAGTTTGTTTGTAAAAAGTTCCATTCCAGGTGAAGTATGTATTGGTTAAGCAGTGTCTCACCATGGGGGTACCCCAGTATTCAGTCCTTGATGAACCAAGTCTTCAATGATTGCGATGGTGTCAGGTACATGAACTTTTGTGAATAAGGAAACCACATCAAAACTGACAAGCAGGTCGTCTGGGGACAGGGAAATTCCCTTGATTGTCGATACCAGGTCCGTAGAGTTTAGTACCGCAGGTGGTTTTTCCATTGAAAGGCCGCAGGATTTCAAACAAAAAACGAGCCAGTTTATAGGTGGGGGAGTTGATAGTAGAGACAATGGGATGAAGAGGCGTATCTTCTTTATGTATCTTTGGAAGGCCATATTATCTTGGTGGCCTGGCTGCAGAAGGTTTCAACGAGAACTGTTTGGTTTGATCAATTAATGCGGTTGAATCGGAAATAATTTTGTTGGTTTTAATGACGAGGCTGTTGGTGGGTTCTCTTTTTATTTTTGTATAGCTGCCATCGTTGAGTAGTTCTTGAATTTTGTTGTTGTATTCTATTTTGTCCATGATGACAGTGGCATTACCTTTGTCGGCTGAGAGGATGACAATGTCATTCCTCTTTTTTAATTGAGCTAATTCAAAATGCTCATCTTTGCTGATGTTACTAGCTGGCATCTTAGCGTTTTTGAGGGTTGCAGCGATTTCAGATCTTTCTACGTCTGCAGCGATGTGATCCAGGCCCTTGAGAGCCACATATACTCGGACAATGATAGCATTAACTGGTATGTGTCTAGGTGTGACTTCAAAGTTTAGTCCTTTAGCTAACACGGATTTCAGACCATCAGAAATAGAACTGTTACTGCGATTAATTACGACTTTGTTAACGTCGAGCTTTTCAGTGTGTGGGTCCGGTCTCTTATTTGAGAGGCAGTTGAATTTGGAAATCAAGTTGTCCTTACATTTGGTCGACATAGCGGCAGCTGAAGAGGCAGTCATATTGTCTACATGTTCCCAATCCGATGTGGACATTGTTGCAGTCAAAGATAAGTGTGATTTGTACAGTGTCTTGTCTAACTGATCTAGTTCGGTGCGCGTAAGTCTGATTTTCTCTGAGATAAGAGCTAAGCTAGTTCTAGACAGAATCCGTTTAGCATTAGAAGACGTTACAGCAGCAGAGGTTAGTGTAAATGCGATTGGTATTACCTTAGAGTCGCGGCATCTCTTCAGAAAGGTGAGATATTCGATTAGCTGAGCTTTCTTATCACGGAGCTTGTTGAAGGATCTTAAAGTGTTATGGAATCCCACCCAGTAGTGGCGGTTAAATTTCGATTTAAAGCTTTCGTGACTGCAGGGATTCATCTTCTTGGTTCTTTCGGTAAAGTCACGTAGAAGGGAAGTAATAAAATAATAAAAATAAAGCATAATAAAATAAATATCACGACGTTTCAGCCACAACGCAAGCAGCCGTCCTCAGGTGAAGACCAGGTCTGTCGGGGAGACAGCGTCTGAATGAAACGCCACCATGCTTGGAGCGTATATTTAAGCTGGGTTGGAAGGGAGGAAGGGCGCCTTGACAAAAAAAATTGCATATCAAGAGGAATTTAGCATATTTATGGGAAATGCAGGAATGTGATTAGTACTATTTGTGAAATGCGTAGGAGGTGGGCAGGGGGGTTTCAAAGTCATATTATGCCCGTGCATTATGCAGAATTAGCAGCATCAAAGGGAGGGGATAGGGGTAGCATTAATAAAGGGAAGGAATGTTAATAGTATGTAGCTGCAGTAACTAAACAACCACGTAAAAAAATTAAAAATAAAGTATAAACTACATAGTATCATCAGTATACTAAATATACTCTCCAATAAGCTGAGCTACTAACAGTAAGTAATACATTACAATTCTACGTCGCAAAAAATATAATATGCTTCCAGCTAAACTTTTTTCCCTTACATCACACGGGTCTATCCCGTACAATATGCTGCCATAGACAAACCCAACATTAAATTATATACTGTATTACTATACACCACCTTAGAATAATACATAGTGTAATATTACACTATGTATTATTCTATCCACCCTACTGTATATCACACTGCTGTATATTCACTATACAATTACGATACAATCAGTGTTCATGAGGCAATCCACATATACAAACACAGAGACAATTTCAACCGAGAAGATGGATTCTGGCTCAGCAATGATTGGAAGGACGTAATAAACCATTTCGGATCTTAACTGATTGTGTTCACGTTTATGGTGACTTTCAGACCGCAGTCCACTCACTGGCATGACTATATATCTTGTATTCTCCGCAGGGAATGGATTCTTTGCTTCGCTGCAAGTCTCCTACTACCACTCTTCTATTGACATGTTTCGTTGCTTCCTCTTAGTATCTTTCACTCGACGGTCAATGGTATAGTGTATAGCAGATTGTATAATAATAAATAGTATAAAATTGTAATGTTTAATTCAATCTATAAGGCAATATATAGTATCGTAATTGTATAGTGAATATACAGCAGTGTGATATACAGTAGGGTGGATAGAATAATACATAGTGTAATATTACACTATGTTTAGTAATACAGTATATAATTTAATGTTGGGTTTGTCTATGGCAGCATATAGTACGGGATAGACCCGTGTGATGTAAGGAAAAAAAAGTTTAGCTGGAAGCATATTATATTTTTTGCGACATATAATTGTAATGTATTACTTACTGTTAGTAGCTCAGCTTATTGGAGAGTATATTTAGTATACTGATGATACTATGTAGTTTATACTTTAGTTTTTTTTACTACGTGGTTGTTTAGTTACTGCAGCTACATACTATTAACATTCCTTCCCTTTATTAATGCTACCCATATCCCCTCCCTTTGATGCTGCTAATCCTGCATAATGCACGGGCATAATATGACATTGAAACCCTCCCACCCACCTTCTACGCATTTCACAAGTAGTACTAATCACATTCCTGCATTTCCCATAAATATGCTAAATTCATCTTGATATGCAATTTCTTTTGTCAAGGCACCCTTCCCCCCTTCCAACCCAGCTTAAATATACGCTCCAAGCATGGTGGTGTTTCATTCAGACGCTGTCTCCCCCACAAACCTGGTCTTCACCTGAGGACTGCTGCTTGCGTTGTGGCCGAAACGTCGTAAGAATTATTTTATTATGTTTTATTTTTATTATTTCATTACTTCCCTTCTACGTGACTTTACCGAAAGAACCAAGAAGATGAATCCCTGCAGTCATGAAAGCTTTAAATCAAAATTTGCGCCTGACATCTTCCAAGAGGTGGATGGACCCACACTTTACCCGCCACGTGCGCCCTGCCAACCCGCTGCGGTATGACCCGCTGGGGCCACTTCGTTATAATCTTCGGGGCTGAAATGGGACCACCACCAGAACTCTCTTTAAATAGCCGGGCCCTAACAGGGCACAACTTTCATTCAGGTGGACGTCGTGTAACGAACACCATCGACACTATGAGCATGCGGCAAACAGACAGCTAGAGTTTACAAAACGGGGGGTGTAACTGACCCCGCTGCGCAAGGAGTAGGCCCTCCCCGCAGTGCCGGATTATCCTAGTAGCACAAGTAGCTACATATGCTATGGGCCCCGCATTTTCAAGGGCCCCGCGCTAAATGCTTTCAAGCTAGTTCAGTGATTCTGCACTATAGTACTATACTTCCTTCAACTTTTATGAACGGCTGGGTGTTTAAGGTTAGCAATTTGTCGTATTATCTAGCTGTATAGCAAATAATGAAATACAATTACTATACTATGCAAGTTGAAAATGTGTCTTTTAACATTGTTTTATTTTTTTAATGTAGGGCCCCTTTATAACATACTAGCGTTAAGTACCCGGCGTTGCTCGGGCGAAAAAGGCAGACACACATGTAGTTACACACACAAATCGACTGACACACACAAATCGACTGACACACACATAGAGTTACACACACATATCGACTCACACATACATACATTGACTGAACAACAACAACCGGCATTAGCCAGTAAGTGGCGGTGACATCACCACAACGCTTGTGCCAGGCTATGTGCACCTTGAGGCCACGTGAAGTGTCGAACGCCCGCTGGCAGGAGGTCACGGGGCAGATCCAGATGGCACAGGTCGACTGACTGAGACGACTGGCTGATGCACCACCTGTGCCCCCTACTGTGGCCACTTGCTGTGCTTTATTCACCTGGCGCTTCGCTCGTTGTTGTGAGCATCGCTCCTCCACCCTCCGTTGTTGTTGGAGGGCGACTGCCTCCAACAACAACGGACTAAGACACACACACATGAACTTACACATACATAGACTGACACACACATAGCCCTACACACACACATACACATATGGACTGTGACACACAGATATATACTTTAGATACACAGACATGGATTAACACACATATGGACTCACACACAGACGCATTGACTTACACACACACATCGAGTGACACACACATGTATAGACTTACACACACATGTGGACTAACACACACACATATGGACTGACATACACATCGACGTACACGCACACAGATCGACTGACACACACACATGGACTAACACAGACACAAAAACACTTTGACGTTGTCCGTTCGAAAAAGACACCCACATGGAGTTAAAGACACGCATGGCTCTACACGCACACACATATGGACTCAAAGACACACACATGGACTCACACACACACATCGACGGGCACAGCAATCCCCGATGATGGCACAGCTATCAGTATCGCAGTAGTACGTATGAGTAAATAGCGTGACGTGAGCGATGAAAACAATAGAAATGCACTTTGGTTCTTTCGGTAAAGTCACGTATAAAGATAAAATAATAAATTAAATAATAGCATACGACGTTTCGATTGCAACACAAGCAATCATCATCAGGTATAAATGAAATAGCAACAAAAATCTAACCAGAAAACTATAGGCAGACATATAAGCAGACAGATATCACCAAGATACATAGAGAGAGTAACACAGGCACAGAGAGGGAGATCGTCTCTGTGGCGAGGCCTTAAATAGACAGAGGGGGGGGGGCGGGGGCAGAGAGAGGGAGGGGTTAGAGAAAAAATTAACATGTCAATGAGTGCGGCGACGCGTGGTCAATTATGCAAGCTTGAACATTAGGGAAGAGGGAGAAAGAACACACTAAATTAAATAACCTAGCAAAATATCTAAATGTTATGTAATACAACACAGAGAGTCGGTCAACACATAATTAACGCATAGCCTGGTCGATTACGTATTTCAAAGATTGCTAAGTTAGAATTTAAGTGTGAAAATTCCAAAGAGAGACAAACCATAAAACATGAGGAACGGAGACACACAGACAGAGCAGAACATAAGAACGACAAAAACGAGTGGAGACAGAAAAAATACCACTCACCCTCACCCCTCACCACTCTCCCTCACCACTCTCCCTCACCACTCTCCCTCACCACTCACCACTCACGCTCATCACTCACCCTCACTACTCACCCTAACCACTCACCACTCACCCTCAATACTCACCCTCACCGCTCACCACTCACCCTCACCACTCACCCTGACCACTCACCACTCATCCTCACCAATCACACCCTCACCAATCACCACTCACCCTCACTGCTCACCCTCACTGCTCACCCTCACCACTCACCCTAACCACTCACGCTCAACCTCACCACTCACCCCTCACTAATCACCACTCACATCCGCCACTCACCCTCACCACTCACCACTCACCCTCACCACTCACCCTCACTACTCACCACTCATCCTCACCAATCACATCCTCAACAATCACCACTCACCCTCACCACTCACGCTCAACACTCACCCTCACCACTCATGCTCACCACTAACCCTCACCACTCACCCCTCACTAATCACCACTAACAACCGCCACTCACCCTCCCCACTCACCCTCACCAATCACCACTCACCCTCACCACTCAACCTCACCCCTCACCACTCAACCTCACCCCTCACCACACACCCACACCACCACTCTCCCCCTCACCACTCTCCCCCTCACCACTCTCCCCCTCACCACTCTCCCCCTCACCACTCTCCCCCTCACCACTCTCCCCCTCACCACTCTCCCCCTCACCACTCTCCCCCTCACCACTCTCCCCCTCACCACTCTCTCCCTCACCACTCTCTCCCTCACCACATGTTAAGGGCGATCCTAAAGGAATCTACAACCTTCGATGATTCCTTTGCGCGATTCAAAGAATCGATTCCTGGCGCAAAGGAGGTTTCCATTTTTAATTACAGAGTTTTATTTTCATTCGTCTGTTATGTTTTAAAGTTTTCAGGAGTTTTTAATTATATTTTAGCCCCGGTCAACGCCGGATATTTCCCATTTGTAGCAGTTTATATCAACTCTATAACCAACTTATATTAAACGGAAATAAGGCGATTCTAAATGAATCTACAACCGTCGATTCCTTTTCGCGAATCAGAGAATCGATTCTTGGCGCGGTCGGGTTTAGAATTTTTATTACACAGTTGTATTTTCATTGGTATGTTGTTTTAAAGTTTCAGAAGATTTTAAATGTATTTTTCCCCCGGGCAACGCTGGGTATATCGAGTTTATACCACAAAGTCGTCGCCTGACAGAGTTGTGTGTCGAGGCCTAGTACCGTGCAGAGCCTCCGGCCTCGCCTAGATTGCCCACCCGGCTGAGGCTGGGTGCTGGGGCCGTTAACCCCCCCCCCCCCCGCGCTACAATAATACTGTCTAATCGCTATAATTTTATTATCTACCGACCCTATAATAGTAATTGCACACATTGGGGTGGAAGGGGAGTGAAGAGGACGTGAAACTTTGATGAATTTACCTCAGAGTCGCGTGTTAATGCGTGCGCATATTTTTAACGGGAATTAAAAATGGCGTCCACCCTGCAGCGAAGTTGTTGCTACCCGTTGCCAGGGGCAACCGCCGTGGTCCGCGCTGGTCGGCGATATTAAATAAATAAATAAAGCTTTACATAAATAAATAAAGAGAAATCGCACTAAATCGATCATCGGGCCGATTTAAAGTTTAGAGACGAAAAATCGGAAATGCCTAAGTTTACCGCGGGCCGGGGGCGTGCCCACGTGCAATTTTTAATCTCGGCGAACCCCACGGTCCGAGAGCTACATCCCCAGCAAGGGAGCGTACGCAGACGGACGGACAGACAGATAGATAGACAGACAGATAGACAGACAGACAGATAGACAGACAGACAAAAAGTGAATTATATAGGTTAGATATACTAGCGGAAGAACCCGGCTTTGCGCGGGTGAAAAATATATTTCTTAAAAACCTTACATATATATACACAGATACTAAGGTATTGTCAAAGCCCGGTGGGCTGTTTGTACATTTCTCCACCAACAAATATATAAGAGGCTTTCACAAATCCAAAAAGTTGTGGAAAGTGTGGGGTAAATAGTTGATGTCAAAAGGTTTCTGAAAATTGTGGTCTCCCCCCTCCCTCAAAAAATATCTTTACCCCTCGTAGGTATATATACTAACAACACCTTACATACAACAGAGGAAGTGGTATCTATTGACTCTGTAGTAGTATCTACTGACTGTACCGTAGTATCTACTGAGCCAGTAGTAGCTACTGACTGTGTAGTAGTATTTAGTGACTGTAATAACTACTGACCATAGTAGTATTTACTGGGCCTACAGTAGTATCTACCGACTATATACTCGTAACGACTAACTGTATAGTATCTGCTGACTCTATAGTTGAATCCACTGACTATAGTAGTAACTACTAAATCTATAGCAGTATCTACTCACTCTATAATAGTATCTACTGACTCTAGTAGCTACTCACCGTGGTAGTATGTACTGACTGTATAGTAGTATATACTGACTGTAGCAGTATTGACTGACTGTAGCGGTATATATTGACTGTTTTGGTATTTACTATAGCGGTATCTACCAACTCGATAGCAGTATCTACTATCGCTACAGCAGTGTATACCGACTGAGGTCGTACCTGCTATCACTACAGCAGTGCATACTGCTGTGTTGGTACCTGTTATGATGACAGCAGTGCATATTGTGGTGGAACCTGCTATGATTACAGCAGTGCATACTGCTGTGGTGGTATCTGCTATGATGAGAGGAGTACATATTGTGGTGGTGGTACCTGGTATGATAACAGCAGTACATCCCGAGTGTGGTGGCACCTGCTATGACGACAGCAGTACATACTGTGGTGGTACCTGCTATGATGACAGCAGTACATTCTGTGGTGGTGGTACCTGCTATGATTACAGCAGTGCATATTGACTGTACTCATCATTCACCCTCACCATTCACCACTCACAACTCACCCTTACCACTCATCCTCACCACTTACCATTCACCCTCACAACTCACCACTCACCAATCTCCCTCACCAATCTCCCTCACCAGTCTCCCTCACCACTCACCCTCACCACTAACCCTCACCACTAACCCTCACCACTCTCCCTCACCACTCTCCCTCACCACTCACCACTCACTCTCACCATTCACCCTCACCATTCAGCCTCACCAATCACCCTCACCGTCACAACCACCACTCACCCTCACCCCACAACCTCACCCTCACTACTCACCATTCATCCTCACCAATCACCACTGACCAATCACCACTCACCACTCTCCACTAACCCTCACCACTCAACCTCACCACTCACCCTCAAAACTAACCACTCTCTCACCACTCACCACTCAGCACTCACCCTCACCACTCACCCTCACCACTCACGCTCACCACTCACCCCTCACCACTCACCCATCACCACTCACAACCGCCACTCACCCTCACCACTCACCCTCACAACAACCACTCACCCTCACCGCTCACCACTCACCCTGACCACTCACCACTCATCCTTACCAATCACACCCTCACCAATCACCACTCACCCGCACTGCTCACCCTCACCACTCACGCTCACGCTCACCCTCACCACTCACCCCTCACTAATCACCCCTCACTAATCACCACTCATAACCGCCACTCACCCTCACCACTCAACACTCACCCTCACCACTCACCCTCACTACTCACCACTCATCCTCACCAATCACACCCTCAACAATCACCACTCACCCTCACCACTCACGCTCACCACTCACCCTCACCACTCACTCTCACCACTCACCCTCACAACAACTACTCACCCTCACCGCTCACCACTCACCCTCACTACTCACCCTCACCACTCACCACTCATCCTCACCAATCACACCCTCACCAATTACCACTCACCCTCACTGCTCACCCTCACCGCTCACCACTCACCCTCACCACTCAACCTCCCCTCACCACTCAACCTCACCCTCACCACTCACCCCTCACTAATCACCACTCACAACCGCCACTCACCCTCACTACTCACCACTCATCCTCACCAATCACACCCTCACCAATCACCACTCACCCTCACCACTTGCCACTCACCCTCACCACTCACCACTCACCCTCACCATTCACCCTCACCACTCTCCCTCACCACTCTCCCTCACCACTCACCAGTCATGCTCACCACTCACCATCACTACTCAGCACTCACCCTCAACACTCACCCTCACCGCTCACCACTCACCCTCACCACTCACCCTGACCACTCACCACTCATCCTCACCAATCACACCCTCACCAATCACCACTCACCCTCACTGCTCACCCTCACTGCTCACCCTCACCACTCACCCTCACCACTCACGCTCACCCTCACCACTCACCCTCACTAATCACCACTCACAACAGCCACTCAGCCTCATCACTCACTCTTACCACTCACCCTCACCACTCACCCTCACAACAACCACTCACCCTCACTACTCACTCTCACCACTTATCCTCACCAATCACCACTCACCCTCACCACTCACCCTCACCAATCACCACTCACCCTCACTACTCACTCTCACCACTCACCCTCACCATTCACCCTCACCACTCACCCTCACCATTCACCCTCGCCACTCTCCCTCACCACTCTCCCTCACCACTCTCCCTCACCACTCACCCTCACCACTAACCAGTCACGCTCACCACTCACCCTCACTACTCACCACTCACCCTCAACACTCACCCTCACCGCTCACCACTCACCCTCACCACTCACCCTGACCACTCACCACTCATCCTCACCAATCACACCCTCACCAATCACCACTCACCCTCACTGCTCACCCTCACTGCTCACCCCCACCACTCACCCTCACGCTCACCCTCACCACTCACCCCTCACTAATCACCACTCACAACCGCCACTCACCCTCACCACTCACCCTCACCACTCATTCTCAACAATCACCACTCACCCTCACCACTCACTAATCACCTCTCACAACCGTCACTCACCCTCACCACTCACTCTTACCACTCACCCTCACCACTCACCCTCACAACAACCACTCACCCTCACAACAACCACTCGCCCTCACTACTCACCCTCACCACTCATCCTCACCAATCACACCCTCACCACTCAACCTCACCAATCACCACTCTCCCTCACCACTCTCCCTCACCACTCTCCCTCACCACTCTCCCTCACCACTCACCCTCACCAGTCACGCTCACCACTCACGCTCACCACTCACGCTCACCACTCACCCTCACTACTCACCCTAACCACTCACCACTCACCCTCACCACTCACCCTGACCACTCACCACTCATCCTCACCAATCACACCCTCACCAATCACCAATCACCACTCACCCTCACTGCTCACCCTCACTGCTCACCCCCACCACTCACCCTCACCACTCACGCTCACCCTCACCACTCACCCCTCACTAATCACCACTCACAACCGCCACTCACCCTCACCACTCACCCTCACCACTCACCCTCACCACTCATTCTCACCAATCACACCCTCAACAATCACCACTCACCCTCACCACTCACTAATCACCTCTCACAACCGTCACTCACCCTCACCACTCACCCTCACCACTCACCCTGACCACTCACCACTCATCCTCACCAATCACACCCTCACCAATCACCAATCACCACTCACCCTCACTGCTCACCCTCACTGCTCACCCCCACCACTCACCCTCACCACTCACCCTCACAACAACCACTCACCCTCACAACAACCACTCGCCCTCACTAGTCACCCTCACCACTCATCCTCACCAATCACACCCTCACCACTCACCCTCACCAATCACCACTCTCCCTCACCACTCTCCCTCACCACTCTCCCTCACCACTCTTCCTCACCACTCACCCTCACCAGTCACGCTCACCACTCATGCTCACCACTCACCCTCACTACTCACCCTAACCACTCACCCTCAACACTCACCACCACCACTCACCCTATTCCCGTTTTAAAAACTTACTTACGTGTCGCCAAGTATGCTTGAGGGTGATTGGTGATTGGTGAGGGAGAGTGGTGAGGGTAAGTAGTGAGGAATAGTGGTGAGGGTGAGTTGTGAGGGTAAGTGGTAAGGGTGAGTGGTGAGTGGTCAGTGATAGTGAGTGGTGAGTGATAGTGAGTGTTGAGGGTGAGTGGTGATGGTGAGTGAGGGAGAGTGGTGAAGGTGTATATATTTTTGCCTATGATGACAGCAGTACATGCTGACGTTTTGTATGTTAAATGTAAAAGCTAAATGTGTGAATGTGTGTGTCGGAAATGTTAAGCAAACGTGGCAGGAATTGGGCGATTCTAAAGGAATCTACAACCTTCGATGATTCCTTTGCGCGATTCTAAGAATCGATTCCTGGCGCGTAGGAGGTTTCCATATTTAATTACAGAGTTTTGTTTTCATTGTTATGTTATGTTTTAAAGTTTTCAGGAGTTTTAAATTATATTTTTGCCCCGGTCAACGCCGGATATTTCCCATTCGTAGCAGTTTACATCGACTCTATAACAAACTTATATTAAACGGAAATAGGGCGATTCTAAATGAATCTACAACCTTCGATTCCTTTTCGCGATTCAGAGAATCGATTCTTGGCGCGGTCGGGTTTAGAATTTTTATTACACAGTTGTATTTTCATTGGTATGTTGTTTTAAAGTTTCAGAAGATTTTAAATGTATTTTTCCCCCGGGCAACGCTGGGTATATCGAGTTTATACCACAAAGTCGTCGCCTGACACATGTGGGGTGTCGAGGCCTAGTACCCTGCTGAGGCTGGGTACTGGGGCCATTACCCCCCCCCCCCCGCGCTACAATAATACTGTCTAATCGCTATAATTTTATTATCTACCGACCCCATAATAGTAATTACACACATTGGGGTTGGGGGGGAGTGAAGAGGACGTGAAACTTTTACCTCAGCGTCGCGTGTTAATGCGTGCGCATATTTTTAACGGGAATAAAAAATGGCGTCCACCCCGTTGCTGCCCGTTGCCAGGGGCCAGCCGCCCGTTGCCAGGGGCCAACCGCCCGTTGCCAGGGGCAACCGCCGGTCGGCAATAGTAAATAAATAAATAAAGAGAATTCGCACTAAATCGATAATCGGTCCGATTTAAAGTTTAGAGATGAAAAATCGGAAATGCCTAAGTTTACCGCGAGGCCGGGGGCGTGCCCACCTGCAAAATTTAATATCGGCGAACCCCACGGTCCGAGAGCTACATCCCCCGGAAGGGAGCGTACGCAGACGGAAAGACGGACGGACAGACAGACAGACAAAAAATGAATTATATAGGTTAGATAAGATAATACAGTCAGTACATACTACTACGGTGAGTAGCTACTAGAGTCAGTAAATACTACTACGGTCAGTCGTTACTACAATCAGTAAATACTACTACACAATCAGTGGCTACTACTGGCTCAGTAGATACTACTGTACAGTCAGTAGATACTACTACAGAGTCAATAGATACTACTTCCTCTGTTGTATGTAGGGTGTGTAGGCATATATATATCTACACGGGGATAAAGATATTTTTTGAGGGAAGGGGGGTCCACAATTTTCGGAAACCTTTTACATCAACTATTTGCCCCACACTTTCTATAACTTTTTGGACTTGTGAAAGCCTCTTATAATTTTGTTGGTGGAGAAATGGACAAACGGCCCACCGGGCTTTCACAATACCTTAGTATCTGTGTATATGTAAGGTTTTATAAGATAATTTTTGAAAGATATTTTCACCCGGGCAACGCCGGGTACTTCCCGCTAGTCTAACCTATAAGACTAATTTTTTGTCTGTCTGTCTGTCCGTCTGTCCGCGTACGCTCGCTTGCGGGGGATTTGGCTCTCGGACCGTGGGGTTCACCGAGAGAACATTTTTCTGGGAGGCACGCCGCGAGCCCCGCGGTGGGAATAGGCATTTCCGTTTTTTCGTTCCTAAAATTTAAAGCGGTCCGATTATTGATTTAGTGCAATTTATCTTAATTTATTTATTTACGTTTGCCGACCTGTTCGCGAAGAAGCACGCCGTTGCACATGCGCGAGACGCCGACCAAGCGTTGCCCCTGGCAACGGGCATCGCGCCGTCCCTGCAGGGTGGACGCCATTTCTCATTCCCGTTAAAAATATGCACACACATTTACACGCGACGCTGAGGTAAATTGATCAAAATTTAACGTCCTCTCCCCCCCCCACCCCAATGTGTGCAATTACTATTATAGGGTCGGTAGATAATAAAATGATAACGATTAGACGGTATTATTCTAGCGCGGGGGGGGGGGGTAGCGGCCCAGCACCCATCCTCGCCCGTCTTGGCAATTTAGACGAGGCCGGAGGCTCTGCACGGTACTAGGCCTCGACACCCCACTCTTGTCAGGCGAGGATTCTGTGCGAAAGAGTCGATATACCCAGCGGTACCCGGGGGAAGAATAGATTTAAAATCTTCTGAAAACTTAAAAGCATAACATACCAATAAAAATAAAAGTTTAAACCCCCAGCGTGCCAATAATCGTTTCTTTGAATCGCGCAAAGGAATCGAAGGTTGTAAATTACTTTAGAATCTGCCTATTCCCATTAAATATAAGTTGGATATAAATGTAGAAATATAGAGCCTTTAAATGTAGACAGTAGAAATCATTATTAAGCTGGGTGAGTGTACTGGCAGTCTATAATGTAGACTGCACAAATAGTTATTAAGCTGGGTTAATGTACTGGCAGTCAATAATGTAGACTGTAGCCTGGTTATTAAGTAAAGTGAGTGTATTGACAGACTATAATGTAGACTGTAGCCTGGTTAAGCTGAGTGAGTGTACTGGCAGTCTATAATGTAGACTGTACAAATAGTTATTAAGCTGAGTGAGTGTACTGGCATTCTATAATGTAGACTGTAGCCTGGTTATTAATCAGAGTGAGTGTACTGGTAGTCTATAATGTAGACTGTAGCCTGGTTATTTAGCTGCGTGAGCGTACTGGCAGTTTATAATGTTGATTGTAGCCTGGTTATTAAGCTGAGTGAGTGTACTGCCAGTCTATAATGCAGACTGTAGCCTGGTTATTAAGCTGGGTGAGTTTACTGGCAGTCTATAATGCAGACTGTACAAATAGTTATTAAGCTGGGTGAGTGTACTGGCAGTCTATAATGCAGACTGTAGCCTGGTTATTAAGCTGGGTGAGCATACTGGCAGTCTATAAAGTAGACTGTAGCCTGGTTATTAAGCTGAGTGAGTGTACTGCAAGTCTATAATGCAGACTGTAGCCTGGTTATTAAGCTGGGTGAGTGTACTGGCAGTCTATAATGAAGACTGTAGCCTGGTTATTAAGCTGAGTGAGTGTATTGGCAGTCTATAATGTAGACTGTAGCCTGGTTATTAAGCTGAGTGAGTGTACTGGCAGTCTATAATGTAGACTGTAGCCTGGTTATTAAGTAAAGTGAGTGTACTGGCAGTCTATAATGTAGACTGTAGCCTGGTTATTAAGCTGGGTGAGTGTACTGGCAGTCTATAATCTAGACTGTAGCCTGGTTATTAAGTAAAGTGAGTGTACTGGCAGTCTATAATGTAGACTGTAGCCTGGTTATTAAGCTGGGTGAGTGTACTGGCAGTCTATAATCTAGACTGTAGCCTGGTTATTAAGCTGGGTGAGTGTACTGGCAGTCTATAATGTAGACTGTAGCCTGGTTATTAAGCTGGGTGAGTGTACTGGCAGTCTATAATGCAGACTGTAGCCTGGTTATTAAGCTGGGTGAGTGTACTGGCAGTCTATAATGTAGACTGTAGTCTGCTTATTAAGCTGAGTGAGTGTACTGGCAGTCTATAATGCAGACTGTAGCCTGGTCATTAAGCTGGGTGAGTGTACTGATAGTCTATAATGTAGACTGTAGGATGGTTATTAAGCTGGGTGAGTGTACTGGTATTCTATAATGTAGACTGTACAAATAGTTATTAAGCTGGGTGAGTGTTTTGGAAGTCTATAATGCAGACTGTAGCCTGGTTATTAAGTAAAGTAGCAGGCACCACCACAGTCAGTATGCACTGCTGTAATCATAGCAGGTTCCACCACCACAGTATGAACTGCTGTCATCATAGCAGGTACCACCACCACTGTATGTACTGGTGTCATAGCAGGTACCACCACAGTATGTACTGCTCTCATCATAGCAGGTACCACCACAGGCAGTATGTACTGCTGTCATCATAGCAGGTACCACCACCACCACAGTATGCACTTCTGTCATCATAGCAGGTGCCACCACAGTATTTCCTGCTGTCATCATAGCTGGTACCACCACAGTCAGTATGTACTGCTGTCATCATAGCAGGTACCACCACCACTGTATGTACTGCTGTCATCATAGCAGGTACCACCACCACACTATGTACTGCTCTCATCATTGCAGATACCACCACAGTATGTACTGCTGTCATCATAGCAGGTACCACCACCACAGTATGCACTCCTATAATCATAGCAGGTACCACCACTCAGTATGTACTGCTGTCATCATAGCAGGTACCACCACCACAGTATGCACTCCTATAATCATAGCAGGTACCACCACTCAGTATGTACTGCTGTCATCATAGCAGGTACCACCATACTCGGTATGTACTGCTGTCATCATAGCAGGTACCACCACCACAGTATGTACTGCTGTCATCATACCAGGTACCACCACACTCGGTATGTACTGCTGTCATCATAGGTACCACCAAACTCAGTATGTACTGCTGTCATCATAGCAGGTACCACCAGTCAGGATGCACTGCTGTAATCATAGCAGGTACCACCACAATATGCACTGCAGTAATTATAGCAGTTACCACCACAGCAGTATGCACTGCTGTAATCATAGCAGTTTCCACCACAATATACACTGCTGTCATCATAGCAGGTACCACCACAGTCATTATGCACTGCTGTAATCATAGCAGGTACCACCACAGTCAGAATGAACTGCTGTAATCATAGCAGGTACCACCACAGTCAGTATCCACTGCTGTAACTATAGCAGGTACCACCACAGCAGTATGCACTGCTGTAATCATAGCAGATACCACCACAGTCAGTATGCACTGCTGTAATCATAGCAGGTGCCACCACAGCAGTATGCACTGCTGTAATCATAGCAAGTACCACCACAGCAGTATGCACTGCTGTAATCATAGCAGGTACCACCACAATCAGTATCCACTGCTATAATCATAGCACGTACCACCACAGTATGCACTGCTGTTGTGAAAGCAGGTTCCACCACAGTATGCACTGCTGTAGTGAAAGCAGGTACCACCAAAGTCGGTATGCACTGCTGTAGTCATAGCAGGTGCCACCACTGTCAGTATGCACTGCTGTAGCGATAGCACGTACCACCTCAGTCGGTATGCACTGCTATAGTGATAGTAGATACTGCTATCGAGTTGGTAGATACTGCTATATAGAGTTAGTAGATACTAAAACAGTCAGTATATATCACTAGTCAGTCACTACTGCTACAGTCAGTATATACTACTATACAGTCAGTAGATACCACTATGGTGAGTAGCTACTAGAGTCAGTAGATACTACTATAGAGTCAGCAGATACTACTTTACAGTTAGTCGTTACTATTATAGAGTCGGTAGATACTACTGTAGGGCCAGTAGATACTAGATACTACTACGGTCAGTCGTTACTACAGTCACTAAATACTACTACACAGTCAGTGGCTACTACTGGCTCAGTAGATACTACTGTACAGTCAGTAGATACAACTACCGAGTCAATAGATACTACTTCCTCTGTTGTATGTAGGGTGTGTAGGTATATATACCTACGCGGGGGTAAAGATATTTTTTTAGGGGGGGGGGGGTCCACAATTTTCGGAAACCTTTTACATCAACTATTTACCCCACACTTTCTACAACTTTTTGGACTTGTGCAAGCCTCTTATAATTTTGTTGGTGGAGAAATGAACAAATGGGCCACCGGGCTTTCACAATACCTTAGTGTCTGTGTATGTATATGTAAGGTTTTTAAGAGAAGTTTTCAAAGATATTTTTCACCCGGGCAACGCCGGGTACTTCCCACTAGTCTCCTATATATCAGGCAAAGTAATTAACATCTCGCCACCGTGGCCGCTCACATGGGTCAAGATAAAGGGGATTAGTGCAGCCACTCTGGGTGCCACTGGTGTTCGGAAACCCCTAATAGGGTTACAGATATGGCGGAAAGTCGCCCACAGAAACTTGGACAAAAATCATGTTTTTTTTTAAAGTCCTAATCCCCCCCCCCCCTCTTCAAATGGTACATAGTATGTTGAACTTATTTAGCACCGTACGCATCCAATCGTGCTATTCGGAGGTGCGTAGCCAAACGCATCAAAATGCGGATCATCCAATGATGGAAACCTTCAACTGCACAGTAGAGCACCAACAACGGATATGCTCCGCGTCAGAACGCAGTCGTTGCGTCGAATGAATATAATTACGACTCCGTAGAACTCCAGTTGTCCATGACGTAGTGGAGGGTGAACCTCGCGTATCCCGTCTGTAGTCGAAACCAAAAAGCACCGGGAAACAACAACAACCGCCATTCTCCTCGAAGTGAATGTGACACCACCACGGCGCTTGTGCCAGGCTATGTACACGTTGAGGCTACGTGAAGTGTCGAACGCCCGCTGGCAGGAGGTCACGGGCAGACCCAGGTGCCATGGGTTGACTCACTGAGATGACTGGCCGGTGCACCCCCTGCTGTGCCAACATGCTGTGTTTTATCCACCCGCGCTCCGCTCGTTGTTGGTGAAACAGACGCCTCCTCGGACGGCCCCAACTCCACACGGTTGTGTGCAATACACAAACAACACGACGCTCCTTTCCGTTCACCCAAGCAAGATGGCGGCATGTGAGTGAGCTTGTGAGTGTGAACTGTGCGTGAGAATGAGCTGCGTGTGCATGTGAGTGAGTGAGCTGTGTGTGTGAGTGAGCTGTGTGTGTGAGTTTAAATTGAGATTGGCGGGTGTAGGGGGGTTACAGAGCGGGCGCTGTGTGGCTGGCGAGAGTAGTGAAGAGTGCTGCTTGTTAGTGTGGTAGTTAGTGTGGTAGTTATTGTGGGAGTTAGTGTATTCGTTAGTGTGGTAGTTAGTGTGGTGTTAGTGTGGTGGTGTTGTGGTTGGTGTGGTAATTAGTGTGGGAGTTAGTGTAGTAGTGTGGTGGTTGGTGTGGTAGTGCGGTGATTGTCAGTGTGGTTGTTGTGGTTAGTGTGGTAGTTAGTGTTGTGGTTATTGTTGTAGTTAATGTGGTAGTTAATGTGGTAGTTAGTGTAGTAGCCAGCCTGGCTACCCCCCCCCCCCCCCCCAGTCCAGGCCTACGTCGAGGCCTACGTCGGGGCCTACGTCGAGGCCTACTTCGAGGTCTACGTCGAGGCCTAATTCGAGGCCTAATTCGAGGCCTGCCTTGGGGCCTGCCTCGGGGCCTACGTCGGGGCCTACGTCGGGGCCTACGTCGAGGCCTACGTCGAGGCCTAATTCGAGGCCTAATTCGAGGACTGCCTCGAGGCCTGCCTCAGGGCCTACGTCGGGGTCTACGTTGGGGCCTACGTCGAGGCCTACGTGGGGGCCTACGTCGAGGCCTACGTCGGGGTCTACGTCGAGGCCTACGTCGAGGCCTAAGTGGAGGGCGCTCGTCAAACAGGCGAGAAGCCGTACATGTGCGACGAGTGCGGCAAAACATTACTCACGCTCGGCCTACCTGTACGTTTTCACGTGTGTGTTTAACTGTTGTGGTTATTTGTTATGTTAAAGATGGCAGTTCTGCTGTGTATTCTACTGCTGTCCCTCCCGGCCATATCTAGTGCCAAGCACAACTCCACCACTGGCAGCCCTCGTTATTTCTCGTCCATAGTTGATGCTCTATTTGCCACTACACCTGCTAGTGAAACAGGTTATAGCCACTTCTACACTTCATCATTGTATCCTTTTAAACCCTATCTCTGTCCTATTACTTCACCAGCACTCCTTCCTAACTTCATTATGCTCTTAAAAATGTCACCATACGTAAGCAGCTGTTATTCGTCCAAGGTTTGTCGCTCTTCATCCTTTCACAGAAAATACTTGTGCAAACTATTAATTCTACTTTTCTTATTTCTGGGAGGTATTGAGCTTCACCCTGGCCCAAATGTAAAGAACTCATTTAATTCTGTAGATTTTTCTGGCAGAAAAGGTGTTGGTGTTCTATACGTCAACATCAGAGGGCTTGTGATTAAATTAAGTCAACTAAAACTAGAAGTGGCAAATCTTGACCCGGACATTTTCTGCCTTACAGAAACATTTCTCACTCGGGCCGTCAATGACTTGCAGATTACGACTGACAACTACAACCTTTGTCGACTTGACCGAGGGTCTAAAGGAGGTGGAATTGCCATATATGTTCGTAGTACTATTTCATGTTCACCAGCTCATTCCTTGTTAAATAAATATTGCTTTGAAGGTCTGGCTCTCAGAATCACTCTCCCTTAAAATCAACAGATATTGGTAGTGTGCTGCTATAGACCGCCTAGTGGTAAGGATGTTGAAGCTGGGAACGCACTGAGGGAGCTTCTTGGGGGCCTTCCTAAAGGTGAAATCATTTTAATGGGTGATCTCAATTGGAATTGGCAAAAACCGCCGGCCGTGGCCACAAATTTCACAGATGAATTTTACCTATTTCAATTAATAAATGTCCCCACAAGACGCAACCTAAAAAACCCGGGACAGTCATCTCTGCTTGACGTCCTATTAACAAATGCCCCTCACAATTTCGCGCTGAGTGGTGTTCTGGGTAATAACCTTAGTGATCACTCCTTCATATTTGGGGTGAGATCATCAGCCAGACCCAAAGCCCCCCCTAAATTGGTTGAGAAGCACTCCATGAGACACTTCAGCATTCAGGCATTTACTAATGATGTGCTTCACTCGGATTTTGACAAGGTCTGTGATATCCCCAACCTGACTACGGCTTGGGAGACTTTCAGGTACACGTTTCTCGAAATTCTTAACAAACATGCTTCGTTGGTTAGATTTAAAACTAAAGGCAACCGCCCACCATAGTTTGATCCCTTGATTACTAAGCTCATGAAAATTAGGGACAAGGCTTGGGCATGTGCTCAGAAAAGTAATTTGGTCCATGACTGGCTAGAATACAGGATTTTAAGGATTAGATGCGTCAAAAAAATACGGCATGCAAAAAATGCATACTTTTCCTCCACTCTCCTGGAATCACATGGAAATGCCAGGATCTTCTGGAAAACAATCAAAAGTATCGAAAAGGCATCTAACACAGATAATCTGCCCGTTGAGCTTAACCGAAATGGGGAATATTTTTCAGAGCCCCAAAAAATAGTTGACAATTTTAACCTTAATTTTTCTGAAGCTGGTGACCTTTTTGATAATGTATTGGGAGTCACCCCTGCGCATGCACATTCCTACACCCCTGTCCAAACATTAAACGAATTTAGTTTCCAGCCAATCCACGAAAGTAATGTTCTGAAACAACTGTCCTACCTCAAAAGGTCCTCCTCTACCAGAGCAGATAGTATTCCCGTCTTTGCTCTGCTAACTGTTGGCCACCTAATATACAAACCTATAGCCCATATTTTCAACCTGTCCATCAAAGAAGAATCAATACCTCTAGAATGGAAACATTCATATGTTCGTCCACTTCACAAAGGGGGCCCTAAAGATGATCCAAATAACTACCGACCTATCTCAATTTTGTCCCCGTTGATGAAAAATTAGAAAAATGATTGAACTACCAAATAAGCAGTTTCCTGTCCGACAACAATCTATTACATCGAAAACAATCTGGGTTCCGAAAAAAATACAGCACCACATCTGCTGCATTAGACTTTCTGAATCACATTTACAGTAGCCTTGATAATAAGCAGTACTGCGCCAGTCTTTTTCTTGACTTGTCCAAAGCCTTTGATACAGTCGACCACAACACCATGCTTAGTAAACTAAGTTGCCTCCGTTTCTCCAAACACGCAGTAGAATGGTTACAAAATTACCTCTTTTTTCGCACCCAAACTGTACTCACAGATGGTTGGAGGTCAAACCGTGTTAAGATAACAAAAGGGGTTCCACAAGGTTCAATCCTCGGCCCCCTCTTGTTCTCTCTTTATGTCTATGAATTGGGCACTGACCTGGATCATTCCAGGGTAAATCTTTTTGCAGATGACACGATACTGATTACTGCTGGCCGCTTTCCGGATGACGTGATTGCTAAGCTCCAGGGTGATTTCAACAAACTACAACATCAGCTAGTTGCTCTTAAACTAGTCCTGAATACCTCCAAAACCAAGGTGCAATGCTTCTCACCAGGACTAAAGCTGGAAGTTATTTTTCCGCAATTACATTCCTTAAATAATTATCAAATAGAGCAAGTCAATATCTATAAGTATCTTGGGGTCATTCTTGATTCAAAACTGAAATTTGAAGATCACATTGATTATATTGGTAAAAAGACAAAAATAAAAATTGGTTTTCTGTATCGACACAAGCACTGCTTCCCCCCTATGTTCCGTTTGGAATTGATAAAAGCTACCATACTGCCTCTACTTGATTACTGTGACATCGTGTATAAATCAGCCCCAAGTACTGTACTGAAGAAGCTTGACTCAATGTATCACTCGGTCTTAAGATTTGCATTGAACTGCCCATATAGGACTCACCACTGTGATCTCTACATTGGGTCAAACTTAACATCTCTCAATGTTCGACGGCTTGTGCATCAGATCTTATTTATTCATGATGTACTTACAAAAAAAATCCGCAGATTACCTGCTGGATCTCCTCTCTGTTTCAAAGAACAAATTTGACCTAAGGTCTTCGCTCATTTACCGGCTTCACATTCCCTATTGCCGTACAAATACTGGAGGAAGGGCCTTTGCTATTGATGCCCCCAGGGTCTGGAATGTTATTGCCAATAAACTGCAACTTGAATCACTACCTATGAGATCTTCACTCAAAACTGCTCTAGAGGAGTTGTACACCCCTAGGCTGCCACTGCAATTTAGTGGCCTAAAATACAATGTTTCGCTCCGGATGATCGCTGCAAAGTATGATCTGTGTTTTGATTTAGTGTGTTGATCTTAAAGGTGCATTGAAAAATGTTCATACTCCGACTGATGCTCCTACTTTTGTGGAGTGACTCATGCAGCCAGCTATGGCTGCAGAGTTTGGTAGTACATGTTGTTTACGTCGTTTATTGTGAAAATTCGGTCACAGTTCCTATGACCACTGTTTCATTGCTTTTATGGCTTTATTTTGGTGATTTTCGAAACGTTTTTTGGTGTGGCCATGTTTGTTTGTTGTAGTACAGAGTTAGAATGATGGCCTTAATCTAAGTTGTCTTGTGGTTGTTGTTGTTGTTGTTTGACTTGGGATTTTTGCACACAGTGTTGGTGTACGGTGCTTTTTCTGCAATATTTTGCTGTCTTTTTGGGATTTTCTGTTTGCACCCAGTCACATATTCACTTTAAGATGTTTTTTGTTCTTGTTTTTTGTTTGTTGCGGTTGCACCCGATTCAAAAGCCGAATGGCTCACAGGGCTCTACCTAATAAATAAACTTGAAAACTTGGTTTACCTGCACGTGTTGTACTCACGCTTTGGAGATGAATATTTAACGCAAGCGCTTGGGGGGGGGGGTGTGTGGTTGGGGGGAGTCATCAGTGAAAGAGAACGTGAAAGAATGCTTCAGAATCGGAATCTTTATTTCGACTGGAGGAGGAGGAATCCGAAGAGCTATGAAGCTCTTTTTCACAGATGTCCAGTATGGGGCACAGCGTCAGCGAGTAACAAGGACAAAAATCTAACAAACAAACAAATATATGCGAGTGTAACATAGAGAAACAGGCAAGCAAGTCACAAAATGTAAATTAACACGAAGTACATTTATTATGTAAGCTTGGGCAAGGCGGTAAAAACAACAAGAAAACAGTGCCAGACCACAGCAAGATAACACGCAGTAGTATTGTTTAATTTGGGTCTTTCGGTGAAGTCACGTAGATAGGTTCAAAGAAAATAATGTACCCTATCTACGTGATTTACATCATGAGGCCTTCTTTGCCAGTAGCAACATATAATAGTTTTTTTACCCTTTTTTCTGGCAACATAACTGAAACCTTTTTATACGTTGAATCATGTTTGCATTAACCACAATACCTGCAGTCAGAATGCAAACAAATGCAAACATGATTCCTTGTAAATGCTTACCCCGAGCCCTCATTACTCTGATAGTGCGTTGTCTTTGAGTTGTGCGCCTTTTGGCGTCTTCTGGTCGAACACCATATGAGACTAGGCTCTAAGGAAAGCTGTCTCTGGTGTGGACCAATCAATTTCAAGGACAAGGCATACATTATCAGTGTGTTTTTTGTTTGCATTTTGACTGCAGGTATTGTGGTTAATGCAAACATGATTCCTGGTAATAAAAAAGGTTTCAGTTTTGTTGCCAGAAAAAAGGGTAAAAAACCTATTATTACTATCTATGTGACTTTACCGGAAACCCCAAAGAATATGAATTCCTGCAGTCACGAAAGATTTAAGTGAAGATTTACGCAGTCGTAGTCTTTCAAAAAAATTGCAAATGAACATTACACTATCGATACACAAGGTAAGGGTCAAAGTTACAAATGACATTTGCAAATGTGCCGACATCCAGCACTAATCATGTGCTTCAGAATATTTTTTAAAGAAAGATGTACGATGTTAAGGGAGGAAAGAGGGATGTTCCAGAAACGTTGGTGCTGCAACGGCAAATGCTTCGGCACCGATTCCAGTTCTTGCTCCGGGCGATATTTCAAAGTCAATTAGATGGACGCCTTAGGTTTCGTGGGCGTGACAATTGCGATAATGAATGAGCTAAGCGGAGGGCAGATTTGCCGAAACGGATTTCATGGATGAACAGGGCCCGCTGTAGGTGTCTTCTTGCGTCAAGTGATGCGAGATTTGGATTTTAAGTCGAGGTCACAGCGCTTACGTCAATCTCATCAACCGTGGGCCCACACGCCAGGTCTCCGTACAAGCAACAGTCGCACAGCATGTGTCATATCATGTCACGGGGGTCCTCACCTTTTGCCATAGATCCTCTATTGAAATGTAGACATGGTGGGGGTAGTGTTGGTGTAGCGGTCAGCGCCCTGCGCTACGAACCTGGCCACCACAGTTCGATTCCCGCTCACGGCCAACGCCAGTGATGATTATCTGAACCGGTCCTGGGCCTCCCCTAGGTCGACTCAGACTAAAATTAGTACCTAGTGCGATGTGTAAACATCGCCACTGGGGAGACAAAGGCGGTCGGGCGTGGTGCTGGCCACCCACCCCCCCCCCCCTCGTGTGCCGTTCCGGAATTCAAAGTTGCACGCTAACATCACTTGCCCCAACAGTCTGTTACAGGCTATACGGGGAATCTTTGTCTTTGGTGGGTGTGTTGGACGCCTGTTCATGGGAATGTAGGTGGGGGTGTTGGTGGGGCTGTTGGTGGGGCTGTTGGTGCGGGTGTTGGTGGGAGTATTGGTGGGGGCGTTGGTGGGGCTGTTGGTTGTGGTGTTGGGCGTCCGTTTTCAAAATAATTGCTCAGTCATCTCGCATGTGTGTGAGACAGCGTCTCTTGCTCTTATCTAAACTTAATTTATAAAGCGCCTTATTCAAGGCGCTTTGCAAATAATTGACAACGGCACAACAACGCGTGTGTGAATATAATGGTGGAGATGAGGTGAATTAAATACAGGGTGTTCTAAAGAGATGAACCCAATTTCAAAGCAGTATATTTCACGATGGCAACATGTTACAATTACACAAAAAGTTACAAACGGTTTAATGAGTTATCAAGTTTCACTAACCATTTTATGTTCTATATGCCCTCCACCTGCTGTACGGACAACATCGAGACGATAGTTGAATTCGTCCCAAACACCTCTCAAAGTGTCTTCTTCCACTGAAGTCACCGCTGCCGTTATTCTGTTTTTGAGGTCTTCCAGATTAGTCACTAATGGTGGCACAAAAACACGGCCTTTAACGTATCCCCACAAGAAAAAGTCTCAGAGTGTGATGTCTGGGGATCTTGGGGGCCAAGAGTGTAGCGCCAAGTCTTGGGGTCCCGTGCGACCTATTCAACGTTGAGGCAGTGTGTCTTGCGAATGACTGAGGCTAGGGGCTGTTTGTGAACTGGGAGAGGCATCTAGCGGTAATCATTTGAAACTCTACGCCACGCCCTTTCAAGTGGTAAGAGTTTCATTCATGGGCGGTTCGTGGTTGCAGAGATATAGTGATTTCAAATCGGGTCCATCTTTTTAAACACCCTGTAGATGAGAGAGGAAGCAATGGGGGCGAATCTTTGATGATGCGTGAATTCTGTGAAAGCGAAATTGATGACAGCAAATGACGAGGAATTGAATGAATGGGGAATGAGTGATAGCCATATAATGAGAATATGAAGAGGAAACAGCAACGGTGGTGGTGGTCATGCGGGGTGTGGGGGGGGGGAGATTAAGGGAGAGGGGTCGTGTGGTGAGCGGGAGAACAATAAGTGAGTTTGGAATGAGAAACGGAAACGAGCGAGCGAAGGTGACCGCTTGATGTGAAGTGGGAACATTGTTCCCCTCGACATCGTAGCTCTTGCTACGATGCCGCTCTCCAAGGTACCTGCATCTCACGCATACCTGTCCGTGCCTGTAACAGTCATACAGAATCAACGGACAGGCAGACTAAACAAAGGGAGGGGGGGCAGGACGCCGTCATGCCTAGAAGAGATAATGATGCACGATGGTCGGAACCCTTCACCTATATTTAAGCGCCCTCTCAATTTTTTTTATCTTTTACTATTTACTGAGCGGATCTCTGAGCTGATCTCCTCGCCTCAGGGTCGCCGCCTTTGGGCAAGGGAGAATTGTTCGCGTTGCAAATTGAGCATTATTGTTGATGGTAAGGGAGCGACATCCAAGGAATGGGACGATTCCGAGGGGCATGACCACCGAAGGGAGATGGAGCCATGGATTCAGATTGCGTTCAGGCGCTATTTTGATGATTACATCGCTGAGATATCGAGAGGTGGCGGGGTGGCCTAGGGAGACCAATCATCCAGCAGTGGATTGACGAAGGCTGATGACAATGAAAGTTAACTAATCCTTAAGTATAGTATAATCTGGGGGTAATGGGACACTATTGTGGATACCATGTAGCTTATATACGTCTCAGTTAAGGGTCTACTATAATCTAATTTTAACATAGGCAAAGCCACAGCTGCTATCCGTGCCGGATTGTGCTGTGCATGCGTTGGTGATGTGGACCCCGCCTCGCATTATGGAACAATCTCCCCGTGTGGAGATTGTTTACCGGGCGATATGTTGCACACCTTGTGCGACCTCGAACGACCGACTCCTCTGGGATTAAAATGCTTAAAGCATTTCACCATCTCTCTCCTTAGCTTCTTGTTCCTGACGAAGTAAATGCTGACGTTAGCGATGGGGATGATGAAGGTAAGCAACTGAACACCGCAGCGCAGGTTTTTGATCTTCGAGTATTGAAAGTCCTTGACCAGACGTGGCACCATGGTCGATACGAAACACGCGACGAAAAACATCGCGAGCATCAGGAAGTGGGTGAGCAGCGTGTGCACGGCCTTTCTCTTGAACTCGCTCTGCCCTGTCCGCTTGCACTCACGAATGATTCTAAAATACGTGTAGGCGATAACACATAGCGGCAAAGCGATGAACACAAACAATGCGCTCGATCCGAATATATCCTGAACCTTTGTGTCGCTGACGGACAGGCGAATGTATCCCGAAAAATCGCATAAACTGCCCTGTATCTCCCTATCGGTGGCTCGCAGTTTCAACCGAGAGACGAGGAGGGTTTGCGGTACGAGGATGGCCACCGTGATGAACCAAGTCGTCACCACGGCGAGCAATGCCCGTCTGCCCGTCACGACGGCGTGGTAGCGCAGCGGGTGACAGATGGCCACGTAGCGGTCCAAGGACATGGCGGCCAGCGTGAGGCTCTCCAAATCGACAAACACGTTGATCCAAAACATCTGCGCGATGCAGGACGCGCGCGAGATCCGCAGGTCGCCCGTCAGAAAAACGTACAGCTGCTGGGGGAAACTCACCGCGCCGCCCACGACGTCGGCCACTAACAGGTTGCACATGAGCACGTACATGGGCACGTGGAGCTGCGTGCGTGCCGCCACGATCGCGAGCACCAGCAGGTTCGCCGTCACGGTCACGACAAGCAGCAGCAGGGTGAGGCTGAACGCGAACATCCGCACGCCATCGGAAGCCTCGAATGTTCCGAGCATTATGAACGAGTCGTCAAGTTCCATCGCCGTCTTCGAACGTGAAGCGCTATAAATAAATGAAAAATAAAGAGAGTAGCACTCATTCTTGGTTGATTTTTTTCTCCTCAGGTCTGATCGCGTAACTAAAACTTCATGTCGTAAACCCTCCACCACCCGGCACAGCCAGTTAGTCATGTGGTCACGTGATGAACACACGTGCCAGTTAATTCCTGCTTCGACACGCATTCAACAGCTGGGTACGACGTGCTGATGGTAGTTACTGTCATTATCATAGGCCAGTTGACAGAAATCTGATGTTCTGCCTGATGAAGCTGGTTGTAACCACCAACGAGCGAATTGTCATACCCAGTTAACTGCATTTGTGTTCATTGTTGTAGATCATGGCGTGTCCACCAATTGTAAAATACCATGGCACAATGGTCGCGAAGCACCCAAGAACAAGTACACCAACAGTGTTGTGGTTTAATTGTTGAGCGTAGGAAAGTTGCAGTAGTCCATACGGGTGTGGATAATTGAATGGATGAGGAGTTTTGCAGCAGAGGTGGAAATAAGGGGGACGGATGTTGCGAATGTTGAACAAATTAAACCGCCAAAGTGATCGGTGAGGGAGAGGGAAGAGTCAAAGCAAACAACAAGGTTGCGGGTTGAGGAAATAGAAAAAGGAGGGAAAGAGATGGTTAGACAGGGAGGGGAACGAGAGGCAGGGAAAAATATAATTTGGGTTTTGGAAGGGTTAATGGACAGAAAGTGACGTGACATCCAAGATTAGATGGAGACCAGGCAGGATGAGACACGGAGACGAGATCGCGGGAAATAAAGGAAAGGGGAAGAAAATGTCGATGTCATTTGCGAATAAATTATGGGGAAAGTTCAGCGACGGAAAGAGCGGTGAGCAATAAAGAGATAAATATTGGGGACTGACCCTTGGGGAACACCAACAGTGAAGGGGGCTGGGGGAGAGTGGCAATGATTGAATGAGACCGTGGAGGTGCGCAAAGAGAGATCAAACTTTAGCCAGGAAAGTGGCGCGTCGGAAATGCCAAGAGAAGAGCGAGTAGAGAGAAGATGAGGATGGGCAACTGTGTCAGAAGCTGAGGACAGATCGCGGAGTATCGGAATGGAAGAGAGACCAGCACGAGCAGAGTTAGCCGAATGATTCTTAACTGAAAGAACCGTTTCGGTTGAATGAGAGGGACGAAACCCAGATTGGAATTGGGGTTAGAGAGAGTTAGAAGATCCGTAGTGGTTAAGACGAGAGTGTACCAGGCATTCGAAGAGTTTGGATAAATAGGAGAGAAGGGAAATGGGGTGGTAGTTGGCAGGAGAAGAGGTATCAAGAGAGGATTTCTTGAGGAGTGGTACAATAATGAGGGAAATAGATGGCAGGAAAGACACCAGAGGAGAGGGAAGAATTGAATAGGGACACTGGGTGGGGGAGAATTAAGGGAAAGAGTCGGAGTAAAAGGGAAGAAGGAATGGAATCAAGGGGAGAGGCAGTGGGATGGGGCTTAGATAGGATATTAGAAAGTTCAGTTCCTTTATTCCGTGAAACATTCTGGCTTACCATTAATTCCGGATTACCATGAATTCTGGATCTGAGCTGTTTTGACTGTGCACAATTAATACAATTGTATTTTCAGAACGCATTCTTCCCACATTTGTCTCTTCACGTTAAAACCGATCTTATCTAGGGTTTTATGAAGCGCTTTCGTCAAAGCGCTTCACAAGAATTAAAAACGGTGCATTAGTTAGTGCCTGATGGGGAAAGGGATAGGATTTGAGTGTTGGGGAGGGGAAGGGATGACAAGGGAGGGTGATGATAGGGAAAGGGAGGGCTGGCGAGGTTAGGAGAGGGAAGGGAGAGGATGGTTTAGGGTTTCAAGGACGAGGGCACGGCGTAGTACAGGGATACGCTTTTCAAAAACTGGTGAGTGAAGTTGCCTTTTTGATGTGGAGCGGCAGTTTATTCCAAGGGAGGGAAGCCAGGAGGGAAAAAGAGCGGAAAGTGACTGAGCACAGGGAGGGTTGGGGAGGGGCGTAGTGAGGGATATATTAGAGATTGTGAATGCAGGGGCCGAAATTGGGTATACTAAGAAATAAGAGACGCGAGATAGGGTGGGGCAGAACCATGGAGGGATTTGTAATCTAGAAGTCCTCTCTTTGTTACGAGCAAGCGGCTGCCCTGCCTCCTGGGAGTGCATCAGAGCAGGATTGGTCAGTGATCTGTGCATTTATTTTTAATCAATTAGGTGGACAGATAAAAAAATGTTTTACTAAGATTCTCCACAACGATGGTAAATAATTATGACTATTATTATTTTGCGCGACGTATTATATAGTTTCGTGTCGAATTGGGACCCATTTCGTACATGAAGGATATTTTTACTAAAACAACATTGGGCATCTCACCAGCATTGATCCAAGCAAGCGTGACTCCTGATGAGGCAATGAATGTCGAAACCGGTCCGGCGTTTGCTGGAAATGAACCAATACTGCTGATATTACGCACCCCTCAGAAGACCTTCGGCTTGATGTGATGTGTGAAATGCACGTTTATAATGTATTGAAGTTTTGTCAATTCATGTTTTGCCTTTCCGCGTGGAGAAAAATCATGACAAACATGTCAAGAATATAGACAATGAACATGGAGTAATTTAAACACAGATCAATATAATTGGCACTAAAAAACCGCCTCATTACTTTCTACTAAAATAGTCACAGCCCACGTATAAAAAATAACGATAGCCCTGTGAGCGTTGGGACTTCATCACACACGCTCAAGGCAGCGTTTTTTTACGTTTTTCAGCTCTGTCTAAGAATAGCCCTTCACAAAAACCCCGTTCCACTGGAGATGCTTTGCTAGGGTCGCGAGTCCTCACATCAGCAATGACATATACGTGCACACTGCTTATTACAATAGGCAATATGCTTTATTTTTCACATAAAACTCACGATATCAACGTGTTCCATTCCGTACACATTGTAGATCGTGAACGTGGTTTATATATGCGTGTGTGTAAATAGTACGTGTTTGGTTATTTGAATTTAACACTATCTGTAAATTATTATTTAGAAAACACCGTAAAAATGTGGACGCGCATGCAGGCTGCAGACTAAATATACGCTTGTCAGCACACATTTACGTGTTTTACCTCGGTGATCTCTTCAATGAGCATAAACCATCACGAACAAAGACGGTCACTGCATCGCGTGCATTCAGATGCGATTCTGCGGCCGTCTGGAATGCTCTTCCTTCATATATTGGGAAACCATTAAAGCTATGCACATTTAAATCAAGATAGAAAACTCATTTCTTTAGAACTGCTTTTTGTGCTTAGAACTGCGTTTTGTGTAATTTGCGTGGTTGGCAAGGTACGGTGTGAAAAAAAATCAATATACAAACGTTCGGTATTTACATCTGCTTTATTTCTGTGTTGGCCATTTATAGTCTTACAATATGTACGATACTGCTACCTTGTATTTCAGGTGTAGACACTCTTATCTGAACGGGATCATACCTTGGTTGCACGACGGTGATTGACATGTCGGAATCTTACCTTGCAACCTGGTTTCTGCACAGCAATGTTTTCTGTTTTTAACCGGCTGCATATTTATACACCTTCTGAGCATCACGTGGTCAACTCATCCAGTGGTTAGCTAAGTCATGCAATTTCTAATTAACGCTCTTACGTCAAGAATTGTATTTCTTAACTCCCTCGTGTGAAACGCGTCTTGAAAGCCATGCACAGTTTAATTGGTTCCCCAATCTTCTGTGATTCCCCGAAGGTGGTAGGGAGGATAGGGTGTGGGGGGAGGAGGTACTGGGGGGACACTGTAATTGCGACTGGGCCACTGTGGAAGCCGAGCTCTGAATTCTAAGCACCTCGTCTGTCACTTTACTTTGCTGTAAGGTGGTCCAGGTGCAGCCTTGAAAATGGGCGCCCGCGGTGGCGAGATGTTACCTCTCTCGCCTGGTATACACGAGGTCGTGGCTTCTATCCCGACCCTGTCGCCTGTATATTTGGAGTTTGCATGTCTCTCTCTTCCTGTGTTTGCGTGGATGTTGTTATCCGGGTCCTCCAGTGTGTCCCTCCGCATTTAGAAACGTGCGTTTTGATTATGTTTATCTAAAGTTCCACACGATAAGCCACTTCGTTGAGCTATAATTTGTGGTCAGGTCGTTTCTGTAGAAGAGCTATACAGCTCAGTGGGGCTTACACTGTAAAATAAAATAGAAATAGTTTTAGTTTAACAGCATTTGTTAAATTAAACAGCGACGATAAGGAGGAGCACAGATGAGAGAAATATTCTTAGTTCTTTCGGTAAAGTCACGTAGGTAAATTTTTTTAATTAAAATTAAAAAAAAATAAAATTATTAAAAATCACGACGTTTCCGAGGCAACACAAGTCTCCGTCATCTGGTGGGACCGTCACAGCCAGATTTGCTGCATCAAGTGAGGGAGGGATTCAAGATGCAAGCTCTTAAATACAAGTTAAGGGGGAGGAGAGTGGGGGAGGAGCTTATCAGAATGTGGTAGCCAATGAATGGAACGTATTGGGAGGGGGGGCGGGGCTAAAAGAGGGCACGAGGTGCTCGTGGGCGTCGTCGACGTGGACGTGTTTGTGCGCAAGTCACTGGTGATGCACATGATAGAAAAGAAACGAAAATGCCCATGTTTATACCAGTGTTGGCTGACAATAAAGAGAGTACTTTTAAACGCTAGGGATGTTAACACTCGGTAAAGTAAAATAGTGCCTGTCAGATAAGATGGTCCAAAAATGTGTAATTAAATCTTTTTTGCATGGTTGATAACATCTTTCCAATGGTTACTAAGTTTGTACCCATAATCACGGTTGAAATTATGTCTGTGTTTGTATATCTTAATGGCTTCGTGTACAAACCTTTGATGGTAGCCAGAGGGTTTGCAGAGCAGCTTAGTCTAGGAAAAACAATATCATGAGGAGACTTGTCGTCGTGATTTTTTATTATTTTATTTTTTATTAATTTTCATTTCATTTTTTTACCTACGTGACTTTACCGAAAGAACTAAGAGTATG
This sequence comes from Lampetra fluviatilis, assembly GCF_964198595.1. NCBI lineage: Eukaryota > Metazoa > Chordata > Hyperoartia > Petromyzontiformes > Petromyzontidae > Lampetra > Lampetra fluviatilis. Next base: position 2,260,445 of record NC_136325.1, on the reverse strand, counting down.
AATCATTGCAGTCACGAAAGCTTCAAATCTAGATGAGAGAAACCCTGCTGCACGTGCAAGATATGCAGAGGTGGCTGCACCACATGTCGGGAGTGGGGTCCCTGCTGCAGCACACACGTAGCCCCCTTTATTTTCCTTATGGCACACCTTCAAACTGCGATCGATGAATACAAATGAAGGGGGCTCACTCCGCCACTGCTCTGCTGTGTGCTTACAAGTGCAGGTAAAGGGAGCGGCCCTGAAATGTCTTGCTCACGCCACTACAGGTGGAAAGGCATCTATTAAAGAGAACCGCTGTGGGTGGCATTCAGCCTTGCGCTTCCACACTGCGCCTGACATCTTCCAAGAGGTGGATGGACCCACACTTTACCCGCCACGTACGCCCTGCCAACCCGCTGCGGTATGACCCGCTGGGGCCACTTCGTTATAAGCTTCGGGGCTGAAATGGGGCGACCACCAGAACTCTCTTTGAATTGCCGGGCCCTAACTGGGCAGAACTTTCATTCAGGTGGACCTCGCGTAACGAACACCATCGACGCTATGAGCATTCGGCAAACAGACGGCAGGAGTTCACAAAACGGGGGGTGTAGCTGACCCCGCTGCGCTACGAGTAGGCCCGCCCCGCAGTGCCGGATTATCTTAGTAGTAAAAGTAGCTACATATGCTACGGGCCCCGCACTTTCAAGGGCCTCGCGCTTAATGCTTTCAAGCTATCAATTCCGGTTCAGTGATTCTGCAATTGCTCTATTACTATAGTACTATACTTCCTTCAACTTTTATGAACGACTGGATGTTTAAGGTTAGCGATTTGTCGTATTATCTGGCTGTATAGCAAATAAAAAAATACAATTACTGTGCAAGTAAAAAATGTGTCTTTTAATATTTTTGTATTTTTTTAATTAAGGGTCCCTTTTATAACAAGTGCTGCACGCCCCGAACTAGCTTCATCCGGCACTGCCTCCGCGCCTGGATTTTTCTGTTGCGCGTACTTTGTTTCTTGTTCATGTTTTTTTTGTTGCGGTTGCACCCGATTCAAGAGCCGCATGGCTCACAGGGCTATACCTAATAAATGAACTGAACTGAAATGTAGGCTTTCGCGACCAATATTATTCACAATAAAGGTTTTTTTTTGGGGGGGGGGGGGGGGGGCTAGATCACGTAAGTATGAACGTGGATTTACTCTTCAACACACCGGTGGGCTGAAGTAGCAACTAATTGGGACGTTTTGTTTACGTGACAAACCTTACTCATTGGCCGTGTCGGGTGGTGGCGGGTTAACGACACATTTATAATTACCTGATACAACTCAACAAAAAAAAAACCTTTAGTACGAACAATACGTTTATGAGTTTATTTGGGCGTCACACAGTACTCACCTTTTCCTGGATTGACTGCCGTGATAAGGGACGACGTTGAGGGTGGAACTCTGCTGCGACGCTCGCTCGTGCCTCGACGCGGTGCCCGCACATCGACCGTTTGCCGCAAATAATGCGTCGCTCGGACGACTCAGACCGGCCGGCAGCCCAGAGAGGCACGCTCGCGGTTCCGGTCGCGTTCATGGCCCGGCGACACAAAGTGCCTGAGTTTCCCCTCTCGTGAAGACCTTTTGAATCAGCCCGTTTCTCTCCGCCCCGCTTTGTCCGTTCCTCTCCCAAGCCCCCTGATGGCCCGTGCCTTGATCATCATGAGTGACTCACATTCAACCGGTGTTCACCCCACCCCCCAATTACTCTGTTAGCGGAAACTGCTTTCCATTCAAACCGAGGCCTTACAACGCTCGAATTACCCTGCTAAGGGACATTGCATTCATCCCTCGTTGCACAATGACCTTCAAAGCGGCTCAGCTCCACAGGCCCTGGTCCCGTCCTGATTCTACCCCCCTTTCATCATAGGAGCTGGCCGGTATAATTCCCCTGCATATAAGATGTTTGTTTATCAATCCAAGTTAGTTGTCGAAGGGATTGTGTGTGTGTGTATAGTGTTTGGAATGTGTTCCCAGCCTTGGCATCACAGTGAGGTCACCAACACTTAGTGGTGAATTACGGCTGTTGTTGTAGTTCTGCCACATGGAACAGCATAATTTCCATAACCCATGAATAGGAAAGAGATAGTAGTATGGGCAAGGAATGTGTCATGATGTCATGACGCTGCAACAAAATCCCCTGGTCTTGCTGCCAGCTTAGGGTCAGGTTGTGTGTTTTGGAGCCGACTTAAACTCCGCTTCTTGTTGTTGTTGTACGGCTGATGTAGTTGCAGAGCCAACCACTACAATTTCACATTTAGGTGGTCAAGCCAGACAATCGCGTCAGGAGCAGAGGAGTGTATCGATGTGATGTCTCCTTTGCATTTGTGGATCGGGAATTGCGTCGTTATATGTTGTACAGTCTGTTCTGTATGACCACAGTCGAACGCTGGAGAGTTTGAAATGTTCTATTTGTGCATCAGGTATCCGCATCTGCCATGGTTTGTGCAGATGCGGTTGAAGGTGGACTGTGAGCTTCGCAGAAGATCTAAACCAAGGATATTCTGTGTTGGGTCTTTCATAAGGAACTCCGCTTGTTGAACAGGACAAAGGGTACGCAGGGAAAACTGAAGAATACCAACAGTTCACCACGGCAAAAAAAAATTCCTGCTATAAGAACTTTCATGTTAACACATACATTCGAGTAGGTCACGGTTTCAATATGCATTCGTTGATTTAATCAACTGAACAAGACAAAAGGATGGTCATGAGTGAACGGTCAAGATCTGGTAATGCGACAAAGACATTTATTTTCAACCAATGCGGGTAGACTGCCAGAATAAGATACAAAGCAGATTATGGTGGAAGATTTACGAGACGAATGCTCGACTGAAAACGCGTCACATCATTCGAGTATCTTCTTACTGAGGCTGAGTAAACGACACAGTTTTGGAACGGGGCTGCCACTCGTTTTAGACAACAACAGAAAAACAACATTTCAGCGCGTCCTCGATATACCTAAAACGTCAATATAATCGCCCTTTAGCTATCCCTAGAACCAGAATTGGAATAGGTGACCAAGTCTTTGCTTCTGTAGCACCAACGTTATGGAACAACCTTGTTTCCTCCCTGAACATCGTAAATCTTCCTTGAAGCAGACGATTAGTGCTGGTTACAAACACATTTGCCAAAGTGATTTGTAACTTTGATCTTTGCCCGTATATCCATGATTGAATATTAATGTGCAATTTTATGGAAGGCCGACTGCTGTATTATCTTGCTGTGGTTTAGGGCTGTTGTTATTTTGCTGCCTTGTCCAAGCTTGCCTTTAGTGTTCAAAATCTGCCAGGAATTAATGTCCTTATGCAATTTATACCTATATATTGAATGCTTATTTATTTATTGACTTGCTTTCCTTTTCTCTACTTTGCACTCCTATCGGTTTTTTGTTTGTTTGTTGTTGTTGTAACTTGCTGACCCCACCCTACTTGACATCTGTAATAAAGAGCTTCATAGCTCATCGGATTCCTCCAGTATAAATACAAATTCTGATACGAGGCAAGTTCTGGGAGAGGGTGCCCAGGTATATCAATTGTGTTAACCAATACCCCATTATTTATAAGGACATGAACTTTAGCCCAGTGACAGTTTGTCATATTATTTATATAGCTTTTAATAAGAACATATACATTAAATTTTTTAAAAATAGCAAAAAGGCTAAATACACACTGGAACCACGGGAAGAATTACACGGCGATTCTGTAACACACAATCCAACACACTGGGCGAAGACCCCGCGGCTGGCCCCAGGACACGCTGGGGTGATTATGTCGCTTGATTGGCCTGGGAACGGCTGGAGATTCCCCAGGAAGAGCTAAAGTCTGTGTATAGTAGTGTAGTAGTGAATAGTAGTGTATAGTGTAGTGTATAGTCGTTTATAGTGTATAATAGTGAATAGTAGTGCAGTGTATAGTGTAGTGTATAGTAGTGTGTGTAGTGAATGGTAGTGTATAGTGAATGGTAGTTTAGTGTCGTCGTGTATAGTGTAGTAGTGTATAGTAGTTTAGAGTGTTGTGTATGGTAGTGTAGTATAGTGTATAGTATTCTTGGTTCTTTCGTAGAAGGGAAATAATAAAATAAAGAAAAAAGAATATATATTTTATTATTTTATTATTTCCCTTCTACGTGACTTTACCGAAAGAACCAAGAATATGAATCCCTGCAGTCACGAAAGCTTTAAATAAAAATGTATAGTGTATAGTGTGTAGTAGTGTATAGTAGTGTATAGTAGTGTATAGTGTTGTAGTGTATAGTGTTGTAGTGTATAGTGTAGTAGTGCTGGAGTCTGTCGCCAGGCAAAGGGACGTCTGGACCGCCACTACTCAACACGTTGCCGCCGCGACCCTGACCAGGACAAGTGGATTGATGAACAAGCGCACAAACAATCCAACACTGCAGTGCAGGGCTCAACTGGACGCTGCACAGCCCATTGATGTCTCTGCGCGGCGTGCAGACGCAGCAGCGAACAGCAGTACTGCGCTGCACGCTGTTTAAAATGAAAGCTTCGGGAGTCCGATTTCTTGTTGTTGATTGTGTTTTTTTAGGGTTCCCTACAAAATCTCCTAATATGTGCATGACACAGTATATCCACCCACGTTCATGTTTATTATTGTGTGCCTTATAACAACACGTAAATATGTCTAGTTCACTGTCGCGCACACCTTGCGAAGCCGCAGATTGCTGAACGCTTTGGGAATCATCTTCTTTAAGCGGCTCTTGGCCACTTTCCTCAGCTCTTTGGTTCTGAAGAAGTAGATGCTGACATTCGCGATCGGCAGGATGAAGCTGACAAACTCGGCAACGCAGCGAATGTTTCTCGCCTGAACGCTTTGAGAATCCCTGACGAGTCGCGGCACCAGCACTGCGATGAACAGCGAGCCGAAGAAAACCGAGAGCAAAAAGAAGTGGGTGAGCAAGGTATGAACAGCCTTGCGCTTGAAGTCACGCGACCGTGTCCTCTTACACTCGATGATAATCCTAGCGTACGTGTGTCCTATTACGCACAGCGGTAACGCGTAGAGGGTCACCACGAAGGCCAAGATGTACGTCTCGTAGACGCGCGTGTCACCGATGGACAGACGAACGAACCCCGAGTAATCGCAGAAAATGCCCGGCATCTGCCTGCCGTCGCCTTTTAGCGTCAACGACGTGACAAGGATCGTGAGCGGCGCGAGGGCGGCCGTCACGAGGCCCCACGCGGTCAAAATCGCGAGCAGCGTCCGTTTACCAGTCATGATGGCGTGGTAGTGCAGCGGGTGGCAAATCGCCACGTAGCGATCGAAGGACATGACGGCCAGAGTGAGACACTCCATGCAAACGAACACGTTGATCCAAAACATCTGCGCAGTGCAGGACGAGCGCGGAATCCGGTTGTCGCCCGTCAGGAGGATGTGAAGCTGTTGGGGCAAACTCACCGAGCAGCCAATGAGGTCAGCCACCACCAGGTTACACACGAAGGCGTACATGGGCTTGTGCAGGTCTGTGGAGACTGCCACAATCACCAGCACCAGCAGGTTGGCGGTGACGGTGACGACGAACATCAGCAGCAGCAGGCTGACAGCGAGCGCCCGTACGCCGTAGGAGGTTTGGAATGTTCCGAGTAAAATGAAAGTGTTGTTGCTATTTTCCATTGCCTCCGTCAAATTTCATGTGCGATATTAACGATTTTTGTAAAATTCAATAATTTCTCAAATCTGTAAGTTCCGAGAGAAAAAAACACCCCCAACTTAACAGACATATTATGCTGTTCATCAAAATAACAACACACTTAACATTACACTCTCCACTACTGACATAATTTAAATGCACATAGACTCTGAATTACATTTTTGTTCCACCTTTAATATCCCAGGAACGGGTCCATTTGTCCACAATGTCAACCAATATTGCGCGATTTGCTGTGTGTGGCGTGTTAAACTCGTCCATGTGCAGCTGTTTAGCATCGTACTGCGGGAATGAGATCATCCCCATGCAGGATGGGTTAAACAATGATACTTTTGCCACGACGGTGCGGGTTCGTGAAGATAGGTGAGGACCTACAGGAACATTTTCCACCTTCAAGGCAACGTCACAAGTCAATAAATTATGGGAGGAAACAAATATTGATTGAACGTCACCCACATGGACAAAACATATGGTTCACAACACCCACTACCTATCAGTGCAAACCACCACACGAGGTTGCATTGACCACAATGATAGGCAGCTGAGCTGTGTTATCTATATTTTCCATATTGGCTGAATAATTTTAGTTATTTCTACACGGCTGTTTTACCAATGAAAAATATTGCCGTGAAATATTTAAAATTATACGTCACACCATCAATCGGTGTTCAAAACATTGCTCTCAGACAGTTTTACAACATGGCTAAATCTTGATTTGAAGCTTTCTGAACTGCAGGAATCCATACTCTTTGGTTCTTTCAAAAAAAGTCACGTAGGTATAAAAATAAAACAAAAAATAATATATCACGACGTTTCGATCGTAACACAAGCGGTCGTCCGCTGAATCAGCGGTTCCACTGCTGGATTATTTTTTCCGCCTGAGGACGACCGCTTGTGTTGCGATCGAAACGTCGTGATATTTTATTTTTTGTTTTATTCTTATACCTACGTGACTTTACCGAAAGAACCAAAGAGTAAACATGGCTAAACATCAGGGCGTCTGTGCCCTTGGTTTGATTGCCATATTTTAACGTGAGATAAATAGGTGCTGTATTTCATATTAAGGTTAAGTAGCTGGAGGCACCGTAATTGCGATGCGCTCCAAGCTGATCAGGTAAGGGTGCGGCTGACCGATGCACTGCTCTGGAATCTTACCTCGGATGCGGGCCCTTCACGGTAATGTGCTCAGTGCATTCACCGGCTGCGTATTTATACACCACTGAGAATCACGTGGTCACTGCGTCTAACGACATGCGGGTCATGTGCTTATTCATTAATCCTTCAATGCAAAGGAATGTAATTTCCTTAACAACGCCCCTGTGTAAAACGCTTCTCGATGAACTGCAGTTTAATTTGGTTCTCGTACAAACGCGTCCCAAGCGTCTCCTTGAGGTGGCCTGGCTGAGTGGACTACGCGCACTGCTACTGAGCCAAATGACGCTTCACGTGGAGGGACAGATAAGTGGATGCTTATTATCTGCCCATATATTGTGCATCGTGTCGTGTTGTTTGATGAGACTACGGGGCGTATAATAAGTGTGATTTTATAGTTTACATGCTAGCCTTCAGGTGTATCATCCTAGCCTTCAAGCGTTCCAATGATAATGCAATAAAATTTAGTTAGTCTACCCAACACGGGATAAATAGAGATTCATATAAATGTGCACAAATAACGTGTTGTGTGACGTCCGCGACCTATCGCATTGCAGTAAAAAAATAATGACCGCATCCATAGCTCGTCTTGAACCTGGGAGCTGGCTTGTGAGCTATGCTACCTGATAGCACATGCGCTGGCAGAGGAAAACACTTTTCAACGTACTCTTGGTTCTTTCGGTAAAGTCACGTAGAAGGGAAATAATAAAATAATAAAAATAAAACTATAAAATTCTCACGACGTTTCGATAAGCAGCACAAGCAATTATCATCCGGTGTGAAAACCACAGCAATAATTTTTTTTTCTAATTTTCTTGCTGTGGTTTTCACACCTGATGATGATTGCTTGTGTTGCAATCGAAACATCGGGAGAATTGTATTGTTTTATTTTTATTTTATTTTTATTTCCCTTCTACGTGACTTTACCGAAAGAACCAAGAATATGAATTCCTGCACTCACGAAAGCTTTAACTAGAAACTTTTCAACGTCTTTTACAACGTCCCCTGTACATTGAGCAGTCCCCCCCCCCTCTTTAACCTCCTACCGTTCCCCTCTCAAAGCCTCGCCTCACCTCCATCGCCCATTCCCTTCCTCTTCCCTCCCCTTGCCCTCCATTCCTTGCCGTCCCTCCCCTGTCTTTTCCTACCCCTCTATCGTTGTTGTCACTCGTTCTGCAATCCTTGTCGCACGCTCCTGCCAACGGCACCGTTAAATTAAGTCACCATTGTGTAAGTTGTTGTTCAGTGCCTTGAGCGAAGGCGCTCGATATAAATGTACAATTAGATTCGATTATTTTGTCAATTATGTTGGGTAAGGCATCGCATAGTTTTTACAACTTGCAATATTCACACTAACAATTTGTGCAAGTTATAATAATATTTATTCTAACCTAATTATTACATTGTACACCACCGTATGCATACTGAAAAATAAGAATAGGTTTAACCCTTTTTGGCAATTAAACAGCAGGTGTTGAGATGTTCAAACACCGTGGAATCAAGTCTGCATTACCCCACACGTACTTGTGGTGAACATGCAAACAAACATGCTCTGATAATTTTTGCATTGTCTTTGAAACGGATTGGCCTACACCAGAGACAGGGCCTCGTCTCACCAGTGTTAGACCAGAGAATGCTAAAAGGCAAACAGCACAAAGACAATGCACGTATCAGAGCAATTATAGCGCGGAGTGAGCAGCTATATCATGGGATACCTTTTTGCCATTATCAAAGTATGACAACATAAGATTAGTTTTACCCTTTGATCTCATCAACCATCGTGCCTCTTGGAATCACTGGTAACGTTAGGCGAAAATCACCAGGAAGGACAACAATCAAACCGCCACGAATGTCTTGCAGTATTCTGTTGACGTGCTTATGCATCATCGAGATGTCATCCCAGAATAACGCTTTAGCTTCCAGCAGTACTTTGGCCTTTCCACTTCCTTTCTTGATGTTGCAAACGGGCACTTCATTATGGACCAAGTCAATCGGGATTTGAAGCATTGAATGCGCTGTTCGTCCACCAGTCATCAACGTTGCAGCGATGCCAGAAGATGCAACAGCAAGTGCAATCTTATTTTCTCCTCTGATGCGGGCCAGCAACAAAATGATCAAAAAGGCTCTCCGGTTCCTCCAGGCGCGTCAATGAAAATTACTCCTCCTTTGTTGCTGTAATGTCGTCGTAGAACCTCTTGATAAAGAGTGTGTTGCTCTGCATTCAACAGTGGCTCGTTCTGCGCCACGTAACCAAGCATTTTGTCAGAATCATATGACAACTCTCGACGCATTTCTCGAGTCATGTTCACTGCTTGCTGTCATGAAGCACTTTTCATGCCGATCTCCGACAACTTTCCAATCATCTCCAAAATGTATCTTCAATCATGATAAGTGCCTCATTATAGATGTCATCAGTGACTTTCAAAGTCATTTGAGAATTATCTCGTCGAAGTCTATTCAAAATGTCTTCAGAAATGCAATCTTTGTGGCTCTCCCAAAGTGCTTTAGGATTTGATGGTTCACAAAACAACAGGATGACTGTGAAGAGAGTTCTGATTTTTGATGGTGAATCCGATTCCTTCCCTTCCTTCAATGGATCGTCCCGTTGATTGTCGTTCTCTTGTAGTCCCAATGCCAGGCAACCTGCATGATACGTGTCGTGTTCAACTCAATCGACTGTTCGGAGATCCATGAAGCAAGTTGGGCCTTTGACTTTGCGCAACAACATTCTCAAGTAGTAGCAATCGAAGTTTCTCATGTGGACTGTGTAAACACGGCAAAGAGCGTCACCAGATAGAATGCCGACATGTCCTTCAACAATTGCACCTTGTTTGCGTCGACTGAAGACTTTATTTGACTTGTCCCATGTGTAATATTTCGGAACTTCGTAATAGAGCAGTGTTTTTGCAAAATCGTCTGTTTTTCATAGCTCGAAGAATCCTGTCAACGTTGTGTTTGGTGGATTGGCCAGAAGATTTTCAAATTGCCTTGGTTAAAATAGATACGCTGAACATGAAGATGCACGCCAGTTGGGTATCGTTCGTGGATCGGAAATCCGAAAATGCGCCATGCCGCTTCATTACTGGAGATGTACCGGCCTGCTTAGTACTCCGAGATTTAATCAATTTCGGCATTGTTACGTGTCGTTGTAAAAACTCCTTGATCGGATCCCTTGCAGACATACTTGAGGATGTATTTAATCGATTTCACTGAGTTGCAGCACTCAACGTTGATGTGGGTATTGAACATTTTCAGAAGCAAAGGACTGTATGGAACAATCCAGCGATGATCAATTTCCACATCCTCCGACTTCATTTTGATGGTTGTCGTTTGTCCACCATATTCAGGTTTACGGCGATGATACAATGGGTAGCCATCTGTTAATGTTTGCGTTTCCTTAATGAATTGACGCGGAAATATCTTGCTGCACATCTTATCCTTCATGCATGGAGACTGCCAATTCAAAGCACCGCAAGGACCATGTTTTTAATGACGGTGTCGTGAAGCTTCTTATCGGTGTCCGGATCAGGAATTTCAGCAGAGGTGATGGCTGGATTTGAAGCTTTCGTGACTGCAGGAATCCATAAATAATAGATCACGACGTTTCGTGATCTATTATTGTTTTCTACCTACGTGACTTTACCGAAAGAACCAAAGAGTAAAGATGACGTCGATTTGATTTGTTTTGAGTCCAATCATCAACCAAATTGAAATGTGTGCATGTGGAAGACCTCTCTTTTGCCACTCGACAGAATAAAGCCAATATTTAACCGAGCCAAAAACTTGGCCTTTGATGAGAAAATTCATGAATTTGATGAGCTTCTGCTGCAAAATTATTGCCACCAAATCATGTCGGTTTATTTTTGATTGTCCGTTAATCAAATTATCTTCCATCTATTTGCAATTCGGATTGAACGTGTACATGATGAATAATGACGACTTGCCTCGATGACGAACGTAGGTGATGGCGTCTTGTGCATATTCATGCATGTGTTGTGGCCCTCTGGTATATGTTGATGGCAGAATCACTAACTTGCCGTCATTTTCTGCATTGCCATCGTTCAAAATCGCATCTTTCAAGTGAATGTAATAATCGACACGAAGCTTATTTTGGTTCAATCGGATGAAGAGCAATCTTTCAGTCTCAATCTTCGTATACATATTCTTTGGGTCTTTCGGTAAAGCCACGTAAATAGAAAAATACTAAAATTAATAATAATAAAATAACAATATCACGACATTTCGATAGCAACACAAGCAATTGTCATGAGGTGAAAAATATAGTGGGAGGGCTGCTGAGGCAGGAAAGAATATATGTCGGGAGCGCTGCTAAGGCAGGGAGATATACAAATTTGAGATGGGTGTAGCCCAAGGGTCAGTGGGCGGGGAAAGAGATGAAATTTGCATGGAAATGTAAGATCAGGTAAATCTTGACAAACGAATTGTGGCATAAATTTAGTAACTGTCGGTAATTTAGCAATCGGTTCTCATTCGATCGCACCATCAATCGATAGGCGTAGTATGCCATTGCCGAAACCATTTTTTTGGCTTTATTTGACGTTCCTGGTTGAACTTGATTGATGTTGATGGTATATCCATCCTCGCCACGTGGAAACATCAGTGGATATTGCAAGGCGTCATACGAAATGTGCGTCTCGAAAATACTCTTAAGGTCACATAGTCAAAACAGTATCACGCTTTTCAAAATCATTTTCAGCAATGATGATGGCGACTTCATTAACTACCGGTGCATTAAAAACACGTGCATGGCTTTGTGCTGATTTCTTGTTTGCCTTAATGATGATATTTAGGTCTTCACTTGAATCATCGTCAAGTGCCATTTTGAATTGCTGAACGTAGTGATTGTTTCCGTGCAGCAACTTTTGCAAGGAAGCGATCAAACTTTTGTTTGTGCCAGGAATCACAGTACAACGATGTTGCGCTTCAGTTTCTTCGTCGCCAAGAAAGTAAATTTGTAGGAACTTTTACTCTTCGTTGGGCAGCTATAGGAGAGAGCCATCTTTGTGGTACACTCTTCCTTGAATTTTAAAAGTTGGCATGAATCCAGTTGACTGAGGCTAGGCACAGATATTACAAACTAAGTCATTTGAAAACTGCAATTGTTTTTGCGGATCAGGCTTAGATATTTTCGACTTTGGATGATCACCATTTATAAGGCTCATCAATGACTCTGGCAATTCCGGAAGCTTTGGCAACCAAATCTTTCGACTGGAACAGCACAATCCTGGTGTCTCGCCTTCAAACTTCAGCGCATCGCAAAAAGTGCACTTCAAAGTCATGCTACCAATGACAATCGGAGGAAAGTTTGAATAATCCAATTCAGGATCATAATTGAATGCTTCGTCCTTCAAATATATCAATTTTCTTGCCCGTGAGGTGCCTTGTTGAATTATCTCATCCAAAATTCGGTTCTGGTGAGCAATTATATCACTTTGAATTCGTTGCTGTCACTGCTCCTCGCTTTCAATAGCTCTCGAGTTGGAAGCTCGTAGGCGTTCGGACATTCGGTGCTCGTTCGTCTTTTCAGCAGTCTCGTTGCTTCGTCTTGTAGCAATCCTTGTTCAGAAAGTCGCGCATGTGTTTCCTCAGCAGTTTCGTTGCTTTGACGAACAGTTTGTTGAGTTTTGTGCGCTTCACGTGCTTGTGATCTTTTCTCTTCCGATTGTTAGGCTCTTGACAGCTTTTGACGTGTTGTGTTGATTTGAGTTTGATAAAAAAAAATTGGTCTCTTCTTTTTGGGCATTGTCACAAATATTCGTCGAGTATGTAGGGAATGTATGGAATCTGTAGGGAATGTCACAAAAACGTTATCAAGCACACATACATGTTTCACTCTATGTTGATTCAGCTCAGCAATATTTATTTACCTTAGCGTTTCTTATTCAAATATCTCAAAAAGTTTCCTTTAATTTACACAAACTCAAATTGTAAATCTTTCACTGATGAAACACGCGATGAGGAAACACAACGTTAGAACACATTTATAAGAATATCTGACTGAACAAAATTCTTAAGAATTAACGTCGCAAGATTTTTTTTCTAAACCGGATGTTTTTCACTCAAGGAAATTCAACCTTATCTCACTTATACGGAAGGTCGATTTTGCCAACTCGGGATGGGAATGATGTAGCGAGCTGAAAATAGTCGCGTTGACTTAGAAATTCCGGACAGTATAAGCTGTGCAAATTTCATGACGCCAGAGCTCTGCGTTCGAGAGTTTTTTCTGCTTCACACAAACAAACCAATGTATTTCCCGCTTTATAATTAGGAATACCAAATAGATTCCAAACGTACCTGTCCTGGGGGACGGGCTGTGAGTTTAGAGGTCACGTGGCCTTGAATTCCGAACCCCCGATTGGCTCGGGAGCAAAAGGCAGGACAAAAATGTATCGGTACATGACGTCACCGCGGCGGGAAAAGCGAGAGACGTCAGAACACAACACCACCGTACTCAGGTAACTATTTTAATTAAACTATTACACTTTTTATTTTACCAGGAAAGGCCCACTGAGCTATAAAGCTCGTTTTTAGAAGCGACCTGGTTACCACAAACGATAGCTCAACGAAGCGGATGACTGAACGAATCTTTGAGCTGGGCTCCGCGCCTCAGGGTCGCTGCCTTCGGGCAAGTGGCCATTTTTCACGTTACAAATTAGCATTCTTATTATAGCTGCCAAATACTCGAAACGCGTGATGTTGATTTTAAATGTGGAGGAGAAAACTAGAGGGCCTGGATAAAATCCATGTCACCATGGGGAGAGAGGCACGCAGATTCCAAATATACCAGTGGCGGCTCGTGACATTCCCACGAGGTGGGTCTGTTGTGAGTGACCACTTAATTAATGTTCTCATTAAGAAAACCCTCGTCATGTTATTGGCCTTCCCATAAAAGTGATATAACTACCTTAGCTACCAACGGTAGGCATTTACAAACAATACGAAACAAATCAACAAAGCACTCAAATGCTGTCCCCATGACCCTCAAGTCCACACGACACAACCGCTTTGACACTGCCAAAAGCCTCGAGGGTGTAGGCCGTGACCTGCAATATTTGCACAGTGCCACCTCGCGTTGTGACATCGTCTCATTACAGCCATGGGCGCCTTTTTCACCGCCCTGAATGGGTCTCAATCGCGTTGCTAAAATGCGAAGCTGCTAATCGCGGTGAATGAAGAGAGAGATCTCCCTCACTCGGACGCCTTGACAGCCGCCCCGAGACCTGCCCAAGGCACACATCAGAATGTATTGCAGCAGTTTCTAATATGAACAACTTAAAATGTCATCTTCATTAGCCAAATCACGTTGAAAGAATCATTATATTTAAACAAATTTAAATAAAGCAATATATTGCAAAGTATTTTTATGAGAAAAATTATTTATCATCTCCAGCTGCTTGGTGGGGCGGCCTCTCAACGCCCCTAGTGGACGAGCCGTGCCTGAAATATACAGCAAGCGTCAGGGTCGGCATCGAACCCACGACCTCCTGTATACCAGGCGAGGGAATTAACATCTCACCACTTAAGCCTACTGTCATATTCCTCATCGTCCTTCTCAGGCATCCCACCGCTCTCTGGGATTTCAGCAGCAAGCTGTAGTTTCCACTGGCTCAGGTTCACAAATCAGAATCTTTATTTAGACTGGAAGAATCTGATGAGCTCTGAAGCTCTTTTTCACCAATGTCCAGTTGGGGCGGGTCAAAAAGGTATAGCAAAAAACGATACACAAACCGATAGGAGTGCAATCTTGGGCAAGGCAACAACATAAAAATTAAAACGGTCTTAGACCACACCAACAAAAACACATTCCCTCAATAAAATGGCACATTCAAATAGAACTATCGATCCATGGATGAAGATCAAAATTACAAATCACATTGGCAAATGTGGTTGTAACCAGCACTAATCTCGTGGGACAAGACCATTCCAAGTTGACTTTGTCCCACTGAAGGCCTAAACTGAGTTTAATTATCGGTCATGGCTATAACATCAGTTGTGATCAATTTAACTGGTCCTAGGCCTCATCTCGGTAGGCTCGACCTTAAGTGAGTGCTCGGTGTGGTGTGTAGACATCCGCAGAGAGTAGAAGAATGCGACCACAAGGCTCGTGGCATGCTGACCTGAATAGGTGCTCATTAACAGCACTTGCCCAAATAGCCTGTGTAGATTGTCGTCTCATTCTGGTCATGGCACGCTGTATGCAGTGAAAATGGACTTGACACTTTCTATAATTTAGCTTGAATACTTTTCATCCAGGATTTTTTATGAGGAGATTGTGTGGTTTGGATGTGACAGAACCTCTCTCCAAAACCCTCGTAAAGCAGTCCAGCCCACCAGAGCTCCTGGCACATAGCCGCTCCTCAACGCAGCTCGAATGAAACGAAGAAGCACCGGACTCTTACCACTACAACTTTAAAAAATCAGACACAAGACAACTAAATAATCACAAAACCATCACATTGACCAACCTGCTCGCGTCTACACTGAAAAGTCACCCAACCGCACGTTGAGGTCTTGACTCTGGAAACTCCTGGGCCTCGTGCTGGAGCAGCTCACAGCCTCAGACCCCCGAGCTGGACTGAGGAGCAGCTTGCAGGCTCAGACTCCTGGGCTCTGATGCAGTGAAGACACGCCTGTCACTAGGTGCAGCAGAGTGAATGCTTGGGAGACTCATGGCCTCCGTACTCGGCGGTACTCTAGACGTTGAACGTTGAACACCCACGGATTTCAGGATTTGATTTTCTATGCTCCTTGACAAGCTCAGCAAGCTTTTGTGGTTCGTTTGTAGCGAGCAGTTTGTAGCCACCATTGGACGGATATGGTCGGATCTTGCGGTATCTGTCACGCTAACTAATGTATTATATGCTGTAGCGTATGTTTTTGTTTGACGTCCAGTAGATTAACGAGTTGCAAGAGTCCAGCCTCGTCGATACTATTCTACACACCACCGTATTGGCTATGTCACAACTCAACAGTGGGCGAATGTGTAGTCGAGTCCGAATATGGAAATTGCAGGACCTGACCATATTTTGCACGTGATAAATTAAATGACATCATCTGGTGGAAGGTGGTGCCGAGGCTCTTTAGATAAGTAGAATCTTGGGGTCCACAACTGCCACACCCAATTCTCCTACCAATATTTCCGCCTGATCCCAGCTGCCAACCAGCAGAACCTCCAATTTCTGTGGGTTAAGCAGCATATCGTTTTGTGCAAACCACACGAGTACCGCTTGCATGCAATCGTCGAGGCTACAGAGGCTCTGTGTGTCCAACTCTGACTTCACTGCCATGTACAACTGCGTGTTATCAGCATACAAATGGAACTTGATGTCGTGCGAAGAGATGACATCGGCGATCGGAGAGGCGTAGGTTGAAAATAGCAAAGGCCCAAGGATGGTTCCTGTGAAAGGCTGACCAGGCACGAAACAGGCGACAACTGATCTTCAGCCAGCTAAATGAACTGTGATTGACCATGCAGGTATGACTCAATGCATCCCACTACTATGGCGGAAATGACAAACCTTGACATTAACCTCCCGATGAGTATCTCATGGTCGATGGTGCCAAAGGCGGCTGACAGATCCAGGCCGACCAACGCTGAGGCACATAAATGTATAATCTTTGGTTCTTTGGGTAAAGTCACGTAAGTAGAAAAAATAATATGTCAGTGAAATAGTAGTGAAATATTTGTCTTTTGTCAACGTGACACAATTTTTACTGATTGGCCATGTCGGGTGGTGGAGGGTTGCGACAAATTTATAAATAACGCGATCTAACCCAAAAACCTTTATTATGAATAATTCTGATCGCGAAAGCCTATGTGTTAAACTCTTGAGCTTCATACACAGGACAGGCAACATCCAAAAAAGATGTAAGCAAGCCGAAATCATTGCCATTCTGAAACCTGGAAAGTCACAAGATTTGCTCTCCAGATACTGGGCCAATATTCCTCTAGTCACCCACCTCCAAGCTGATGGATTCTGCTGTGCTTTCCGGACTTTCCACCATTATAGACTCCCAACTTCCACCCGAACGGCCGTAGCTGCTGTGAACAGATCGTTGTCTTCCCATACCCTCATAGAAGCTGGTTTCTAGCGTCAACAGAAGACTGGCGCAGCAGCGACAGACCTCCCTGCTGTTGCTGCTGATGGCATTGTTTCGCATCATATGCAGCTATCCAAGTTGTCCAAAATCATCAGAATCTATCCTACTGTACACCTAATCGACGCAATGCTCAGCAAACTATACTTTCAGGGTACACCTCACTAATAAACATCCACAAGGGAATTCTGAGCAATCGCCTCCCTCAAGGCTCAGTACTAGCACCAATAATATGTAACAAGTATAAAAGTGACCTGCCATGTACTGTACATAACCTCAAAAGTTCATACACACAGATTATGTTTTCCTTGCTGCACAGGGTACAAACCTGGGGAATGTTGCACATACACTTAACACAGGGGTCGGGAACCTTTTTGACTGGGAGAGCCATGAAAGCCAAATATTTCTAAATATATTTCATTGAGAGCCATATAGTATTTTTAACATATAATAAATTAAATGTCTTGCTTTTAATGCGACTTCTGGTGCTGCATGGTTTTGCTGATGGCCTTGTAGTCTGGTTCATACGTGGTGAGGTTGAGCTTCATGCAGGCGTTGAGGCTTCCATCAGTTAAACGTGAGCGTAGGTTGGTCTTAATGTTGCTCATATGCGAGAATGACTGCTCACATGCATATGTAGAGCCAAACATGGTCAATACGGCAATACTCACACGCTGCATTGTGTGGTATGTCACAGGAAGCTCGTTCCAAGTTTTAAGAATCTGCTGGTCTTTAGGTTGAAGATTTTTCATTTCTGTCCACTTGTGTTCCCTCGCCAGCTCTGCTCGCTGTCGCGCAAGACTTTCCAACTCTCGATTAAGTGACTTGAACTTACTCATCCACATGTCTGATGCCTTCAGGTCAGCAACTTCCAGCTCAAAGTCTCCAATAGAGACCCCGGGGATGCATGTCAGGTCGACTTTGTCCATTGCACACTCATGTGGATGAGTGATGAACTTGAAAAGACCAGTGCGCGCACGAAATTCTCCAAAACGTGCTTTGAATGACTGCAGGAGATTGGACGTAAAGCCAGCTAGCTGCTGGAGATCCAGATGTTGAGTGGAGTCACTTGCTAAGCATGCATCTCTAAATTGTCGCAGTCTTTCAAAGTGCAGAAGACGACCTGTTTCAATGTCCCTGAGAAAGACTTCCAGCTTGCTTTCAAATGCAAACACTGCTTGTTGAAGGGATGAGATTGTATTTCCAATACCTTGCATTTTCACATTGAGCTGGTTCAGATGGCCAGTTATGTCCACGAGATAGTGAAACTGCAGGAGCCAGTCAGTGTTGTCTAGTTCAGGATGCTTAACGCCTTTCATTTCAAGAAAAGTCCGGATTTCACTCAGGCAAGCTGCAAAACGGCTGAGCACCTTCCCCCTTGAGAACCAATGCACGTTGCTGTGTAAAAGCAGACCAGGATAATGATTCCCAACTTCTTCTAACAGAGCTTTAAACTGGCGATCATTTAAAGCTCGGGCAACAATAAAGTTGACCACTCGAATGACCAGCGACATCACCTCACCAAGCTCCTGGCCACACGTCTGAGCGCAAAGCGCCTCCTGGCGCAGGATGCAATGAAAACTTAGGATGACTCTGTTCATGTTCACGGAGAAGCGCTACAAATCCTTTGTTCTTCCCCAACATACAGGGTGCACCATCAGTACAGACAGAAATAAGTTTATCCATCGGTAGTTTTTTTTCTTTAGCAAACTCCATGAAAGACGTGAATAAATCCTCTCCTCTTGTTGTCCCTTTCATTGGCAAAACAGCCAAGCTTTCCTCACGCAGTGTGCCACCTGCAGCATAGCTGGCAATTATACTGAACTGAGATAGATGGCTAACGTCTGTTGACTCATCTAACGCGAGAGAAAAGTATGTCCCGGCGTTTATGTCCTTAATTTGTGTTTCCTCGACTTGATTTGCCATCATGATGCTACGATCGTGAACAGTTGTTGCTGACAGAGGCATGTCTTTTATTCGTTTGATTATCTTGTCTTTATTTGGGAAGTCATCAAACAGTTCATTGGCCACATCAAGCATGAATGTTTTGGCATACTCGCCATCTGTGAATAGCTTTCCATTCCTTACTATTGCCAAAGCAGCCGCAAAGCTAGCGGAATTCCCGTCACCTTGCTTGGTCCACACACGTAGTTGCTGCTAACTCGTCTCCACTCTCCACTGTAGCTTCACGCATGCCTTATTCCTGCTGTCCCCCGCTGGATATTTCGATGCAAATGAAGCATGGTGCGTATCGAAGTGCCGCTTTATATTTGACCGTTTCATCGATGCAATTTTATCATTGCATATTAGACATACCGCAGATCCTGCTCTCTCCACAAATGCAAATTCCTCTGTCCACGCAGCCTGGAATGCACGGTAATCATCGTCTTTTTTTCTTTTCGCCATCTTTTCCGTTACAAGGGTTGAAGCGGATAAACTAGTTGGCTATGTGATCAAATTGATTTCTTCACCTTTACAATGACCCGTCACATGCTCGCGAGCCATTGGTTTCCGACCCGACCCACGAGTCACGGGACCCGTGACCCGTGCAATTTATCTTCAAAACTAATTTCTGTTTACTTTAAAATGACACAGTATTATTAAGCAATAACACAAGTATTTTAAAATCAGTTCCAAACTGATTTTTATTTTTTTCTACTCAAAATTGTCTGGGAGCCATATGCCGTCACCGGAAGAGCCATATATGGCTCGCGAGCCATAGGTTCCCGACCGCTGACTTAACAGCTGATCTAACGTTTTTGGAGACATATTTCAGTCGCTGGAGACTGGCAAAATTCTTTCAAAACCACCACAAGTGCTTTCCACTTGAACAATTTTGCAGAAGATATCACCCCTGATGTATCCTGTGGTAGCCCAGTGTGCTATGACCCCACTCCAAGACATCTGGATATGTAAAAAGACCAAATGAATAATCGCGCTGCAACAAACTTGCAGGTATAGCCTTGAGGGCATCTCAGTGGATGTGCTGCATCCTGCCACCCTATCACTGAGCTACTCAGTAGCAGAGTATCATCCTTCAATCTGATCTGGAAGTTCATGCACAAGCTGTTAGATGCACAATTAAATAACGCAGTGCGCATCGATAACCGGAACACTGAAACTGACACCAATA
Source organism: Lampetra fluviatilis (assembly GCF_964198595.1). Taxonomy (NCBI): domain Eukaryota; kingdom Metazoa; phylum Chordata; class Hyperoartia; order Petromyzontiformes; family Petromyzontidae; genus Lampetra; species Lampetra fluviatilis. The sequence continues at coordinate 2,240,355 of NC_136325.1, read as the reverse complement.
CCCTGGCTCCCTGTTCTGGTAAACATTTTTCAACCAAATATCTGCAGACACATGCAAACTGCAAGGGAGTTTACACAATGTTTTGCCAATGTCAACCACCTATCCTTCATCAACCAAGATCCCAGAAATGTTCCTTGCCTAAAACCCGTTCTGTGATCGCTCTGTCAACATCCTAGAATCCCACCCATATCCGGAAGAATGCTGGTGAACAAAGTGAAACCATTTGGACATCCAGAATTAACACCTAATTCGAGGCCCAAACATCGCACCTCGTTCGACTTCCCTCAAAGACACTGGTGCACGATCGACCGCATCGGAACATCAGTGGGCCAATGCGCACGTGTTCGTAAGTTTAACATTAAAGACACAAGCCATGGTGCAGCTGTGGCAATGCAAGCCTAACTATGTACCACACAGGGAATCACTGTGGGCTGCGCTCCTTGAATGGAGGAACAGCAAAAAGTACACCAACTCTCTGCTGAAACCCTCTGGTAGGTAGCAAACCTCGACATTGGCATTTGGCTTCTGAACATATTTCTGTAACTCTAGAATAGAATAACATGGCAATGTCTGGCCAGTGTGGAACAGTAGGCAAACATACCCTTGAGTGGAAGCCTTAACCCAACAGTGGTGTGACCAAGCAATAGCAGAGCTATGCCTTCACTTTTGTATTTTAAAAAGTGGCAAATAAAAGTTCTACTATTGCTGCTGTGTGAGGATGGGAGAGAAGAGTGGTGAACCGGCACCTAACTGGTAGACTCTGGTCGTGGCCAGGGATTGCATAATAATGTTGTGCTCGGTTCAGCACACCGCACCACCAGACTCTGATTTGTTGTTGCAAGCAGAGCAAATGTGGACCTCGGCCATTTGTAGGGTTGCCACCTGTCCAGGTTTGATGCGGACGGTCGAGAATTTTCACCTGTTTCGTTGGCTGGGATTGATTTGTCCCGAGATTCTGGTACTGATATTTTGTTGAACTTTATCACAGTATACTACACACTATTTTATAGACATAGGCTGACTGAGTAATATGTCCGTGTTTTATTTGTGGAAAAGTAGCAATCCTATTCATTCAGCAAGCTAGGATAGCACTCTGCTTTACTGAATAAATAGAAGAAAAAAATAATTGGTAGCTAGTTTTCCAATGTCATAATTTCCCAATGCTGTAATCTATGCCAAGTTCATAAATCGCATTGTGGGTATGTTGAAGTGTGAGTATGTAAGTCATGGTTCCAAAGGAAACTCTGCCCAATTAGTTAATTGAAATATACCCAAGGGAATACACATATTTAGGAACAGTCGAGCATTTTAAGTCAGTCAGTTCATATCCTTTATTTAACAAAAAGATTACATATTACCTATTGAGACACAAGCACCAACATTGCCTCGTTTACAAGGGCGGCCTGTGTTTACATCACGGCCGCCACACACCAAAACCCAGACCTGTTTCTCAGTCAGCCTAGGCCTATCAAAACAGTGTAGTGTACCGTTCAAATGTTCGGTACGAGTCAATTACATTACTGAAACCCAAACCTGAACAGCTTGGCAACTATAGTTAATATCCAGTAATTCATACTCTTAGTTCTTTCGGTAAAGTCACGTAGGTAAAAAATTGAAATTAAAATTAATAAAAATAAAACAAAAGCACGACGTTTCGGAGGCAACACAAGTCTCCGTCATCAGGTAGGAGAGGCCTAAGTGATTCCAGTTTGGAGGTGCGTGCACTGAATATAATGGCAGACCAAATATATTATTCTCAGAAGCTTGGACTGGGGGAAATGACTGAAGATAAGCGGTAGAGAAGGCTACAGAAACTGCAGGGGTTAAGAAATTTAGGCCTTCTCAAGGCGACCAATAATTGACATGTCATCACGTATTTTAGATATGTATTCTTGAGATGAGTGGGCTACAGTCTTCTTTGATCATAGAGTATGTTTGCTTAGCTCTCGGATGTGTTTTCAGAATGCGCAGAGTATTTTTGGCATGATGTCCCGACGTTTTGCTCAATATGCAAAGAGCACTTCAGGAACCCGAGAACACCTCGGAGAGCTATACAGTGCACACGTGAAACCCCACGCAGTACGAAACTGTTGCTTGTCCTCAATGTCCCACGAGAAAGCAGTGAGTGTATGTTTGAGTGGACTTTATTTTTAAAAGCTTCCATGCAACGTTGGGCTCCTGGTATGCCGGAGATTGTGGGTTCAATCCAGTCCCGGCGCCTGTATATGTTGCGTTTCCATGTTTTCCGCATGGTCCCGTGGATTTTTCTCCGAGTCCTCCGGTTTTTCCCTCCACATTTAGAATCAAGAAGTGTTTAGAGTATTTTGCTGCTATAAATTTCCACACGTTGATAAGCCACTTCGCTGAGCTATAATTTGTGGCTAGGCTGCTTCTGACAAAGAGCTACACAGTTCAGTGAGCCTTACCTGGTAAAATAAAAATAGCTTATAGTTTAGTTTTACATCACATTGGTACTTTTTTTTGGTTTGCATATGAACGTTTACTCCCTGAAGCACACACCTTATGATGTCTTGAACTGCTGGAAATTGTCATAACAACTTTCTTAAAACACATATTTGCCTTCTTTCTCAACTCCTTGGTTCTGACGAAGTAGATGCTGATGTTCGCTATTGGGACGAAGAACGTTATGATTTGAGAAAGACAACGGATATTTCTTGCTTGAACGGTTTGAAAATCCTTGACTATACGCGGCACGAGTATAGTTATGAAGACTGCGATGAAAACAGCGGCGAGCAAGAAGACATGAGTCAGAAAGGTGTGCAGGGCTTTCGTCTTGGAATCGCTCAGCTGTGTACGTTTGAACTCATAGAGGATCATCACGTAGGTGTAGGCAATTAAACACAGAGGTAGCCCAAAGAGCACCACCATCATCACCGAGCTGTACGTTTCTTGAACTCGTGTGTCATTGATGGATAGGCGAGCGAATCCTAAGTAATCGCAAAAAATGCCCGGCATATCCCTGTTGGCGTCTTTCAACGTCAATTGCATGACAAGAATCGTCAACGGTAACAGTTCCGCTATCGCGATGACCCAAACGGTAGCTACGACGATCATTGTTCGTTTCGCGGTCACGACGGTGTGATAGTGCAACGGGTAGCAGACGGCCACGTAACGGTCCAATGCCATTGCGGCCAAAGTGAGAGACTCCACAATGCCGAAGACGTTGATCCAAAACATCTGCGTGATGCAGGACGCGCGCGATATTCGGTTGTCGCCCGTTAGGAAAATGCCCAGCTGTTGGGGCAAGCTGGCCGTGCAGCCGATGATGTCAACCAGTATCAGGTTGCACATGAACGCGTACATGGGCCTGTGCAACTCCTTGGAGACGGTCACCGTGCCAAGCACCAGCAGGCTAGATAGGATGGTGATGACGAAGATCAGCAGGAGGACGCTGAATGCGAGCGCCCGCAAGCTGTACGCAGCTTCGAACGTTCCGAGCAATATCACTTGTGAGTCGTTGCTCTCCATTGTAGCCTCGATCACTCCAGCGCTTCAAAAAAAAACACAACCCATCACATCATTGTCATTGCTGGAGTTGGCCAAACGTCCAAATTTAGGACCACGGAGCTTGTCTCTGGGTTTCCCATGCCTCTGAATCGAAGGAAACTGCACGTCTAATGTGTTATTTCACCTTGCACACTTTATGTTTAAAATTAAAATAGGCTATGCTTTACTTATATTATACAATGCCTGTTTTGTATGAGTAGCGCTTTGTGGTTCTCCTATGGATACTCATCCCCGCTCAGAGCTGTCAGCAGATGAGCTCAGCCTCACTGCTCCCTTAAATATGATTATGATAATACTTTAACATTGACTTGTGTCACATACTGATATTTTTATGAAAGCATTGTGCAGTTACAGTGAATCGTATTTTTATTCGCATTTAATCATACAGCTGAAATGCAGCAGTGGGAATAAATGAGTAAAACACATCTTGGACAAATAGAGATTAAATAAAATGTAAATACTAAATCTATTTAGACGAAATGTGACACCAAAACAACAAGTTTAAAACACCCACAGCCTTCGCAAAAGCGGTGAACCACGCAACAATGAGCTATGACGCAGAGAGTGCGGCAATTCTGTTCCACTCTCAACACAAACAAATCAGCCGTTTACTTGGAATAATCCTTCGCTGAGTGCAGAATTCACAACAATGCATGTGCATGGTAACTGTTTATTTTTTTACACACTATATGTCAGTGTATTTTTTATTCGCTATTTACAAAAAAAACAATGCATTGTTACATTTTGAATCCTCTGCTAAAATGTGTGCTTACACGTTTCAAATAATACAGTGAAATGTAAAATTTCGTGGCATGTATGCTACGCAATTTTGTGTGAACGTGTGTTGTGCTCCATATCCTGTGCTCCATCGTACATCTGTAGACAGTAACATCTCAATAAACTCACACCGGCTAAAGTAAAATGTGCCCCGCTCGTGATAGTATGACGATCTTCTTACCTTGGAGCCGGCTTTCTTCCGCGGTAATATGCTCTGCGAGTTCACGGGCAGATTATTTATACACCTCTGAGCATCACGTGGGTCACCGCATCTAATGACTTGCCGGTTAATGAACCCTTCCAAGTAAAGGAATGTAATTCCTTTAACAACGCCCCCTGTGTAACAACAAAAACAAAGCGCTTCTTCGTGAAATGCGATTTAATTGGGTTTATTCTCGAGGTGGCCGGGTTAGTGGGGAGCGCTCTGCCGGCTGAGCTCGTCCCAAAGCTGAAGTCTGCATTAGTAATCAGTGGCACAACCCGAAACACAAAGATCCCCCGTGTAGCCTTAACAGACTGTAGGGGCAAGTGCTGTTATCGAGCACCTGTAAAGGCCGGGACGGCACACGAGGGGGTGGGTGGCCAACACCACGTCCGGCCGCCTTTGTCTCCCCAGTGGCGATGTTTACACACCGCGACAGGTACTAATTTGAGTCTGAGTCAACCTAGGGGAGGCCCAGGGCCGGTTCAGATAATCGTCACCGGTGTTGGCCGTGAGCAGGAATCGAACCCGGGTCGCCAGGTTCATAGCGTAGCGCGCTAACCGCTACACTACACACACAGACACACACACAGACACACACACAGACACACACACAGACACACACACAGACACGCACACAGACACGCACACAGACACACACACAGACACACACTCAGACACACACACGCCAGAGAAGCCATACAGAACAACCGCGAAAACCCATGCAGTAGCGTCAGTAAGATATGCGATTCATGTTCCACAGCACCCTTTTTCAATCCACAGCCGGATGGATGCCCCCCCCCCACCCTGTCATGGGGTTTGTTTGACCATACTTCACCATGTTGGTGAGTGCGAGTTAATGAAGGTGCATGCCTCGCGGGGAGCGGCTGGATAAGTTCAGTAATCACTCGTCGCTTTTATTAGCTGTGGGTGGGAATCATACTCAGGCAGTCATGGTTCAGAGGAGAATATGCGTTAACCACTGCACACCGCGGCTTTGTATTTCGGAAGTGTAAGGGAAACTAACTATCTGGTGATTTTGTCAATCTTGTATTTGCACCAGGGAGAAGTGGTCGGTGGATGTAATGGTACACGTTGCTTTGTGTGTACTGCGGAAAACAACTGGGGTCTGCCAGCTGTTTGCGTTTGATCTCTACAGTCCAGGAATTGCGAATTGTATTTGGGTGGCAGGGTTTGATTTGTACTGAGATCTGGCACCAGTATTGGGTTGGACTGTATTACGGTAGATAGACATAAGCTGTCTGTAGCTAGTTTGCGACCCCAACTGTGATCGACCCAGCACTGTACGGCAGGTTTTCTCATGGAAAGTGTTATCTGTAGCTTAGTTGACAACAGTGCGTGTAATGGGGCATATGGAGACTTCCGCGACCAATATCATCCATAAAAGAGGGTTTTTGGATGAGATCGCGTAAATATATAAATGTGTCGTTAAAACCCGCCACCACCCGACACAGCCAACTAGTAAGGGTTGTAACGTAAACAGAACCTGGCCAATTCGTCACTAGTACAGCACACCGGTGTGTTGGAGAGCCAAACCACAACATTTACAAACAGTACGACGTTTCACCAGTAATTACAACTAGCTTCATCAGGCGACAGCCAGATTTGTGGAGAAGTCCGCCTGTTTCGTTCCTTATATAGAGGGGTAAATGTTGAAGTGTTGTGCAAAACTAGCTACTACTGGCCAAGACTAATTAGAGAATCAATCGAAATTGAAAGAAATCAAAATAACTTTAACCTCTTGGATAGCTACCGTCTTAGTGCTGCGTGGAAGCTAATCATCAAATAATACATTCTTTAAATGCATGCCTATAAAGTTCAGCGTACTTCAGTAGGGATTGCCGTTGGTAGGGCTATTTCAATAAACACAATAGACAGGAAGAACAAGTTCAAAGGGCCTGCATAATGCACATGCATCATATACGTTGCCTCAGTAATCCCCCCCCCCCCATCATTGTGTAATAATCCTTCCAGAGACGGCTTCGGAATCGGTCCTTTTATTTCCACTCCACAATACACTTTGCTCACTCACTCTCCGTTGCTGGCAGACAACGGAGAGAGGACAGACCACGCACTAAGTCCCCACCGCGCACGTGGCAACCCCAGCCCCCGTCCGCGCGTGACCCTGCTCTTGTCAGTTCCAGTCTGCTCTCGATCGTTCCGCTCCACTCGCTCTTAATCCCTTCGTCACGTGGTTCCCCCAGCCAATCGTACATGGACAGCTTCGACCATTCTCGATGGTTCCCTGTCAATCCCGGGACCACGCCCCTCATCCGGCTCCCCATTGGCTGGGGCCCCGAATGGCTCGGCCAATCACTCCTGATGACTTGTCGTGATGACGCATGGGCCATGGTCCCTATCTCAACCCTTATTGGCTACAAGCAGGACCGGCAAGCCAATACCCACGTGAACCCTCTATGGCTGTTATTACAATTGTGCAAGAGCGCAGAAGCGTGGCCACCACATCTGCCCCTCTATATAAGGAACTAAACATGTGGACTTCTCCACAAATCTGGCTGTCGCCTGATGAAGCTGGTTGTAATTACTGGCGGAACGTCGTACTCAGATTGTAAATGTTGTGGCTTGGCTCTCCAACACAGGCGTGCTGTACTAGTATACTACACTACACTACTTTACACTACACTACTATACACTACACACTAGTGCTGTACTAGTGACGAATTGGCACGTTCTGTTTACGTGACAACCCTTACTAGTTGGCTGTGTCGAGTGGTGGCAGGTTTTAACGACACAACATTGATATATTTACGCGATCTAACCCAAAAAACTCTATTATGTATGGGGCATATGTAACAGCCGCTTTGTTAGTCCACTGTTGGATAAGGGCCTCCCCATGCCGTGCAGGTTTTTCTGGATATTTGACGGTGCCGGTCAATTCTGATTGGTGAAAGTTTGGGAGCACAGAAATGGGATCATAGAAATACAGTGCGATGGAGTATGTGCATACTGCTGCAATGGATGGGTGGAGTAAACGCTGAGTGACGAGAAGAGAAGTGAGAACTTCAGAAAACAACTGGGGTCTACGAAGTATTGTCAACAAAGCGAGGAAGGCAAGACCGAGACAGACACCTGGTACAGCGTGAGCACGGAAACTTAATGCACAGAGTTGGGAAAAATAAACTGTGAGAGCAGTGGTTCACAACCGGCGAGGGAGCACCGCTACGGGGGTGGAACGAGAAAGCCTTGTGGGGGAGATGGGGAGCAGGCTGCGGCTCTGAACACTCCGTGGAAGCTGTGGACACTTTCTTTATGAATGGAACATTTACGAGGGGGTCCAGTTTGTGACTATGATGGTGGTGGTGCCACATCTCATACCAATTCAGCGTATCGCGAACGACTACCCCCAATCGGATCATTCAACGGAGATCAAAACAAATCCACGCGGCAACTCCTGCAGCAGTCGAACGGGGATATCGAATCTCAACATAAATTTGTAATCTGTTGCAATCCCCCGAAAATGCCATGCGAAAGAAGGAGACATTTTAATTGTGTGCGGTGATCATCAGCGCCACGTTGTGAGTGGCAAAACACGCGACTCCACGTGGCATGCAATAGACGCCTTCCTCACATTGATGTTGACTCGTGGCACGGACGTTGTGATCTATATGTGCATTGTGCTCTTTGCAGCCTGGAGAGAGGGGGTGCTGTGGGTGGGGCTGGGGAGATGGGGGCGTTGAGTCAGTCCATTGGCGTTGATTAAATATGGACTTTAAAGTGGCTCTGGTGACAAGAGAGAGGAGGGTGTGGGGTATAAAGTAAACGCAACATCATTTTGTTTATTGTGCCAGGTAAGGCCCACTGAGCTATATCGCTCGTTCTCAGAAGCGACCTGACCACGAATGATAGCTCAACGAAAGTTGCTTATCGTGTAGAAATTTATAGCGGCCAAGCGCACGTTTCCAAATGACCGGGGCCACTCGGAGTGGTGGTAAGGGCCAAAATAATCCGTTTCAGAATCAGAATATTTACTTATCGTGGAAAAATCTGGTGAGCAATGGATTTATCTTGGCCGTGTCTTTATATGTGTGCTTGCATGTGGGGGAGAGGTAGTGTAGTGGTTAGCACGCTGCACTACGAACCTGGGAACCCGAGTTTGATTCACGCTCACGGCGAACATCAGTGACAATTATCTGAATCGGTCCTTGGCCTCCCCTAGGTCGACTTAGCTTCAAATGAGTACCTGGTGCGGTGCATAAAAATATCGCCACTAGGGATACAAAGGCGGCTGGGCGTGGTGCTGGTCACACACTCCCTCGTGTGCCGTTCTGGCCATGATAGGTGCTCGCTAACAGCGCTTTCCCCAACGGCTATACGGGGGGTCTTTATTTTTGTTGCACTATATGCATGTCGTGTATGGGGTCGTGTATGGGTATTCATTGGTGTGGACTGTGTGCGACCCATCCGTCTGATGGTATGCATCTGCCAGAGATGGGAAAGTTCCAGAAAACCAGTGCCAGGACTGATTTTCCACAAAATGAACTGCTTAAGCAGCTGTATCGGAATATTGGAAATATGGTTACCACCTGTCCTAGGAAATGTGTAAGTCTCCCGGAAAAATGTGCCAAAGTGACGATATGTTATCTCCCTCGCCTGTTATGCAGGAGGTTGTAAGTTCGATCCCTGTCCTGATGTCTCTTAAATTTGGAGTTTGCGTGTTTGCACGGATAAACCACTAAGTTGAGCTGTCACTTGTGGCCAGGTCGCTTTGAAAAAGCTCAGTGAGCCTTATCTGGAAAAATAGAAATAAAAGTTTAGGACATGTTTTTTATTTAAATTGAGTCCCAGTTTTTGTAAGTTTTGTAATATGAATACGCCATTCAAGACTTGCATTTCCATGTAAAAGTTGTCCCATCTTCTGGTATTGTAAAATATTATTGGTCTCATCATGTCCCGGGTTTTTGTACTTCAGAGTTGGTAACCCGAAATGGACGTGGCAGATATGCACAGCGGAATGAAGTCCCACAGCAGTGGAAACAGCCACTTTGGAATAGCGACCAGTGGTATTGGGCCAATATTCTTCAAAATCAATTTCCAATATGCAACAGGGCGAAAAACCAAAGGAAATTACTTATAACACCCCCATATAGCTTTCATTGGATGTAGCTTGTTGTGTTTTCAATACGATGACGAAAAACATTCATGAACAGCAACCAGCATGCACATAACACACTTATAATTTTTATGAATAAAAATACACTCAAGAGATCGATAGATTAATAACCGGTAGACACAGTGAATTGGCAGGTTTACTGTGTGGGTACTCCCATCTCTTACACGACGTCTCGTCAGCATAGGAGAGTAGGCCAAATACCCTCTCGAAGGCTCTTGAGCTTCCTGTAGTGGAGGCTCTTCCACCAGAATTAGCATTAGCAAGCCACTGCGGGGCTGCGCCTTTACCTTCTGACAGTCAAAGCTCCATGCATAAGAGTGGACAAGAGAGGAAGAATTCACAAGGAGACCAACAAGTATTGCACATTTCATATTTTATTCAATCATTGTACTGGAGGAATCCTGTGAGCTATAAAGCTCTCTTTTTCACAGATGTTCAGTAGGGGCAGGTCAGAACGTTACAACAACAAATACAACAACACGATAGGAGTGTAAAGGTAAGCAAATCACAAAAAAATATACGAATACAACTAAACCGTTTTTATTTTATTTTACAAGGTAAGGCCCACTGAGCTATTAGCTTTTTTTTAATCAGAAGCGACCTGGCACACGTATGATAGGTCAACAAAGTGGGACATATCAGGACCGGGAGGAAAAAAATCCACGTGGCCACGGGAAGAACATACAAGCTCCAAATTTACAGGTATCAGGGTCAGGATCAAACCACCGACTTCCTGCATACCAGGCAAGAAAGATAACATCACGCCACCGTAGCGCCCCTTAAATGATAAAAAAAATAATAATTACACAAGTTCAATTTACGTTAGTATATCAATTCTCAAGCTTGAAAAAGGCAGTAAAAAACAGCACAAACAGTCCCAAACCACACAAAGAAAACACACAGTCTCTCAATTAAATTATATATTAATAACATTGAACAATCGATACAGAGATAAGGGTCAAAGTTACAACTCACAGTGGCAAAAGTGGCTGTATTCAGCACTAATCTTCTGCTTCAGAATATTTTTTAGGGAATATGTACGACGTTAAGGGAGGTAACAAGGTTGTTCCAACACGTTGGTGCTGCAACGGCAAAGGCTCTGTCACCGATTCCAATTCATGTTCTTGTGATAGTTAAAATGCAATTAGATGGACACCTTGGGTTTCTTGGATTTGACAATGGGACAAATGAATTCGCTAAGTGTAGTGCAGATTTGCCAATAAGGATTTAATGAACAGGGCCCAGTGTAGATTTTTCCTCGCATCAAGTAATGAGAGATTTGATTTTAAGTAGAGGTCACAATTGTGGGTCCTGTATGGTACATCCAGTACAAATCGCAGAGAAGAATGATGAAACGGTTTAGTCTGTTTAGCAATGCATTAGTACCTGATCTGTTTTTTTATGAGAGGCTACTGTTGCTTTACACTTTCACTAACATATTCTGTCCATGCAATATTATACTTTGTTTAAAATTCTTCCAATTAACTTTCCATCGCCGATTACAATTTGTAACATTCGATTTATTTAAAAGCAAATAATCACTCCGCTCGAACAGAAACTTTTTTTAGCTTTGAATTGCTCAGTGCTCGTGGAATTATTTTATAAAACCAATTCACTACCTCCTTCCTCAGCTCCTTGGTTCTGAAGAAGTAAATGGTTACATTTGACAGGGGCATGAGGAAACTGGTGTACTGGGCACTGCAGCGAATGTTTCGCACCTGAGCGCTGTAGAAATCCTTCACGAGCCGCGGCACGAGAACCGACAGGAAAAGTGGAATGAAGAAAAGCATGAGCAGGAGAAAGTGAGTGAACAGGGTGTACAGCGCCTTTTTCTTGAAATCGTTCGAATGCGTCCTTTTGCACTCCAGAAGGATTCTAAAATAGGTGAAGCTGATCACGCTCAAAGGCAATGCGATGAGCACCACGATGATCCCCGACCCGTAAGCTTCGTGGATTCGCGTGTCGCCCGCGGACACGCGAGCGAAGCCGATGTTGTCGCAAAGAATGCCCTGCATTTGCCTGTCGCTGGCTTTGAGCTTCAACGGGGCAAAAAGAATTGTCACCGGCACGAAAGCGGCTATTGTAAGGCTCCAGAGGCTGAAAATTATAATAACGGCCCGTTTACCGGTAACGATGGTATGGTAGTGAAGCGGGAAGCAGATGGCCACATAGCGGTCGAATGCCATGGCAGCAAGTGTGAGAACCTGCATGATGACGAACACGTTGACCCAAAACATCTGCGCCATGCAGGCGGTGCGCAGAATCCGGTTGTCGCCCGTCAGGAGCATTTGGAGCTGTTTGGGCATGGTGCTCACGCTACTGATGAGATCGGCGACCACGAGGCTGCACAGGAACGTGTACATCGGCTTGTGCAGCTCCGCGCGGGCGGCCACTGTCGCGAGGACCGCCACGTTGGCCACGATGGTGACGACGAAGAGCGGCAGAAAGAGGCCGAAAGCGCACAGCTGTACGCTGTAGGGTGCTTCGAACGTTGCAAGCATAATGAAGGAGTCGTTGCTTTCCATTGCCTCCTCCTTCAACAACCCTCAAAGGGATTATAGGAAAGAAAGATAAATCGAGGCGTCCGTTGAACGTTTTCCTGGAGCACAGAGACACATTTAATCCGCCACTGAGCATTGTTCAAAGCGTTCAATCGATACACACATGGCACGCAAACGATAACAAAGATCCACTTCATAGCCTTTACAGACTGTTGGGGCAAGTATTGTTAGCGAGCACCTATGAAGGCCGGCACGATAGACGAGGGACTGGGTGGCCAACAACACGCCCGACCGCCTTTGTCTCCCCAGTGGTGATGTTTTTTTTTTACACACCGCACCAGGTACTCATTTGAGGCTGAGTAGACCTAGGGGAGGCGCCCAGGAACGGTACAGATAATCGTCACTGGTGTTGGCCGTGAGCGGGAATCGAACTAGGGTCGGTCGGTCCGTAGCACGGTGCGCTAATAACTACACCCAACTAAAAATTTGTCAATGCATTGCAAACGATACACACACAACGTGCAACACAATACATCAATAGTACTTATAAGTACACCGTGATTGATTAACATATTTTGTTCATTCCCAACATTATATCATAAGCATTCATACTGTGCTAAAAAAATATCTATATATAGCGAAGTCAGCTGCATGGTCAAATGCAGATTGCGCACTAACCAGAGTGAAACTCAGCTACAGGTTCACCCATATTGTAGGTTGTTCAATAAAATAATTATAATAAGTCTTAATATATTTTCTGATCACACCCAATCTCACCCGATTGCCAGCCACTCTGCAATGGTCGAGCCGACGATTAGCACTTGTGTATTTATACACCTCTGCTCACCACGCGAGTCCCCTAACAACCGAGGCTTGATGGCTGCGTGTTCTGGTGATGGTCACAGCTTGTCAGTGAATTAATAACTATCGTTACCATCGGGGAATACTGGGGGAGGAGCATTGGCACAGTGGGTAACGCGCCGTGCCACAAACCCCGGTAACTTCATGATGGAGTTCACGATTATAGACTGCAGCGAACGTCAGTGTCAAGTGACGTCTGAAGAAATTGTGGGTAAGCCCCACCCCCCATATTAACAACCTTCATTGATCAGCGTGACGAAGTTATAGACAAACGACCCCCGTGACCGACGCGTGGAGTGGCTTTCGCGTGGCACTGCATTGACAAATGGAAGTCATTGTTATGATTTGAGAATACCAGTTGATCGTGTTTGCTTGTAAGGTATCTCGCCAGAGTGCTCATTCATAAGATTCATCATTTCTTGACTTAGAGCATGGGTTTTTCTCTCCCCTCCCCCAAAGCCTAATGGATGTTTATAGATACATTAAAAACAATTCTCAATAAAGGTTTTTGGGTTAGATGGCGTTAAGTATAAATGTGTTAAATTTCGATTTAAAGCTTTCGTGACTGCAGGGATTAATCTTCTTGGTTCTTTCGGTAAAGTCACGTAGAAGGGAAATTATAAAATAATAAAAATATAACATAATAAAATAAAAAATGTGTTGTAACCCTCCACCACCCGACACAGCCAATAAGGTTTGTCACGTAAACAACGCGCCAATTAGTTACTACTTCAGCCCACCGGTGTGTTGAAGAGTAAATCCACATTACTGGCGTGTCTATGCACTTTAAAAATCGTCGAGATTGAAAACTAGTTTCTTCAGAACTGCTTTTCGTGTTTAGTTTGTTGTCATTCCCCCGCATCGCTGATTAGCACGGTTGGCTACATACGGTGCAAAAGAAGTTCAACATACAGTCGCAAATAACATCTATACACCTACTTAAATCGTACAATACAAATAGATAACATGATACAAAAACATAGAATACGATCAAACGCATCAATAAATGAAGCTGTAAAATTCTGGAAATTTTATATACCTCAACGCAAAACGTCGTGGACACTTGAACGTTAACGATACGCCATCTAGGCTTGTCCTCAGCCGGTGGACGGCTCGATGCCCCTGGGCAATGCGAGTGCCCTTGCACGTTGCGCTGTGCGTGCCACATGGTGTGAAGTAAACTAGGCTGAAGCCCAAAGCAGATAGTGAACAAGCTATAAACACGCGAGGTCGATTAAAATCTAAAACACTTTTTTATTTTACCAGGTAAGGCCCACTGAGCCGCATCACTCTTTTTCAGAAGCGATCTGGCAACAAATGATAGCTCAACAAAGTGGCTTGTCGTACTGGACATGTATAGCAGGCAAATACTCTGAATGCTGATGTTGATTCTAAATGTGGAGGGAAAAACCGGAGGACCCGGAGAAAAATCCACGCGACCATGGGAAAAACATTGAAACACCAATTATACAGCAGGCGTCAAGGTCAGGATCGAACCCACGACCTCCTGTATACCAGGCAAGATAGTTAACATCTGGCCACCGCGGCGCAAAAAGCAGTTCTAAAGAAATGAGTTTTCAATCTAGACATAAGTGGATTATCACGTGTACATTTACAATAGCTAAATACTCTAAACGCACGTTTCAATGGTCAATGTACACCAGCGTTTCCTATCGGCGCAAACTGTCGTGATCTCATGTTCCCATGCTGAGCTTGAGTCAACTCCTTGATCTCTTCCTTTTCTTGCCATCTTTCGCTTCCTCTCGCCCATTCGGCCGTCAGCAGCCAGCCTTAAAACACCGCTGCCAAAACATACGAAAGGAGCAATGATAAATGTGAGAATTTTAAACAGAACCGAACCTTATATAATGGAAAAGTGTGCTGCAGAACTTTTAGTTGGGCAAGTATAACGTCGAGACTTAATTATCTTCGTTATAATTAGCCAGTGAAAAAAATGCAGTTGAGGATATTATCGTCATTTTAATTGTATTGAGTCGAATATAGAAGCAATCCGTTGGCCTTCAAGAGCTTTAAATGCTTCTAATGGGCCCCATATGGAACATAACCCTGTGAGCATTCCAAGATTGTTCCATGCTGCAATTTATATATATTAGACACCAAGGGAAATAACCCCTTTGTGGCAACGAGATGAAAAAATTAAATGAGTGCTGCGTCTGGTTGCCATACATTCGCTGTTGCACCTGGGTTGCTGTGTTCAGTTTTTTTCCGTGTTTTTAAGTTTATTTTGAACGCTACAATAAATCGGCAAATCTGAATTATTTACGTTTTATCCGCTATCAATTTTTGATGCATTTGTTTCTCCAATACAATAAAAAAATATTAGCATAAAGTGATTGGACCTGTAGAGGGATATAAACTAAAATAAAATAATAAGCATTTTACCAGGTAAGACCCACTGAGCAATGGAGCTCTTTTTCAAAAGCGACATGGCCACAAATGATAGCTCGACGAAGTGGCCTATCATGTTGGAAATGTAGAGCAGCCAAATACTCTAAACGCAATGTTTCTAAATGTGGAGGGAAAAACCGGAGGACCTGGAGAAAATTATACGCGACCACGGGGAGAACACGCAAACTTCCAAATATACAATAGGCGTCAGGTCGGGATCGAACTCACGACCTCCTGTAAACCATGCGAGATAGTTGACATTACGCCACCCTGGCACCCAAAAGGAGGGGATGACGTTGAGACTGTGGAGAGACACGGGCAAGGCTGCTTGGGAGAGGAGCAGCAGCTGAATTCGTGCTTGGTATCGTTGGCTTTGGTGTTCGCTGCAGTGAATGGAGTTCGGTCTTTGGAGACCAAAACAGTGAGCAAGGGAGCTGCCAAGATTGTCGAAATAAATTTGATATGAACAGGTAGTTAGTTGCATTTTAGTGTTCTCATGCACCGGACCTCACTTTTTGTTATTGTGCAATTGAACCTTCTTATATAAATAGTTGAATCGCGATATAGAACTCCCCTTTCCATGCTCACAGCAAGTTAGCGAGTGGTAGAGTCACTGTGCGTGTGACTGCTTTCAATGAGTACATACCTGGTGCGGGGTGTTAACATCAGCATGCGGCAGACAAAGACGGCTAGGCGTGATGCTGGCCAATCACCTCATGTTCCATACTTGGTTCTAGATTTGAAGTTTTCGTGACTGCGTAGCGGTTCGCGCGCTGCGCTATGAACCCGGCGACCCGAGTTCAATTCCTACTCACGGCCACCACCAGTGACGATAATTATCTGAACCGGTCATGGACCTCCCCTAGGTCGACTTAGCCTCAAATGAGTACCTGGTGTGGTGAATAAACATCACTGGGGAGACAAAGGCGGACGGCCAACCACGCCCTTGTGTGCGGTGTCGGCCTTCATAGGTGTTACTCGCTAACAGCACTTGCCCCAACAGTCTGCTGAGGCTACACGGGGGATATTTGTTGCGTGCAATTGTGGTGACTCTTTGCCCCGCTTCTGACAAGCCAGCATTAGGACTCAAGGTAATGAAAATAATTGTTTTCTATTTGTTTTATTTACTACACAGTACTTTTTTTTTTATATAACACATTCAATAACACTGACCGTATGGGCATTTAAATACAGTACAATATTGTTCCGACTTACGAACCGCTCAACTTACGAACGGGTTTCAGGAATTGTGTCGAGGACTGCCCCTACTCGCCACGAATTATTAAATGTCAATTATAACCCAGGACATTTGACTTCGAGTTGCTTTAATCCACTGTACTTTGTGGGACGCTGAGGTTAGACATTTAGCTTTACACACTATTACCATTGCTTACATGAATTATAATTTGCATTAGCAAATGTTGTCTTACCTAAGCATTCAAACATAACCAACAGTGATAAGACCATGCATTACAGAGCCCAACTCAGGCTCTTCCATGTGCGTGACCCACTGGGCCCGAACCTAGGCCTGACTATGTGCGCCACTTACAAGGCCGGAGTGCAGGCCCGCCCACTTCTAGAGATGATGTCACTACTGACGATACTCATCTTGACTGGTGGACCCCGCGTGCCACGGAAAATCAGCAAGTAAAACAAGCCCTCTCATTGGTACCTAACGGGCCTGAAAGCGGATTGGTTAAAGGGAGGGAAATTTTATGGAGTGGAGGATACAAATGGAAAGAGGGGGGAACGGATGATTGACAGAGAGGTCGGTTGGGATCGGTTAGGGAAAGTGGGTCAAGGAACCTTCGAGAAAGGGGCTTGAGGGATAGATAAGGGGGGAAAATAGAGCTCGTGACGCTTGGAGAAACGGGAATTCTAGAAGACCGTGTCTCGTGCCTTCAGAACTAAAGGCTGCTACTGTTGAAGACGACTGTGTCATGTGTCACTAGACGTGTACGCCATCATCTGTGCCCAATGCGAAGTCTCGACCACGTGTGCCACCAACAAGGCCTGAATTGGACTCCACCATATGCGAGATTAACTAGGCCTCGACTTTTCTGATGAAAAATTATCTGACAGAATTATTTTTTCAACGAAACTTAATGCTATACAGTAATTATAATGTAAGTTTTAACTAACATTTTAAAGCAATGCCAGTTTTATTATCAGTTATTTTAGCTTATGACTGGACTTTCATTAAAAATTGGGTTCAACTTATGGTTGAAACTTAAAAAATATTGGGAAGTGTCCTTTGAAGGAATATATTTCCTTTACTTAGCCCTTTAGTGCAGAAAAAGTAGATCAATTGCATTTGACATGGGTACAGCAAAGATACCAAAATGGAAAAGCACCTAATGTTTCAGACTGTGGGAGTGTTGATATCTTTAACGAAGCAAGGAACGAATATGGATATAAAAAGTGACATGCAAAATATTGAGAGCAACAAGAAATGTGAAAGCAAAGTCTTCAAACCACGCTTCGTTATCTCAATTGACCGTTTAATCCGACACTGGACACAGTAACGATCTGGACACAGTACCATTGGTGAGTTCCTCTGGCAGGCAAGCCTGCGTTGTCTGGGTCATGTACCCCACATGCCCAGTTCCCGAACGCCCAAACAGCTTTTGTTCGGCCGGATAGAGGGGGCTAAGGGGCCATCCATTTAGTACGTACTCAAAAATCTGTCACAACTTGACCCCTCACCGTACACACGCGTACATTTTACACCCAACCCCGACCTGCGTATGTATGCTTGACGCACCCCCAGAACCTATAGAAGACGATATTTAATCCATGCAGAAACGACCAAGGATTAATAATATCAGAGTATGTTTTTTTTTGTTTGCGTTTGACCACGAGTATTGTGGTTAATGCAGACATGATTCCTTGTAAAAAGGTTTCAGTTTGGCGTTTTAACCACTTAACACCTGTTTTGTTGCCAAATAAAAGGGGAAACCCCTATTCTAATATTAACGTGTTTAAGTAATCAGTCCACCACGGACTTCATTAAATAATTAAGTTGCACACCTTTAAAAAGTTTGTCTAGTGTCTGCTAGGTTCAAACGCTGGGTGAACCCAGTCGAACAGGTGTTGTTCTTGTTTACTAGTTTGCGGCCTAGCTTTACACCCAGCTTTGTACAAACAGTTATACTTGACCGTGTTATCCACCCTGATTTGTTATTCAAGAACACGTCTATTGTGATCTTTAAACACAATTAACACTCGGTGAACTAGTCTCTTTATAAAGTGCGTCGACTGAACATCTGCTGTAACAGTAGACTGATGTACAGACCAGTGTTCATGTAGGGTTGTCAGGGGAAGGATTCCCACCAATAGGAGGGGGAGTGGGCCGGTGACAGGGGAAGGGGGAGAAGCAAGCGAAGAGATATAAGGGAGATAACGGGCGGGAAGAGGGGTTGCTTCGCGGGAACGAGAATGGGATGGCTGGGGACAGGTGTGGATGGGAGAAAAGGAATTAAAGACGAACCCCCTTCAACCTTGTGTCGGCTCTCCTTTACATTAGTACTGAAGTCCGGGCAGCAGCAGCACGAACAGAGCACCGCGGCAGTTAAAATCTTGAGCCAGCAGCAGTCAGCAAGTGAGGCCAGATTGAAGGATGTGTAATCCATGGGACAGGCTGCCAGACTATATCAGACTCACTGCTGAGCTGCGTGATAACTGCAGTCAGGGGTACAGTGGCATACAAATGACACCTCTCCCACAGTCCCACCTCTCCTGGTAGTACTTGTCCAACAGCTGAAGAAACTGAACTGTGGCTCATTTGAAGGCCAATGTAGACAAATTATTTTCGAGGCTTCACCCCCCCCCCCCCCCGTTTCCTATGCGTACGTACATTACCAGTAATACACAAGCAAACGCATTTTGGTTAAATCTTCCTCCCCCCTCCATGCGTACGTAGTAAATGGATGGCCCCTAAATGGTCGCAGCATGGGCTGGAGAGATGGAATTATGTGGTATAAGGATATGAAGCCGAGTGGATTTGTGAATTACTGGTACCATAGGAGTCAAGTAGGCCTCGGCAAGGTAAAGGGTCAAAAGCAACGAGCCTACCTTTACCCTTACAAATTACCCGATTACAGTACAGGGTAATTACTGGGGTACTATACACATGATAAAGATTTATAACAGGTAAATAATAGGCAGAGCACTTTTTAATGAGATACTCTCAATGATTCCAATTTTAAATGGAGGCCACGGAGCTTTTAGGGAGTGGTAAACAAGGTATTTACCGGGCAATTCTTCCGCGCTACCTTTACCCTACCCTTTACCTTACCGCTTGGCATGTCAACATCTTTACCCTGTAAAAAGGGTAAATAACCTTACCTTGCCGAGGCCTAGTGTCAAGATCGGCCCCTGTGGAGGATGCTTGTGAAGGAAGCTAAAATTGTTGGTGGGTTTTATTTCCAAACCTTCCGAAGTTCATTGTTTTTTTTTTACTTCTTTTGCACCATATGTAGCACCACCAATTATCAGTGAGATAGCACTTGACAAAGTGAATTATGTAAAAACTCTTTTGCCAAGTGCCAACACACCCATAACTTTAGTTGCACGGAATACACAGCTATAATCAAGTCAGTTATCAATTTGCATGGTACAGATGCACATTCAAACTGATTTGTGCTGTGTTTTGGTGACACGAATTCCAATCCTTTAAATGGTAACAATGCATTACAAATGTGTGTATAATTGAGACCATGTTCTGTATAACGATCCCGTGCTCATTGTTTTTCTTGAAACACATTGAGCAAGTCACTCATTGGGCATTACATAACGCGAGCCTAGCGTGCGTGTTGGCAGTGTTGGCTGCTGGTTCTGCAGCGATGCGCTCTGATGCACGTCGTGCCGTCCTCGGTCATTTTTCCATCATGTTTGTGTGTGGAGAGTCGTCTCGCTCCCATGTTTTTGTTTCACTCACAATATTTCTCTCTCACACACTTCATATTTAAATACATGACTGTCACATATAGCATATTTATAGATGTATTACAGGTAGGAACAACATTTCCACACTGCCCACCAGGGATTATTTGTCTGTCTGTCGTGCATAGCCACGCCCTCGATTTGTATTTCATAGAGCGCTTCGGGCGGGCTCAGCACCACGTGACGCGCCGCCCCACGCCGCTTGCGCCGCGTGACACGGATCGCACGAATGCGCTGTCCAACCATGTTCCTACCTGCCCACTCCGAAGGAACGTGTTAAGTATACACGACACATGTTTAAAAGAAACATCAAACGGTGGACTGAACTGTTAAATGAAAACTGATTACGGGCTGGAATGGCACCCCCACCTTCACAATGATTCTTTATGGGGAAACTACCCCCCTTAACGCGAATTCACTGCACGTGGCAATTTTCTGGACTGAAACCCCCGCGTTAAGCAGAGAACTTGCTGTAAGAGGCCGACAAGAGCATTTGCGTTTATATAGTGCTATTCGCGGAGAGCATCAAACAGTGTTTTACAATAGCAATGCAAAAATACAGGAAACCCTTGCCCAACGCAGCTTTATCGAGCACGTGTTCCGACTATACATGGATTACTGAATGAGGTCTGTTTTCCAGAACAGGAGGGTGAAGGTTTCAGCTATATGCCGTTCGACTCTGCTCGGATTCTCATCTCTACGTCGAACAGTAGTGCCGTCAGAGTGTTGCATCCTATAGGTGTGAATTAATTGACTGTGATTTATTTACAATGATTGTGTGTGTGCATTCAGGCTGGCACAAGAGCACAACGGAAATGTCCCCGCTTGCACCAAACCGTCCAGTTGCTGACACGAGTCATGGATGCCCAGATGGCGAACCGTGAACGTTCAAGTGAGTGTCAGGGGCGAGCATCGGGCGTGAGTGCCGCGGTGCAGGAAGAGGAATGGAGACGGCGGTTTTGTGTCGAGGTGGAATTTAAAAATAAAGTGTACACAAAAGACATGGAGAGCAACTCAGCATCCTTTAGTACAATAAGGGAGGCAATATCGAACATTCGTTAAACAAAGAGGGAGTGATCATTTCGAACCAAGGAACACAACTCGATTTCCCCTATTATTTGTCGAACGCATTTTTGCCAACACGGCAATTGTCAATAAATGCAGCTCAAAACTAAGCCAACTAAAATTTTTTTTTTTAAACAATTGAACACATTTACAGTATCAGCATTCATAGGGTATTGTTTAACTCAACACCATAATGCACGGTTACACATCGCACTCAATGTTACACTTAAGCAGTGGTTCCTTATGCAAGTACTCTATTGCAAAGGACATGTGCGTGATATTTGTGTAAACATCATTCCAAGCATTCTCAATAAATCAGCGAATGAAAGCCTTCCCACACTGTCGATCATTTGATTTTTGACCAGACTTGGCCATTCTGGTCAGTGTAAGTTGGTGGAGGTGGGGGCATGGAGGGTAAGAGATGAGCTCTCGTATAACTTGCCACTGATTGTATTTTTCATTAAAATGTACGTTTAATAATACATTATTACAGTAGCTTGCTAAATAACATTCGAACAGTGGAAGTTTTCCAGTTCATATGTATTGAGTCCTATGGTCGGTTTCTCTTTAAAACGAATTTTAACTTACATTTGAGACTTTTGAAAATGTTGGAAAAAGTGTACCAAAGAAAGCATTTTTACAACACATCCTCATTCCTTTCCTTAGCTGTTTGGTGCGTAAACAGTAGATCAGCACATTTGTCATCGGCACAATAAACGCACCGAACTGGAAAAGGCACCTCATGTTTCGCAGAGCGGGGGTGTTGAAATCTTTGATGAAACGAGGCGTTATGGTGGAAACAAAAACCGCGAAGAAAAAGATCGACAGCGCCAAGAAGTGTGTCAGCAAAGTGTTCAAACCGTGCTTGGTAATCTCAGTAGATCGTTTAATGCGACACTCAATAAATATATTTAAGTAGCTGTAGCTAATGAAAGCAAGTGGTAAGATAAAGAGGATCAGCATGAGTATTGTGCCGTATACATAACTAATATTGGTGTCCGATTCAGCCAACAAAATAATTCCCATGTTATCGCACAAAATTCCTTGAATTTTACGGTTATTGCCGAATTTTTGCTGCGCGGCGAGGAATGTGAGGGCCCCATAAACCGCCGAGGTGACCGTCCACATCAGCATCAGCACACCAAGCGTCTTCTTGGCTGTGATGATGGTGTGGTAGCGCAGCGGGTGACAGATGGCCACATAACGGTCAAAAGCCATGACCGATAGCGTCAGCACCTCGACGTTACAGAACACGTGAACGGAAAACATCTGCACGAAGCAAGACTCGCGCAGGATTTCGCCGTCGCCCGTCAGCAGGATTTGCAGCTGCTTGGGCACGATGCTTGTACAGCCGACGATGTCGGCCACCGCCATGTTTCCCAGGAACAAGTACATGGGCTTGTGCAGCTCGGGGCACATGAGCACCGCCACGAAGACCAGTAGGTTGGCTACAACTGTGGCGGCATAGAGCGGCAGGCAGAGGCCAAAAATGACCATCTGCAAGGAGTACGAGGCTTCGAACGTGGAGAGGTAGAACGCCGAGCTGTCGTTCTCCATTGCCGACGCTGATCAACAACTGGTGTTCGAAGAGAGGCACAGAAGGCGGGGATTTTTAAATGAAATTCATAATCAATTTATTATACTTACAGGTTGCGTATGTTGGGGCAAAGGATGAGTACCACTACCTCTTCCAAGAGGTCTGGTCAGAGTGTAAGAGTAGAACAAATACCCTCTAGAGCAGGGGAGGGGGGCGTCCGGCCCGCGGGCCGTATAAGGCCCGCAAAATCATTTGATCTGGCCCTGCCAAGGCAACCGCAGGCGGGACTCGAAATTCAATCAATCTAGGAGCAAACCCGGAAAAGCAGTTGCGAGTAGCAACATCATCAATACCAGTTCCAGCCATCACATTAGGGGCGAGTTAATTAAATGTTTGACCAAATATAACAGGCTAATTTTTTAGTTAATAATTTTGTATGGTCCGCGAATGAGGCTATAAATATCCAAATGGCCATTGGCAGAAAAAAGGTTCCCCACCCCTGCACTAGAGGCTCTCTCTCGAGGACCCGTTGCAATAAAATATTATAGTGGTGCCGATCAACGAGTGGCCTCGCCTGATTGGATATCTACTGCAAAGATGGATTGATGTGTTTTAGCATCAGAATGTAAGATTTGACGACAGCGTTTGAAATCCATTAAGCATTAGATTGATCACGGCTAATGATGATGATTGTGCTGAGTAAGAGTGTTTGTACCCTGATTGTATTGAAGTGGATTCATTCAATGTCAGCATTTTTATTCGCAGTCTCACGTATCGACTTTGTAATTCCAAATGGTTTTGTCTTGTATGTGCAAAGTATTTATTAGTGGGAGATTTCATGAACTACAAAATGAAGCGCTTATTCAAATGTGCAGATATGGAAAGTCAAGTATTGAAAATGCATTTCCAAAAGTTAAAATTTCTGACACGTTTGCTAGCATACAGTAAAGTCTCAGATTACGCGGTGGGGGTTAGGTTCTATGTATGTTAGCGCGAATTCGCATAAGTTGGGGTTCGTTTACACGAGTGTAGTAAAAAATTGTAAGAGTGGAAAGAAATGTATATAAATGTACGTAAATGTTTAATAATGTACAGTACTGTCCAGCAATGATTCACGAATCATCGGTAACATCCAGGTCAGATGGAACACATTATTTTTGACTCGTTTATTGCGCGGGCGATATAGTTACACGCCCTCAAATCCACGTGCGCTTGATGGTGGGGGTGATGTGACTCCTTGCTTCCCGCTCCGTGCGTGTAGCAATAGTCCGAGTCACAAGTGTCAGACTGCGTACTCCGAGACCGCACTGCATTTCAATAAACATTAAGAATATTTTTTAAGTAATCTGGTAAATTACACGTTAAATCAGGCGTCTTATTTTGGATGAAACTAAACATGCTTATTGTTTTAGAGACGTAATACGCACGGAATGTTATTACCACGCAAACGTACAAACGTTATTAAAACATGTTTTAGCTTAGGAGGCGTGAAAGAGTGCAGATTAAACAACCGCCCAAGCCCCCCTGTATAAACTCACCGTGGTGCCACTGGGTGTCCGCAGCAGAGAGCTCAGTGCGCCGCGCACGAACCCCCTGTTTTATACGTTTCGGGTATCACGTGTCCAATAACGCTCTCGTGGTTCTTTGGTCACGTGTCTCTCATTACGAACGCTCACATGGAGATATGTGTCTGGGCGACTGCAAATTACATGGGAATACTGTGCAATCAGTGAGGTGGAGCCCAGATAATTAGTATGATATTTCACATCAGTGGATTTTTTTAACACCACATTATGTATGATATATTAGGTGCACTTTCAACCGCTTTTGTCATTCCACCGCTGGATGAGGGTCTCCTCACACCTTGCAAGTCATGTGGAGTTATGTGACCGCATTGACCAACTGGTCAGCACGGGTTGCGGGAAGGCAGGGTGTTCAGGCGTTGGAGCAGAGGACTGTACAACCGTTTATTTTGCTGCACTATGCTATGCAGTCAACGTAGTCCCACATAAGCCTATATCATCTGATTTGTGTGCGGTGGTCACCCATACAAGCACAATCCAGGATCAACATTGCTTAGCTTCCAAGATGTGACCATCTTGGATGCGTTCTGGGTGATTTCGTCAAAGGCACATTGTGAGTGATTGAGGATTAAATAAGGTTTACAAAAGTCTCGCGAGCATACGGAATGAGTAGATCCATGAAGAATGACATCTACAAGAGTGGCTGTTAAATAAAATAAAAATGGATGATGGTGGTATATGAAAATGTTACAATGTGGAAAACCAACCCATTCAGTGGTACAGTACTTCACTTTTCATGAAAAATCGACCAAATGGGTAACATTTTGTGATAAACTTTATAAATCAAAACAGGATTTTTTTTAAATAACATTATTTTGTACAATTAAATAATTTACAGTCCTTTATAAATTCACTGCTGGATGAAAACGTCTTCATGCCGTCCCATTAATCCACGGTGGCTATATGGTAACTACCTCGCCTGGTATACAGGAGCCTGTATATTTGGAGTTTGCATGTTCTCCCTGTGGTTATGTGGATTTTTTTTCCCGGGTTCTATGTCCACATTTAACATGTACGTGCGTTTAGAGCATTTGGCTGCTCTACATTTCTAAAAAAATTAACCCGTAAAAAACAAAGATTTTCACTATAAATCCTTTATATGCGTGGCATCGGTTTTATTTTATTATTCATTTCTGTTTTTCTTGAGTAAGAGTTTCATTTTTATCACATTGTATTTTAAATTAAATATGACATTTTTTTTCCCTAAAAAGTGCAAAATTTTTAAAATGTTTTTCACGAAAATAAATTGTCACGCACAACGAGTCTGTGTGCAAATTGTCAGCTCGATTAGATCACGGGAAGTGGGTTAAAAAACGACCGAAAGATTTGCACGGTCGTAAGCGTTCAAGCAAGCAAGCAAGTGAACTTAATATAAAGGATTTAAAAAATTAACCCGTAAAAACAAAGTTTTTCACTATAAATCCTTTATATGCGTGGCGGCTAGAGTCCTCTCGTCCTCTGGCTTGAGATGGCTGCCACCTATGGGTCAGATGATTGCCTGCCACCATTAAGCAATTGGTAATTAAATATAAATTATTTTTTCCTAAAAAGTGTAAAAATTTTGAAAAAAATTTTCACGAAAATAAATTGTCACGCACAACGAGTCTGTGTGCAAAATGTCAGCTCGATTGGATCACGGGAAGTGTGTTAAAAAAACGACCGAAAGATTTGCACAGTCGTAAGCGCGCAAGCAAGCAAGCAAGTGAACTTAATATAAAGGATTTAAAAATTAACCCGTGAAAACAAAGTTTTTCACTATAAATCCTTTATATGCGTGGAGGCTAGAGTCCTCTCGTCCTCTGGCTTGAGATGGCTGCCACCTATGGGTCAGATGATTGCCTGCCACCATTAAGCAATTGGTAATTAAATATAATTTATTTTTTCCTAAAAAGTGTGAAATTTTGGGAAAAAAATTTCACGAAAATAAATTGTCACGCACAACGAGTCTATGTGCACAATGTCAGCTCGATTGGATCACGGTCATAAGCGCGCAAGCAAGTGAACTTAATATAAAGGATTTAAAAACAATTTTGAATAGCAATACTTTGTGATAGCCAGGTCGCTTCTGAAACATATCTATACAGTATTGCTCAGTGGCCTTACCTGGTAAAATAAAAATAGTAAAAAATTTAATATTTCGCCACACTGGTTAGAGTAGACTCAAATATCAGTCACCTAGAATGGGCCTGATCTTACCATATTTGACAAATCTAAGCAAAAGTGATCATCGATTGTGATGTACTGCGAATGTCATCTCCTCGTCCAATTCCTCTGCTAGATGTATCACCTGGTCAGTCTTCTGTCTCGTCTCCCTATGCCATAGGTACGATCATGAGCCTCCCAAGCGTCGCTAAGCACAGACTTGCACACTTTTAGGGTTTTTGCTTTCACAAATATATCCGTACGCCTCTCGGACACACTTCCAGTGCTTGGTCACGCACCAGCAAATCAGTCAACGTGCCGTAATCAGAATATTTATTTATTTCTACTGGAGGAATCTGATTAGCTATAAAGCTCTTTTTCACACTTAGTTTTTTTGGTAATGTCACGTAGGTAAAAATGAAATTAAAATTAATAAAAATAATAAAAAATCACGACGTTTCGGAGGCAACACAAGTCTCCGTCATCAGGTGGGACCGTCACAGCCAGATTTGCTGTATCAAGTGAGTTAGGGATTTTAAGATGTAAGTTCTTAAATACAAGTTAAGGGGGAGGAGAGGCGGGGAGCTTATCAGAATGTGGTAGCCAATGAATGGAACGTATCGGGAGGGGAGGGGAGGGGGCGGGGCTAAAAGAGACACAAAGTGCAAGAGGTGCACGTAGACGTGGACGTGTTTGTGCGCAAGTCCCTGTTGGTGCGCATGATAACGTATTGGAAGGGGGGGGGCTAAAAGAGAGCACGAGGTGCACATGTACGTGGACATGCCTGTGCACAAGCACCTGTTGGTGCACATGATAGAAGAGAACGAAAATGCCCATGTTGTTTATACCAGTGTTGGCTGACAATAAAGAGAGTACTGTTTAACGCTGGGGATGTTAACACTCGGTAAAGTAAAATTGTGCCTGTCAGATAAGATGGTCAACAAATGTGTAAATCTTTTTTGCATGGTTAATAACATCTTTCCAATGATTACTAAGTTTGTACCCATCATCACGGTTGAATTATGTCTGTTTGTATATCTGAATGGCTTCGTGTACAAACCTTTGATGGTAGCCAGAGGGTTTGCAGAGTACCTTGGTCTCGGAAAAAACAATATCATGAGAGCCCACCGCGTTGTAGCAATGATCGGCAACGGCGGAAGACTCAATCTGACTTGTGCTCGCGGACACGGTACATGATGTTTCGTTTCCCCAATGTAACAATCACCACAGCTGCAACTCAGTTTATAGACTCCAGGGTATTGCAAGTCAGGGATGACATCCTTCACAGATGGAATTAGATCACGGATTTTAAGTACTGTACTGAATCGGACTTGGATCTTATGTTTATTTAGAATTTTGGAGATCTTTTTGGTCACGCCTGCTATGTATGGCAACGTGATAGTTTTGATCGGAGTTTCAAGTGGCTGTTTCTGTATGGTGGGAGAAACAGTTTGGCGGATGGTGCGGTCAGAGTATCCGTTTCACAGATTTTCTGTCGGAGCGGGTTAGAATATTACAGCAAACAAATAGTACAAAAACATTAAAGTAGTGCAAAGTACAAGAAAGGTAAACAAATAATCCACACACACACAAATAAAACTAAACCAACCCCATCCTACCAGGCAAAGCCCACTGAGGCAGTGACTTCATTTTCAAAAGAGACCTGGCCTTTAATGATACCTCAACAAAGTGGCCCATCTGGATATTATAGCACCAAAAGTATCTCAATAATATTAACGCATGTTTCTGAACGTGGAGGGGAAAACCGGAGGACCTGGAGAAAAATCCACGTGACCACGAGAGACACGCAAACTCCAAATAATCAGGGGTCAGGGTCGGGATCGAACCCTCGACCTGCAATTTGATGTGCTGAATAAAACTGGGTGGTTTCCTCTCAATATGTATTTTCATGCAGGGCTTTTCAAGGGTAAATTATCCCAAGCCATTGTCCTCCCAATTCTTTCAACAAAAAGGTTGATCTGCTCACTTTTGATCTGGCCAATCCTCAAATCATTCAGCAATTCAATAAACGTGTCTCCTTGTTGGCGCGTGTTCTGAGTTAGCTCACAAAAAGGGTTACCTTAAGCTGTTTCATCCTCTGATCAATCATGCTGAGCATTTTGTACGGTACCATGGTTATTTAGTCAATGAACATTAACTCGATGTCCTTCCACTGTAATCTCAGGCTTTTGAGGTATTCGCCTGTGAACATTCGAGGGTTTACCAACTTGTCCTTTTGCACACGCGGCGTGCGATGGGGTGGACGACCATCACGATTTTTCCGACGCCGCGTCTCCCACCAAATTTCAAATTGGCGCCATTTCCCCAAAGGCTGCGCCGGAGCAGGGGGGCACCATTTTTTCTGCAACGCTGCTGGCGGTCGCCATTTTCCCTGCATCGCCGGAGTCGGGCGCCATTGTTTATGCGACGCCACAAGTCGCCGCCATGACACCGCACGTCGCCGCCAATGTCGCTGTGGGTTCGCTGCGAGCAGGGGTGGCGGGGGTTGCGGCGGCCATGGACGCGGATCGGGGAGCCACGTCCCCGTGGGTTGCCAAGGCTGCTGGGGCTCCGCGTTAAGGCGTGGTGGCTGCGGCTGGGCAGACACCGGCGGCTGCCACTATGGGTGAGTCTGGGCCAGGGGATGGGTTGGCTCACTTGCGGCTGCACCGGCTGCCCCCTGTCACGCCGTTCATCGTGAAGGGGACGACTGGCTGGATTTCCAGGCCCAGTTTGATGCGGCCTATCAGTCTGTGCGCTGGCCGGAGGAGGCGCTGCATGCACTGCCCATATGCTTGGATGCTAGCGCGTTGCAAGCGTTTTTGAGCATCCCACCGGAGGACAAGGCGATGCTGCAGTCGGCCTATCATCAGATGGCCGAGGTATTCGAGCCACCATCCGCGGTGCGCCTTAAGTTTACCATACGCCGGCGGGAGGAGGGGGAATCGCCTTTCGCTTTCCGCTGCTCCCTCCTGGCATTGGCTCGGGCTGCGTATCCCGACATGGAAGGAGGTGCGCTCGACTCCCTGGCCTTGGAGAGGCTTTAGCCCAGCGGAAAAGGATCATGTCCACTAGCCCTTGGGGGGCGGGAGTCTCCGCTTCTGCGTCGACTTCTGTAAGTTAAACAAGATTTTGGTGGCCGATGCATATCCATTGCCTCGCATGTGAAATAAACCACTGCAACGACGATCTGGACTTGTGTCTTCTTATTCATTTATTATTCTTTCAAAGATGGACAGCTCTGCTTTCTCTCTCTCCAACATGGCTGCATGGCTGCACTCCTCTTCCCGCGCGGTTCGGTGTTCGCTCGCGCCAACTCTCTCACAGCCTCTGTCGCGCGCCGCCGATAGGCGGCTCGCTGGGCGGAAGCCTCCGGCCCGCCACGTGGCTGCTGGCGTTCCGGAGGCGCACGACGTGGTCCTGCTGTCGGACTCCGCACACTGCTCCCGAGCTCTCTTCCGCTTCTCCTTATATCCCCTGGACTACGTCATCAAGCCCCGCCTACAGCCACGCCCCCTCACGATTTAAACCACAGAAATTCCATCTACTGCAACCATTGGTAAAGTATTTGAGCCACATTGTTAGCGCGTCAGGTGTGGCCACAGATCCGGAAAAGACTGCTTGTGTCCGGACGTGGCCGACTCCTACATCTGTCGCTGAGGTGCATAGTTTCGTGGGCTTTGCATCGTATTATCGCCGGTTCGTCCGCAATTTTGCGACCACTCTCTTGCCAAAGGTCAGAAATTTCGCTGGGGAAAGGAGGCTGCCGCTTTTGTGGCGCTTCGTGCGGCCTTGGCGGACGAGCCGCCCTTGGGGTACCCGGATTTATCTTGGCCATTCCTCCACGACACTGATGCCAGTGACACGGGCATTGGGGCTGTCCTGGCTCAGGTCGTCGACGGGGTGGAGCAGGTGGTGGCCTATGGTAGCTGCGTTTTGTCCCCCACTGAGCAGCGGTACTGTGTGACCAGGAGAGAGCTGCTGGCCATTGTTTTATTTTTCCAATTGTACAGGCCATATCTGTATGGTCACCGGTTCACCGTCCGGACCGACCATGCAGCTCTGCAATATTCCCTTCAAATTGACCAGCCCTCGGGTCAGCTGTCCCACTGGCTCGAGGTGCTCCAGGAGTACCCCTTCGACGTCATCCACAGGAAGGGTACTCTGCATGGGAATGCGGATGGCCTTTCCAGGCGGCCCCCGGAGGGCGAGTGCGCCTGTACCCTGGGTTCCAGCCGCTGTAAGGCCTGAGTGGACTCAGGCCTTACATCGGCCGAAGCGGCGCCCTCTCCGGGTGTGGCGTTGCCTGTGGATTTTGGCCTGGGACTCCCCCGGGAGGTATGGTCCCAGATGCAGATGGAGGATTCCTCTCTGCTGAGGCTGCGACGCCGTGTTGGGTCTAAGGCCCGGAGCTCGGCTCCGTCAGCTGCCCCGGTAATTGCCGTGCATAACGGCCTCCTCATGCGTTGGGATACTCAGTTGGAGCGATATTGTGTGGTGGTGCCCATTGGCTTGCGAGGTAAGTTGACCAGAGCCATTCACGAGAAACGTATACACCTCGGATACCACAAGACCTTGTTGACCCTTAAACGGGACTACTATTGGCCGGGCATGGAGGATGATGTGGCGCTGATTTTGAAGGGTTGCCACGACTGTGCGCGGAGGAAGGCCCAAGTTGGTCAGGATCGGGCCCCACTGCAGTCCATCCGGGTTTCTCGTGTGAATAAGCTCGTGGCGCTCGATATTTTGGGACCATTCACACATTGGCCTATGGTGGACCAATCGGCCACGTCCATCACGGAGGCGTTTGTACAGGGGTATGTTCTCGATAAGGGGGCACTAGAACAGCTCTTAACTGATCAAGGGCGGAATTTTTCTTCCCGTTTGCTCAAGGTGGTCTGTGACCTCCTTGGGACGAGGAAACTCCACACCTCACCCTACCATCCCCAGTCTGACGGGATAGTAGGGCGACGGCTATGTTGTGCCATCACGTGAGCACGTCCCAATCGGACTGGGACCTGTTCATCCCAGGGGTGTTGGCCGCGTACAGGTTAGCTCCACATGCCTCGATAGGATTATCACCCTTTTACCTGATGTATGGGAGCGAACCCGAGCCCCCGGTGCTCGTCCAACTGGACCTCGGTTCGGTTAATAAGGGTTCGTCCATTCCCATCCCGATGAAAGTCGCGCTCGATTGGCTGCGCAAGGCGCGGTCAGGAGCTTTTGGAAAATTCGGCCAGTCAGCAGGCGGCTGCCAAGCATTTGCCCAAACACCGGGCTGTTGGTCTACCATGCCAGTTGGCGTGGCTACACTTTCCTCAGGTGCCGGTGGGCACGTTCCCTAAATTACATCGGCCATGGCAGGGTCCTGTCGAGGTGGTGGAGGTCTGCCGGCCTCAGTGTGTCCGCATCCGGCTGGGCCATCGCCGCTGGACCAAGCACCCATCACGGCTCAAGCGGATGGCGCCGCCAGCCTTCCTTGACTCATCACTAATTCCGGGACGGCCGACGATGGATGTGTCCGACGGGCCGGGTCTCGGGGGTCGCGGGGATGTCACCATTGTCTTGCCCTCCTGTACAGTGAGGGAAAAAAGTATTTGATCCCCTGCTGATTTTGTACGTTTTCCCACTGACACAGAAATTATCAGTCTATAATTTTAATGGTAGGTTTATTTGAACAGTGAGAGACAGAATAACAACAACAAAATCCAGAAAAACGCATGTCAAAAATGTTATAAAATGGTTTGCATTTTAATGAGGAAAATAAGTATTTGATCCCTCTGCAAAACATGACTTAGTACTTGGTGGCAAACCCCTTGTTGGCAATCACAGAGGTCAGACGTTTCTTGTAGTTGGCCACCAGGTTTGCACACATCTCAGGAGGGATTTCGTCCCACTCCTCTTTGCAGATCTTCTCCAAGTCATAAAGGTTTCGAGGCTGACGTTTGGCAACTCGAACCTTGAGCTCCCTCCACAGATTTTCTATGGGATTAAGGTCTGGAGACTGGCTAGGCCACTCCAGGACCTTAATGTGCCTCTTCTTGAGCCACTCCTTTGTTGCCTTGGCCGTGTGTTTTAGGTCATTGTCATGCTGGAATACCCATCCACGACCCATTTTCAATGCCCTGGCTGAGGGAAGGAGGTTCTCACCCAAGATTTGACGGTACATGGCCCCGTCCATCGTCCCTTTGATGCGATGAAGTTGTCCTGTCCCCTTAGCAGAAAAACACCCCCAAATCATAAGGTTTCCACCTCCATGTTTGACGGTGGGGATGGTGTTCTTGGGGTCATAGGCAGCATTCCTCCTCCTCCAAACACGGCGAGTTGAGTTGATGCCAAAGAGCTCCATTTTGGTCTCATCTGACCGCAATACTTTCACCCAGTTGTCCTCTGAATCATTCAGATGTTCATTGGCAAACTTCAGATGGGCATGTATATGTGCTTTCTTGAGCAGGGTGACCTTGCGGGCGCTGCAGGATTTCAGTCCTTCACGGCGTAGTGTGTTACCAACTGTTTTCTTGGTGACTATGGTCCCAGCTGCCTTGAGATCATTGACAAGATCCTCCCGTGTAGTTCTGGGCTGATTCCTCACCGTTCTCATGATCATTGCAACTCCACGAGGTGAGATCTTGCATGGAGCCCCAGGCCGATGGAGATTGACAGTTCTTTTGTGTTTCTTCCATTTGCGAATAATCACACCAACTGTTGTCACCTTCTCACCAAGCTGCTTGGCAATGGTCTTGTAGCCCATTCCAGCCTTGTGTAGATCTACAATCTTGTCCCTGACATCGTTGGAGAGCTCTTTGGTCTTGGCCATGGTGGAGAGTTTGGAATCTGATTGATTGCTTCTCTGAACAGGTGTCTTAAAGAGTGTACTCCTAATCTCAGCTCGTTACCTATATAAAATACACCTGGGAGCCAGAAATATTTTTGATTGAGAGGGGGTCAAATACTTATTTCCCTCATTAAAATGCAAATCAATTTATAACATTTTTGACATGCGTTTTTCTGGATTTTTTTGTTGTTATTCTGTATCTCACTGTTCAAATAAACCTACCATTAAAATTATAGACTGATCATTTATTTGTCAGTGGGCAAACGTACAAAATCAACAGGGGATAAAATACTTTTTTCCCTCACCGCCATCTGCGGGCCTGCCAGAGGAGGTCCCCGTGGAGGCCCAGTCTTCTCTCGGAACACCGCCGGTTACAGAAGCAGACGCCACAGGGAGCAGTGGCCCTACGCCGGTGGTGCTTTGTCCTGGCCATTTGCCAGGAGGGCCGCCGCGGGATGGTGCATCGCCGGCTCCGGCGGCTGACGCCGCGCGTGGAAGCGGCCCGGCAGCGGGCACGCGCTCGTGGAGCGGGCGCGTACGCTGACGGACAGTGGAGCCAGCCTCTTCCATCCTACCATCGCCACCACTTGCAGGGCTGGGTGGTGTCTATGGCCAGACATTGTCTTGTACCGCCTGCCTTAATGTTGTGTTCGTATTTGTTCTAGCGGTCGGTCAAGCTTCTACGCTCAAGGGTTACTTGCGTTCGTTGTCATCGTGGCTCCCCGCCAGTGGGAGGGGGGGCCGGTCACGGAGTAGTTGCAGCCGGGTCGGCTGGGTTTTTTTCACGGGGGGGGGTGATGTTGAGTAGAGTGGTGACATCATGTCACACTCGCCACGAAAGGAAGTGACGTCAGCCAGACCTGCCGGTAGGGTGACGTCATGTCCCCCCAAGGGATATAGGCGCAAATGCGTGACGTGTTAGGGGTCTTGACTGGGAGCCATGATCGTGAGCGGTGGGGGAGTAGGGACCCAGGGTAAGGGGGAAATAGCGCCAGGCTAGGGGGCTACTTTACCCGGCTGGCCGAGTTGGCTGAAACCTCGGTCAGTGCTGAGGGAAGAGCCTGATAGCCTGGTAGGGCATAGGGAATTCCCAGTACCCTTTCCCCTGGGGAGATTAGCTTAGCCCACAGTTGTGTTAACCATTTCCTCAAGTTAGGCGTAAGCCCAAAATAAACAGTTCGGCGTAAGCCCATAATAAACAGTTGGCGTTAGCCCCTACACAACTTGCCTTCGCGTCGTTCTTCACACCTCACATGTAAAATAACATCCTCTCGCATATTGCAGTTTTGATCAATCTTTCTGGTGCATACCGAAATATTTGACTTGACCCTGTAGAACTCATACATGGAGAGAGCATAGCAGGGGTAATTGTTGTGCTGAAACCGATGGTTCCTGCCAAGTATTCGATTATGGAAATAGTTCAGTGGCATGATATTTACCAGACGATTTTCATTCAATCCATTTTGGCCATTTGTAAAGAGTTAGAACCAGGACAACTCTTCGGCCTTCAACTCATGTGCCTCATTCACAATGTTATCCGTAGTGTGATCTGGTTAAGGTTGCGTCACTTTGAGGAACTTATTGTAGCACTGCATCTTCTTTTGGCTCATGGCCATTGATTGGCAACACAACTGAAGTCCTAACAGGCAAAGTATCAACAGCTGATCCTGTTCTGGCAGCGCTCGTCTGTTCATTACGTCTACTGTAAATTATGGGGGTTCGAATTATGTAATTTTTTGGCTGGACAATGAAATCCAAAGTGTACACTGCATTCTTGCTTCCACCAACTGCTCCCTTGCAAATCTTTAATAGTTAATAGATGGTATCACACTTGAAGACAAAGCAGGTTGATTCACTGATGGTGCTCCCTTTGCTCCACAAGAATGGTAATCACAGAAATGAAATTTGTCACCATTCTGGAACACTACATAGCATTTGTAGATTGCTATCAAAATTCTAGCACAATGATGATTGAGCAGCTACTGAAAACCATTCAGCAACTTGAAGCCAATCTCAAGAATGTTCCGTTTGTCATCCAGATTTCCAAAAATTGATGGAGCATAATCATATTCTATTGAAAATGAGTTTTTGAACGTGATATAGTCTTGGTGGTTGACAAAGTTTTTCACGTTTTGAAAGCCGGACTCTGGATGTTGGTGTTGGACATAGCGAAGAGCATTCTAGTTGTTTTGTACAAATTGTCGCCTTCAATCAGCACTTGAGTGTAGACGTTAGTGCTCTAAAGCGATGGTGGAAGCTTGGTACCATGAAGCACAAATCAGTCGGGAACGATCATTGATCCTGAGCTAAACTTCGAGTTCAAGCGGTTCCTTCCGTTCCCTTCTCTCGTCGCACGATTGCGTTTTGGTGCAGATTGGTATCATGGTTAATGTTTTGCACATCTCTGGAGAGTGAGTTGTTGTTGATGAGCCAGTTCAGGGTGCTATTGACATGGTCTTTTGAAATCAAGAACTCCCTGGTGATGTTAAGGTTTTCCAGCTCTTCAGTGACAACAATTCTGGCCATTTCTGGAGATTGTGGCAGCATGTTAGTTAAACGCTCACTAACTTTTAAGATGTCTTGAGCAATGACCTGGCCTTTGAATCCATACTGCCCGTAAAATCCAACACGTTTTATTATTTTGAGGAACGGAATAATGCGGCATATGAGGCGTTGTTTAACTTGGGATAGAATGGCAATTTTTTTAGGAATTGCCCCTAGATACAGATTATTCCAATATGATTTAGCTGGAAGAAGCTGAATGTTGCTATTTAGATGGCGACTGCATTGATCACACAACAGACTTGGCTTTTGTGAAAGCTGCAATGGCAAGTAGTTGGGAATTTGTGCAGGATTCAGTCTTAAACAACTCACTTTGCTAGGATATCACTGTTTCTGACATACCTCGCAAACCTGGTCAGCAAACACATTTATACGTCGATCAAATGATGCAATATCCGCGGCTGCAATGAGTCTGTGCTGTTGTTGTGTTTCCAATGTTTGGACTATCAGATTCCGACTTGCTCGCTTTGTATGGCATGACACTGTGAATCATCTTCCAGACAGCGTCGATGCCCTTCAGGTCCTTCCTCCTTTGCATGCAATGATACTTGACGTTCTCTTTGTGAAGCAAATATTTGGACCCTTTTCTGGAGTTTCTTCTGCAATCCTCATTGCTTCACGTGCTCATATGGCTTCCAATCGGTTTTCCCGATGTTCGGGTGTTTCGGAAGCTTTTTTGGCATGGTAATCCGCAGCATGCTTTTCCAAATTTTTACCTTTTTGTGATGTTTCGGCTTTCTTTCTTTTTTGATAGTACTGCTTTTGTTTATCAAGCCTTCTCTGTCGCTGACTTGGCATTTCTTGCTTTTTACCCATCTTGATTCTAGAAAAAATGGCAATACTGATTTTAGGGCTTACCATATAAATATGATATAATTTGTGATTGTGAGCGTTGATGCCTACAGTAATCTGTTGATAACGAAATTAAATCCCTTGCGATTTGTTGATGGAAATACATTTTTCAACAATCTTTTGCATTTTCAAATCCGGCAGAATCTCTCGCGTTATTTTGCTTAAATTTGTCCTTAATCTTGACTTAAAGCTTTCGTGACTGCAGGAATTCATATTCTTTGGGTCTTTCGGTAAAGCCACGTAGATAGATAGAAAAATAATTCTTTAATATTAACTAAGCTATATGATTACAGCGGTGTAAACACTTTTGTGAGTGTAGTGCTGGTGCCAAAATTAAATTGCAATAAAAATGTTGACATGTTTTTACCTCTTGTGCTACTCGACAATTCGTAATTCCTTCGCTGTTGTAATTGAATCGAGGAATTCAATCAAACCTCGGATAAAGTATAGTTTTAGCTATGGTTAGCAACATAATTTAATGTTAAAGCAAGATTTATATCGTTTCAAATCGAATGAAATGTCTTTATTTTCTACTTCTGCAGAATTGCTCGCCTTATTTTGGATACATTTGTCCTTAATATTAATTCAGCAATATGATTTAGCTATTTAAACACTTATGAGAGTGTAATCCTCATGCTAAAATCAAATTAAAAATCAAATGTTCAAACATTTTTGCACATCTTGTGGTACCGACTTCACAAACTATAAATGCTTCCATATTTTAATGTAAGTGAGGAAATCCCTCAAACGTTGGATAAAGTAAAGTTTAAGCTATGTCTAGCAACAAAAATCACTGTTAAAGCAGCAATGAAATAGTCTCAAGTGGAATGAAATGTCTATGTGTTCCAAATTTTGCAATACTTCGAATACTGGCTATTTTGGACTGAGGCTAAATGGATAAAAAAAATTACGTGAATGTCTAATTGTTTAAAATGTAATTGTTGATGGCTATTTCAAAATGAAAAGAAATGCATAGGTTGGCAAAACTCGATTTTGGAAATTGTAATTATTTTAAGCAGCCAATTTGGTACGGGAGAGCACGGCAAGTTGTATAATGTGCTAAAATACGTGTTTTATATATGGTGAGACATTTTTCTTTTTTTACTTTCTAGTCCCATTGTCATGCACTTAATTAAGACTTGAATGTAAATTCTTGGCATTTGTATACAGTAAACTTATGTAATGTTGAAGTCCAGCAAAGAAATGGAAGTAGCATTCGTCTCCGTGTATGCATATGTAGTGAGTCCAACTGAGTTGCAGACGTTAACTTGGGAGCAACACTATTTATTGTACATCAACACGTAACATAACACGGACCCCACTCTGGTGTCGAATGCCCATCTAACCACGCTATGGCAGAACTAGACACGGTTCGCTATCCAGGTCCGGACCACAAGCTGGGTCCCGGACCGCGTGGCTAGAGGCTTCTTCTCCGCAACGTGGATCTTCCAACACCAACACGTGAAGAACCTCGAGTTACTCACGGAGCCCTCGTTATATGCTCCCGGGCTGGGGCTGGCTCCGCCCCTCGCCCCGCCCACCTTCCAGGCCTCTCGAGCTCCTTCTCGAAGGTTCCCGAGAGCTCCTTTGAACCACGTGACCGCCCCACGGCCCCCGTCCACCAGTGGCCCCCCTCCAGTATTGTCCGGTCACGTGATGTCATGTCAACCAAATCACGAATCTTCTTGGTTCTTTCGGTAAAGTCACGTAGAAGGGAAGTAATAAAATAATAAAAATAAAACATAATAAAATAATTCTCACGACGTTTCGGCCACAACGCAAGCAGCCGTCCTCAGGTGAAACCAGGTCTGTTGAGGCGACAGCGTCTCATTCAGACCAGGTCTGTCGAATCGACAGCGTCTCATTCAGACGCTGTCGCCTCGACAAACCTGGTTTCACCTGAGGACGGCTGCTTGCGTTGTGGCCGAAACGTCGTGAAAATTATTTTATTATGTTTTATTTTTATTATTTTATTACTTCCCTTCTACGTGACTTTACCGAAAGAACCAAGAAGATGAATCCCTGCAGTCACGAAAGCTTTAAATCGAAATTCAAATCACGAATGTTATGTACTGTGTTGAATCGTACCTGGATCTTGTGTTTGCTCATGATTTTGGAAATCTTTTTGCGAAGACGAAGGTACTCTGCAAACCCACTGGCTATCAACAAAGATTAATTCATGAAGCCATCTAGATATATAAACACAGACACCCATACGATGGTATCATAGGCCTTGAGCAGGTCAATAAAGCACATAGTCACTCACACGCACACATGTATCTACAGACACGCAAAGAAATGGACTTACACTGACTGACATGGAGCCACGCACACAAAGCGACTAGCACACACGCCCATGGACTGACAAACACAGACATATGGACTCACACACACAAACACATGGACTTACACACACACACACACATGGACTCACACATGCATAAACATGCACTTTAGATACACACACATGGAGTTACACACACATATATCGACGTACACACATACAGCGACTCACACACACAGATTGACGTAAACACACATGTACTTACACACACATATCGACTAAGACACAAACACATGGACTTACACACACATACATAAACTGACACACACATTTCCCAACACACACATAGACATATGGTCTGTGACACACAGACATGTACTTTTGATAGACACACATGGATTAACACACACATAGACACACAAACGCACATTGACTTACACACTCAGATGGAGCCATGCACACACATCGACTCACACACACGCATTGACTTACACACACACAAATCGAGTGAAACACACACGTATGGACTTACACACACATGTGGACTACCACACACACAGCGACTGATACGCACACAAATGGACTGACACACAAACACTTGTACGTACACACACACACGGGGCATTGTCCATTGGAAAAAGACAGACACGCACATGGACTTACACACAGACATAGACCCACACACATAAAAACCCATGGACTTACACGCACACAAACAAAAGATCCCCCACGTAGCCTGTGACAGACTGTCGGGGCAAGTGCTGTTAGCGAGCACCTATAAAGGCCGGAACGGCACACGAGGGGGTGGATGGCCAGCACCACGCCCGACCGCCTTTGTCTCCCCAGTGACGATGTTTACATACCGCACCAGGTACTTATTTGAGGCTGATTCGACCTAGGGGAGACCCAGGACCGGTTCAGATAATCGTCACTGGTGTTGGCCGTGAGCGGGAATCGAAGGTTCATAGCGCAGCGCGCTAACCGCTACACTACCGCTCCCCACACGCACACAAACACATATGGACTCACACATACAGACATGGACTTTAGGGACACACATGTAGTTTCTGCACACGAACATTATTATTGTAATATTAGGCAACTTATTAGTTTCAAAATAGTAAAGAATGAAGCAGAGTTGTTATGTGCACACAAACATTATCATTGTGATATTTGTAAACTTATTTGTTTAATAATAGTGAAGTATTGAATGACGGCAGGAAACTCCTTGACGGGTAACACACTTTTTATTAAATCTTGACTTGTCACTATACAACGAGTGGTCTCTATTCCTCAGACTACACACACTGCACTTGACTCGTGTAGCATCTATTCCTCCGGCTACACACACTTCACTTGACTCGTGTAGCATCTATTCCTCCGGCTACACACACTGCACTTGACTCGTGTAGCTTCTATCCCTCCGGCTACACACACTGCTCTTGACTCCGTAACGTCCGTGAAGCCTACAGGCCCACCCCGGCTTGGGCGTGGGCCACAACCTCCGAGTCCCACGAGCCGGCTCTCTCACGGACGTTCGGCTCCGGGTCCCAGGGTTCCGCCTCTTCCTCCATCTTCCGTCTTCGCTGGTACTCTTCTCTCCCCGTGCGCCTGTGCGCATCCCCTTATATAGTCCCCGCTCACGGGAGACGGAGTGTATGCGGACCTCGACGTGAGCATCGCTCCTTAGTTGACCAATCACGCCGCGCTGTTCCTACGATCCGTTTTCCCCAGCGCGTGTTACCACTACACAACCAATCACGCCGCGCTGCCACACGATCACTCCCTCTCAAGCGCGTCATCGGCACACAGCCAATCACCACCACACAACCCATGACCCCGCGCTG
Organism: Lampetra fluviatilis; assembly: GCF_964198595.1. Classification (NCBI taxonomy): domain Eukaryota; kingdom Metazoa; phylum Chordata; class Hyperoartia; order Petromyzontiformes; family Petromyzontidae; genus Lampetra; species Lampetra fluviatilis. Next base: position 2,199,274 of record NC_136325.1, on the reverse strand, counting down.
ACCCCTGATCCCCCACCGTCAGCGCGCGTCACCAACACACACAGCCAATCACTACGCGCTGACACACGATCCCTACCCCAGCGCGTATCACCACTACAATAGTAAACAATAAACGTGAGTTCTTAGCGAAAGATACAATAAAATTGTACTTTACATTGGCGTGGTGACGCCTCGTCCCGTGCAGAGCCCGCGGCCTTGCCTAGATTGGCAAGCCGGAGGAGGTGAGACATTGGCAGGCTGCGGGCTGGGCCGCTACCCCTGCCCCCCCACCATCCCCCCGCCCTCGCCAGAATAATACTATGTAAGCGCTTTAATACTATTAAATTAATATAAGGACTTTATAGCAGTAACTGCACGCATTGGGGTGGGGGGTGGGAAGAGGACATGACACTGTGAAGAGAAATCGACAGCGTGATGTGTATATTTATTCCATGTTAAACGCGTAAAATAAAATGTCCCACGTGAGCTGGAGCGAACGCGCATCACTTGGCAGGGTCCGCCCCCCCCCCCCCCCAGGCAATTTTCGACAGTTGGTACGGTCGATGTTGCGCAATAAGTAAATAATTAAAGTAAGAATGCCATTAATTCGTTAATTAAACGACTTTAAAGTTTACGGACGTGAAAAAGGAATAGCCTATTCCCACCACGGGGCTTAGGGCGTGCCGGTTGGCAAATTATTTCGTTCTTAAACCCCATCATCTGAGAGCCAAATACCCCGCAAGCGCGAGCACGGAGACTTTTATATATAGAAAAAAGAAAAGAGAAAGATCAACATATATTTGATTTTATTATTTTTGAGATGACAAATATGGGGTCCGAATGTCGGTTTTGAATCAATTAGGTCAACCCAAGTATATGAAGCACTCAATTATGTTGTTTATGATATCAGTAATAGGTGAAGATAATGAAACTGGATTTTTGTTTGAGGAAAATACCATGATTTTCACTTTTTCAGGATTTAGGAGCAATTTTAATGTTGATAATAATTGATGTTGAATTAAATAAAAATCGTGTTGGAGATTTTGTTTGACTTCGTTAGGAGATTTACCTGATACTAGCATGAGCGTCATCAGCTCAGTCCAGTTTGTTAGATATTTTCCATGCGCACAATGATCCGTGAAAAAGTTGTTGAACTCGTGCTTGTTCAGCCCCTGCTGGACAAGATACCCACGAAATGCTGCCAGTTTGGGTTGCAAGAAGCAAAGCTGCATCTGCTCTGTCGCTCCGGCATCATTTCCCGAACATCCGAGTAGCGCGGTTGACTACATATGGTGCGAATGAAGTTCAAAATACATACCTCATGTAAAGCAGATCAATATTTCACCCACCTCCCCTCTGAGGTTTCAATGACCTCATCCCATTACCTCTTTCCATGTTGACTGCATATATTTTTGGGGGGTGCTCTTGAGTAACCTGGTTCTTCACAACAGCCACATGACTAATGGATGCCTGATGCAGGCCTGCTAAGCGTAAAATACAGGTTTTATCTGCATTTGTGTTTCAAAATACGTTGCAATTGCCATCGATCTGCAGCGCCTCGTATCTTCATTTCTAATGTACAACACACGTATAACCGGCTGAAGAAAATGTATTTCCAATGCTTCTCCCTGAGCATTTTTATTTTGTTTTTCAAAATCCAACAACAGTGAGACCGATTCGTTTCAAAGGCACTTTTAATATAATTGTTCAATCGTTATTTTACCAATACATGCAAGCATACGTAAGCGACATCAGACGTTTAAAATGGGGAGATTCTTTAACACCGAAATGATCAATTTAGGCTGATATAGGTGTATGGTGCTGCTTCTAGGTTACCTCGGCCTAAAATAATTACCCAACAGTGTGTCCAGATGAGCATGCAAAACATGGCAAACCCTAAAGTGACCATACTGATCCACGTCTATGATGTCTGCGACAAGTACATCACATTTTCTCAACATAGAAATTTGCAATTCATTCATATTTGTAGTACGAGTAACTCTCGATAACCTGTACCAGTAAAAACACGCCAAAGTCTAGGTGGTGTTCTCACCACTCGTCTACACAGCTAAACTATACCTGCATAGAATGTTAAAACAGCCGAATATTCATTGTTCAGTTTTATAAAAAAAATTTATGTCAGCAATTTTTTTAACGAATTTATTTGAAATCTGCAAATACAGTAATATATCTAAAAGCTTTACGATGTACGATGAAATCTTAAAAATTATCCGACAAATATTAATTGTATTTTTCCAATGAAAATTACAATTATAATCTTTGGTTCTTTCGGTAAAGTCACGTAGAAAATCAAATCAAACAATAATATAATACGATGTTTTGGTTGCAACACAAGCAACCGTCATCAGGTAAGAATGAATGATAAAACACAGACACGGAAACAACACAGGCAGACACATATGCAGAGAGAGACACACACACCAAGACAAACAGAAGGACAACGACTCTGTGCCGATGCTTTAAATAGAGAGAGGGGGGGATAGGCCGAGGCAGAGAGGGGACTGGGGAGGCGGACAAACGAGGGGACAAGGAGGGAGCAGTGTGGAATTCCAGACCACAGTGGCCGGTGGAGAGACAATGGTTTAGAGCAAGAAAATCGAAAGTTTGAGAAAGCAAATTTAGTAAAATTAAGAAGTGTAATGCAATGCAACACAGATGCTTGGTTGACACACAGTTAACGCATAGCCTGGTTGATTAACGTTTTCCCAAAGATTGCTAAATTAGAAGTAAAGTGTGAGTTGTGAGTAGACCCTCCCCGTAGCATGTGTGTCTGCCTATGTTGTTGGTGTGTTTGTGTATGTCTCTCTCTGCATGTTGTTTGCCTATGTTGTTTCCGTGTCTGTGTTTCCTTGGTGTGTCACGCTCTGTGTGTCTTTGTGTGTGTCTCTCTGCATGTGTATCTGCCTGTGTTGTTTCCGTGTCTGTGTTTTATCATTCATTCTTACCCGATGATGGTTGCTTGTATTGCAACCGAAACGTCGTATTCTATTATTATTTGATTTTATTTTCTACGTGACTTTACCGAAAGAAACCAAAAGTAATTCTTGCAGTCACGAAAGCTTAGACTCTAGTTACACTAATATCAGTTCTACCTAACATTCTAGCAAAGCCAGTTGTATGATTAACTGTTAGAGCTTATGGCTGGACTCTTAAAATTGGGTTTAACTTATGGACGAAACTTTCAAAACCCTTGGGAATAGTGTTCTTATAAGGAATATATGTTTACAAGACGTCATTATTCCTTTCCTTAGCTCTTTAGTTCGAAAAAAATATATCAATGCATTTGCCATGGGTATAGCAAGGATGCCGAACTGTAAAAAGCACCTTACGTTTCGGACTATGGGAGTTTTGAGATCTTCAATGTATCGAGCAATTAATGTGGAACCCAAGATAGAGATGAAAAATATCAAGAGCGCCAAGAAGTGTGTCAGCAAAGTGTTCAAACCATGCTTGGTAATCTCAGCTGATCGTTTAATTCGACACTCAATGAAAATCTTTAAGTAGCTGTAGCTAATAAAAATAACCGGTAAGAAAAACAAGAACACCGTTAGCGCCGTCCCATATGCATTGTTAACCTTGAGGTCTGATTCAGCCAATACAATGACGCCCAGGTGATCACAAAATATCCCCTGGATTTTCCGATTTCCATCGCTGAAGTTTATCGTCGTGACGAGCAGCGCGAGTGTCATGCAAGCCGGCGTGGCAATTACCCAAATCAGCACCAAGACTCCGAGCGTCTTCTTGGCTGTGACGATGGTGTGGTAGCGCAGCGGGTGACAGATGGCCACGTAACGGTCAAAAGCCATGAGCGATAGCGTCAGCGACTCAAAATTGGCGAACACGTGAACGTAAAACATCTGCACGAGGCAAGACTCGTACAGGATTTTGGTGTCGCCCGTCAGCAGGATTTGCAGCTGCTTGGGCACGGAGCTGGTGCAGCCGATGATGTCGACCAACGCCATGTTTCCCAGTAACAAGTACATGGGCTTGTGCAGCTCGGGGCACATGAGCACCGCCACAAAGACCAGCAGGTTAGCTACAACTGTAATCACATAGAGCAGCAGGCAGAGGCCAAAGATGACCATCTGCACGGAGTACGAGGCTTCGAACGTGGAGAGGTAGAATGCCGAACTGCCGTTCTCCATTGCCGACGTCGAACGGCAACTGGTGATATAATTATATTCACATACAAATATTTATATTACAAAGCGCAGATGGCAGGGATGTTTAAAATAAAACCTACGGTTTTTTTTTACAATACTTTCAAGTTGCGTATGTTGGGGTAAAGTGTGGATACGCCTGCTTGGTTAGTTTGGAAGAGTAGGCCAAATGCCCTCTGGAGTTAAAAAACAACACGGTATATTAGCCTTCTTCACGTTATGAATGCAAATTGGAATTAAAACGATTAAATAAAGTGGGGGACGAGAGCAAGCAAAGGTTTGGATTGCTCACGGAAAAATAAAAAAAATTACTGAAACGCAACGTAGCAACACATGGATGAGAAACAAAGCAAGGAGGGGTTTGCTCGGTATCACAGCGAGATAGAGGAACGCTTGGACTGAATAACCAACGCAGGTTAGAGACGTCATGTCCACTGCAAAGATGGATTGATGAAAATTGGCTTAGGTGCAAGAGATAAATTAATTTCGACATCGGACTGTTAGATTTGAAAACGGCTTGCAAAGTCGTTCATTCAGCAGTGCATGGATCATTCCTAATGATGATGATTATGCCGAGTAAGGGTGTGTGTACCTTAATTGTATTTAAGTCAATTCACTCACCGTCAGCATTTTGATATGTAGCCAATTGATATGTAGCCAATCCAAATGGTTTTTATTCCACTTGCTAAGGCTTCACGGCGGTGAATTTCACAAACCAAAAAATCAAGCGCTTATTCAAATCTGATGACATGGACAATGATGCATTGAACATACATTTCTCAAAGTGAGTTTCTGACATTTTCCATAATTAAGCATATTATGAATATTTTTGATAAGTAATATGGTACATTTCACGTAAAATCAGACGTTGTTTTGGATACGTATTTTCTAGTCGTGTCACCGCATTTTATTGCAACGTATAAACGTAATCTTAATTCCAAAATCTGTAACGTTTAGCTTAGAAGGAGGCAAGCGAGTGTGACACAGAGTGCGAATTAAACACCCGCCAAAGCCCAGGTGTATAAACTCACCGTGGTGCCACTGGATGTCTGCAGCAGAGAGCTCAGTGCGCCACGCGCGAACCCCCTCTTTTATACGTTTCGGATATCACGTGTTCAATAACGCTCTCGTGGTTTCGTGCTCATTACGAACGTTCACATGGAGGGTTTGTGGCCAGGCGACTTCAAATTACAAGGGAATACTCTGCAGTCAGGCGTGGTGGGCTCAGCCAATTAGGTTGAAAATCACTTGGGTTGCCACGGATATTTCACATCAGTTGATTTTTTAACACGATCGAAGGTTGATTAATTAGGCGCGTTCTCAGCCGCTGTTGGCATTCAACTGCTGGATGAGGGCCTTTCCCACACCTTGTGAATCACCGTGGAGTTAGTTGACCTCGCTGACCAGCTGATCAGCACGGGTTGCGGGAAGGCAGAGAGTTTAGGCGTTGAAGAAGACGATTGTACAACCGTGTATTTTTCTGCACTGCGCTCTGCAGGCAACGTAGCCCCACCGCAGCCCTTCGCATCTGTTTTGTGTGCAGTGGTCACCCATCCAAGCACTATCACAAGCTCACCACTGCTTCGTTCGTTTCCAAGAAGTGATGAGTTGGATGCATTCTCGGTGAATTGGTCATAGGCACGTTGGGAGTGATTTTGGGGTTTAATCAATGTTTCCAAAAATCAGAATGAATACAGCTATGATTCTAGATTTGAAGCTTTCGTGACTGCAAGGAATCATCTTCTTAGGTTTTTTCGGTAAAGTCACGTAGAAAGTAAAATAAAATAAAAGTGTTGATACAGCTAATCTGGCTGTGACGGTCCCACCTGATGACGGAGACTTGTGTTGCCTCCGAAACGTCGTGATTTTTGTTTTTATTTTATTTTACTTTCTACGTGACTTTACCGAAAAAACCTAAGAAGACAGCTATGATTAATGACTGGTTCACCCACATGACCGAATCTGTTTTATGAAGTTTTACTCTACATGTTGCGAGTGGCTGTAAAATTCAGCAAAGGGACGATCGTGGTATATGGATGCGTTACAATCTGGAAAACCAAGCCATTCAGTGTTAATTCACTTTGAATATATATGCAACCAAATGCGTTACCCTTAAATGCTATTGATCATACATCATAATAGTAAAATAAAATATTTGTTGTTGTTAAATATTGCTTTCTGAAATTGAGTAAATATTACAACCCTTTGTCAATTCACGGCTGGATGAAATCCTCTTCATGCTACGCCAGTCATGGTGGTTGTTAAACCATACTTCACCATTTAAATAAAAAAGTCACCTGGAATGCACCAGATCTTTTCCAATTCTGGGAAAAGTTAAGCAGGCGTCAGCTTGGAATGTGATGTGATTGTTAGTTGTGAAAGTCCTTTTTCGCCCCCGTCAAGCTGCCTACCGTGGCTTTCGAAGAGAATGCAGTACAGAAATTGTGGACTCCCATCTCTTCTATCTGTATGGGTTAGAGTGTTGCTCCTTTGCACGTGTGAGTTATCTCTGAGTGCTCCAGTTTCCTCCCACATGCACTTTAAAAGCTCGATTGAACCTGGAATGAAGCCAGGATCTCAGTCTCGAATAAATTGGGCACTCCAGGGGAGGTATTAGGTAACTACAGCCCCATCTCACTTTTTAACACTGACTATAAACTCCTCTCCAAGATCCTCGCACATTTAATGGAAAGGGCCTTTCCGATGACCATTGGCGAAGCGCAGACGGGACTTCTCAGAAACAGAGACTTGGCCAACAACGCGAAGGCCCTGGTCAATACAGTATAAATACTCACAAATGACAATCTATCTGTCTATGCCCTTACCCTAGATGATGAAAAGGCTTTTGACAGGGTGGAGAGGACCTTCCTATTCCGGGTTATGGATACTTGTGGCATCCCTTCTTCATTCACTGACATATACAGACTATTACATGCTAACCAATCAGCTATGCTGGTCACGAATGGCTTGGCATCCACAATTTTTCAGCTAAAGCGTAGCCATGAGGCAGGGTTTCCCCCTTCCCCCCACTATTATTTACTTTGGCCTTGAAGCCCTTCAATGTGGGTATCCAGAGTCGCTAACAGATCTCAGCGGGTAAGTTGTGGAGCAGTGGAGAATACAATTTACTTGTACGCCGATGAGGTCCTCATCATCTTTATGGATCCAAAGACTTCAATCCCCGCCATTCTGGCTCTGGTGGGGGGAGGTACGGGAGAGCGTCGGTGTACAAGCTAAACGCAGCTAAATTGGAACTAACGCCCCTGTTCCCTACCTCCCCGAAACCCCAAGAGGGTTTGATGCCCCTTTGAAGTGGTGCCCAACCCACATCAATGCCTGGGAGTGACAATCCCCTCTTCTCTAACATCGCTCTTCAAATAGAACGTCCCCTCCTTGCTACAGGAGATTGTCACCTTACTCGTGCCCCTTTCTCTCCACAACAGAGCTCATCTGGTTAAAATGATGGCTCTCCCAAAACCCCTACGCCACTTACGAACGGTTCCTTCCCAGATGCCAAGACCCTTCTTTAAAAAAACTCCACTCACATATCTCCTTCATCTGGAACCATAAACTCGCGCAGATATATTTTATCACTCCCTTATCCTCCTTGTGAAGGCAAGTAGCATGGCTCTCCCTGACCTGTTCAAATACTGTAAAAGGTGGGAGGAGGGGTCTGTGAGTCCATGGTCCCTTTCTAAGAATTCCCTCTCATGGACCAAAGATATGCCCCTGAGCATCAAATCGGTGTGGACAGTTTCCTCTCCACTGGGGATATGTAGGGACAAAAATATTCCCCTCCCTACGCCCCTTCTTAGATTGTCCCTGCTATTGGATAACCCTCCGTTGAAAATTGGGGAAAGAAGATAAGTTGGCCCAGCTGGAAAGTGGCAGAACTGGAAAAAGTTGGTGACCTCCTGTCCGACGAAGGCAACTTGTTATCCTCTGGAACAGCTACAAGTAAGATACAACATTCCCCAGACACATTAATTTAGTAACCTACAGATAAAGGACGTCATCACCATAACCCCAAACAAGAACTTTGGCCATTCTGTATGCATGATAATAGACTGGCTAGAGACACGGAAAGTCAAATATAGACTAGCGGAGGCATACTACTTATGCCCGTGCATTATGCAGGATTAGCAGCATCCTGCATAATGCACGGGCATAAGTAGTACTAATCACATACCTGCATTTCCCATATCGCCTCCCTTTGATGCTGCTAATCCTGCATAATGCACGGGCATAAGTAGTACTAATAACATACCTGCATTTCCCATAAATATGCTACATTCCTCTTGATATGCAAATTCTTTTGTCAAGGCGCCCTTTCCCCCCCTTCCAACCCAGCTTAAATATATGCTCCAAGCATGGTGCTGTTTCATTCAGACGCTGTCGCCTCGACAGACCTGGTTTTCACCTGAAGACGGCTGCTTGCGTTGTGGCCGAAACGTCGTGAGAATTATTTTATTATATTTTATTTTTATTATTTTATTACTTCCCTTCTACGTGACTTTACCGAAAGAACCAAGAAGATGAATCCCTGCAGTCACGACAGCTTTAAATCGAAAAAGAATGAAGCAGAGTTATTTGCACACAAACATTATCATTGTAATATTTTTAAACTTATTTGTTTAATAATAGGAAACAATAAACGTGAGTTCTTAGAGAAAGATGCAATAAAATTGTACTTTACATTGGCGTGGTGACGCCTCGTCCCGTGCAGAGCCCACGGCCTCGCCTAGATTGGCAAGCCGGAGGAGGTGAGACATTGGCAGGCTGCGGGCTGGGCCGCGACCCCTGCCCCCCACCATCCCCCCGCCCTCGCCAGAATAATACTATGTAAGCGCTTTAATGCTATTAAATTAATATCTAAGGACTTTATAGCAGTAACTGCACGCATTGGGTTGGGGGGGGGACATGACACTGAAGAGAAATCGGCAGAGTGATGTGTTATTTATTCCATGTTAAACGCGTAAAATAAAATGTCCCCCGTGAGCTGGAGCGAACGCGCATCACTTGGCAGGGTCCGCCCCCCCCCCCCCCAGGCAATTGTCGACAGTTGGTACGGTCGATGTTGCGCAATAAGCAAATAATTAAAATACGAATGCTCACGAATTCGTTAATTAAACGACTTTAAAGTTTACGGACATGAAAACGGAATAGCCTATTCCCACCACGGGGCTTAGGGCGTGCCAGCTGACAAATTATTTCGTTCTTAAACCCTACCATCCGAGAGCCAAATCCCCCGCAAGCGCGCGTGAAGACTTTTATATATAGCAAAAAAATTGAAAAAAGAAAGATCAAAATATATTTGATTTTATTATTTTTGAGATGACAAATATGGGGTCCGAATGTCGGTTTTGAATCAATTAGGTCAACCCAAGTATATGAAGCACTCAATTATGTTGTTTATGATATTAGTAATAGGTGAAGATAATGAAACTAGATTTTTTTTTAGGAAAATACCATGATTTTCACTTTTTCAGGATTTAGGAGCAATTTTAGTGTTGATAATAATTGATGTTTAATTAAATAAAAAATCGTGTTGGAGATTTTGTTTGACTTCGTTAGGAGATTTACCTGATACTAGTGTAGGGGTCTTACGGAGGGAATATGTGTCGAGCTGATATGTATGGGATCCAACGGGAAACTAGCACAGTGGGCGGGGCTACGTCAGTGCACGGGCAGGTGCCCTCTACGACGTCCGCGCTTCGGACGTTACGATCCCCCGGGGCCCCACCCCTCAGGTATAAAAGGGAAATGTATCGGGGGGCTAGGGAGAGTTTGGTTAGCTAAGAAGAGAAGACGGAAGACGTCCCAGATAGAGCCCTGGTCTCCCCCTGCTACGCCGTCCTTGTCAGGACCGCGCAGGCTCGAGTCAGTGGCGTGGTGCCAGAGCCAGAGCCAGGGTTGGTCTGGACTCTGAGTACCGGGCCCGACTGACCAGTGTCGGGCCAAGATAGCCTCCCCTAGTCCACGAGAGGAGGACTCTGAGGCAGGCTAGGTTTAGCCTAGAGGTGTGTCCTCAGATAGACGGGTGAGGGGGCCGATACCCCCTCAGTGTGTATGTCACAACGTGTGGTGTTAAATAAACAAGTGTGCCTCCAACTCCGGTGTGAACGAGTCATAAGAGTACTACATCTGGCGTCAGAAGTAAACAACGAACATGGACACGCGCCGAACAGCTCGGGCCGGGGTACAGGAGGCGGAGGACACCGCGGGAAGTGCGGTACCAGAGACGGCTGAGGGGGCCAACGAGCAGCCGGGACCGAATGAGTCTTTACCGGGCCATCGGGAGGAAGGGGAGTCGCTGTCCGACGGGCTGCGGCTGGCGCACGCGAGGTTGGCGGAGCTGCTATACGCTGCTGCCGCCACACTCGAGACCATCACTCGGCTGGGGGCTGCTGGACCACCGCGAGGCGAGGACAGCCGACGGCCGTTGCACCTTCCCGCCATTTCTAACGTCGGCACTTTTGAAAGTCCCGCCATCGCCGCAGCAGCTGCCGAGGGCGTGGCCAACCTCAACTTGGGGTCCGACATCGACTCCGCTGGAGCTGCCGCGTCACCGCCTTCGGACGGAGCGTCACTATCTGCGCGACAGGCGATTACAGCTGCCGTTCGTGCTGACGCTCGGCCGAATCGCGGGGACATCAAAGTGCGGTCCTCCACGGCGGTCGCGGCACTACACCAAAGACTACCCCCGCTGAAGGAGTTCGTGGCTGAGGAGGGCGACTGGGGGGGATTTCAGCGGCGCTTCCTCGCGCATCAAGAGATGGCGGGGTGGTCAGACGACGAAGCCCTCTGCGCACTACCGGCGCTCCTGGACGGCGACGCCCTCGCCGCTCTTACGTCCGCATCGAGGGACAAGCGCTCTACTCTTCAGATGGCGCTGCAATTGCTGGCTGGGGTTTACGGACCATCGGCCGAGTGTAGGCAGCGATTCTACGACCGCCAGCGGGGTGCGAAGGAGTCGCCCCTCGCCTACCGTACCAGCCTTCTGGCGCTCGCAAAGACGGCCTTCCCTCGTATGGATGACCAAGGCGTCGACGCCATGGTCACCGAGAAGATCCTTCTGCTGGCGGACGATCTGGACGTCGCCATCGTCGCGCAGGAGGACGTGGAGATGGGTTCCCTCCAAGCGGCGCGCCTCCTCCACGCCAACCTCCTGTCGCAGCGAAGGAAGGCCAGCAGGGCAGCTGCCGGCCGTACGGTGGCTGCCGTCACCTCACCGACGGAGGAGGTCTACGCCGCCGACTTCCGACAGCAGCAACGGATGGGAGCGCGGGCGGACCGGGATGGCCCGACCCGCCCCGACCGCCCGTCTTCACCACCTGCGCTCCCGCGCTGCTATAACTGCGGCGTCCGGGGCCACGTCGCCTTGGGGTGCCGTTCTCCTCGACAGCGGGGGACGACGCCTCGCCGGGACGCCGGCCCTCCTCCTCCTCCCAAGCTCCACCGACATGACCCGGCGAGTCGCGGCACCCCACATGTTTGGCCAAAGCACACACCCGTTACACATGTACACACCGCAACGAACGGGGGGCCAACATTGCACGCCATGGGGCCAACACGAACCACTATGGGGACCAAATTCGAACCAGCCCAGTGGTCCGTGTTGGCCCATCGCGTTCTAGCTGCGCCGTCGGGCTCGTCGGCCGTAGTAGGGTATATTGACGGGATCGAAGTGCGTATCCTCGTCGATACAGGTGCGTCGGCAACCATCATTTCGGAACTAATATACAACATTCTCCCTGTCCAAAGTCGTCCCTTGCTACCGGTTAATGTGCCATTCTACGCTGCTAACGGGGGCTCACTGGGTATCATGGGGCAGATTCGCGCGCAAATTTCGATCGGTGATATTAAATTGTCCGGCCCTATTTTTGTGTCCTCCTCGCTGGCGGTTCCGTGCCTGCTGGGGACGGATTTCTTGGCCAAAATGCCGATTCGGATCATGATTAATCAGGGTTGCATTGAACTCCCGTCGGGACGGCGGATGGCGTTTTTGCCTTCCCCTACTACGGATCGTTCGGCGCTCGCGACGGTACCCGCGTTTGTAGTTCAGACGGTTCGCGTGCCGCCAGGGGCACAAATGTTGGTACCCCTGAAGCTCCGTAGGCCCTTCGCTAAGGGTCTTGGGGACCAGGGTGTCCTGCTCGGCCCATCTAGGGCTGGGGTTAGCGGGCCGCATTTGATTCCCGCTCAGACCATTGTGAGGGGGGACGGGGACCCCTTCATCGCGGTCCTCAATGTGGGGTCGCAGGCCGTGGTAATTCCCCAGGGGACCGTGCTTGCTCACGCAACGCCGGTGCCCTGTGAGGAGTCTGTCGCAAATCACGTGCATGCTGCCACTCTGCCGACTCCACATTCGGACACCGATGAAGGGTGGCTTGAGGCGCTTTGTGCGGGATCGACGGACCTGTCGGATGTAGAGCGTCAAAAACTTAGGACACTGTTGCGCGAATTCGCCGATGTGTTTAGTCAAAACAAATTCGATCTGGGCTGCACCCAATTGCTGCGTCACCATATTGATACTGGTGACAGCGCGCCCATACGCCAAAATCCCTTCCGGCTGAGTCCCGCCGAGAAGGAACATGTAAAATCGGCTGTTGATGACATGTTAGCCGCCGATATCATTTCTCCCTCTACCAGCCCGTGGGGAGCACCGATCGTTCTGGTAAAGAAACAGGATGGATCGTTGCGGTTTTGCGTCGATTTTCGCCGCCTCAACAAAATTTCCGTTGCTGACGCATACCCGCTTCCCCGTATTGATGAATCACTCGACGCCTTGGCGGGGGCGCGATTCTTCTCCACATTGGATTTGCTTTCGGGATTCTGGCAGCTTCCTCTGGATGATGAATCTAAGCCTAAAACCGCTTTCCGTACGCCACATGGTCTCTTCCAATTTAACCGGTTGCCGATGGGATTACACTCGGCGCCGGCGACTTTCCAGCGATTGATGGAATTGGTTTTGGCTGGATTGCAGTGGGATTCGTGTTTAATCTATTTGGACGACGTTATCGTCTTTAGCAGAACATTCGACGAGCATCTCCAGAGGTTGCGGGCCGTTTTCCTCAAAATGCGGGCTGCTAATTTGAAATTTAAACCCCAAAAGTGTCATTTGTTGCGCGAATCGGTACGTTATTTGGGGCACATCGTAGGGCGCTCGGGTATTGCTACCGATCCCGCCAAAACGCAGTGCGTCAGCTCCTGGCCGACTCCCACCTCGGTGGGAGAGGTCAGGAGCTTTGTGGGTTTCGCGTCATACTATCGACGTTTTGTCGCGGACTTTGCCACCATTGCTAAACCCCTGCACGCTTTGACGTCAAAGGGGGTCCGTTTCCATTGGGGACAGGAGGAGGAGGCTGCGTTTCGCTCACTTCGGGACGCTCTGGTTAATGCCCCTCCCCTGGTTTATCCTGATTTCTCAAAACCCTTTGTGCTCGATACTGACGCGAGCAACACAGGTATTGGGGGCGTGCTGTCCCAGGTGGTCGAGGGCGTCGAACGGGTGGTCGCGTACGGTAGCCGAGTGTTGTCTCCGGCGGAGCAACGATATTGTGTCACGCGTCGGGAACTGCTGGCAATTGTCTACTTCATCCAGCAGTACCGGCCGTATCTGTACGGACAGTGTTTCACCGTCCGTACAGACCATGCAGCGCTACAGTACGCCCTGCGAGTCCAACAACCATCGGGACAATTGTCTCGATGGCTGGAGGTTCTCCAGGATTTTGATTTTCAGACCACGTACCGTAAGGGCGTTCGCCACACCAACGCGGACGCCCTGTCACGCATGCCGACCACCCCCGAATGCGCATGCCTCCTGGGGTCGGGTCGGTGCAGGCATCCTGCTGAATTGCCTGTCCCGGTCTTGGCGGCTGCTGATGACGCAGCATCAATGACTAATTCTATCGCACAACAGGGTTCTGATTCCCTGTTGGGGTTGCCTGCTACGGAATGGGGCCGGTTGCAAATGGAAGATACTTCCCTCCTTGCGTTGCGCCGCCGCGTCGGGGACCGGGGGCGGGGAGGGGTGATGCCGACGCATGGGAAATGCTCGGTGGGTTGTTAATGCATTGGGACGGGAAATCCCATCGCCACCGGCTAGTGGTCCCTTCGGGGTTACGGGGTAGGGTGGTGTGGGCCGCTCACGAGCGCCTCCTCCACCTGGGTACCCAAAAGACCCTGGCCTTGCTCCAACTTGATTTCTTTTGGCCGGGCATGACAAGGGATGTCGGGGATCTGCTAGCATCGTGCCCTAGATGTGCGCAGCGCAAACCACCAGCGAAGGAGTCGAACCCGCCCCTGCAATCTATCAGGGTTTCCCGGGTGAACGAACTCGTCGCGCTGGACATTCTAGGACCGTTCCCCGCCACCCCTAGGGGAAATAGGTATTTGCTAACCGGGGTTGAATATTTCACGCGCTGGCCTATGGCCTGGCCCCTGGCCAACCAGTCGGCGGCAGCCATCGTGGAGGCCTTTGTCCAGGGATACGTCCTTGACAAAGGTGCTCCCGAGAGGCTGCTGACTGACCAGGGTAAAAATTTTTCAAGCAAATTGCTCAAACAGGTCTGTGACATCCTTGGCACTAAAAAGATTCGCACCTCTCCATATCACCCACAAACCGACGGGATGGTCGAGCGGTTGCATCGTACCATCACGTCGATGCTGTCGCAGCACGTTTCTGACTCAGACGGATTGGGATTTGAAAATTCAGGGGGTCCTGTCAGCATACCGGTTGGCCCCCCATACTGCGACGGGATTTTCCCCCTTTTTCCTTATGTACGGCCGCGAGCCGGAGCCACCTGTTCAGGCCCAACTGCAGATCCCGGCGCCGCACGGAAAGACTCAATTGGCCGAACACGTTAAATTCAACCTGGAAAAATTAACGGAGGCTCGGGATGCTGCCATGCAAAATTCTGCCAGGCGGCAGAGGGCTAATGAGCGCCTCAGAATGGGTCGCGCGCATGTAATACAGTGGAAGCCGGGGGACAGGGCGTGGTTGCACTGTCCCCAGGTACCGCTCGCGTCCTCCTCTAAACTGCTGCGACCGTGGCGGGGTCCCGTCGAGGTGGTTGAGGTCCTGAGACCTCAGTGCGTGCGCATTCAATGGGGGAGGCGCCGGTGGTTTGTACACCCTGCCAGGCTAAAACCCTTCGTTGCGGTGCGAGATCCCACTACACACGCGCGTGGCCAAGCATGTGGGGGGGCGTCCGACTCAGAGGGGTCTTCTCCGTTGCTCCCGCCTAACGTGCTGCCGGCTGTCCCACCCCCAGGCGCACCGGGAGTGACGGGCTCACGCCCGACGACCCCCGCAGGGGATGCTGAGGGTCTTGCGACGTCGGCAACAGACTCGCTCTGTGACGAACACCTGCCGGCCAACGACCTGCCGGCCGACGACCTGCCGGCCGCGCCTGTCCCGTGTGACGGGCCGGCGGCGAGAACGCGCGCAAAAATGCGCAGACTCTTGTGAAAAAAAAGAGAGAAGAAAATTTTTTTTTTTTGGGTCTTTTGTGCTTTCTCTTCCGGTGTACATTCGCATGTTGTGCTCACGGTGTGGGGCGTCCGTGCTGTGTTCCCGGCACGTGCCGCGCTGCGTTGTACGATCATTGTGTTGTGTGTGTTGTGTGTCGTCTGTGGGGGGGGGCTGGAGGGGGACTCCAGGTAAAGATACACGTGTATATACGCTCGTCCTACGGTTTTCGTATTTATTCGCGGGGGGGGGTTCGTCGGATTATTTTTTTTCTTTCTTCCTGGTGTTATGCTCGTTGCGTTATTGTTCAAAAAAAAATGAGGCACACGCTGGGGTATCGAGGGCTGAATAAACTTTTATTGTCGATGTTGCAGCCGGGACGGCTGCGAGCTGTACAGGGGGGGGTGATGTAGGGGTCTTACGGAGGGAATATGTGTCGAGCTGATATGTATGGGATCCAACGGGAAACTAGCACAGTGGGCGGGGCTACGTCAGTGCACGGGCAGGTGCCCTCTACGACGTCCGCGCTTCGGACGTTACGATCCCCCGGGGCCCCACCCCTCAGGTATAAAAGGGAAATGTATCGGGGGGCTAGGGAGAGTTTGGTTAGCTAAGAAGAGAAGACGGAAGACGTCCCAGATAGAGCCCTGGTCTCCCCCTGCTACGCCGTCCTTGTCAGGACCGCGCAGGCTCGAGTCAGTGGCGTGGTGCCAGAGCCAGAGCCAGGGTTGGTCTGGACTCTGAGTACCGGGCCCGACTGACCAGTGTCGGGCCAAGATAGCCTCCCCTAGTCCACGAGAGGAGGACTCTGAGGCAGGCTAGGTTTAGCCTAGAGGTGTGTCCTCAGATAGACGGGTGAGGGGGCCGATACCCCCTCAGTGTGTATGTCACAACGTGGTGTTAAATAAACAAGTGTGCCTCCAACTCCGGTGTGAACGAGTCATAAGAGTACTACACTAGCATGAGCGTCATCAGCTCAGTCCAGTTTGTTAGATATTTCCTATGCGCACAATGAACCGTGAAAAAGTTGTTGTACTCGTGCTTTTTCAGCCCCTGCTGGACAAGATACCCACGCAATGCTGCCAGTTTGGGTTGCAAGAAGCAAAGCTGCATCTGCTCTTTCGCTCCGGCATCATTTCCCAAACATCCGAGTAGCACGGTTGGCTACATATGGTGCGAATGAAGTTCAAAATACATACCTCATGTAAAGCAGATCAATATTTCACCCACCTCCCCTCTGAGGTTTCAATGACCTCATCCCATTACCTCTTTCCATGTTGACTGCATATATTTTTGGGGGGTGCTCTTGAGTAACCTGGTTCTTCACAACAACCACATGACTAATGGATGCCTGATGCAGGCCTGCTAAGCGTAAAATACAGGTTTTATCTGCATTTGTTTCAAAATACGTTGCAATTGCCATCGATCTGCAGCGTCTCGTATCTTCATTTCTTATGTACAACACACGTATAACCGGCCGAAGGAAATGTATTTCCAATGCTTGTCCCCGAGCATTTTTATTTTGTTTTTCAAAATTCAACAACAGTGAGACCGATTCGTTTCAAAGGCACTTTTAATATAATTGTTCAATCGTTATTTTACCAATACATGCAAGCATACGTAAGCGACATCAGACGTTTAAAATGGGGAGATTCTTTAACACCGAAATGATCAATTTAAGCTGATATAGGTGTATGGTGCTGCTTCTAGGTTACCTCGGCCTAAAATTATTACCCAACAGTGTGTCCAGATGAGCATGCAAAAGATGGTAAACCCTAAAGCGACCATACTGATCCACGTCTATGATGTCTGCGACAAGTACATCACATTTTCTCAATATAGAAATTCGCAATTCATTCATATTTGTAGTACGAGTAACTCTCGATTACCTGTAGCAGTAAAACACGCCAAAGTCTAGGTGGTGTTCTCACCACTCGTCTACACATCTAAACTATAGCTCCATAGAATGTTAAAACAGCCGAATATTCATTGTTCAGTTTTATAAAAAAAATCTGTGTCAGCAATTTTTTTTACGAATTCATCTGAAATCTACAAATACAGTAATATATCTAAAAAGCTTTACGATGTACGATGAAAACTTAAAAATTATCCGACAAATATTAATTTTATTTTTCCAATGAATTTTTTTCATATAATTACAATAATATCACTCTTTGGTTCTTTCGATAAAGTCACGTAGAAAATCAAATCAAATAATAATAGAATACGACGTTTTGGTTGCAACACAAGCAACCGTCATCAGGTAAGAATGAATGATAAAACACAGACACGGAAACAACACAGGCAGACACATATGCAGAGAGAGACACACACAAAACACACACCAAGACAAACAGAAGGACAACGACTCTGTGCCGAGGCCTTAAATAGAGAGAGGGGGCGAGGGGCCGGGGCAGAGAGAGGACTGGGGAGGCTGACAAACGAGGGGACAAGGAGGGAACAGTGTGGAATTCCTAACCAGTGGCCGGAGGAGAGAATGGTTTCGAGCAAGAAAATCGAAAGTTTGAGAAAGCAAATTTAGTAAAATTAAGAAGTGTAATGCAATGCAACACAGAGGCTTGGTTAACACACAGTTAATGCATAACCTGGTTGATTAACGTTCTCCCAAAGATTGCTAAATTAGAAGTAAAGTGTGAGTTGTGAGTAGACCCTCCCCCTAACATGTGTGTCTACCTATGTTGTTGCTGTGTTTGTGTATGTCTCTCTCTGCATGTTGTTTGCCTGTGCTGTTTCCGTGTCGGTGTTTTACCATTCATTCTTAGCCGATGATGGTTGCTTGTATTGCAACCGAAACGTCGTATTCTATTATGATTTGATTTTAATTTTGTACGTGACTTCACCGAAAGAAACCAAAAGTAATTCTTGCAGTCACGAAAGCTTAGACTCTAGTTACAATAATATCAGTTCTACCTAACATTTTAGCAAAGCCAGTGGTATGATCAACTGTTATTTAACTTATGGCTGGACTCTTAAAATTGGGTTTAACTTATGGATGAAACTTTCAAAAACCTTGGGAACAGTGTTCTTATAAGGAATATATGTTTACAGGACGTCATTATTCCTTTCCTTAGCTCTTTAGTGCGAAAAAAATATATCAATGCATTTGCCATGGGTATAGCAAGGATGCCAAACTGTAAAAAGCACCTTACGTTTCGGACTATGGGAGTTTTGAAATCTTTAATGTATCGAGGAATGAATGTGGAACCCAAGACAGAGATGAAAAATATCAAGAGCGCCAAGAAGTGTGTCAGCAAAGTGTTCAAACCATGCTTGGTAATCTCAGCTGATCGTTTAATTCGACACTCAATGAAAATCTTTAAGTAGCTGTAGCTAATAAAAATAAGCGGTAAGAAAAACAAGAACACCGTTAGCGCCGTCCCATATGCATTGTTAACCTTGATGTCTGATTCAGCCAATACAACGACGCCCATGTGATCACATAATATCCCCTGGATTTTCCGATTGTCATCGCTGAAGTTTAGCCGCGTGACGAGCAGTGCGAGTGTCATGCAAGCCGACGTGGCAATTACCCAAATCAGCACCAAGACTCCGAGCGTCTTCTTGGCTGTGACGATGGTGTGGTAGCGCAGCGGGTGACAGATGGCCACGTAACGGTCAAAAGCCATGAGCGATAGCGTCAGCGACTCGAGATTGGCGAACACGTGAACGTAAAACATCTGCACGAGGCAAGACTCGTACAGGATTTTGGTGTCGCCCGTCAGCAGGATTTGCAGCTGCTTGGGCACGGAGCTGGTGCAGCCGATGATGTCGGCCAACGCCATGTTTCCCAGGAACAAGTACATGGGCTTGTGCAGCTCGGGGCACATAAGCACCGCCACGAAGACCAGCAGGTTAGCTACAACTGTGATCACATAGAGCAGCAGGCAGAGGCCAAAGATGACCATCTGCACGGAGTACGAGGCTTCGAACGTGGAGAGGTAGAATGCCGAACTGCCGTTCTCCATTGCCGACGCCGAACCACAACTGGTGATAGAATTATATTCACATACAAATATTTATATTAGAAAGCGCAGATGGCAGGGATGTTTAAAATAAAAGCTATGATTTTTTTACAATACTTTCAGGTTGCGGATGTTGGGGTAAAGTGTGGGTACTCCTGTTTGGTTAGTTTGGAAGAGTAGGCCAAATGCCCTCTAGAGTTAAAAGACAACACGGTATATTAGCCTTGTTCGCGTAATGAAGCAAATTGGAATCAAAACGATTAAATAAAGTGGGGGACGAGAGCAAGCAAAGGTTTGGAGTGCTCACGGAAAAAGAAATAATTACTGAAACGCAACGTAGCTAGACACGGATGAGAAACAAAGCAAGGAGGGGTTTGCTCGGTATCACAGCGAGATAAAGGAACGCTTGGACTGAATAACCAACGCAGGTTAGAGACGTCATGTCCACTGAAAAGATGGATTGATGAAAATTGGCTCAGGTGCAAGAGCTAAATTAATTTCGACATCAGACTGTTAGATTTGAACACGGCTTGCAAAGTCGTTCATTCAGCAGTGCATGGGTCATTCCTAATGATGAGGATTATGCCGAGTAAGGGTGTGTGTACCTTAATTGTATTTAAGTCAATTCACTCACCGTCAGCATTTTGTTATGTAGTCTCATGCAGAAACTTTGCCAATCCAAATGGGTTTTCTTCTACTTGCTAAAGCTTCACGGCAGTGAATTTCACAAAACAAAAAAATAATCGCTTATTCAAATCTGATGACATGGACAATGATGCATTGAACATGCAATACTCAAAGTGAGTTTGGATACCTATTTTATAGCCGTGACACCGCATTTTATTGCAACGTAAAAACGCAAACTTAATTCCAGAATCTGTAACGTTTAGCTTAGAAGGAGGCGATGAGTGTGACAGACAGTGCGAATTAAACACCCGCCCAAGCCCAGGTGTATAAACTCACCGTGGTGCCACTGGATGTCTGCAGCAGAGAGCTCAGTGCGCCGCGCGCGATCCCCCTCTTTTATACGTTTTGGGTATCACATGTTCAATAACGCTCTCGTGGTTCCGTGGTCACGTGTCTCTCATTACCAACATTCACATGAAGGGTTTGTGGCCAGGCGACTTCAAATTACAAGGGAATACTCTGCAGTCAGGTGTGGTGGCGCTCAGCCAATTAGGATGAAAATCACTTGGGTTGCCACGGATATTTCACATCAGTTGATTTTTTAACACGATCGAAGGTTGATTAATTAGGCGCACTCTTAGCCGCTGTTGGCATTCAACTGCTGGATGAGGGCCTTTCTCACACCTTGTGAGTCATCGTGGAGTTATTTGACCTCGCTGACTAGCTGGTCAACGCGGGTTGCGGGAAGGCAGAGAGTTTAGGCGTTAAAGCAGATGATTGTACAACCGTGTATTTTTCTGCACTGCTCTCTGCAGGCAACGTAGCCCCACCGCAGCCCTTCGCATCTGTTTTGTGTGCGGTGGTCACCCATCCATGCACTATCACAAGCTCTCCACTGCTTCGTTCGTTTCCAAGAAGTGATGAGTTGGATGCATTCTCGGTGAATTGGTCATAGGCACGTTGGGAGTGATTTTGGGGTTTAATCAATGTTTGCAAAAATCATAATGAATACAGCTATGATTAATGACTGGTTCACACACATGACCGAATCTGTTTATAAAGTTTATCTCTACATGTTGCGAGTGGCTGTAAAATTCAGCAAAGGGACGATCGTGGTATATGGATGCGTTACAATCTGGAAATCCAAGCCATTCAGTGTTTATTCACTTTGAATTTATATGCAACCAAATGCTATTGATCATAAATCATCATAGTAAAATAAAGTATTTGTTGTTGTTAAATATTGCTTTCTGAAATTGACTAAATATTACAACCCTTTGTCAATTCACGGCTGGATGAAATCCTCTTCATGCCACGCCAGTCATGGTGGTTGTTTAACCATACTTCACCATTTAAATTAAAAAGTCGCCTGGAATTCACCAGATCTTTTCCAATTCTGGGAAAACTTAAGCAGGCGTCAGCTTGGAATGTGATGTGATTGTTAGTTGTGAAACTCCTTTCTCGTCCCCGTCAAGGTGCCTACCGTGGCTTTCGAAGAGAATGAAGTACAACAATTGTGGACTCCCATCTCTTCTATCTGTATGGGTTAGATTGTTGCTCCTTTGCACGTGTGAGTTATCTTTGAGTGCTCCAGTTTCCTCCCACATGCACTTTAAAATCTCGATTGAACCTGGAATGAAGCCAGGATCTCAGTCTCGTATAAATTGGGCACTCCAGCGGATGAATTAGGTAACAACAGCCCCATCTCACTTTTTAACACTGACTATAAACTCCTCTCCAAGATCCTCGCACATTTAATGGAAAGGGCCTTTCCGATGACCATTGGCGAAGCGCAGACGGGACTTCTCAGGAACAGAGACTTGGCCAACAACGCGAAGGCCCTGGTCAATACAGTAGAAATACCCACAAATGACAATCGATCTGTCTATGCCCTTACCCTAGATGATGAAAAGGCTTTTGACAGGGTGGAGAGGACCTTCCTATTCCGGTTTATGGATACATGTGGCATCCCTTCTTCATTCACTGACATATACAGACTATTACATGCTAACCAATCAGCTATGCTGGTCACGAATGGCTTGGCATCCCCAATTTTTCAGCTAAAGCGTAGCCATGAGGCAGGGTTTCCCCCTTCCCCCCACTATTATTTACTTTGGCCTTGGAGCCCTTCAATGTGGGTATCCAGAGTCGCTACCATATCTCAGGGGTAAGTTGTGGAGCAATGGAGAATACAATTTACTTGTACGCCGATGATGTCCTCATCACCTTTAAGGATCCAAAGACTTCAATCCCCGCCATTCTGGCTCTGGTGGGGGGAAGTACGGGAGAGCGTCGGGGTACAAGCTATACGCAGCTAAATTGGAACTAACACCCCTGTTCCCTACCTCCCCGAAACCCCCAGAGGGTTTGATGCCCCTTTGAAGTGGTGCCAAACCCACATCAATGCCTGGGAGTGACAATCCCCTCTTTTCTAACATCGCTCTTCAAATATAACGTCCCCTCCTTGCTACAGGAGATTGTCACCTTACTCGTGCCCCTTTCTCTCCACAACAGAGCTCATCTGGTTAAAATGATGGCTCTCCCAAAACCCCTACGCCACTTACGAACGGTTCCTTCCTAGATGCCAAGACCCTTCTTTAAAAAAAACTCCACTCACATATCTCCTTCATCTGGAACCATAAACTCGCGCAGATATATTTTATCACCCCCTTACCCTCCTTGCGAAGGCAGGTAGCATGGCTCTCCCTGACCTGTTCAAATACTGCAAAAGGTGGGAGGAGGGGTCTGTGAGTCCATGGTCCCTTTCTAAGAATTCCCTCTCATGGACCAAAGATATGCCCCTGAGCATCAAATCGGTGTGGACAGTTTCCTCTCCACTGGGGATATGTAGGGACAAAAATATTCCCCTCCCTACGCCCCTTCTTAGATTGTCCCTGCTATTAGATAACCCTCCGTTGAAAATTGGGGAAAGGAAATAAGTTAGCCCAGCTGGAAAGTGGCAGGACTGGAAAAAGTTGGTGACCTCCTGTCCGAAGAAGGCAACTTGTTATCCTTTGGAACAGCTACAAGCAAGATACAACATTCCCCAGACACATTTATTTAGTAACCTACAGATCAAGGACGTCATCACCAAAACCCCAGACAAGAACTTTGGCCATTATGTATGCATGATAATAGACTGGTTAGAGACACGGAAAGTCAATATAGTGCATCGTGGACGGCGAGGGATTTCAGACTAGAACTACCACTAGAAAACTCTGGAATAAACTTCTGGGCCAAAATATCCCCCAGCGTAAATTGATCCAAATCTGGCGGGCCCCTTTTTCTGGCCCAAGATCGCTACTACTAAATCTCATCCAATTCAAATTTATGCACGGCACCTATTTGACCAATGAGAAAAGAACCAAGTTCATAGACGCCTCTCCAGACTGCCCTCGATGCCCTCCTCGCACGGTTCAGATGTACCTTCATGCCTTTTGGTCATATATATAAATTTGACTCAGATATAAGGAACGTCTTTTTTACAATATCTGTGGTACTAAACAGCTCCTCAATTGAATTAACCCTGTGGGGTCTGAAACCAAACGGTGTATCAAAACACCAGTAGGCATTACCGTCAATAATTTTTGCATAACCATGCCATTGAAATCGCTCACAGAAATTACTGCAATTCAATCATAACATATAACAAGGCTGTAAAACAAGGCTAACTTAAGGCCGTGTGCATACTCGTGTGTAAGGCTTGTTGAATTTCTTTCGTATCGTACACAGCCAATCATGCTAATCGGAGGTGCACTGGTTATACGCTGATTGTAACAGCATTATCGTGCCAACATTATATAGTGCCTCATGATATTTAACATTTCAAATAATCACCGCCAATACCACTATCATAATGTTAACTAAACATTACTGTTACGTTTATCTGGCGGCTTTGGGAGCGAGGGGATGCCGGATTTTCACGTAATAATTTCAAATAGCTTATTTTTGCACATTCTTGTACATTGTAGGGGTGTTTTATATTTGTTTACGAAATGAAATGGGCATAATAAACATATAAATAGACAAAAATAAATATCCTACTTTAAAAGTTACCGTATTTACTGTGCCGTACTTACCACTGCAATCTCGAAGACTCCGCATGGGGTGATGTACATACGTGCAGTATTTTCTTTGTTTCATTTGTATGTAGTGTAAAATGCACTGTATATATCATATTTAACACCGACATCAAGCACACCTAGTCTTTTGTCACGCACATGGCGCCGATCACCGGATTGGTTGCGGCCTTCGGAACGGTTTTGCCGGTTTCGCCGGATCGGCCTGGGACCTCCGGATAATGTTGGAAGCTGGATTATTGCGCGGTCTCAGATAATTATTGATGATCAACTGTAGATGACAATCTAACCGATGATTAGGCAGATTTACGTTCGATTGCAGGAAGGTCTAAAGGGGTGCTGGCCCATAGGAACACGGGAATCCGAGCTCGAACCAACGGCGCTCACCGCTCCCACGAACAGCGCACACCATCACCAAGGAGTACACTCTCACCGTGCAATTGCTCACCGTGGGATGTGTAACACTTCCCAACTTGTAGAGCGTATGTCCAGTCCGGTGGCTACACATTGATTGTTTAAAAATAAAGAAAATCATTCAATTCAGGTGTCAACGCGTGCACAACAAATGGACTCGGAGACTTCTTGCAGGTAGGTTTCTTTTAATTTGGTATTCAAGCTCGAACCTCAGCTCATGTACGCAAAAAGTAACACTTTTACTTTAATCTTGATTTACTTTAGCCCGTTTCTGCCTGCCTCGCGGATTGGCGGCACCTTCACCGCTGTGAATCTGATGTTGGTTTCTAGCCAAAATCACGGCGTGAGAGGGCAGGGCCTGCGGCGTGTTCACCTGCTCGGGGAAGTATTGAGCTCTCGTCAACACTTCTGGCTTGGGGATGCAGCTTGTAGTATCCTGAATAATATTATAATAGAGTGGGGGGGGAGGTGGATTCTTTTCCGACTCTTGACACCATGTGCCACACATGCTCGCCTGGTATATTATTATGTTGGTGCGAGGGGGCTTTTACGTTACCAAAGTACAGCGAAATCCATTGGTGGTGAGAGTGGAGTAATGGATTGTGAAGTCGTGAGGAGTTGCGGTGACGGATCGGCGGGGAAGTTGATAATGGATGGTTAAGTGACAATGGATGGTTAAGTGACAATGGATGGCGAGGGACGGCGCGGTGGATGAGGGTGAGTATGTAGGGGGGGTATGTAGAACAGTTGGAAGAAAGCGTTAGAAATGGGAGCATGGGCAGACAGGCTAGAGCATGGGTCGGTAACCAGGAGAACGAGAAGAGGAATAAGTTCGAATTCGGTGGAAAAAAAACCTCAATATTTCAATGCATGTAAATACGAGACGGTCCTTCAATAGAAAACTTCACGAAACAGCCCTTAAAGAGCCGTATGTGGCTGCTGAGCCACGGGTTGTCGACCCCTGGGCTAGAGGGAGGCCGTTTTTCATAATCCTCTTGCGACCGTGTTCACCCTGACAATACCGTTGCTGAGCATCGATTAGGTGTAACGTACACTCCTTACACACAAAGTGCTTGCCACAAATGAACCACAACACCTTTGCTGATCTCGTCAAGGAGCATCAACCATCATCATCACAGTCATCTTTGCAACAGCGGCTTCTGGCTAACCGTCCAACAAAGGAAGTCACCGCATTGCACGCTTTCAGATGCCCTTCGGCGGCCGTCTAGATCGCTCTTCCGTCTGATATTTGGAAGCCAGTGGAGCTATGCACTGTTAAATTTAGATTTAAATAGCATTTCTTTACAACTGATTTTTGTGTTAAGTTTGTTGTCCTATCCCCCGCAGCTCCGATTAGCACGGTTGGCTACGTACTGTGCGAAATAAGTTCAACACACATACATACCAAAGAGTGCCACAGGCAGCACCAGAGAGTTCAGTCGTTGCTTCGCCAGTCTTCTGTTGACGCTGTAAACCAGCTTCTATGAGGGTTTGGAAGGCAACGATCTGTTCGAAATCCGGCTCGTTCGGGAGGCAGTTGGGGGTCGATAATGGGGGGAAAGTCTGGCAAGCACGGCACGATCCATCAGCTTGGAGGTGGAGGACAAGACATATTAGTTTGCTTGGTAGCTGGAGGGAGAGTCGTGTGGCTTTCTGGATGATCGACTGAGCAGTGTTAGCCAGGGACTGGCCCAGCACCTGTCGACACAACCATTAGCAAAATGGCATAACATAGCAGAGCCGTCGCATCCATGGACAGGGTGGGAACGTGTCAGAGGAAGGAGAGGATGCAAGTAGGGATTAGTTGAGAGGGGCCATGGAAGGTTGTAGGAGGGGCATGGAGAGAGAGTGAAGGGGAGACAATATGCAGGTTGACGAGTCTGGGAGCTGCACTTATCAATAATGAGAGCCATTCCCCGTGTGTTGAGCCTCTGTATTCCTTCTTGCACATCCATAACTATCGTTGCTGCAGGTCGTCTTGCTACAATCATGAATCAATAATGCATTCTCATTTTACAAATAGATATTCGAAGTGATTTGTGCTGCGTGTTTCTTGGGACATGAATCCTCGTCCTTAATTGGAAACGATGCATTGTTAATATATGTGTAAACTGATACCTTATTCTCAAAATGATCCCGTGTGTATTGTATTGAAAAAGGCACTTATACAGCATCACATACATATATAGTACAAGATAATGTACTCCGTAGTACTGCTGCAGAGAATGCCAGAGTGCCTCACAATCATTCTACAGGCGGTATCCGGTTTACCACAGTCAATTTTACGACTAGATTACGACGTTGCAATAATGCCACCACGGATCAATTTATGACGCATCTTCTGACATGACTGAACATATTTGAACAGTTTGGTTATCGATGCGATTTGGCGTGGAACTTTTGTTATTCTCCAGTGTGTTTTTGTGAAATTTTTTTTACATCTTAATCCTGATAAATATGGCTGTTAAAAGGAAAGACACATCGGCATGTGGTGTTTTTCCTTGTTTCTACTCTTCTATTGGAAACGCCATTGTGTGGTAAACGCGGGGACCACCTGTATATCAGAAAGAAAAAAAAACCGTCACCTGCCTGGATTCCTGTCTACCTGGCTGGCACGTAGCGAAGTGCGTTTGGCCGGAGGTGACATCACAGCACGAGGACGTCACCGACATTCCTAAGCGTCACGCCCCCCGGTCACGCCTCCGCAACCCGTCCGAATGCGATCGAGGAAGAGAGAAGAGGGAGGTGTGGGAGGGAGACAGAGGACGCAGGAAGAGACGGAGGGGAGAGAGGCAGGCAGGAGACCGTGAAAAGGCGTACATTGGAGAGGAAAGGAAAAAAACGAAGAAAGAGGAGAGCGAGAGAGATAACTGGGAGAGAGACAAGGGGCAGGGAAATGGGTGAGATACGGTGGGTTGAATTCAGAGGAAGGGAGGGGTAGAAGAGGGGATAGGAATATAGAAATACTAGCATAAGTACCCGGCGTTGCCCGGGTGAAAAATATATTTCTTAATAACCTTACATATATATACACAGATGGGCTGCTACCCCCCCCCCAGCCACGATCTCCTGGGCCGCTGTGCAGTAATATGTACGGCCTATAGTGTGGTGGGGTGTCGAGGCCTAGTATCGTGCAGAGCCTCCAGCCTCGCCTAAATTGCCCATCCGGCTGAGGCTGGGTACAGGGGCCGTTACCCCCCCCCCCCCGCGCTACAATAATACCGTCTAATCGCTATAATTTTATTATCTACCGACCCTATAATAGTAATTGCACACATTGTGGTGGGTGGGGGAGTGAAGAGGACGTGAAACTTTGATGAATTTACCTCAGAGTCGCGTGTTAATGCGTGCGCATATTTTTTACGGGAATTAAAAATGGCGTCCACCCCGCAGCGAATGCGTCGCTACCCGTTGCCAGGGGCAACCGCCGTCCAATGAAACTGCGTATGGTCCGGCGACACACAGACAAACAGACACACACACAGACAGACACACACACAGACAGACAGACGGACAGACAGACAGATTTGCGATTTTATATATATAGATAATCAGAGGGGGAAATCTAGAAACATTGCCTTATATAGTACAGAAAAGGCTTTAACAGGTAACAGGTACAGAAAAGGCTTGAGATAACATTAAAAGTGTTGCTGGCCGGTCACGTCCAAAGGACGTGTGGGTTGCCAGTAGCAATTAAAACATCCATAATAACAGATACAAATCCATAACAATACAAAAATACACACAAAGCCATTGTCCATAATGGCAACAAAAAATTGAGCCAACTCAAATCACGTAAAATTTTACATTTCAATGAAAATATTTGATTGTGCCAGTATTCACGGGGGTATTGTTTTATTCATTTCCATATTGCACAATAACTCAAAATGCTATATTTAAGCAACTGGAATGGTTTCTTATATAAATATATTTCATGTATATTGACCTTATTTCGCACTGTACGTAGCCAACCGTGCGAATCGGAGGTTCCGGGGAAGGACAACAAACTAAACACAAAAATCGGTTCATATTGGCAATGGAAATCTACTTAATTCTGCGTGAACAAAATATATTCCAACCATTCTCAAAGAGATAAATGAAAACCTACCAATAGCATTCGGTTTTGGATAGTTTTTCATTCATATTCTATCATACTTCACGCTGGTCAGTGTAGGTTGGTGAAGGGGAGAGGGTGATGGTTAGGGCAGGACTGGTTCCGACATCACTTGCCACTTATGTTAGCCATAGCTGGGAATTGAACTCCGGTCACCGGGTTCATAGCGCATCGTGATACCCACTCAAGGAATTACTCCAGAATCAGAATATTTATACTGCAGGGATGAGCTATACAGCTCTTTTTCAGAGTAGTATAGTATGGGGCAGGTCAGAGCGTTACAACAACAAACGATCACTCCATGTACAATAAAACGAAACTTATTTTAGCAGGTAAAGTCCACTCCGCTATTAGCTTATTTTTCAGAAGCGACCTGCCTACAAATGATAGCGCAACAAAGTGTCTTATAGGGAAATCTATAGCAGTCAAATAATTTTAACGCATGTTTCTCAATGCAGAGGGAAACACCGGGGGACCCGGAGAAAAACATCTATGCGACCAGGGGGAGAACATGCAAAATCCAAATATACACCAACCTACACCAATGTAAGTTTAAATGAAAAGAAAATGTACACACTTTGTTTTAGTTTCTGGACCAATGTGATTTGATATTTGAAGAATTCAGCGACTGAAAAATATGTATTCTCAGTTTATAATTTATATTAAAATGTATTTATAGTACCTATGTGTTTATTTTATGCGATACAAATATAACATAACAGCAGGCAGGAAGTTTAAATCAACTTAACTTCAGTATCATGTATTGACTACTATTGATTAGTAACTATATATGGTATTAGTGCCATACCTATAGAACACAGGCTATCACCGAGATGCTATATGTTTACACTTTGTTAGCTATACAGATCGGTCTTGTCTGCTGGGTGGGTGCAATGTTACCGTGTGATTTGCCCCAATCATATAATTTACTGGTACGTTTTTTGTTTTAATCAAATGTGGCTCATCACGACCGTTAAACGTCCACCGTGATGCAGACAGTGTGCTTATTGTGTGGCGAATACACTCGCCGCAGAATGAACCACTAATTTTATATCTATCTTTATTTTACCAGGTAAGGTCCACTGAGCTATGTAGCTCTTTTTTCAGAAGCGACCTGGCTATCACAAATGATAGCCCGACGAAGTGGCGTATTATCACGTGGAAATGTATAGCAGCCAAATAACACTTAAACGCCGTAATGTTGATTCTAAACGTGGAGGGAAAAAAAACCGGAGGACCCAGAAAAAAATCCACGCGACCATGGGGAGAGGGATAACGCAAACTGGTCTCGCACCACGTACCTCTGCAAATGCGAAACCGCTCGCCTACGTCACCATGCCGGCGAACGCCGTGAAACTGGGGACCGGCCGTGATTGTGATTGTTCACGATAAAGTACAACAAAATCAAACATTGTCACCCCTGGTCAATGACTCAAATTAACCCTGGCCTAAGTTCTGCCGCTGCGTTCCGTGTGGACGTGAGCCTTGGGGAGCGACTGTTTCAAACACCTGAGCATCGCCTCCCTCAGCTCCCTGGTGCGGAACACGTAAATCGTGACGTTGGCGATGGGGATGATGAAGATGGCGAACTGGGAGGCGCACCTCGCGTTCCGCACCTGCGGACCGTGGAAGTCCTTGACGAGGCGCGGGAGGAGGATGGTGACAAAGAGCGAGGTGAAGACCACGGCGAGCACGAGGAAGTGAGTGGTCAGCGTGGACGCGGACTTCTTGCGGAAGTCGCCGCTCGACCTCTTCAACTCGAGGATGATTTTGAAGTAGGTGACGCCGATCGCGCAGAGCGGCACGCCGATGAACACCGCGGTGAGCGCGAGGCCGTACAGGTCGTTGATCCGCGTGTCCGAGATGGATAGCCGCGATATGCCCATGCTGTCGCAGTAAATGCCCTGAATTTGCCGATCGTCCCCCGCGAACTTTAGCGGCACAACGAGCGCGGTGGCGACCGACACGGCGGCGACTACAGCGACGTTCGTCGTCAGGGTCGCGACCGCCGCGCGCCCGGCCGTGACGATGGCGTGGTAGCGCAGCGGGCGGCAGATGGCCACGTAGCGGTCGACGGACATCGCGGCGAGCGTGAGGACTTCGCTGTGCACGAAGAAGTGCACCCAAAACATCTGCACGACGCAGGACGTGTACGCGACGCGGCCGTCGCCCGTCAACAGGATGTGCAGCTGCCTGGGCACGCTGCTCACGCAGGCGATCACGTCGGCCACCATGAGG
The DNA here is from genome assembly GCF_964198595.1 of Lampetra fluviatilis. Lineage (NCBI taxonomy): Eukaryota > Metazoa > Chordata > Hyperoartia > Petromyzontiformes > Petromyzontidae > Lampetra > Lampetra fluviatilis. The sequence continues at coordinate 2,168,186 of NC_136325.1, read as the reverse complement.
TTGCACAGGAAGATGTTCATGGGCTTGCGCAGGTGCGCGCAGGCCACCACCGTGGCGAGCACCAACAGGTTGGCCACAACTGTGAGGATGAACATGGGCAGGCAGAGGCTGAAGATGAGCAGCTGGACACCGTGGGGAGCCTCGAAGGTTGCGAGATAAACGACGTCGCTGCCGTTGTCCATGGTCGACGTTTAACGCTGGGGGGCAGAGAGAGAGAGAAAGGTTCGAGGCGCAGCCCTGCAATTGCTCGGCCACGTCACTGCTGGCGGAAGGGCCCTCTGCGAGAGGGGGCTCTAGTGGGCTCCTTTAAATGGTATTTCTCGCACCTCCGATGAGCACGGTGGGCTACATGCCGTGCGAAAAAGTCCAACATACATGCATGCATGTGTATGTTGGCTCCTCTTTCACGCTGGTCAGCGGTGTTAATTTAAACAAGTGGTTCTCAGCCTCGACTGCAGTCTTGCACCCCTCGGGTTCTCAACCGGAAAAAAACATGGAAACGTTAATAAATACATAGGGTTTCATTTGTGTTTCGATGATTTACCTTCTAAAAAACAAATCTGGCCATGTCTCGCACCCCCAGAAAGGACATCTCGCCCCCCCCCCCTCCCCAGGGGGTGCGTGCACGCCAGGTGAAGGGCCACTGGTTTAAACCCTGCTCTGATGGTACAAATCCTGAAGCACGTTGTGCTCACTGCTGGATGAAATGTAGCCAATTGCTGACATTGTATTTCAAAGCGTGTATCTGATAAACAGATTAAAATGTGTGCTGCATAAATATTTCATGTTAATTAGCACTAAATTGCAATTATAGTGGATTGATATACTGGTTTGTAAATGACAGGAAATTATTGTAAAATGTGAATGCACGACGATCTCTTCACTCCATGGCGTGGTCTATCTAGCTACATCACTGACAAGCATTTTGGTTTTTCTCATCGATAAACACTTAAAAAATGCAACACGAGCATCGCTTAATAACAGGTCAGATGAGCTTCCCATCATTGCACCTCATTACTCAATTAAAATGCAAATTAGATATTCTCGTTCGAAATGAGACAACAATCAACCTTACTATATAAAGGTATATGTATATACAACGATCCCCTATATAGCCTTAACAGACTGCTGGGGCAAGTGCTGTTAGCGAGCACCTATGAAGGCCGGCACGGCACACGAGGGAGTGGATGGCCAGCACCACGCCCGGCCGCCTTTGTCTCCCCAGTAGCGATGCTCACACACCGCACCAGGTTCTCATTTGAGGATGAGTCGAGCTAGGGGAGGCTCAGGATCGGTTCAGATAATCGTCACAGGTGTTGGCCGTGAGTGGGAATCAAACTGGGGTCGCCAGGTTTAAAGTGCAGTGCGCTAACCGCGACACCACCGCTCCCTATGTATATACACACTCACAGACACACTTACCGTACCTTGCCGTGGTGTCGGCAAATGTTTTCCCGGCAAATGCTGGCCACGCTTTTATACATTTCAGGCCGTCACGTGGACCCTGGAAGGTAATCGTAGAGGCGCTGTGATTGCGCAAGAACTCGTCAGATGATCATTCCGGGAGCCAGACCTTTGCACTTCATTAGCAACACCAACGCCAATTATTGGCACTTATGAGCCTGCCGATCGGCGTTTAATTTACGGGTTTTCACACCCCACCCCTCCCGTTATTTTTTGTTATAAACTTTATGAAGATGTTAATAAAGAAGGCTGCAAAGTTAAAGCTCAAGATAAATATGAGCAATACAAAAAATGAAGGGTCCAAGTTTGCTCATCAATATTGGTGGACATCTGTTTAGCCCAGTGGTTATTAACCTTTACTGCAGCCTTGCCTCAATCGTTAAAAAAAATCATTATGTTAATAAATACGTAGGTTTGATGAAACAAAGTAAGTTGTACTTACGTGCCCGTGCTTAATTTGCGTTTCGATGATTTACCTTCTGAAAACATCTGGCCACGTCTCACACCCCCAGACAGCGCATCTCGCACCCCCAGGGGGGTGCATGCACCCCAGGTAAAGCACCCATCGGAGTAATGTGTACCTTGGGGCAGTTATTGAAGGCAGACTGGCGTGATAAATGATGACATCAAGTAGTGGACGTAATAATGAAAAGCGATAGACCGAATATGCCTGAAGATACATTTTAATCGTTGTACCGTCACCTGCTGCGAAACGGCTCGGTAAACGGGGATATTGTCAAAGAAGAAGAAAACATTACACGAGCTGACAATTGTTCAAAGAAGCGTGGAGGAGAGGCTTGTACTCGGAGCGACAGGAAGCGGATCAGGTTCGAGCAAACGGAAATAACAAGAAGAGGCATTTTTGTTCTAATTCGGTAAATAAAAAAACAAGTCAATATTTTCAAGAGCCGCCGCCAATGCGTTGCGGTGAATGCGAGACGGTGGTGGTCCTTAATAAATGACCGTCACGAAGCAGCAGTCCCTTAAAAAGAGCCGCAGGTTGCCCGACCCCTGGTTTAGAGGCGTCGTGTTGAGTGTTTGAGAACGCAGTGGGCTTGGGCAAACAGCGTCGCCAGAAGTGGTGATGGAGTGGCAGCCCACAAGTAGCCAACTTGCTCCAGTGAACGTCCATTGCAGAGATGGAACGACGAATCGGCTTGTGCGTGTTGCATCACAAGCCCATGAGAGATAACCACTTGGAGAGGCGTTCATCCAGCAGTGGATAGAACATGGATGATGAGTGTCTTAATCTCCACACCGCCTCTGTGCATCCCAGCAGTATCAACTGGTCCACCAGAGATCGCTGATCGGTAGAACGCGTGTGATGGAATCAAATGTGGGTACCCCCCCTCCCCCATAACGCGTATAGGCAACCAATAGACATTGTGGGTGCCAACCAGTCATGTTAACAGGCATGTGGTGTCATGGTGAGTACGCTGTGCTTGTAATTCAGAGGGTCGCGTCGGTTTGATTTCACTTTTCGGCGTGGCAGTTAAAACGACGTTGCAAGTTTCGTTGATGCCTTTCTGCCAGCACCGCCTCTTTGTCTACCCAGCGGTCCAAATGGGTTCACCAGAGTCTGGCTATCAGCCATGGCACTTGTGCACTGTGGATATCGCCACCTCTGACAAGACGTCTGGCCCAGCGTGCTCTCGCTGGGGGTCGACAACCTTTTGTAAAGACGAAGAGTCACATGCTATGTTTGGTTTCTTGTCTTTCGCCAAAATAGTTCCGTGAGCCGCATCACACGCAGAGCTGCCTGTACACAAACACGGCAGTGGGTATGCAGCAGACGACAACAGTACATTCTGATTTGAATAAACAAATTAGGTGATGGAATAAACTGCGTAAAATCCCTCCCCCCCCCCTAGTTATTATTTAGCAACACAGTTTGACTATTGTACATTTTGTTGTCACCAACACCTTCCACTGTGACCCATTCCCTGCCACATTTAATAAATTATCTTCACATTAAAGTTTTTTTTTTTTAAACCGGCTGCCCACAAGCGGACAGCCAAAGAGCCGCATGTGGCTCCGGAGCCACATGCCGCATGCAGCTCTGGAGCTGCAGGTTGCCGACCCCTGCTCACGCCAGCAGTGGTGTGAGCGAGTCATTTGCAAGGCTGCGCCTTTACCTTGACGTAGACATTTTGCAGGAGCCTTTCCTAATCTCGCCTGGTACGCAGGAGGTCGTGGGTTCGATCCCGACCCTGACGCCTGCTGCTGTGTATTTAGAGTTTGCGTGTCTCTCCCCGTGGTCGCGAGGATTTTGCTCCGGGTCCTCCGGTTTTTTCCTCCACATTTAGAATCAACATAACCACGCGTTCAGAGTATTTGGCTGCTGTAAATTTCCATGCGAGAAGCCACTTCGTTGAGCGATCATTTGTGATCGCCAGGTCGCTTCTGAAAAAGAGTTGCATAGCTCGGTGGGGCCTTGCCTGGTAACATTTAAATAGTTTGGATGAGTTACTCGCACTTGTGCTCCTGCGGTAGAAATAATTATACACATTGTTTTACTGGAGCAGTGTCTCCCTTGTGTAATAAAGGACTCTTTCACTGTGTCTGTCTCCGTTGTCCTTTATTTGGGTTCATACAACTTTGCCCCACACGGCCCTCGCTCAGAGCCTTCCGCTTGGCAGCTTGACAGCTGCCGTCGCTCACGTAGCCTTTTCTCCCCGCTCCCGATGCAGCTCCGCTGCTGGCTTCCCTCTTAGCCTTTCCGCCTTTGTGCAGTCTCTCAGCTGCTCTCGCTGCAGCCCCACCGCTGCTCTCCGTCTCCCCCGTGCCCGGACACCGCTGGCCACCGGTGCCGAGTCCCGTCCTGTGGCGATCGCGCCACTCTCCACCCTCTGCCCTGCGTGGCCTCCTCCTGTCTTTATTCTTACACTCTCCTCCCGTCTCTTCCGGTTACCGCCCTTAAGAGCTTACCCCTCTCCCCCACGTGACCTAACCCCTCCCCCCGTTACGTCATATCCGCGAGGCCGTTTACGCCCGCATTACACCACCCTCCCCCATGGAGAAAATTCCAGCCGTCCTCGGCTGAACAACAACAACAAGTAATGCGAGCGACCACCAACCATCAGACATGCAAGGACAACGAAGCATACAATAAATATAACAATAACAACAAGAACAGCATCAATCAACGAAAAGTAAGGGACTTCGACCGCGTGCGGGTAGCCGGCCCGTCCCAGACGGGCGGCGGCCCCCCTGGAGACCGAGAACGCGACGGGGTTTTAGGAGCGACAGGATCAAGACTGCCTGTCGCTATTGGAGGCCCGCCAACGCCACGGTCCCGTTTCCCCGAAGGACCAGAGTCCGGGGTGTCCCGCAATCGTGTCCGCGGCGGGGTCGGAAGGGCGGCGGGGCTCGGTGTCCCCGCAGCTGTGGTAGGCCCACCCCGAGCAGAGTCCCCTGTCTCCTGCAGTGTCACGGCCGGCTTGTCTGTCCAGGAGGATCCTTCCGCGGCACGTCTGCTGTCGAGGCCTCCTGCTGGGGCGGACCTGGGATACGGGCCCAGCAGTCCCTGGCGTAATGGCCCTTATGACCGCAGCGGAAGCACTCGATGTCGTTGCGCCACGCCGCAGGCCCCCCATCCCGATGCTCCCGCGTCGGCGGCGCAGATCGCGGCCCCGGTCCACCGCGGGCCGACCACTGCGCAGAGGCGGCTGTCAGCTCCTGCGGGCCCCCCCCCCGTCAGGAACGTACACCGCCTTCTTGGGATCCCAACCCACGGCACCTCCCTCGATGATGGGCCCCCCAGTCCACGCCGTGACTTGCTTCCAGCGGCGTAGATTAAACTGGGCATCAAGACACTTTGCGGCCGCCCGGGATGTCAGTTTTTCGTGGCCACACACCGGCATAGGGATCCCCAAATCCCGGGACAGCTTGAGCATTTTGCCCAAAATAAGGGGTTCGAGTAGGTCAGGCTCCGTCTCCGGGTATGCGGCCATGGCTAACTCCAAGACAGCACCCCTGTATGCCACCGGCGACTCCTCGGGTGCCCGTTGGCGTTGAACGAACCGGCGGTGAGCATCATCCGGCGGCTCGTACGCATCCGCCATCTCGTCAAAAACTCCTCTCAACGTTTTCTTTTTCTCGGCCTTTATAGAACGGAAGAATCGCACCGACTCGTCGTCGAGAAGAGTTGGCAGAACCTCCAGGGCCTCTGCGTCAGTCCACCTGGCGGAGCGCACCGCCGCCAAAAATCTGCAGGTGAAAGCACTCCTGTCGCCACCAATGGAGAATTATTTAACAGTTGTCAAATGACGGCTGCGACTCCTTGCTGCGCCGTCCTCAGCAGGTGACTCGTCGCGTGGCATATTCAAAATGGCGTCGCACCGCAACGTGTCCAAGATGACGGCCCCCCGCCGCGGAGGGCGCAAGATGGCGGCTTCCCGCCATTCTTCCCCTGCCACGCCCAAGATGGCGTCTTCGTGCCGCGTGGCAGATGGCGCTGGCAGCGCAGGCAAGGCCGAGGCCTGCGGATCACCCCCGGGCCTCCCCGACGCCGTCGCCGGCGTGACGAGGTCACACAGTTGCGCCAGCACGGTTTTCAAGGTCTCCAGCTGCGCCGCCATCTGCCTCCATCGTAAGTCAGCGTCCTCCGGCGCGGACGGGTCCACCGACGCGGCGACATCTTGAACTCCCGGACCCGTACTCGTTCCCGCTCGGATCTCCTCCTCCATCGCAGGCAGGTCCACCGCCTGAGGAAGGTCGTCGTCGTCGGATGATGTAGCAGACGATGGTGCAGGAATATTCTTTCTTCTGAGCTGTTTTGACATGCCATTTCACTTCTGACACCAGTGTAATAAAGGACTCTTTCACTGTGTCTGTCTCCGTTGTCCTTTATTTGGGTTCTTACAACTTTGCCCCACACGGCCCTCGCTCAGAGCCTTCCGCTTGGCAGCTTGACAGCTGCCGTCGCTCACGTAGCCTTTTCTCCCCGCTCCCGATGCAGCTCCGCTGCTGGCTTCCCTCTTAGCCTTTCCGCCTTTGTGCAGTCTCTCAGCTGCTCTCGCTGCAGCCCCACCGCTGCTCTCCGTCTCCCCCGTGCCCGGACACCGCTGGCCAACGGTGCCGAGTCCCGTCCTGTGGCGATCGCGCCACTCTCCACCCTCTGCCCTGCGTGGCCTCCTCCTGTCTTTATTCTTACACTCTCCTCCCGTCTCTTCCGGTTACCGCCCGTAAGAACTTACCCCTCTCCCCCACGTGACCTAACCCCTCCCCCCATTACGTCATATCCGCGAGGCCGTTTACGCCCGCATTACACTTGTAAAAGAATGTAACAGGCCCAGATCTCTCCACGAAGAAAGGATAATATCTGCGTTGTTGAACATTTATTTGGTTCCGCCATTGTCTTGTTAGCCATCGTCTATTCTATTGGGTTTTACATTTGATGTCTGAGGATCTGTAATGCAGTGATATTTTCGGGGAAGACTGGGATAATTCAGTAATGGGGTGACCCATTTTTATCAGTTTCCCAAACAAAATCCAATATTTCAGTGACGTCTACATGAAGTCCGTTTACATTGTATTCCCCTTTATGTTTTAGAATACCGATAAAATAAAATAAATTAGTTGAGAATAAAAACACAACTGAAACGACAGGAAAAAAAATAATCACAATTGTGGGATCCACAATCTCACTGCCGCAGAAGCTCATGTGCAGTGCAGGGATCAACTTGGACTGTGTGGCCTCGCTGCCCAGTGCAGCGACGCAGCGTTGAACGATTGGAGATTGTTTTTTGCACTTTGAGCAATTGTTAAGATTTGGGAAAGCGACATATTTTTCTTCTTATTCTTCTTCTTCATCAAAAATAAATAAATTATTCACAAACAATCTAACAGTGGTAAAGTTTAAGTAGGCCAAATATTGCAAGCTATGTCAGTACAGTTTAACACGTATTAGGCGTTCGCGACCACTATCATCCATAATACAGGGTTTTTTTGGGTTAGATCGCGTAAATATAAATGTGTTGTTAAACCGGCCACCACCCGACACAGCCAATTAGTAAGGTTTATCACATAAACAGAACCTGCCAATTCGTTACGAATACAGCATAGCTGTGTGTTGGAGAGCAATAAATGTTGTGGATGTTCTCTCCAACACACCGGTGTGCTGTACTAGTAACGAATTGGCAGGTTCTGTTAACATCCCTTCCTAATTGGGTGTATCGGGTGGTGGCGGGTTTAATGGCACATTCTTTTTTTTTAAGCTTGTGAATTTGATTACAGCCAGGAAAATAATTGAGCCCAATTTAATTCCTTGGGGGGGGGGGGAGCACTTGAAGTTTCTTCCAATCAGAATTAAGTGATTGGGAGGTTATTTTTTTGGTGCTGTGGTCAAGGAAATAAATATGCTCTATTTATTAAATAAATAGTTATTTATTACATTTTATTTACCTGGAAAATCGCTGTACAGAATATCTTTCCTTTGCATGGGTGTCCAGTTGTTGTGAATTGGGTGGCCTTTTACTCGGCCAGTGAGAACCTCCCAGCAGCAAGGCAGGCCGTGTAGAATGATGGACAGCTTCTTAACATGGAGTAGTCGTAGGGCTTTCGTGACCGATATTATCCATGAGGTTTTTTTTGTTTGGGTTAGATCACGTCAATATAAATGCGTCGCCTGATGAGGCTGGTTGTTAATTGCTGGTGAAACGTCACGGTACTTGAATTGTAAATGTTGTAGTGGGTTTACTCTCCAACACACCGGTGTGCTGACCTCGTAACGAATTGGCATGTTGTGTTTACATGACAACCCCTTACTAATTGTCTTTGTCGTGTGGTGGCGGGTTTAACGACACATTTATACAGGGTGCTTAAAATGTATCTTAATACTTAAATGGGACTATCGTTTTTAATGGAAAAAGAACGGATAATGCAATGTAACATGATAACAAATGTAATGTTAATAGCTTTAAAAGGTCAAAGTCTCTCCACTTGTTCGCCATCATTGTCAACGCATCCCCGGAATCTTCTCCAGATGGTCTCCAGAGCCCGGAGGCACATTTCTAGTGATGGTGTTGAAAATTGTTAACACATTTTTTTAAGTACCCTGTATTTACGCGATCTAACCCAAAAAAGCCCGTTATGGAGGAGAGCTTCTCTGCTTGCTCCAAATCTTCTTGTTGCAGGGCGCCTTCGTGGATCTCAAGGTGGCATAATGCAATGCCCCCCTTACACTGCTGGAGGTTAAAAACTATTCGTGTATTCGTGCAGTCGCGGACTGACATTGTGCTGTGCTGTTAACAATCAAGTCGCATGCCTCCTCCACCTGCATAGTTGCATACTTCGAACGCGAGACTTAGAATCGAACAGCCGAGGTAATGGAAAAATTCAAGCCGGTCGGGTTTAAAATGTTCATTTAGCAGTGTTCAAAAAATCACAGCACATCCTTTGAGCAGTAATGCACAGATAACCACGTAAACATGTTTGTGCGGATAAAATTATATTGCTCACGTAAGCAGGACTGCACCGTACTATTAGATGCACATGGTTGCCAAGTCGTTACGGAGAGGATGGAAGCGTCCTTCAATAACATTTTAATGACCATTGCCTTTCCCTTTAATTACACGGCCAGCAGTTGGTCTGCACAAGGAGGCGCTTTGCTCTTAATGGCTACCCAAGGGATGCAGTGCGGGGCGCCTGCCGTATCACGCTGCACGACAGCGTGCGCACTCGGAGACCGGGGCCCGCTGCAGATGCCCACCCGCATTGCGAGGCGATGCCACCAGAGGGCAGTACAGCAAGTAGGGAGTGCCCCAATCTTATCAGAGCATGTTCACCACAAGTACTGTGTTTGGTTAATGCAGACTCGATTACTTGCAAAAGGTTTTGATTGAGGTATTTGACCATCTCAACACCTCCTGTTTTATTGCCAGAAAAGGGTAAAACCGATTCTTATTTTTTCAGTGCCCAATCGATGTGAAATGAAGGTGCTGTTGCCTCGTCTGCGTGGTTTTCTCTGGGCACTGCCCGTTTCACCCCCCTCTCCCCCTCGACAGAGACGGTGCCCGGTATAGCTGTTAACAGACTGTCGGGGCGAGTTCTGTTTGCGAGCACCGACGAAGGCCAACACGGCACCGCGCCCACATGGACACACGAGTTGCCAAACCATGAAATGGCTGATATATATTGCGGAATTTAATTAAAGTACTCAACTAGTTTTGTTTTGCCTACCATTTTATTTTTTACAAAGACGTATTATATATTTTTGGGACAAATTTTTAATCATGGGGTTATCCCAATTAAAAATTGGCATCCTGTAATTCACGTTCTCCTAAAAATTAAATTTCAAACGTATTGATACACATATAATTCACACATCTAAAAAAAAAACACGTCTGCGTGTGAATACAAAAATAAATTTGACCAGAGTAATGACGGTGTAAAAATAAAAGTGAATACCCTGCTAATGTGACATTCTAAATGTTTGTGTGATAATAATCCGTGATAAATCCACTGCTGGATGAACGCCTTGTCCAAGTCGCCGCCATCCTTACAGCACGCTGTCGCAATGCTGCTCCGGTCCATGTAGCAGCAGCTGCAGTGCCTACTTACCTTTATCACGCTGCGATATAAAAACCACTAATCCACCTTCCAGCTAACAAAACACACATTAGGCGTGCCAACTTGACCTTGTAAAAAAGAACTTGCATGCCGTGCAAATTAGCGAGAGATCAGAAGGCAATAATTGGGACCCGATGGTGTGCGTGTGTGGGCACGCTGTAATTGCGCGACTTGGACATTGCAGGAGGTCGCCTTCAGTCAAACTCCCCTAGTGGGGGGGGGGGGTAAGGAGACCTCCCGATTACGCAACTGCCCGTTGGTCTGCGCCGGAGGCTGGGCCACCTTCTAATGACAGCCCCGAGGAATACGCCGAAAGGTTTATAACAGTCATTCTCCCACCTTGCGCTCACACACACACGAGTTGCGCGCGCGAAGAGGCGCTGTTCGTGGTGCTAGCGCGCGTTGTGTCTGCGTTCGTGTATATACGACGATAGACAGCTGCGCTATCGTCTTAGTTGCAGCCTGTTATATACAGGACAGTCAAGTAATGTCTCCTTAACTAAATTTGGTATTATATTTGTGGCTAGTTCTTAGCCAAGAGGCAGTTAGAATAATAGTAACGGCACGCATGGACGGTCGCTCAACAAGCTCGCGTGACACTTACACGCGAGATTGTTAGTTGGAGCGTGAATACATTGGCTAGCAGTGATTACATCTGACCTGGTCATATAGGCACCCCACCCCCTCTTCCAACCAGCATACCAGCGTGGTGAAGTATGGTCAAACAAACTCCATCCCCATGACTAAAACACAAGACTGACAGAGGCTGCGAATCGTGAAAATATATTTACCGACGCTCCCTGCGTCGCGGTATGCAGCCGAATGCGAATGTTATTTAAAAAATGCGAATGGTAACGATTGTGTAAACAGTGCGCGTGTTGCTTTGCATCTATCACTTTACATTGCGGGTTGTGTTATGCGGCTGGTTCGTGACCAATCACGACGTGGCAAGTGAAGTTCTGTCTCTCTCTCTCTCCCACAGCTTCTCTGATCGCAGCAGCCGAGGTGCAGGACGGACGTGGGTCGCGGGACCGCAGTGGTGCAGCCACACGAATTCCCTCGTTCACCACGGCCACGAGACTCCTCTTCCACGGCTGAGGTCGCAGCTAAATCAAGCGCGCTTCCGAAAACGCCCATCACTTGATCGGACGCAATGGTGCGGTGTGCAAGCCTCCCCGTTCAGGTTGAGGGAGCGAAAGCCTCCACTGCCGAGTGAGACGTGATACAACGGCACTGCGAGGCAACGGAGGGGCGAAAAAAAAACTTTGATGTCAATTTTTCCAAGGATAGCATCATCTCTTAGCACGCAAACAATTATTTTATGTAAAATGGCGTCATTCATGCAATTGCATAACACAATGCTGCACATCATTTGTCCAGTTCCGTACAAAAAAAATGAAAAATAAAACCCCACTACTTAGCAAATAAATAAATACATAACGATAAAAATGCACATAAGAAAACATCGCAGAGAAAATAAATACAAAAATAATTTGCTCGGTCTCCATACTCCGGGACCACAATCCCAACATTTCGCCGTATTTTGGAGAAGCTTTAATGAAGGGGTGCTAATTCCACCCGGTGCCGTTGTTGCGTCTAGGACAGCGGTGGTATAAACCGAGACGCAACATTGCAGTGGGTGGCTTTACTAGATTATTTCAAACTTTAATCTCTTCGAACTGTTTGCGCGCTAAGAAATGGCATCCTTTGAAAGTATGTCCAGGTTTATTTCGTCAATCGCTGCCTCGTAGTGGAGTTGTAAATATCTCGCTCCACAGTGGAGGGGCGTCTCCGAATGTGAAACAGGTCGACTTGCATCCCATGCATTGTGTCCGATCAATTGGACTGGCATTTCGGAAAGCATCCGATAAGCGGGCCGCAGTTCGTCCACGTGTCCCCCAGGCGCCTTCATTGCTCAGACGAAACTCACAGCAGTGCGGGCGAACTTCTGTTGTGGTGGTGGTGGGGGGGGTCTGGTTTAAGGCACGCGTGTGGAGCGTGACTGCAGCAGTGAGCGCGCTACGCTTCCAGACCGAAGATCCGAGTTAGATTCCCGCGCACGGACGAAACAAAATAGCGAATGTCTGAACCGGTCCTGGGCCTCCCGTAGGTCGAACCAGACTCAATAAAGTTTCTGGTGCTATGTATAATCATCGCCGCGAAGGAGACAAAAGCGACCGGGTGTGGTGCTCGCCCCGTGCTTCCTCGTGTGCCGTGCCGGTCTCCATAGGTTTCTCGCTAACAGCTCTTGCCCCAACAGTCTGTTACGGCTACACGTGGTATATATTTGTTATTTGTGTGTTCACTCAACGATCGTAGGTAATACGTTGATTAAATAAAAAAAAAGCAACTGTCGGTTGTACTGGAGAGAGCAGGCAGAAACACTGTTGACTTCACACGCTTTCCATTTCACACATCACGTGCCTCTTCATTTGTAATCTAGAGTGAAGATTAAAAGATCGCGAGCAATCTGGCACAGCAAAGCCCCGCGTTCTGGTTTAACGTTGTCGCCGTATTCGTGACAGGTCCGCGCGCCGTCGACCCGACGGCTTCTGTTATCCTGGGTTCGAACTCCTACCGTGGTTCAACAGTGGCGCGTGTTGTCTGAAGCAGCCTTGCGCCGGCCCTAGGTCTACTGCCTTAAATCAGTGATGTCTGCAAGGCCGTAGCCATGGAGTCGACATTGGTGGGGACCAAATCTTCCAGGGGGTCTAGGGGTCCCCCCCAGAAAAAAAAATCTAAATTTGAAAATAATTTCCTGCCTAAAATATTAAAAAATGTACTAACACATGGGATCGACTTTTTATTTATATTTTACAATAATTGCTAATAGTGTATTGTATTACATTGCTCTGTTTTTTTTTCTTTTTAACCTTTTCTTGTTTCATTGTATGTAATGACAGAGATTAGTACAACCATAACCACAATAAAAAAAAACTGAAATCTATGCATTGTTATATGAAGACAAGTCCAGATATTGTGGTCAAGGTTTAGCAAATTGTTGTTTTTATTTACATAGCATAGCAATTTTTTTTTAAAATATTGTTTATCGCAATATATTGGGGGGGGGGGCATTTTGAGCATATTTGAATATTGGGGGGGGGATGTGTCCCCCCCCCAATATTGTGTCCCCCCCAATATATATTATAAATACGTTCTTGGGTGTCTGGTGTCTGGGCCCACATCACCCCCTCGTGCGCCATACCCGACGTAATAGCCGCTCGCGAACCGCAATTGCCCCGATAGTCTACACACTACAGGGAGATATGTGTGTGGTAATGCTACAGAACTAACACGGATGCTGAATATTAGTTGGGATTTATTGGATACATTTCAACTATTTACAGAAGACTTTTAAATATTCGTTCACGGTTCAAAAAAACAACTTCCTGACAATTGTAGATATCGACTCTCACATATAGCATAAACAATAGCTAGCATGTGGAAATAAAATACTCACCGTCGGCGAGCATCGCACATTCATCGATTGTGGCTGCCGTAAAGTTCTGCGATATCGGTAGCGTGGTGACGAAGCCGAGGTTGGCGGTGCTGCTGCTGCGGCTTCGCGCGTTTTCGTTCCAGTGCAAAAAAAAACTCCACGCGCTGCGGCGGAGCGCAGTTTGTTCAGTGACTCTGGCTCTGAACACGGCCAACAGAGGTTGGATTCCGGGCCAGGGTCAATATCCACCGACGAGCGAAAGCTGCATCCCCGTCCTGCGCCGTTCATCACCAATCCGCGCTTGCCTCCGTGGTGGTGAAGTATGGCCGGGCAACTCCCATGGAGTGAAAGGCATGGTGGTGGGCGGCTTCATCCAGCAGTGGATCGACAAAGGGCTGTAAAACACGCATATCTTCTAGTACACGTGATTTCAGTAAACAAATACAACGGGTTCATGCCTCCCCTAGCAGTCCCCTCCCCTCTGCGCGCTTGTGTTTACAGGGTGTCCCGAAAGTTCTGCTAGCGAGCACCCTATACATGGCAGCACACGGCGCACTGTGGATGGAACCACGCGCGCCCAGCCGCCTTTGTCTCCCCAGTGCATCTTTGTCCCATTTCATATAAAGACCCCCCCCTCCCATAACATGAAGACTGTTGGGGCAAGTGCTGTTATAGCGAGCACCTATGAAGGCCGGCACGGCACATGAGGGGGTAGGTGGCCAGCTCTACCCCTGGCCGCCTTTATCTCCCCAGTGGCGATGTTTTATACACACCGCACCAGGTACTCATTTAAGGCCGAGCCGACTTAGGAGAGGCCCAGGACCGGTTCAGATGAGTCACCTGGTGCCGACCGCGAGAAGAAATTTAACTCGAGATGCTGGGTTCGTAGCACGCGCTACACCACCGCTCCCCACTCTCCTTACCAGGGGTCTGCTGCGCTTACACCCATGTACACATTCAGTTTCACCCAATATGCAGCATCTACAAACACAAACCGCAACGCGTCACCCTACCTTGTACGAGAGTGTGCGAAAGCTGGGGGGGGGGGGTAGTACAAGGTTCGCCTGCGACGGGTATTTCATTTAATCTGCATCGGGTCCATGCCGCTATTGCCGCTGTTGCCGCGTCTTGCTGGAATACGTCTCGCGCATCTGCCCTCCACTGCTGCCCTTGCCCCGCGTCGCCAGGGCGGATGGGACAAACCAAACGATTGCAACCACCCCACCCGAAACACAGCGTGGTCCAAAACTGGTTCCACCCGAAAAAAATACACACAGCAACGCAACGGTCATGGATAGGGGGAAAAAAATAATAATGCAGCAATGCGTGACGGAAAAGCTTGCCAAATCGTTCAATATTGTTTTTTTATATTTCCCGTTATCCGCCCCGCTTCTACCACGCTTTAACGTCGCAATGGTTGCGTCCGAGCGAGTTGCCGTCCCAGCGACGCCACCGCTAAGCAACGGCTCCCGCGGCCGCTCCCTCGGGGTGCAACGCGGCCCGAACGAGCAGCGTCCCACGCGCTCAGTGGCGCCCCGACCCTCCCTGCCAACCTCGGGCTCAGCCAGAGCGCATGCCGTTCGCTCGGCCAGGGATGGAGGGAGGAGGAGGGGCGGGGGGCGCCATAGTCGGGTTGGAGTACAGTACAATAACACGTCTGCGGCACGTGTTTTATGTACGGGTGGATTTGCCCATGCAAGTGTAATATCGTTGAGGACTCTTGGACGCCGGGGTTGAGGCACACGTATTTATTCCGCAACAGTTGTCACAACCGCGGACATACAACACTGGAGGGGGTATCGGCCCCCTCACCCGGCTAGCTGGGAATACACTGCTAGCTATCTCTGACCTACCTCCTAGTCCTCCACTAACGGGCTAGGGGAGGCAGTCTGGCCCGACACTGGTAAGTCGGGCTACGGTACCCGGAGTCCCAGAGCACTAGCTCTGGTTCTCGGGACCACGCCGCTGGCTCGGTCCTGCGCGGCCCTGACAAGGGCGGCGACCCAGGGGAGTCCAGGGCTCTAGCTAGACGATCTTCGGTCTTCACTGGTTTAGCTTTAACATTGTCCCCCGAGCTCTCCGGCTCATCCCCTTTTATACCAAAACCCCCCGCTGAGGGGTGGGGCCAGCCCCCCAGGCTGCCCTGTGCGGACGTCGTTGAGAGCACCTCCCCGTGCACTCACGAAGCCCCGCCCACTGTGTTTGTTTCCCGTGTGATCCTATGTATACAGCCCCTCCGTAACACCCCTACATCACCCCCCCCTGTACAGCTCGCAGCCGTCCCGGCTGCACCAAACGACAATAAAAGTTGATTTACCCCTCGACCCCGCGTGTGCCTCGCAATTTTTTCAACAATAACGCGAACGAGAACAACAAGAACCAGAAAAGCAAGAAGGGAAAATAACCCGACGCACCGCACCCCCGAATAAATACGAATTCCGTAAAACCAACGTATATACAATTTGCAGGGAACCCCAGCACACACACAGCACACAGTGAACACAACATGCGTACAATCCAATGTGCCCGGAACACACCACCGACGCCGCACACAGTGAACATAACATGTGAAAAATAATAATTTTTTTTTTCTTTTTGTGCATCACAAGAGTCTGCGCATTCTTGCGCGCGTCCTCGCAGCAGGCGGGGCAACCCCGGATGGCGGGCCGTCGGGCGGCAACTGTCCATTTCCAAGTGAGTCTCCTCTCGATGTCGCGAGACCCTCGGCATCCCCCGTAGGGGTTGTCGGGCGTGAGCCCGTCATTCCTGGTGCACCTGGGGGCGGGACAGCCGGCAACACGTCAGGCGAGAGCAGCGGAGACGGACCCTTTGAGTTGGTCGACCCCCCACATGTTTGGCCACGCGTGTGTGGAGTGGGACTTCGCACCGCAACGAAGGGTTTCAATCTGGAGGGGTGCACAAACCACCGGCGCTTCCCCCATTTGATGCGTACGCACTGAGGCCGCAAAACCTCAACCACCTCGACAGGGCCCCGCCACGGCCGCACCAGTTTAGAGGAGGTCGCGAGTGGTACCTGGGGACAGTGCAGCCATGCCATGTCCCCCGGCTTCCACTGTAGCACGTGCGCGCGACCCAGTCTGAGCCGCTCATTAGCTTTCTGACGTAGGTCGGAATTTTGCATGGCAGCATCCCGTGCCTCTGTTAATGTCGCAAGATTAAATTTAACATGGTCGGCCAATTTAGTTTTATCCTGCGGCACGGGGATCTGCAGCTGGGCCCGAACAGGTGGGTCAGGTTCGCGGCCATACATGAGGAAGAAGGGGGAAAATCCCGTTGCTGCATGGGGGGCCAATCTGTATGCTGCCAGGACCCCTTGAATTTGCAGGTCCCAATCGGTCTGTGAGTCCGAAACCTGCTGTGACAACATGGACGTGATGGTTCGGTGCAGACGCTCGACCATCCCGTCAGTTTGCGGGTGATAGGGAGAGGTACGAATTTTTTTCGTGCCCAGGAGCTCACAGACTTGTTGGAGCAGTTTGCCGGAAAAATTTTTGCCCTGGTCGGTCAGCAGCCGCTCGGGAGCACCTTTGTCCAGGACGTATCCCTGGACAAAGGCCTCCACGATGGCTGCTGCCGACTGGTTGGCCAGGGGCCAGGCCATAGGCCAGCGCGTAAAGTACTCCACCCCGGTCAACAAATATCTATTGCCCCTGGAGGTGGCGGGGAATGGGCCCAGAATATCCAGCGCGACAAGTTCGTTGACTCTGGAGACTCTGATAGACTGCAAAGGCGGGTTAGACTCCCGTGCTGGTGGTTTCCGTTGCGCACACCGAGGGCATGACTCCAACAGATCTGCGACATCCCTTGTCATGCCCGGCCAAAAAAAATCAAGCTGGAGCAAGGCGAGGGTCTTTAGGGTCCCCAGGTGGAGGAGGCGCTCATGAGCGGCCCACACCACCTTACCCCGTAACCCAGAAGGGACCACCAGCCGGTGTCGATGGGATTTCCCGTCCCAATGCATCAGCAGACCCGTGACCATTTCCCATGCGTAGGCATCACCCCTCCCCCGCCCAGCATCCCCGACGCGACGACGCAACGCGAGGAGGGAGGTATCCTCCATCTGTAGGCGCCCCCATTCAGTGACAGGCAACCCCAACAGGGAATCTGATCCCTGTTGTGCGATCGAATTCGTCATTGACGCTGCGTCGTCTGCGGCCGCCAAGACCGGAACAGATATTTCACCCAGATGCCTGCAACGACCCGACCCCAGGAGGCATGCGCATTCGGGGGTGGTTGGCATGCGCGACAGAGCCTCCGCATTGGTGTGGCGGACGCCCTTACGGTACGTGGTTTCAAAATCAAAGTCCTGGAGAACCTCCAACCATCGAGACAATTGTCCCGATGGTTGTTGAACTCGCAGGGCGTACTGTAGTGCCGCATGATCTGTACGGACGGTGAAACGCTGACCGTACAGATATGGGCGGTACTGTTGGATGAAATAGACAATTGCCAACAGTTCCCGACGGGTGACACAATATCTTTGCTCCGCTGGAGACAACACCCAACTACCGTATGCGACTACCCGTTCCACGCCGTCAACCACCTGGGAAAGCACACCCCCAATACCTGTGTTGCTCGCATCGGTGTCGAGCACAAAGGGTTTAGAAAAATCGGGGTAAACCAAGGGAGGAGCTTTAACCAGAGCGTCCTGAAGGGAGCAGAAAGCAGCCTCCTCCTCCTGTCCCCAATGAAAGCGGATTCCCTTTGACGTCAAAGCGTGTAGGGGCTTTGCAATTGTCGCAAAATCCGCGACAAAGCGTCGGTAATACGACGCAAATCCAATGAAACTCCTGACCTCTCCCACAGAGGTGGGAGTCGGCCAGGAGCTGACGCACTGCGTTTTGGTGGGATCGGTAGCAATACCTGAGCGTCCAACGATGTGTCCCAAATAACGCACAGATTCGCGTAACAGATGACATTTTTGGGGTTTAAATTTCAAATTAGCAGCCCGCATTTTGAGGAAAACCGCCCGCAACCTCTGGAGATGCTCGTCAAATGTTCTGCTAAAGACGATAACGTCATCCAAATAAATTAACCACGAGTCCCATTGCAATCCAGCCAAAACCAATTCCATCAATCGCTGGAAAGTCGCCGGCGCCGAGTGGAGTCCCATCGGCAACCGGTTGAATTGGAAGAGACCCTGCGGTGTACGGAATGCAGTTTTAGGCTTAGAATCATCGTCCAGAGGAAGCTGCCAGAATCCCGAAAGTAAATCCAATGTGGAAAAGAATCGCGCTCCCGCCAAGGCGTCCAGCGATTCGTCAATCCGTGGGAGCGGGTATGCGTCGGCAACAGAAATTTTGTTGAGGCGGCGAAAATCGACGCAAAACCGCAACGAGCCATCCTGTTTCTTAACCAGGACGATCGGCGCTCCCCACGGGCTGGTAGAGGGAGAAATGATGTCGGCGGCTAACATGTCATAAACAGCCGATTTGACATGGTCCTTTTCGGCGGGACTTAACCGAAAAGGATTTTGGCGTATTAGCGCGCTGTCACCTGTATCAATATGGTGACGCAGCAGATGGGTACAGCCCAAATCGAATTTGTTGTGACTGAAAACGTCGGAAAATTCACGCAGCAGTGTCCTAAGCTTTTGACGCTCTAAATCCGACAGGTCCGTCGATCCCGCACAAAGCGCCTCGAGCCACCCTTCATCGGTGTCCGAATGTGGATGCGGCAGAGGGACAGTGCCTAAGTGATTCGCGACAGGTTCCTCACAGGGCACCGGCGTTGCGTGAGCAAGCACGGTCCCTTGAGGAACCACCACTGTCTGCGACCCCACATTGAGGACTGCGATGAAAGGGTCACCGTCCCCTTTTACGATGGTCTGGGCCGGAATCAAATGAGGTCCGCTAACCCCGGCCCTAGATGGCCCCGGCAGAATTCCCTGGTCCCCAATGCCTTTAGCGAAGGGCCGACGAAGTTTGAGAGGCACCAACATTTGTGCCCCCGGCGGTACACGAACCGTTTTAACGACGAACGCCGGTAGCGTCGCGAACGCCGTCCGAGCCGCAGTAGGGGACGGCAGAAACGCCATGCGTCGTCCCGACGGGAGCTCAATGCAGCCCTGGTCTATTAAAATACGAATCGGCATTTTGCCCAAGAAGTCCGTCCCCAGCAGGCACGGAACCGCCAGCGAGGAGGAAACAAAAATCGGGCCGGACAATTTGATATTACCGATACAAATTTGTGCTCAAATCTGTCCAATGATGCCAAGTGAGCCCCCGTTAGCAGCATAGAATGGGACGTTAACCGGCAGTAAAGGACGGCTCTGGACAGGGAGAATATTGTAAATCAGTTCCGAAATGATGGTCGCCGATGCTCCTGTATCGACCAGGATGTGCACCTCAACCCCGTCAATGTGCCCCACCACGGCTGACGACCCCGACGATGCAGCCACAACGCGATGGGCCAACACGGACCACTGCCTGGGTTCGATCTGAGTCCCCATAGTGGTGCGTGTTGGCGCGACGGTGCGCAATGTCGGCCCCCCGTTCGTTGCGGTGTGCGAGTGTGTGACGGGTGTGTGCGTGGGCCAAACATGAGGGGTGCCGCGACTCGCCGGGTTATGTTGATGGAGCTTGGGAGGAGGGCCGGCGTCCTGTCGAGGCGTCGTCCCGCGCTGCCGAGGAGAGCGGCACCCCGAGGCGACATGGCCCCGGATGCCGCAGTTGTAACAGCGCGGGAGCGCAGGCGGCGATGACAGATGGCCGCCCGTACTCCCACCCTCTGCTGCAGTTGATGGTCGATGGCGCAAACTTCCTCCGCCGGGAGGGTGGCTGCAGCCACCGTACGCCCGGCCGCTGCCCTGCTGGCCTTCCGTCGCTGTGACAGCAGGTTGGCGTGGAGGAGCCGCGCAGCCTGGAGGGAACCCATTTCTGTGTCCTGTGCAATGACGGCGATGTCCAGGTAGTCCGCCAGCAGGAGGATCTTTTCCGTTACCATCGCGTCCACGCCTTCGTCGTCCATTCGTGGGAAGGCCGTCTACGCCAGCGCCAGGAGACTCGTACGGTACGCCAGGGGCGACTCCTTTGCACCCCGCTGGCGATCATAAAAGAGCTGCCTGCATTCCGACGATGGTCCGTAGACCGCAGCCAGCAACTGCAGCGCCATCTGTAGCATGGAGCGTTTGTCCTTCGGCGCCGATGTAAGAGCGGCGAGGGCGTCGCTGTCGAGGAGTGCCGGCAGCGCACGGAGAGCCTCGGCGTCCGTCCACTCCGCCATTTCCTGGTGAGCGAGGAAGTGCCGCTGGAAGCCGCCCCAGTCGCCTTCCTCGCCCACAAATTCTTTGAGTGGAGGTAGCCGCTGATGTAACGCGGCGGCTGCCGCGGAAGGTCGCACTCCCCCGTGTCCCCCACCCGGCTGTGCCGCGACTCCGTCTCCCCCACCCGGCTGTGCCGCGACTCCGTCTCCCCCACCCGGCTGTGCCGCGGCTCGAACATCCGATGGCATCGCCGGTCACACCCGTGGTGACGTGCCGTCCGTTGGTGATGACGCGGCAGGTACTGTATGCCCGCCGTTGGACTGGATGCCCAACCCGGCCACGCCCTCAACAGCAGCTGCGGCGATGGCAGGATTTTCAAAGTGGTGCTCCGTCGAAATGGCGGGAAGGCGCTGTGGTCGCCGGCTGCCGTCGCCCCGTGGCGGTCCAGCAGCCCCCAGCTGTGTGATCTGATCCAGCATGGCGGCAGCGGCGTACAGCAGCTCCGCCAGCTTAGCGTGCACCTGCCTCAGCCCCTCTGTCGACGGCTCTCCATTCTCCTGTTGCTGCGGTGTGGACGCATCCGACCCCGACTGCTCCGTGTTTTCTTCAGCCGTCCCGGGCTCCCCGACTGCAACGGTGTCCTCCCCCTCCGGTACCCTGACTCGAGCTGTCCGGCGCGTGTCCATGTTCGTAGATCTTTACTTCTGACACCAGATGTAATATCGTTGAGGACTCTTGGACGCCGGGGTTGAGGCACATGTATTTATTCCGCAACAGTTGTCACAACCGCGGACATACAACACTGGAGGGGGTATCGGCCCCCTCACCCGGCTAGCTGGGAATACACTGCTAGCTATCACTGACCTACCTCCTAGTCCTCCACTAACGGGCTAGGGGAGGCTGTCTGGCCCGACACTGGTAAGTCGGGCTACGATACCCAGAGTCCCAGAGCACTAGCTCTGGTTCTCGGGACCACGCCGCTGGCTCGGTCCTGCGCGTCCCTGACAAGGGCGGCGACCCAGGGGAGTCCAGGGCTCTAGCTAGACGATCTTTGGTCTTCACTGGTTTAGCTTTAACATTGTCTCCCGAGCTCTCCGGCTCATCCCCTTTTATACCAAAACCCCCCGCTGAGGGGTGGGGCCAGCCCCCCAGGCTGCCCTGTGCGGACGTCGTTGAGAGCACCTCCTCGTGCACTCACGAAGCCCCGCCCACTGTGTTTGTTTCCCGTGTGATCCTATGTATACAGCCCCTCCGTAACACCCCTACACAAGCATGAGCGAGGCTCAATCTGGCGCGTTCCAGACGATTCGTTGATAGGCTGCGTGAATGGGTATGGTCAGAAAACGTCTGCACTTTAATTTACTCTCGCATCAAATAAAAAATAAACACCACATTGATAGCCTCTTTGAAGATCCACTTGCTGGATGACGGCATCTTCACCCCGTGTCGATCATAAAGGGGTTGTGTTTGACCATACCTCGCCACGCCGGCCAGTGGGCTGCTTCCGAGAGAGGGCCACCTGATGTTTTGCCGTAGCCGAGAGTTGAACTTGGGTAGCGGGGTGGGGGGAGTGCGCCAAGCACCACGCCACCGCGCCACGCACTTAAATCGTGAGCGCGCGCGTTTGGCGTCACTCGGACGTGGCCCCGTAGGAGCTGCTCTGTGACTGGCCGGAGTGGCACGAGACGAACAACATGGGGAGTGTCATCAGGGGACCTCCTTTGCCATTACCAAAATATGAGAATAGGTTTTCCCCTTTTTTCTGGCAACAAAACAGGTGTTAAGATGTTAAAACTCGAAACTGAAACCTTTTTACAAGGAATCATGTCTGCATTGACCACAACGCTTGTGGTCAGAATGCAAACAAAAAAACACACTCTGACAATATATGCACTGTCTTTGAAACTGATTGGTCTACACCAGACACAGCTTTCTTTTGAGCCTCGTCTCAAAACGGTGTGAGACCAGAGGACGCCAAAAGGCGTGGACCAATCAGTTTCAAAGACAATGCATATATTATCAGAGTATTTCTAGATTTGAAGCTTTCGTGACTGCAAGGATTCATATTCTTAGGTTTTTTCGGTAAAGTCACGTAGGTAAAACATCAAAATTAATAAAAAATAAAATAAAATAAAAAATCACGACGTTTCGGAGGCAACACAAGTCTCCGTCATCAGGTGGGACCGTCACAGCCGGATTAGCTGTGATGGTCCCACCTGATGACGGAGACTTGTGTTGCCTCCGAAACGTCGTGATTTTTTATTTTATTTTATTTTTTATTAATTTTGATGTTTTACCTACGTGACTTTACCGAAAAAACCTAAGAATATTATCAGAGTATGTTTTTTGTCTGCATTCTGATCACAAGTATTGTGGTTAATGCAGACATGATTCCTTGTAAAAGGTTTCAGTTTGGTGTTTTAACATCTTAACACAACTGTTTTGTTGCCAGAAAAAAGGGGAAACCCTATTCTCACGGGGAGTATCCATAAGCACGGTTAGTGGACGTCGAGGTGGACAACAGTTTGACGCTTCAAGGTCTTCATTTATTTCTGGTGGAGCGACAGCAGAGCGCCGCCACGGTGGCGAGATGTTAACTACTTCGTCTGGTATGCAGGAGGTCGTGGGTTCGATCTCGACTCCTGTATAGCTGGCGTTTGCATGTTTCCCCGTGGTTGCGTGGGTTTCTCTGGTAGCCCCCACCCTCCGCTCCACATTTAGACGCATGCGTTTGTGGTTATTTAGCTGCAATTAATTTCCACGGAAGCCACTTCGAGCTATCGTTTGGCCAGGTCGCTTCGGAAAGAGCCATATGTAACTCAGGTGGACCTTACCTGGCAAAATAGTTGGTTTAAAGGATTCTAGATTTGAAGCTTTCGAGTTAGTCTATGCAATCCGACCGACAACCTCAAGTCAATTATCGACCACGGCTAAGAGAGTTATCTGAACTAGCCTGAGCCTTTACCAATCAAGCTGGACGTGCTCATGTAGCCTGATCGTATGAACCTCCCCCACGCCCTCCGCCACACACTTCATATAGACCCCGCCTACTTCTATAGCGACACCCACCCCACCACTATCTCCACCTAATACTCAGGTAGCTCCGCCCACTCAAGACTCTTCACTGCTCAGTGCATTTGACATCTTCGCGGTCGGGGGGAACCCGGGAAAGGTTTTCGGAAACCACCGGGACGTTTGGGTGACCCTATACAATATGGCAATGTCCTTCTGCACCACGAAACACACACACGAGCATGGGGGGGGGGGGCGTCTACGAGACTTGGTGTTGGCCAGGGTCGGTGCAGGAGTCTGTTTTGGACACCAAGAGGCAGTATGAGAACGAACACGTCCTCACGTCTTAAATTATTGTCATCAGATCGACTGGCACTAGTGGGCGAGGCTACGCGGGTAATAGGCGGGGCTACCCAAGAATGGGCGGAGCTACGACTGTCAGGCGTGGCTAGTTGTGGGCGTGGCTATCTAAAAGCACTCACAACCATAACAACTTGTTTACTTATTCTTTGGGTCTTTCAGTAAAGTCACGTAGATAGGTTGAAAGAAAATAACAAAAAACTACGACGTTTTGATTGCAACACAAGCGATCGTACGCCTGTTTGATCATCTCCTGATGACGACCGCTTGTGTTGCGGTCAAAACGTTGTAGTTTTTTGTTATTTTCTTTCAACCTATCTACGTGACTTTACCGAAAGACCCAAAGAATATGAATTCCTGCAGTCACGAAAGCTTTAAGTCAAGATTGTACTTGTTTACTATGTATTTGGTATCGTGCAGAGTAGACACTTCGTGTTAGATTCAAATCCTTCGAGCTAAACTATTATAAAAGCCACGCGTTCCGTTTGTCCGACAAATGATGAGAGCCTTTCAGAGGGCCCGAATCAAAACGTTATAGGTAGACCCGCCCCAGATGTGGCGATAAAAAGTTGATCAAACAGGCGTACAAACATTGTCGACCGCCCCCCCCTCCACCCAAAAAAAATTGAATTAGGCGTCACGGGACCACGAGGGATGGAGACGGTGCAGGAAGAGACCCGGGCAGTGGATAAGGCTGCTGATATTAACTCGACGTTAAACATTCTCAAAAGTTTGTACCCAGTCATTTGGCGATTACACGTTGCTATGGCTAGCGCCAGCACCACCCTCGGCCACCTTTGATTCCCACACTCAACAATGACTCCTTTAAGGCCGAAGATCTACAGGGAGTCTTAGGGACCGGTTCACGTATCACTCGCCACCGATATTAGCCGTGGTCGGGATTATAACCAGCCTAGCTCATCAGGTTATAGTCCAGTGACACGAACCACTAACGTCACCCTGGGACAAAGGGGCCGTCCATAAATGACGTCACGCGATTTTGGACGGTTTTGACCCCCCCTCTCATCACACGGCGTCACTAAAAGTCAGACCCCCCCTCAAATATGACGTCACAAAGCTCTGCTCCTCCCCCCCAAATATATAAAACATGCTTCAAATCGCTTTAAACTATTGTCATTGTAGTGCGTATTTAATGTGGCGCTGCACTCTGATGTTGTAGGAGAAAACATTTATTAAAAAGTCTATTAAATTAAGTAGAACGTGTTGTCGATATTTATTTAAAGTTGCGCATTTTCATGTGACGTCACAATTTTCAACCGCCCCCCCCCCTCGTCACACATCGTCACAAATGTCTGACCCCCCCCCAACCCCCAGATGCGTGACGCCATTTTTGGACGGCCCAAAGACCCCTGTAGCCTTGAACATAACTTGTGGGGCAAAGTGGTCGGGCGCGGTGCTGGCCACCACGTGCCGCTCTTCATTCGGTGCTTCTGCCACTCCCCGACAAGCACCCTGCACAACCGCCACGCGACGTCACCACGGCGCTTGTGCCAGGGTAGGTGCTGGGCCTAAGGCAACGACCCCTCGCCTACCCTTAGACTGTTTGGGGCAAGTGCTATAAAAGCGAGCACTTGTGAAAGCCGTCCTGGCAGGACCGGGTCATTGGTGTTGGACGTGAGCTGGAATCGAACTCTGATCGGAGAGAGTGTATATACACCTCAGACATGGTTGTCGTGATTGCTGCCTTATGAAATGAACTTATCTTGTACCCCCTCGAATGTATTTTTAGTTTAATAAAGTTAGATCCACAAAACCAAATAGTTCTCTAACCGAACTATGAACCAAAACATTTATTTCCATTCTCGGATTTAGCCCCACCTAAAACACCGTTAGTTTCTACCCCGCATTCAACTGGAAGCGCTGCATCAGGGTCTTTTTCACGGTTTATTCCTTCGCGATGGTATGCAGGTAGTCAAGTCCTCAGTCGCGGCTCCATGACCCGAGTCAACTGACGCAAGGACCGGCATAAGATCAAGGGATGTGCAACTGCCAGGCTTCTCCAGTTTTATTTTTGCAACAAATACTATTTGTAGACCACTAATCCACAGGATTGACGGAAACGCTCTTCAGTGTCAGCCGTGAGTCAAATCTAAGGTCATGAGTCACATCTCTAGTGCAGCTGCAATACGCAGACGAGTCCGTGCTGTAAAGAAACTGATCTTCAGGCTGTTGACATCTTTGAAGCACACAGCAGGATGGGGCTTAAGCTCAACAGCAGAACCACTTCAGCCAACGCTTAGCGTTCCATCACCTGCACATTTAATAATCAGGGTCCAGGATACCTTAGAGAACGGAGTATTTGCATTATCTTGGCAGCCGTCCCACAAAGTAGTCATCGAAGATATTCAACATCGTATTGCCAGTGCCAGGGAAGTTTTCAGTCGGCAAATACAGGAGGGTTCTTAAACGACCACGACATCAGAACGACCACCAAATTAGTGGTCTGCAATGCCGTCGTGATGCCTACACGCCTGCATGACACAACTACGTGGGTAGACAAAACAAAGGAACTTGAGAAATCTTCAGCGCTGCTTATAGAAAATCTTTATAATCACGTGGAAGGATAGTTCCTCAACAGCCCCGGATAAACGAGTATTGAAGATGCCAGGACTCATCATCAACTCCGTTGGGTAAGGGCACATTTGTCGGAAGGTCAAATGTGCCTGTCCCAAAACAAGTCTTATTTCCCCAACTCAAGATCGGGATACGTTCCAGAGGGGGCGAGGAAGAAACGTTACCAGGCATGTTCACAAGAACAAATAAACCCGGTAACGCAGGGAGCATCCAAAACTCGAGTGATAATCTTGGAAAGCTAACAGGCACGAAGGAAAGAACGCACAGGATACTCAAAGCTACCAAACGATCAATAACGACGAACGTTCCGTCACTGTAACAATACATGCATTTCCGATATTGGCCTTCAGTAGCCACCCGCGTACCAAACCTTGATAATCACTGCTGTCCATGGAGGGTCATCATACTCGACCGAGGGATCCCAACACGTGTGTGGGTCACATTACTACGCAGAGAAATGGCGCCTCTTTCTACCGTTCAATACACGAATATTCCCACAACAGCTCGATCCCGACCCTGACGCTTGCTGTATATTTGGAATTTGCGTGTCTCTCTCCCCGTGGTCGTGAGGATTTTTCTCCGGGTCCTGCGATGTTTCCCTCCACGTTTTGAATGAACATCACGCGTTTGGAGTATTTGTTTTTTGAGTTGGAGCGTTTTTACTCCGTGCTCCTACTAGACATCTGTGAAAAAGAGCTTCATAGCTCATCGGATCCCTCCAGTATAAATATATATTCAGATTCAGATTTTGTCTGACCGGCGGTGACACAGAGGGGCCCTCTCGAGCTCCATCTCGTTGAGGTCCTTCGCAAGCAGCGGCTTGAGCAACACAACTGCAGGGCTGTGCCTTTAACCCCCACACGCCCGTGGCATGCTTCTTGCCCCTGCCTCGCGTGTTCGGTGCGTACCTGCGCGGTGTTCATCACGCGGTTGTCAAACGGCAACGCGTGGGCTCCATTCATCTTCATTCCTTCACAGGCAGGAGGGGGGCGGAGTTGGCAGTTGGGGGGCGCCGCAATGTAAATCGCCGGCTATGAATCATTATCACGGCGTGCGCGCGTCGTAGATTACGCACGAGCAGCGTACGGCAAGACGAGTGATGGAATCAACCGATATAATCACATCCCCATCGTATCCCATACAGCCTCCATCACTACCATCATCACAAGCAGCAGCCAAGGTCGATCCACTGCTGGGTGAAGGCTTCCTGCCCAAGCTGTCACAGTCCACACGGTTCTGAGATGCAACAATCCACATCGACTGGCATTGGTTCTCAACCTATGTTGGGCTACTATGTTACCCCCTCTCGTTGAATGTTGTTTCAAACGATTATACCCCCCTTTCCTGACCCAACATGGTTCTGAGAAATAAATGTATGAATAATGAACATCGATATTTTAAGCAATTGGCCATTTTGTGAGGTATCCTAACTAGCGAATACAAATTCAACAGGCGCTCTTCATGCGTGATGTGATTTCTTCCCGCTCGCCGATTACTCTTGGAAACCCGCATTGTTTACGATCAATGAGTTTAGGAAGGTATTTTATATCGTTCTAGGTTACCACGTGGATTAACATATTATCGTAGTTATTTTATATAGGCAAAATTACAGTGTATACGTGATTATTCACCAATGATTCTCACGAATGGCAAAATTTCACACCGTTTAAATCACCTCCAAGTACCTCCTGGGACATTGCGACCTACCCCCCAGGGGATCCGCGTTACCCCCCCCCCCCCCGTGGTTGAGAACCACTCCACTCACCCCCTGCACGCGAGTCGACTTCGTCGCTCCATCTCCGTTCGGTGGCCGCCCTCTCGGACGGTTTCCACGCATTGGCCATCACTCCGTCACTCCTCTTGACCAACGGCCGCCACGTCCCCTACCTGGTCACATGTCCCGTACATGTTCTCCACTCCAAGTGTTGCTCCCTATCTGTCTCTCGTTGCACCCATCCCAGGCATGCATCTCCAAGCTGCTCGTGGACGTTAATTGGCCACGTTTGTGGACCATAAATGCACCTGAACTTGTGTCAGGCTTTGTGAAGGTCCGTTGAAATGAAAGTTGTTTGAACGATATCTGGCAAAAATCGGTAAACGTTATTTAGAATCGATCACCGCCAGAAGCACATTCACTAGACGGAGCTCTAGCCCATCTAGAGGGTACGTGGGCCTACTCTTCCACTCTGGACAGACGTGTTGGAAGAAGTTAGAGGAGGACCCACACCATACGCCAGCTACCGATCGACAGTGGAGTTGTACCTACTTATGTTAAAGGGATGCCGCGGTGGAAAGATGTTAATTACCTTACCTGGTATGCAGGAGGTCGTGGTTTCGATCCCGACCCTAATGCCTGTTGCATATGTAGTGACAGGAGGGATAATTACGGGTATGGGTGCGTGATATAACAGCCAACCATAAGGTGGGTGTAATTGAGCTAAAGGTCAGAGGCGGGGATCAGTCGGGAAGCTCTGGTAACCTGCTCCAAGGTAATAGAAGGAGGCGTGGCCGGAGGCGGGGCTTGGCCACGCCGAGGAGTATATAAGGGGGACGTAATCGGAGTTTCGGGGCTGTCGTTGGGGTCCTGGTCCTGGCTGCCGTCGCTGTCTTTGCCGTCATCTCTTCTCCATCGCCCGGCCACATGGCCGATCCGCTGTACGGCTCCCATTGTCGTTGTCGCTGTATTAGTCAGCCAGATATATAGTTGGACGTCAGCGATGGGGCTGTATGAGTGGGGTCAGCCATGCGTAGTCCAATATCTATGTTGCTCAGTGATTGTGCCTGAAAAGTGTGAGAAATAATCAAGGAGCCCTCTACACATCATGTCTCGGAAGTCGCTCACTCCACATATTTGGAGTTTGCATGTTCTCCCCGTGCTCACGTGGATTCTTCTCCAGGTCCTCTAGTTTTGCGTTTAGGGTATTTGGCTGATACTATAAATTTTCACGTGATAATCCAACTTCGTTGAGCTATCATATGTGGCCAGGTCGCTTCTGAAAAAGAGCTGTATAGCTCAGTGGGCCTTACCTAGTAAATTAAAATAGCATATAGTTTGTAGATAGTTTACATGCCCATTGTTTATATTGCCGTGGCGAGAGATTGCAGCGACGACCTCTAAATCACGTGAACAACTACAACACGGCAGCATTCCCCCTCCCCTTTGTGAACGATGCATTCCGTTGGCAATCCATTAGCCATCTATTATCCATCATTATGACCATCTGGGGTTACCTGGGATTTCCATCTGGGGTTATCAGAGTGTATACGAGGACGTTAAAAGCCGGGGGTAGAGTGTGAATCACCTATGTCGTGGACAATGTAGCTCAAAAGTCAGGGCACATAGAGGTTATTTTATACGGGGTGGGCTAAAAGTCAGGACACGGAGGGTTATTTAATTTATTTTAACATTGGCATTGATACAATTTAATTATTTATTCTTAAAGTTAGTATTGTATCTGTAATCATTTTATTAATATTTATTATCTTCTTACTGTGGAGTCACCTCAAGTCCTTCGTCGACCAATAACCATGAAACATTTAAAAAAGTCCTACATTTCATTTCAAAACATTTGTTAAAATACATGATGTATTGATATGATTATAATAACCCTATATGTCCTGAGTTTTGGGCCACCCTGCACAACATGCAATGATCCCGTATGAAGGCCGGGACGGCACCACGCCCGGCCGCCTTTGTCTCCCCAGTGGCGATGTTTACACACCGCACCAGGTACTCCTTGGAGGCTGAAGTCGACCTAGAGGAGGCCCAGGACCGATTCAGATAATCGTCAATGCTGTTGGCCGTGAGCGGGAATTGAACCCGGGTCGCCGGTTTGGAGGGCAGCGCGCTAATCGATGCACCACTCGACAAAGACACAGATTCCCCCGTATACGCCGCCTATTAACGGACTCTTGGGGCAAGTTATGTTACCGAGTAGCACCTTTGAAAGCCGGCACGGCACACGTGGGGGTGGGTGGCCAGCACCACGCCCACACACACACACTTACACACACACACTTACATACACACACCCACATGCGCGCTCATGCTTTCCCTTAGGTGTCGCGAGAAGGCGCTCGACAATTTGCGCACGAAGCATTTTCACCGTGCGCGCTGCTGGAGTCGCCGTTTCCGTTGCTGTCGCCGCCGCTGCTGTTGCCAATCAACCTCTCGCGATGGTGAGTAGAGTTCCACTCACGTGGTCCAGCAGAGGTACACGGTCAATGTATTTTGTTTTAGTAATTGCGTCAATGGCTCAACGATGTGACTTGCAGGGGAGGAGCGGTGGTGTAGTGCTTAACGCACTGCGCTATGAGTCCGCTTCCACCGAGTTCGATTCCTGACCACAGCACGCATCAGTAGTGCGTGACACCCGGTCTTGGGTTGGCTTGCCCATCCCACGGCCGCCTCCACTAACCGGCACTGACCAGCGTGGTGAAGTATGGTCAAACAACCCCAACGAGCAATGCGGGCGTGTGGAGTGTGGCTTCATCTAACGGTGGGTATATGAAGGGTTGCGAGTTGTTTTTGTTGTTGAGATGATGTGCAAATAGATTTGTTTAAGTCCATTGAAAGGCGACTGAGCAGAGGCGCTGTGCAGAGAACAATGGGCGCTCTGGGTGTGTATATTTTGTAGATTTTAATCTCTTCGCAAACAGACGATCGTGACCGGGTGACCGAGTCACTAATGTGAACCTCGAGATTTTCCATGAAGGCTGGGAAGCTGAACATATTTTTTAACTCGTCATCGTGAAATCTCCGCTCTTGTAACCGGTAACCAGAAACATCATTACAACCAAAATATTCGGGTTTTTTTTCTATAATTATCCCCCCCTTACCCACACCGCGCAGCCTATTAGAAATGTAGAATTGCTAATAAATGATGTCCAGAGAGTGCCCGCTTATTCAAATGCGTCGCTCATTTTTTTTGAGACCAGAAAAAATATTCGAGTGAACCATAACCCCATCTGGTGACCAAATAATGTCGTCATTTTAATTGTGGCACTGAAACGTGGGGATTACGCATCACGTCTCGAGCAGACACAAAACACTCGTGGGTGGGGGTTTGCATCGGTCTCTGCGACGTTTACCCCCAGCATGGTGCGGTGGGTGATTGCAGGTGTCCGCCGATGAGCAGCGATCACGGCACACACAACGAGGCTTGATGGCCCAGATCATCCCATTCCAGGACCCTCCTTCATCGCGAGCGTTGTGTTGAGACTCTGTGAGGTTCTCTTGGATATAATGGAAGATGAAGGCGCAGCCCTGCAATTACATATTCACGACGCCACTGCATTTTGGCCAACTCTTCCACGTTGACCAGACGTTTTGGAGGAGGTGGGAGTTCCCACAATTTACCCCACTACACGCCACCTGCTGATCGACCAAATGTACTGTACTCCTGTGTACTGCTGCAATGCAGAGGTCGCCATCGTTCCAGGCTGCTGACCACGACAGCACGGCACCAGCAGCATCCCGCTAGATAACAACATCGCATTAGTGTATTGCCCGAGGAGCGGTGGCGCTGTGGTTAGCGCACTGTGCTTCACATCCCGACCACCTGAGTTTGATTCACAGCTAACAGCAGTGGCGATTTATAACTGAACCGGCCAATAACAGCCCGTGATGACCAGTGTGGTGAAGTATGGCCATACTCCATAACCAACAGGGTGTGGGAAGGCCTTCATCCAGCGGTGGATTGACAAAGGGCTGTCCCATGATGCATGCGATTCTACTGACCAGCCACATGGAGAAGGCCGTCCGGAGGGCACGCTTTGTCACTGAATCCGACGTGGGGCGGACGTCTTGGCGTTGAGCAGATGGGCACGTCTGTGGCCATCGGTGCGTGCAGCTGTGATGCACCTGAAGACAGGGCCGTATTAACGCGTAGGGATTTCGGGAATATCGGGCATCCATCAAACTCAAGCGGGCACTGCCTCTATGCAGCATCTGCCCTGTGACGATCGCCTCGCCCCACCTGATCTCGCCTCTCTCATCTCGTTCAATGCCCCCCCTCGTCATCTTCGTTCCCAATCTTCTCTCTCTCTCTCTGTTCCTCCTTGTCCATGTGCCCACAATCTCGTTTTCGGTCCTTCTCCCTGCCTGCACCCCTCCACTGGAATCAACTTCCCTTGAACATTAAGCGGCACTGCCCATAGACTCAGCACTGCAGACTCAACACTGCCCATAGACACAACACTGCAACTAGACTCAACATTGCCCATAGACTCAACACTGCCATAGACTCAGCACTGCACCATACTCAGCACTGCCCATAGACTCAACACTACCGATAGGCTCAGCACTGCCCATAGACTCAACACTGCCCATAAACTCAACACTGCCGATATACTCAACACTGCCCATAGACTCAACACTGCCCATAGACCCAACCCCCCCCCCCACCTGTACATTGAGAAGTCCCGCGCCTTAACCTTCCTTCGTGTCTCTCTCAAAGCCTCGCCTTTGTATCCATCGCCCATTCCCTTCCTCTTCCCTCACCTGGCCGCCGACTCCTGTCCGTCCCTCTCCGATCTTTTCCTAACCACCACGCACCCCTCTATCGTAGCCACCCATTCCTCATCCCTTGCATGCCACTACCAGCTAAATCATTTATTTGTTCATAGCGTTTTTTTTATTGCGTTAAACGCCTTGATGAAAGGCGCTCTATAAATATGAAATAAGATTGGATCCTCTCGCAAGGGCGGTGGCAGTGGTGACTGTGGGGAGAGGTGGGGCAGTGGTTAGCGTGCTGCGCTTCGAATCCGGTTTGATTCCAGGTCACGGTGAACACCAGTGACGATTATCTGAACCGGTCCTGGGCCTCCCCTAGGTCGACTCAGCCTCAAATAAGTACCTGGTGCGGTCGGCAAACATCGCCACTGGGGAGACAAAAACTAAATTGAACTATGTTGTTATTTTACCAGGCAAGGCCCACTGAGCTATGAAGTTTTTTTCAGAAGCGACCTGGCCACAAATGATTGCTCAATGAAGTGGCTTATCACGTGGAATTGTATACCAGGGCGCAAAATCCTCTAAACGCATGTCGATTCTAAATGTGGAGAGAAAAACCGGAGGACCCGGAGAAAAATCCACGCAACCACGGGGCTATGCGTGGTGCTGGCCACCAACCCCCTCGTGTGCCGTCCCGACCTTCCATAGGTGCTACTCGTTAACAGCACTTGCCCCAACAGTGTGTTAAGGCTATACTGGGGGGTATCTTTATCTTTGGTGGTGACTGTGCATGACCCCCGAGCAGTACGGATTCATCAACACGTGCCTCAAGTCGCTGGTCATGGAGAAGTTCGGAGAGGAGACTTGGGAGAAGCTGCGGTGAGTGCTGCCCCCACTCACCCCTCTCCCCGTTCGTCAGACCGCTGCTGCTGCTCTTGACACATTCCATTCGGATGCACTGCTTTTTCGTGTTTCATGTGAAAATACGATAAAAAAAATTCTGATCAGTCTTTGAACGATTA
This sequence comes from Lampetra fluviatilis, assembly GCF_964198595.1. Lineage (NCBI taxonomy): Eukaryota > Metazoa > Chordata > Hyperoartia > Petromyzontiformes > Petromyzontidae > Lampetra > Lampetra fluviatilis. The sequence continues at coordinate 2,134,044 of NC_136325.1, read as the reverse complement.
AAGGCAGGTGAAAGAGGAAAACAACGTTAAATAATTGTCTTTCCAAGGGGCAGGTTGATTAAGCTGCGTATGATTTGTTGATGGGGAATCTGCCTGCCTGCTGCCAGTGGGGTAATGGATAGAGCTGTGCATTTGCAATCCAGAGGATCTCTGACCGCTCAGCCACCCATCCGACTCTTGTTTTATATTTATTATTTAAGTAAACTATTAACAAAACGAAACAATTTCTATTTATTTTATCATATATCTCTTTTTGAGAAGCGACGTGGCTATCACAAATGATAGCTCAACGAAGTAGGCTTATCACTTGGAATTGTATAGCAGCCAAATGCTATGAATGTGTAATGTTGATTTTAAATATGGAGGGGAAAAAACCGGAGGACCCGGACAAAAATCCACACGACCACGAGAAAAGAGACACGCAACCTCCATCTATAGAGCAGGCGTCAGCGTCGGGATTGAACCCACGACCTCCTGTATACCAGGCAAGGTAGTTAACATCTCGCCACCGTGGAATCCTATGACCTTGACCCATCATCATCATTAGCCATGATCAATCTACTGCTGAATGAAGGCCTCCCCAAGCTGTCACCCACCGTCCCTCGCAGTCTTGCGATGCAACAATCCACTCGCGCTGATCCAACAGCTCCATTTCCACGGTGGACCGATTTTAAGATGCGCTCCTGCGTTTGGCTGTCACTCGGCTCTCCTCCTCGACCGGCCACCATCCCATCTCCTTGCCGTAGCCTGCGCGCACGTTGGTGGCCAAAACTTGGTGGCTCACGCGGTTCCCCTTGCGGTAAATTTGAGATCGGAAACAAGGAGACTTCTTCGTAATTTTGGCACACCGCTTGATGGCGCTGGTCGTTGTCGTTGTTTACTCTCCAACACACAACCGGTGTGCTAAAGTGTTAACTAATTGGCACGTTTTGTTTATGTGACAAACCTTACTAATTGGCTATGTGAGGTGGTGGCGGGTTAACAACACATTTATATGTACGCGATGTAACCCCCCAAAAATGTCTTTATTAAGGTTAAATAATTAACAGACATATTCTCAATTAAAAAAGTGCTCGTCCTATGGATGAACTCACACCCGCCATAGGAATGTAGAATTTACACCACTAGCCCAGGGCTGTAAACGGTAGATGAGCAACCAAAGCTTCAATGCTCATTCGATCAGGAAGTCACTTGCAATTTGACCGTCAAGCACGGGACGCTTTGTAAATTCACTTGTGGATGTAGGCCTCCCCCACGCTGTGTCAATCATAGGCGTTGTTCGACGATACTTCTCCAAGCCAGTCAGTCAGTGCGGGTGGCCTACGACCAGCCAGTCCAGTTACCACTCGCCACCGATGTGAGGCCACTGCTGATTGGCCGTGTCGGGTGGTGGAGGGTTACGACACATTTATAAATAACGCGATCTAAACCCAAAAACGTTGATTATGAATAACATTGGTCGCGAAAGCCTACGTGTTAAACCAAGCTCAGACGCGTCAGTCCATCGCACAGCACAGCACGCGCGCAAACCACGGCGCCACCGCTCCAGCGCTCTCTCATCATGACGACGGTGACGGTGGAAACGTCCTCCCACCTGCTCCTCACCCCCTCCCCACCCTGGGCCCTGTAGGACTATGGCGGAGACGCAGGATACCTTCATGACCTACACGGCCTACAACGACAACATCACCATGCGCCTGGTGACCGAGGCGTGCACCCTCCTAGGTGGGTGACCCACCCCCCCCGAACATGTCCCATATTGTCCGGCACCCTCACCCCGGCCCAGTGGTGCAGTAACGACATCATCAGTGGCGTAGTAACGACATAATCAGTGGCGTACTAAAAACATCTTCAGTGGCGTAGTAACGACATCATCAGTGACGTAGCAACGACATCATCAGTGACGTAGTAACGACATCATCAGTGACGTAGTAACGACATCATCAGGGGTGTAGTAACGACATCATCAGTGACGTACTAAAAACATCTTCAGTGGCGTAGTAACTACATAATCAGTGGCGTAGTAACGACATAATCAGTGGCGTAGTAACGATATTATCCGTGACAAAGTAACGACATAATCAGTGACATAGTGACGTAGTGACGACATCAGTGGTGTAGTAACTACATTTAATACGTAGGCTTTCGCGATCAATATCCATAAGAGGTTTTTATTATGGGTTAGATCACCACTCGACACGGCCAACTAGTAAGGGTTGTCACGTAAACAGAAGATGCCAATTCGTCACTAGTACAGCATACAGTGGCCTAGTCACGACGTCATCAGTGGTGTAGTAACGACATCATCAGTGACGTAGTATCGACATCATCAGTGACGTGGTAATGACATCAGGTTAGGGGGGGTAATCGATCAGGTGGGGTCCCCAATACTGCGATTTGTCTCTTGGCATGGTCGCACCTCGAGGCTGTTCTATATCGCGGCTCCTCTTGGCCTAATCACATCATTGTTACGCTCACCGTCTCGAACGTTTAACGCTGTAGGGGGGCGCTTCGTTTTAAATGTTTTTGTTCTTGAGATGACACTTTATTGAAGACACGTTCACTTGACATCAGGCATAAACCCCCACTGCAATAGCCCTGAGTCTCCTGTGCATCTCCCCCTTATATACCAACACGAGGCCACGTCCCGCTTCTCGATCATTCTCGCTGACTCTGGACACTCACTCCGCCGGCAGACTCTGCCGTTCCGTTCCGTCACCTGACTACGCTCCCTTCTCGAACATCCTCGTAGCTACCAGTCCCTTCGCACTCAAAACTGATACCCCTGTCATTACCTCCCGTGGCCACCAGTCCCTTCGCGCTCACAACTGATACCTCTGTCATTACCTCCCGTGGCCACCATTCCCTTTGCACACAACTGATACCCCTGTCATTACATCCCATGGCCATCAGTCCCTTCGCACTCACAACTGATACCCCTGACACTACCTCCCGTAGCCACCAGTCCCTTCACACTCACAACTAATACCCCTGTCATTACCTCTCGTGGCCACCAGTTCCTTCGTACTCAAAACTGATACCCCTGTCATTACCTCCCGTGGCCACCGGTCCCTTCGTACTCACAGCTGATATCCCTGTCATTACCTCCCGTGCCCACTAGTGCCCTCGTACCGTAAGCTGACCTCCCTGTCATTACCTCCCGTGGCCACCAGTCCCTTCGCACTCACAACTGATACCCCCGTCATTACCTCCCGTGGCCACTAGTGCATTCGTACCGTAAGCTGACCTCCCTGTCATTACCTCCCGTGGCCACAAGTCCCCTCACACCGCATGCAGGCTCTATTGTCATTACACATACATCTCATATGGGTGTATCCTTCATTATTATTAAGAATACGTAACTCGAGACTGCACCTTGAATGTCCCGGGAAGGCTTCGAGATTTCCTCGGACAGTTACCTCCTCAGCAAGAGAGCGATGCTGCAGGGAAAACTAGAACAGGTGGCACGGTTTATATAAATTTGCGGAGCGAGCATTGTTAGCGAGCACCTATTAAGGACGTCACAGCACACCGAGTGGGTTGTGCGGCCAGCACCACACGCTGCGGTCTTTAATGTCGATACGCCACCACGGTTACTGGGGCACTTATTTCGGATCAAGGTCAACCCTAGGGGAGGCCCAGGTAAACCGCGACAAGGTGGCAACCCTACCGTAACCCTTGCCAGGCTACACATGGGGGCTTTGTCTGTGTTGGCCGTGCCATGTGTGACTGGGGGAGGTGGGGCACAGGGGTTGCCCCCGAGGTGGTGCTCCATCTGTTCGGGGAGTACTTCTTCGAGTTCTGCAAGCGCTCGGGCTACGACCGCATGCTGCGCACGCTGGGCGGCAACCTGCAGGAGTTCATCGAGAACCTGGACGCGCTGCACAGCTACCTCACCCTGTCCTACAAGGTGAGCGTGCACTCTCCTCACCCTACAGGGTGAGCGTGCACTCCCCTCACCTCACCCTACAAGGTGAGCGTGCACTCTCCTCACCTCACCCTACAGGGTGAGCGTGCACAAATTCGCCCGTTTTCTCATTGAAAATAGGTACATTTCTAAATGTCACTGTCCTGGTCACAAAAGCACAGTTTGTGGGGAAAAATAGGCATTTTGTATACTTTTTAGGCATAAGCAATTACAAAATAATAATTACTACCTAGGATCAAAAATTGTGTTAAATAGTGTAATCAGAGCTAACTGCAATGATGATTCTGATGATAGGTCAAGATGCTGTTGATAATCGTTAAAGATGATGGCAGGCAAAGATGATGATGAATGTGATAGGTCAAGGCAATATAATGTGTTTATATTACAAGTTGAAATTATTATTATTATTGTGTTTCTCATTTACAAAGCTAAGCATGTAAAGCCTATTTCTGCAGACATTTCCATACGAACGCCAGCCAAACCGGTTAGGGGCCGTCCATAAATGACGTCACGCGCCTGGGGGGGGGGGGTCAGACATTTGTGACGATGTGTGACGAGGGGGGGGGTTGAGAAGTGTGACGTCACATCAAAATGCGCAACTTTAAATAATTATCAACAACACGTTCTACTTAATTAAGTTGACTTTTTAATAAATGTTTTCTCCTACAACATCAGAGTGCAGCGCCACATTAAATACGCACTACAATGACAATAGTTGAAAGCGATTTAAAGCATGTTTTATTTTGGGGGGGGGGTAGAGCTTTGTGACGTCATATTTGAGCGGGGTCTGACTTTTTGTGACGCCGCGTGACGAGAGGGAGGGGTCAAAAATCGTGTGACGTCATTTATGGACTGCCCCTTAACACCGGTATTAACCGGGTTTATTTGTGCGGTTACCGGTAATGCAGCAGCAACAAAACCGGGTTTTATTGCACGCTTTTATTTAACTCACTCTGTCTGTTGTATCCACAACTCTGTCTGTTGTCGTATCCTCAAATCTTGTAACTCAATTTTAACCCACTTCCCAATGTCGTATCGACTGCAAACTTGGTATACGTATGTCATACTGATGACAATACTATATTCTATCAGTAAAAATAAATATATATGTTTCAGCAATCTTTTTAAATATTATGTTTCGGCTTGGGACGAATTGTACACGCTCAACTCACGTTGGCTGTAAATCACCACGGCCCCTTACGTTATGGCAAGCTTCAGGGCCACTTTCTGGAGTCGTGGAGTTCTGCCATTACTCGTACGCAACATTTCATTAAAGCGTGTTTTTTAAAAAGTATTTTTAAATATTACTTATTAACAACTCGATTGGAGATGCGAGCGGTCAGTCAACAAGCAGGCGGCATAGCGATCCATGAGCGAGGCCAGAGCAGGCAGCTCCTTAGCGCCATGACAAGGAGAATGTTGATGACTCGCCCACCGCCATCAGTAGAAGGAACAAATTCCCCCAAAACCTTGCCGCTATGCCACTCTCGATAGGTTGCCGAGAGCTGAACGGAGTCCCAAAGAACTCACAAACACCACCTTGTTGCGAAAGACCCAACGCAGAGGACCCCCAGGGGCATGATCTTCCGCGAAGCTCGTTGGTCCACCCCAAGCCGCGTTTGCACCGCACAAACCATGTCAGGTGCGGATACCTGACGCACAAATGGACCATTTGACAATTCTCCAGTCGTGGGCACGTGTGGTCATCGCAGCGATGCTACACTCCGCTGCTCCCTGACGCGGTGATCTGAGCTTGACCCCCTCAATGTGAAATTGTTGGCTCTGCAGCTCCATCAGCTGCAGCCACACGGTAGAAGAAGAAGAGGAAGAAGTCTCGCGGGGTGTGTAGGGGGGGGGGCTTGGTGAGCCGCTTATTGTCGAGGGCTCCTTGCTACTCATTACGCCGCTCGCTCAACTCGCCTCCCTCCCTCGCTCGCCCGCCCGCACTCGCTCTGCAGGCGGGGAGGGAGGGCAACAGTCCCCGTGGTGCCAGGGCCCCCGAGACCATGGAGCCGAACATCAAACGCCGAGTGGGGCTGGCGGGCAAACTCCGATATAAATCCCTTCTAATAGCGTGGCTGCTGGGCGTGGATAGTGCGTGCATGTGTGTGGGTGTGTGTGTGCGTGGGTGTGTGTGTGTAGGTGTGCGTGCGTGTGTGTGCGTGTGGGTGTGTGTAAGATGCTACAGCATCCCACGTCGGAGAATGAGGAGGCTTACCGCAGCCTTCGCTCGGAGGTTCGGAGGGCCGTGAGTCGCTGCAATGATGGGTGGTGGTTGCGGGTTGCTGAGGAGATGGAGTCTGCCTCAGTGGCCCGCGATCACAAATCCCTCTTTAATTCCATCAAAAAAGTAACCTGCAGCGCCACACCTATTACCATCATTAGGGGATCCAATCTCCGACCCCCAGGAACAGGTTTGCAAATTTGCTGAGCATTTCTGTGAGGTCATGGGGGAGGGGAAATCCCTCGGCCTGGATAACAACGTGGGACAAAGTGGAGATGATCCTGCTGAGGCTGTGGTGCCTCAAATATTGGAAGAAGTCACCCCCTGTGAGTGGCTGGCTGAGGTGTCATCTGTTGAAGTACTGAAGGTGATTCAGAGTCTGAGACCAGGAAAGGGAACGGGCAGAGATGATCTCCCAAGCGAAATGCTGAGGGAGGGTGGCGTTTGTGCATAGCCTGCTCTACATGACATCATAACAACAGTCTGGACCACTGAACGGGTTCCGCAGGACTGGAAGGATGCTCTGGTGGTCCCCCTCTTTAAGAAGGGGGAACGCACAGACTGTAATAACTACAGGGGCATCTCACTCCTCAGTGTGCCGGGAAAGGTCCTGGCAAGGATTATTCAACATCGCCTTGCTAGGCACGCTGAGGAGAAGCTTGCGGAGCCCCAATGCGGTTTCAGGAATGGGCGGTCCTGCACGGATGCCATATTTTATGTCCGTCTGCCACAGCAGAGGTGTAGGGAATTTCAACAAGACCTACATCTCTGCTTTATTGACTTTGTCTAGGCCTATGATACCATCAGTAGGCCTAGGCTCTGGGTTTTTCTTCATGCTTTCGGACCTTCATGATGGTGAGCGGGCCCGGGTAAAACTACATGACCGGGAGTCGGAGCCATTCGCTGTACACCTTGGGGTGCGACAGGGATGTCCTCTGGCTCCCACATTATTTAACATCTATTTGACCACGTAGTTCGTGAGGCCTTCAATAGCTGTACCGGAGGAATTTCTATCTGGTACAGATACAATGGGAAGCTGATCGATGCCCGGGTGTGGTCAAGAGATGGCTCCCTATTGCTCAACCATGTTAATGTATGCCGATGATCTGGTAATCGTTGCTCACTCAGAGGAGGAGTTGGAGGCACTGCTGCTAAGCCTGGAGCTTGCCACTAAGAGGTGGCGCTTTACCATCAGCTCCACCAAAACTAAGCACTTTCCAAGGTATGTTGTACCTTCGAACTCTCCACCCCCACAACTCTTAATTGGTGATGGGGAAGTTGTGGAGAAAGTGGAGAGTTTCCCATATCTGGGCAGTGTGCTTATGACCGGCTCCGGTTTAACAGCAGAGGTCTCACTCCGAATCAGTCCAGTGGCATTATCTTTTCATCGGTTGCATTACGCTGTGTGGAAGCTAGCTGGTCTGTCACTCCGCACAAAGCTTCAGGTCTTCTTGGCCACAGTCATTCCCTCCCTTCTCTATGCTTGCGAAACGTGGACCCCCCTAATGGAGCATCTTCACCAGTTAGAAACATTTAGGCTGGCCCGCCTACGATCCATCCTTGGTTTAACCAGTCTGGATTGTGTGAGGAGCTCGCAAATCCTTGAAAGATCTGGACAAAGTCCCATCGGTGAGCTCCTCTGGCAGGCAAGGCTGCGTTAGCTGGGCCATGTAACCCGCATACCCAGTCACCGCATGCCTAAACAGCTTTTTTTCGGCCGGATCTAGAGGGCTAAACGGGCGCGGCACGGGCTAGAGAAGAGATTAAGTGATGTGGTACAGGAGGATGTGGAGCTGAGTGGACTTGCCGATGACTGGTATCAGCGGTGTCAAGATCGGCCTCTGTGGAGGAGGCTCGTGAAGCACGCTACTGGGCAGTTGGAGGCAGTCGCCTGCCAACAACAACGGAGGGCGGAGGAGCGACGCTAAAGCACAGCAAGTTGGCACGGCAGGGGGCACAGGTGGTGCATCAGCCAGTCATCTCAGTCAGTCGACCCGCGGCACATGGGTCTGCCCCGTGACTTCCTGCCAGCGGGCGTTCGACACTTCACATGGCCTCAAGGTGCACATAGCCTGGCAAAAGCGTCGTGGTGACGTCACCGCCACTTAGTGGCGAATGGCGGTTGTTGTTGTGTGTGTGTGGTGCCGTGAGGAGTGGTGGTGTAGCGGTTAGCGAATTGCGCTACTTACCTGGCGACCAGAGTTCGATTCCCGCTCAGGGCCAAAATCAGTGACGATTTTCTGAACCGGTCTTGGGCCTCCCTTAGGTCGACTCGGCCTCAAATGAGTACCTGTTGCAATGTGTGAACATCCCCTCTGGCTGGGGAGACAAAGGCGGTCGGGCGCGGTGCTGGCCATCCACCCCCTCGTGTATCGTGCCGGCCTTCAGAGGTGTTCGCTAACAGCACTTGCCCCAACAGTCTGTTAAAGCTATACGGGAAGTCTTTGTGTGTGGGTGGTGACGCGATCCATGGGTGGTGTGTCTATCCCTCGTTGCACAAAGCTTCGCGATTCCAGCCCAGCGGGCCGCCCTGGATAATGCTGCGGGTGTATTAGCAAAACAATTAAACATCTATAAACACGTTTTTTTTTTTACCAGGTAAGGCCCACTGAGCTACGTAGCTCTTTTTCAGAAGTGACCTGGCCACACATGATAGCTCAACGAAGTGGCTTATCACGTGGAAATGTAAAATAGCAGCCATATACTCTAAACCAGTGGTCGACAACCTGCGGCTTCGGAGCCGCATGCCGCTCTTTAAGTACTGCATTGCGGCTCTTGAAATTCGAAAAAATGTCTCTTGTTATTTTGATTGCCAACCCCTGAACATGAGAGTCGAGTTTACCATGGAAGTCGAGTCCACCATGGAAGTCCACTTCATCATGGACGTCCAGTTTACCATGGGAGTCCAGTTTACCATGGGAGACCAGTTTACCAAAGGAGTCCAGTAAAAATGGGAATCCAGTTCACCATGGAAGTTCAGTTTACCATGGGCATGAGTAGGCAACCTGCTTTTCCGGATCAGCACGCGGCTCTTTAAGGAGCTGCTGCTTTGTGGCGGTTATTTATTGAGGACCACCACCGTCTCGTATTCACCGCAACATTGCAGCGGCTCGAAAACAAAAAAAAGAATAGCTCTTCATTTCTCATTTTGGTTGCCCGACGTTTGACGTTCGCACGCTGACGATTGCCAGTGATGCTAATCGAGGAAGAATCCGCCACACGTGTGCCGCTGGTATCGCGTATCTGTCCGACGTTCGAAAGCCGTCCAAGCCAAGGCAATTGCGGGGGGAGTGCGCCTTTTGCTGTTTTTTAAACATTCCCTTTTTACACAAATGAAGAATGTGCATTTTTTTTGCCGGTTTGGAATCTCAAAATCAGCCTTTGATCTCAGAGCTGCAGCCCTCAGCCGTGACAGTATTTGGGTCAAGGCCGCGAGGCGGTGGTTAAATATTTGATCTCATTCATATGTATGCAAACGCGAGCGCACTTTATGCAGTATATCTCGTGTGAAGATAAATTTTATGCATTTATACACAGACGAAAGTGGCTCTGTTCGCCTTCTCTGGTCTGACACTGATGAGACCAGGCCCTAAAGAAGTCTGGTGTAGACCAATCAGTTTCAAAGACAATGCATCATTTATTATTATCAAAGCATGCTTTGTTTGCATGTTCACCACAATTATTTGTGGTTAATGCAGACATGATTCCTTGCAATAGGTTTCAGTTTGGTGTTTTAACATCTTAACACAATTGTTTATTTGCCAGAAAGGTTCAAACCTATTCTTATATTTTGAGACTGGCAAGGGCGGTCCCATGATGTAGCTGCTCACCCCGAGCTCTCAATGTCCTGACAGTGGCATTGTCTTTGTGCTGTTCGCCTTTTGGCGTCCTCTGGCCTAACGGTGTTTGAGACGAGGCTCTAAAAACTGCTGCCTCTGGTGTGGACCAATCAGTTTCAAAGACAAAGCATCATCTACTACCAGAGCATGTTTTTGTTGTTTGCATGTTCACCACAAGTATATGTGGTTGATGCAGACATGACTCCTTGCAAAAGGTTTCTAGTTGGTGTTATAACATCTTAACACACCTGTTTTATTGCCAGAAAGAGTAAAACCTATTCTTGATTTTTCATACTATGATACTGGCAAAAAAGGTCCCATGTTGATAGTGGCTCAATTCGTCTAGGTGAACGATCTTTTGTTCCAGCCAATAAAACGCTGCCTTTCAACTATCAACTTTGCACCATCACAATATAATATTGGGATGAATGCGGCGTCTAAATCCGACAGCATCTCAAGCCGCCGTGCAATGTACATACAGCATAGAGACAAAGATCAACATCAGCAAGGGGGGCTAAGCACCCCCTTGCTGATGGCTCAGCCCCCCCACCTCCGCAATCATTGAGCCAAGCAGTGGTGTTGAACTTCTTTCGCACCGTACGTAGCCAACCGTGCTAATCGGAGGTGCGGGGAAGGTGGTGGTGGTGGTGGTGGCAACACACGTGCGCCTGTGTGATCCAACGCTGTGGAGGCAGCAGCGAGGGCTTGGTGGATCACCGCCCACAGAGGGGATCGTGAAATCCTCTTCCTCCCGTGGGTGTGCGTCAAGGAGTGGCCGTACTCCTGGCTCAGCTAGGAGAAGGCGGTTCGCCAATCACGTGGACTCCACCCGTTACCTCTCTGTATGGGATAGAGCGTTTTGCCCTCGCACGAGTGGGTTCTCTCCGGGTGATCCGGTTTCCTCCCACACGCAAACACTCATTAACTGGCCGCAAAACAAGTAGAAAGAGAACCGCAGACCTTGGGAAATTGTTGGTGGTGCCGGCTCCTCACTCTGCGACTGCTACTGCTGCCTTTACGCTCGTCTATGGTTCCTCCTCCTGGCGCCTCTGAGTCGTCCTCTCTCTTTTGAGTCGTCCTCTCTTAGTCGTCCTCTCTCTCTCGGAGTCATCCTCTCGGAGTCGCCCTCTCTCTCTCGCTGAGTCGTCCTCTCTCTCTCTGAGTCGTCCTCTCTCTCTGAGTCGTCCTCTCTCTCTATGAGTCGTCCTCTCTCTGAGTCGTCCCTTCTGTCTCTGAGTCGTGCTCTCTCTCTCAATCGTCCTCTCTCTCTCTCTCTGAGTCACGCCCCTCTATCTGAGTCGTCCTCTCTCTCTGAGTCGTGCTCTCTCTCTCCGAGCCGTCCTCTGTCTCTGTCTGAGTACTGAAGGAGCCATCTCACCACGTGCATCTGTCGATCTAGAAACAATTTCAAAACTGTTTTTATTTTACCAGGTACGGCCCACTGAGCTATATGGCTCTATTGCAGACGCAACCTAGCCACAAATGATAGCTCAACGAAGTGGCTTATAATCAAAACGCCTGAAGTTGATTCTAAATGAAGAGGGAAAAACCGGCCCGGAGAAAAATCCACGCTCCCACGGGAAGAGATAGAGAGACACTGCAATCTACAAATATATAACAGGCGTCAAGGGTCAAGATCGAGCCCGACGACCTCCTGTATAGCAGGCGTGGGAGTTTACATCTCATAGCCACCGTGGCAGTCCACGTGGGCGGAGAGCCCTGGTGCAAAGTGGGGTGGCGGGGGCTCACGACCTGGCGACCCGAGTTCAATTTGGCCTCACGGTCACGGACGCCAGAGATGACTATCTGAACCGGTGCTGGGCCTAACCTAGATCTACTCAGCCTTAAATGCGTACCCGGTGAAGTGTGGGTGTAAACATCAGCCACTGAGGAAGACAAAGGCGGCCGGGGCATGCCACTGACCGCACACCTCCCCTTTGCGCCGTGCCGGCCTTCGTAGGTGCTCGCAAACCAGCGCTCGCCCCGACAGTCTGTTCAGGCTTCATGGTGGGGGTGTGGGAAATCTTTGTCTTTGGTGCGACAGGAGATGAACGCCCCGTCGTTTCGCGTCGAGAAGAGAGAGGACGGGAGGATGCTGCTGCATTATTACTCTGATCGTAAGGGACTGAGCCAGATCGTGCCAGGTACGGCGGCCGTCTGGACACGTTTTGCTCTTGTGCACCCAATACAGTGAATGAAACGTCGTGCTCAGATTGTGAATATGTGGCTTGGCTCTCCAACACACCGGTTAGTGCTGTACTAGTGACGAATTGGCACGTTCTGTTTACGTGACAAACCTTACTAATTGGCTGTGTCGGGAGGTGGCCGGTTTAACGACACATTTATATTTACGCGACATATCCCAAAAACAACCTGCTTTATGGATAATGTTTATATGTCCATGCTTTTGGGTGTGGAGTGAGGGAGTCAGTGGTTTGGATCTTATAAGAGAAAGTTTAAGTCGGAGGTTTGGGTCTACAAGAGAAAGTTTAAGTCGGTGGTTCTTTCCTGGTTCTCAATCGTTCAAAAATGTAGAATGTTTATGGGTTTGGTTAAACAGAGTAAATTGTAACTTACATGCCTGTGCTTCATTTGCGTTTTCGATGATTTACCTTCTCACAAGAATCTGGCCACGTCTCGCACCCCCCACAAAGGGCATCTCGCACTCCCAGTAGGTGCGTGCACCCCAGGGGAATGGCCACTTGTTGAAGGGATGAATCCGTAAGCAAAGGAACCAGGGGGCGCACCGATGCTGCAGCTGCTAACGTGAAGGGATTCAAGTCAGAGTCTTTATGTGTGCTGGGGGAAGCCGATGAGCTATGAAGCAATGTTATTCACAGATGTCCAGTAGGTGTGGGTCAGAACGATACAACAACAAATACAACAACACGATCGGAGTGCAAAGCGTGGAAAATGTTAAACAAAATAACAAAAATAGATACAAATATAAGTAAACTTTTTTTTATCTTACCAGGCAAAGCCCACTGAGGTATTAACTTGTTTTTCAGAAGCGACTTAGCCACAAATGATAGCTCAATGAAGTAGCTTACCACGTGAACTCCCTCGCCTGGTATAGAGGTCGTGGGTTTGATCCCGATCCTGATGCCTGCTGTGTATCTGTAATTTGTGGTGTCTCTACCCGTGGTCGCGTGGATTTTTCTCCGGATCTCTCCGGTTTTACCCTCCTTAGAATCAACATCATGGCGTTTAGAGTATTTGGCTGCTGTACATTTCCACATTGTCAGCCACTTCGTTGAGCTATCATTTGTGATCGCCAGATCGCTTCAGAAAAAAAAATATCTACATAGCTCAGTGGGGCCTTACCTGGTAAAAGAAAAAAGTTTTATTACAAAAAAACCGATTGGGGTACAAAGTATAGGAAAAGGTAAGCAAACCATAAAAAATAGTTAAGTAAAAATCAACTAAGTATATACGTTGAAATTGCATAAGTGCACCAATTCCCAAGCTTGGTAAGATGAAAAAAACATTGTTTAGTTGTATTTGTATATTTTAAGTGATTTGTTTACCTTTCCAATACTCTGCACTCCTGTCGCGTTTTTGTATTGTTTGTTGTTGTAAAGTTCTGACCCCGTGGCCCTGCCGGACCATCGATGAACAAAGAGCGTCATAGTGCTCGCCGCGCTGCATTGGCTTCCGGTTGCTGAACAAATACATTATAAGGTCGCGCTCGTCACACACAAAGTGCTTACCACAAATGAACCACAATACCATTGACGGTCTCGTCAAGGAACATAAACCATCACGCGAACTGCGGTCATCTGCGTAGCAGTGGTTTTGGCTCGCCGTCGAACAAAGACGGCCACCGCATTGCGTGGCGCTTTCGGGTGCGCGTCTGTGGCCGTCGAGAACGCTCTTGCTTCCGATATTAGGAAGCCACCAGAGCTACGCACTTTGAAATAATCAAGATTGACAAACTCATTTCTTTAGAACTGCTTTTTGTGTTTATTGTCCTTCCGCCGCACCTCCGATTAGCATGGTCGGCTACTTACGGCATGAAAAAAGTTCAACACTCACACGTACATCGCCCATCGGATTTCCTCCAGCACAAGCGAATATTCTGATTCCGATTGATTCTGAACCTCCCCTCGCCGTCCGTCGGCAGGCATCATCGGGGCGGTGGCGAGGGACTTCTTCTCGAGCGACATCACCATGGAGGTGGTGACGCACAGCGAGGAGGACGAGCGCACGGGCAAGAAGGAGCACGTGGTCTTCCTGGTCACCCAGAGTGCGTGGAGCACCGCCACGATCGCGGCGGCGGCGGCAGCAGCGGCCGAGCGACAGAGTGTCGCAGAGGGCGGCCGCGGGGCGGCGAGTCCCGGCGTGCCGGCCACAACGCCACGGGGCAGCAGGAGGGAGGAGGCGGAGGTGCGTACCTCTACCCCCCCGCACCTCTCCACCCTCCACTCCTCCACCCTCCACTCCATCCCCCCACTCCACCCCCCCATCCCCCACTTTCCACTCCATCCCCCCAAAGCCCCCCCCCACTCCCCCACCCTCTACTCCACTCCCCACTCCCCCACCCTCTAATCCACCCCCCACTCCCCCCCCCCCCCCACTCCACCCCCCACCCTCGACTCCATCCCTGGCAAATTCCACCCCGGGGCTACTCACGCTCCACCATCTCACACGGGGTTCGATTATTCCCATAGGCCCCATTGAATAGGAATCATAATTATTTACATTTATATTTTTTACCCTGGAAAAATTCGTGTGGATGTTGAGATGTGTAAACAAAACTAAAATCTACACGTGTATATATTTTGTCTCATGCGAAGGGATTACAGATATTTGTGAACGTGGCGTAGCACCTGCAGCCTGTTGACCCCGGTATCAGATCAGAATCTTTAGCTATCCTGGAGAAATCCGATGAACTATGAAGCTTTTTTTAACGCAAATGTCCAGACGGGGCACGACAAACAATACCAAAAACGATATAGCAGCGCAAAGTATAGGAAGGGTAAGCAAATCACTACAAATAAATACAATATACTCGCGATTATCCGCGCTAATGACAGGGACGACACTCGTAGATAATTCAAAATCGCGGATAATCCAAAATAAATAAGCATTTTCCGCAGTTCTCGATGCCAAAAACACTAATGTAGGTGAAAATTATGTTTACGTTTCTCTGCCATCACAGTTTCGTGAATTAAAACTCACAAAATCAATGATTGGATAAATCACTCAAAATGAAGCACAACTGATGATTTCCATTGCTTAGCGATAACACTTTCCTGCTCCCGCGCAGAAGACTCAGCTCACTCAGTGGACAGCAGAGCCACGCCAATCAACATCAACCAAACTCCGCCCACTGCTGTATATATATATGCAACTACTGTACTGTAGAGCCGATCACAGGAATTTCTGTTTAACCGGAGCAACATATTTTTTCAGTTTAAGCACGTGACTTGCAATTAACATTTTCAAGAATAACAATGTATATAACTGTTTTTATATTATAAATTTTGAGCTCAGGGGAAACTCCGTGAGTTATTAATTTACGTCAAAATCTCAGCTGCACGGTTAATCTGCAAATCGGATAAACCGCACATGGATAATTATCGATGAGTGTACGTAAAATAGATAAACGTATGTAAGTTCAAATCGCGTAAGGTATGCCAATTCCCAAGCTTGTGCAAGTCAGGAAAACCACAGCGAGAACAGTTCCACGTGACATCCTGATCGCCCCGCTTGCACAGTGAATCAAACAACTCAAAGCGATCACCTGCTGCCCAAATGAGCCTTGCCACCATTGGCGCTCATCTTCCGTTCACAGCCCTGCTGGGGCCAGCGGTGGAAATTCCATATTGCCATGGCGGGGCGAGGGCTTATCCGTAGGACATCCTACTGTTGGCTTTGTAATACATTAGTCCCTCGGTTAAAAGTGACATCGGTTTCGACCAATGTCAAAAAGTTGACTCACGGTACCGTGTTTACGTGATAAGCACGGCAGTATCAATTTTGGCCAATCCGAGCGCTCGTAAGTGGGGTTGAACGCATGCCGTCAGCCAATCAGCGATGCCCATTTATGAGCGTTTAGACCTCAACTGCGTTTGTTGACGTTGCGTTTTCAGTTTTGGCAGTGTAAAACAGCTCTCTTGCAGACTCGATGATTTTTTACTTCACTTTCAACTTGTAAGTTAATTAACAGTGATTGCAATGTCCCCCTGCAGTGAATTCGTAAAAGTCAAAGAGGAGTGGAAAAGTAATTAGCTTTTAAGCAAAGTAGGACATTATTTACGAGCATGAAAAACCAGTGCACTTATGAGTGAGTCTGGCTTCAATATTCCTAAATTTGATTATTTCGGTTCACGGTAGTTTTCATGGAAGGCCACTGGACTGTTTTGCAGACTTTTGAGAGGCGACGTTTGACATACATTTTCTGAACGATGGGGGCCAACGAAAGCACGTTTCGTCAGTATTTTTCTTTTTTTCATTAAAAAAAACGCTCTTAACGCCGAACCACCCACGGCCGCTCGCGCGGGGCGATCCATCCATAGGCTCCCCACTCAAGAGAGTCAGTCGCAATGGGACCGCGACTGAGTGCGAACGGAGTGCAGAGAGATACCCGCTCAGCATTACGTTGAGAGATCGGACAGATGAACACGTGGATCAAAGGACGTATGCAGATTAATAAATTGTTAACCTAAAAAATATATATTTTTTAATTTTACCAAGTACGGTCCACTTCGCTATATAGATTTTGTTTCAGGAGTGACCTGGCCACAAACGACAGCTCAACGAAGTGGTGTATCACGAAGTGGAGTATCACTAGGAAATTTGTAGCAACCAAATGTCTTAAATACACGTTGATTCTAAATGTGGAGGGGAAAAACCGGAGGACACGGAGAAAAATCCATGCGACCACCACAAATATACAGCAGACGTCAGGGTCCGGATTGAACCCACGACCTCCTGTATACTAGATGAGGTAGTTAACAACTCCTAGCCACCGCTAGAGGATGATGTCAGATGGTTAAGAATAATAGCGGAATGGCAGGCAAAGAACAAAACGTCCACCGGGGGAGATGAAGCAACGAGCGTTGAAATCAGTTCACGTGATTGGTGCCGGGTGGATTGTTACACCGCAGGATTGTGAGAGATGGCGGCAGTTTAGGGGCTGGGGGGGGGGGGAGGCCTTCATCCAGCAGTGGCACGCGAATCCGTCCATCGTGGACACATCGCAAGTAAATCCCACGGCAGGCGAGGCGAGCGCCTCTCGCAATCAGGAGGCTTGAGAGAGCGAGAACCTCTGGATCGCCTCGGCACGACTCTCCTCAGGGATCGGAGGAACTAAAGTGCACGGAGCGTCGCTCCGCGGACGAGGGCGGCGGCGCGCCGCGCCCAGCGAAGAAGAACCACTGGGAGACCATCCGGAGCATCGTCACCCTGGGGAAAGGTGAGCGGCCAGGGCGATCAGGGGAGTGGGGGGGTGGAGCGCTGCCCGGAGCGGGGAGTTGCCGGTTCCACTGCGTCGTTGTGCGTGGTGGCCCCCTCATTTTGAGTCGACGCCGGGGCCAGTGGGGTCTCTTCAGGGCCGTCCATAGGGGCGGGGGGTGCGGGGGCCCGGGGCAGTCGCCCAGATTCACCGTAACCCTTAGAGACGGCTGTAAGTCTCCGCGTTGGACACCCACCTCTAAAAGGTCAACTAAGATAAAGGGGGAACCCTGCAAATTGCTCGTTCGCGTTACGGCTGGCAGAAGGAGCCTCCACTTGAGAGGAGGGTAATTTAGCCTACTCCTCCACGCGGACCCACACTCTAGCCCACCACACACGAGCTCCGAATCGACTCGCTGTAGTGCACCCATTTATACTGCTGGTAGGACAGATTCAACTCATCCAAACAGTGTTTAACCACCACACTGCAGGCCACAACAACTTACTCACCCACACACTCAACACGCACTCACCCACCCACACACT
Source organism: Lampetra fluviatilis (assembly GCF_964198595.1). Taxonomy (NCBI): domain Eukaryota; kingdom Metazoa; phylum Chordata; class Hyperoartia; order Petromyzontiformes; family Petromyzontidae; genus Lampetra; species Lampetra fluviatilis. The sequence continues at coordinate 2,116,109 of NC_136325.1, read as the reverse complement.
CACTCACCACACTGCAGACCACAACAACTTACTCACCCACACACTCATCACGCACTCACTCACCCACCCACACACTCACTCACCACACTGCAGGCCACAACAACTCACTCACCCACACACTCACCACGCACTCACTCACTCACTCACCCACACACTCACCACGCACTCACTCACCCACCCACACACTCACCATGCACTCACTCACCGACCCACACACTCACTCACCACACTGCAGGCCACAACAACTCACTCATCCACCCACTAACCCCACTCACACACTCACTCGCCACCCACTCACCACACTGCAGTTCACCTCACTTCGATTTCTGCATCATCCCTCACGCCGCTCCGCTCTGGAATTCCCCGCCATCGTCCCCTTTCCCTCGAAGCCCTCGCACAGCAATCGCCTCGCTCAATTCGAGACGCGGCGTAGCACAACGCCCGCTCGACCACGACTCTGATAACGGTGCCGTTCGTCGCTCGCCGCTTCACGCGAGCTCACACCCTTGGCGCGCCGACACTCTGCCCCAGCGACTCCGCGAAAAAAAGACCAACAACGGCCGCCGGCGCTCGCCGGGGAGTCGTAGACCGAGCCTGGAGACGTGCGGACCGCTGACACCGCCGACGGCGAGGTGTCCGGCACGCTCACCGGTCACGGCGGCGTGCCGAGCCCTCTGACCGGCGCCGCGTTGCGTCTCCCCGGGTCGCCGCAGGGAGGCTGCTGAGGGGCTTCCAGGCCGTGTTCCCCGACACCCTCTGGGTGGACGAAAGGACCTTCTGCAACTCGTTCCCGTTCCACGTCGTCTTCGACGAGGAGGTGAGGCCGGAATCGCACGCCGGGGGGGGGGGGGGCAGAGTGGGGGGGGGGGGGCTTCGATCATTAACCAGCAGCGTCGTCGTCATCGTTAGCCATGCTCCATCCACTGCTGAATGAAGGCTTCCCCCCCCGCCCAAGCCGTCACTGACGTCACCACCATGGCCTTGTGATGTAACAATCCACCCAGCACTGTGCTGATTTTATTGCTCCATCTTCCCGGCGGACGTCCTCTGGAACACGCGTTCCACTCCTTGCCTGCCCCTCCTAGTGGTGACGCAACCTGCCCAAGCACACTGACTTTTCTCGACGGGTTGAACGATGATACAGCTCTAAATATTTTTTTATTTAAACAAGTAAAGCCCACAGAGCTATGTAGCACTTTTTCCGACGCGACCTGGCTGCCACAAATTATAGCTCAACGACGTGGCTTATCATCACGTGGGAAATGTACAGCAGCAGCCAAATAGTCTCAACGCCGTGACGTTGACTCTAAATGTTGGGAGGGAAAAACCGGAGGGCCCGGAGAAAAATCCACGTGACCACGGGGAGAGAGAGAGACACCTCAAACTCCAAATATATTGTGTAGGCGATGTCAGGGTCGAGATCGAACCCACGACCTCTACGAGGTGGCAACCCTGCACCCCCCCTCCCCCGCGCTGTGCACGCAGCTGCGTGTCAAACAGGCGGGCGTGAACATCCAGAAGTTCGTGCCGGGCCTGCAGACCATGGACATCCGCCTGGACGAGTACTTCACCATCGGCCACCCGGAGGTCACGTTCACCATCGAGAGCATCCGCAAGTTCATCAACAGCCAGTTCGTGCTCAAGACCCGGCGCGAGATGCTGCCGGAAGCTCGCAGGAGCCAGCCCATGCTGGACCTCCGAGGTGAGAGGCGCCCGTCGGGAATGCCCCGACCCGACCCGCCATCGTTGTCGCCTCCAGCATTCGATTTTCGATTCGGCCGCGGGGTGTGGGGGGTGCTGGGGTGCCACGGTAGCTTGGATATGTTAACTACCTCGCCTGGCATGCAGGAAGCCATAGGTTTGATCCCACCCCTGACACCTGCTGTATATTTGGAGTTTGTGTGCCTCTTTCTCTCTCTCCCCGTGCGGATTTTTTTCCACGTGATAATATAATTAGCCACTTCCTTGAGCTATCTTTTGTGGCCTGGTCGCTTTTGAAAAAAAATTATACAGCTCAGAGACCTTTATCTGGTCAAATAAAAAATTGTTTCGCTAAAAAAGTATTTGTCTGCTGCGATCAATTTCCACGAAATAAGCCACTTCGTTGGGCTGCTAGCCAGGTCACTTCTGGAAAAGAGCTATCTAGCTCAGTGTGGCCTTACCTGATATGATGAAAAAATCGCTAGCAATAGTTTAATGATGGACGTCGGGCCGCGCAGGTCAGATGGTGTGGATGGAGGGGTCGCGCTCGATGCTCTACCTCTGCTCGCCTCTCCTGCGCAGCCTGGAGGAGCTGGAGGAGCGCCAGCTGCACATCTCGGACATCGCGCCGCACGATGCCACACGGGACCTCATCCTCCTCAACCAGGCACAGCGCAACCCCCCCCGCCCCCACCACCCCCCCGGCAAAGCCGATCCACTCTCGGTGCGCCAATGGGATCCCACAGCGGAGGTTGGCCCGTGCATCATCTCCTGTGTACAGCCCTGGGCCAGTGGTGGAAATTCCGCCGGACTTTCATTGTTGATTTCTTCCGCAAAGTGGATACCCATTTTAGTCACCTCGGAGGGAGGGAGTAATGATGGGCTGAGTCAACACCTCCCCAACCTGGATTTGAACTCACGACGTTCTGCGTGTGAGCCGCTCGCTCTAGTGCTGCACAGCCACCTGGCTGCGCTGATGATGTTTGGAGTGAGAATATTAAAACTAAACTGTTAAAAACGTATTATTTTACCAGGTTAAAGCCCACTTAGCTATAAAGCTCTTTTTCATAAGCGACCCAGCCACAACTAACAGCTCAACGAAGTGGCTTATCACGTTGACATTTATAGCGGCCAAATACACTACACACACGTTGATTCAAAATTTGGAGGGGAAAAAGCAGAGGACACGGACAAAAATCCACGCGACCGCCATGGGGAGAGAGACACGCAAACTAAAAAAATACAGGCGTCAGGGTCTGGATCAAACCCACGACCTCCTGTATACCAGGCGAGGTAGTTAACATCGCGCCACCGTGGCACCACATTTGGTGCCCCACTCACACCGATCTAGAATATAATAGATCCGAGTGTTTGATTCGGTGTTTGACCGCTTTTGGCTGGCAAGCTGAAGACAATAACTCTATCAAATTCACAGACTGAGACTTAACAGAGCCACACATGAAGATGGAAGGAAACAGGAGCAGAGTAAGAGAGAGAGAGAGCCATACGGAGGGACGGAAGAGGGAGAGCTGTAGAAGGACGAGGAGTGAGACTGAACGAAGCAGGACCATGGGCCGGGGAAACAACTCGATGGCCAAAATGCACTGAGGAAAGGCCATATGAGACAGGAACTCCGGGGGCGAGATATTAACTACCTCGCCTGGTATACAGGAGGTCATGGGTTTTGAGCCAGACCCTGTTGTATGATTGGAGTTTGCGTGTTCTCCCTGTGGTCGCGTTAATTTTTGTCCGCGTCCTCCGGTTTTTCTCTCCACATTTTAAATCAAAATCATGCATTTAGAGTATTGGTTGCTATACGTCATAAATCTTAATCTCTGGTGAAGTCGCTTCTAAAAAATAAAAGAAAAATAGCCCAGTTTAGTTTTTTTGTTTAAAATGCTGACTCAATTAACACTACTCTCCCACTCCCCCTTCCCTCCTCCCCTCATCCCCCCCACCCCCCACCTACCCCTAACCCCCCCGCCCATGTCCTGCGCTCCGTCAGCAACGTCTGGCCGAGATGGAGCTGTCCACTCAGTTGGAGCGCAAGAAGGAGGAGCTGAGGGTCCTCTCCAAGAACTTGCAGGTGGAGAAGAAGAAGACTGAGGCCCTGCTGTACGCCATGCTGCCCCACCACGTGGCCAACCAGCTCAAGGAGGGCAAGAAGGTGGAGGCGGGTGAGCCGCTGTGGCCTGCGTCCGACGGACGGACCGACGGACCAATGGACCAACGAACAGACCAACGGATGGACGGACCGACAAATGGATGGATCACTGCACGGATGGACGGATTAATAGACTTATGGACGGACAGACCAACGGGCAGACGGATGGATGGGTGAGTGACACCGACTCGTAGCACATCTTAACCGCCGCTCTGTGCCGCAGGGGAATTCAAGGTCTGCACCATCCTGTTCAGCGATGTGGTGACCTTCACCAACATCTGCGCCGTGTGCGAGCCCATCCAGATTGTGCACATGCTCAACGCCATGTACATGCGCTTCGACCGTCTCACCACCGTGCACAACGTCTACAAGGTGAGCTGCGGCGGGCGCGGTGAGCGTCTCCCGCCCGCCTGCTCTCTCGCCATTCTGGGTTGTTTGTCGTGGCAAATTTGGACTGTTACGCTGGTACACGTGGCCCACTCTTATCCGATAACTTACCAGGATTGTTTGCGTGAATCACAAGGTACACGTTTACCCGTTGATACATCCGCGGTATTAACCAGGGCGGCCGGCGGGCTGCAACCCTGCTCGGGGCTCGGTGTTGTGACCGTGGACGGGCGGGGGCGGGCGGTCGATGTGGTGGTGGGGGTTGCCTGTTGCTGTGGTGCAGGTGGAGACGATTGGCGACGCGTACATGGTGGTGGGCGGCGTGCCCATACCCGTGCCGTCGCACGCCGAGCGGGTCGCCAACTTCGCCCTCGGCATGGTCCTGGCCGCGCGCGAGGTCACCAACCCGGTCACCGGCAGCGCCATACAGGTTATTTTGTCGCGTCATGTCGTTGCCCGGTCGCATGCGCGATGCTTCACGCATCGTGAACCAGAGGCACGCACTCGGGGAACTCGGGGAAGACAGCCAAGGGCCAGCACCAACAATCGCCCAAGCTCTGCGGTTCTATATTGGTGCCCCTTGCCGACTCCGTTTAGTAAAGAGTTGTGTTTTTGCGCACGTCGTGCGAGAGGGCAACGCTTAATCCCCGTACAGATGGGATACAGATGGTATGATCAGCTTCGTAGTGAGCAGTGTTAATGGAATCAGCGTTTTATTTAAATTCACAGTCTTCGTCTAACCTGTGGAATTATAGCCTAGTCTCAGGCTGTGGATATTGTCTAGTCTGATACCTGCGAGTCAAGTCGACTCAACCAGCCAGATAGTCAAAATACTCTCATTACCCTATGCCACTCTCCCTCCAACATGATCAGGTGAGCCAATCAGTGAACCCGGTAATATTCTAATATCCTGTACACATACAACCAATCACTACTGCGCTGTGAACCCGGCATACCGAGTTCGACGTTCACGGTGAATAGTAAACGCGCAGTATTCACCGGAGCGGCCTGCCAGAGCTGAACCGCGCACCTCCACGACAACCGGCGAACGCGCCCATCACGACCACACATGCAGTGCGCACACGCAGTGCACGCCACGCATGGTTTACACACACGTGGTGTACGCACGCGTAATGTTGTGTACACACGTGTAGTGCACAAATGCGTTTGCGCACGCGGGCGTGTTCTACGCGCGCACGGTAGCAAACCCGTGTCCGCGCCGCTCTCCTCGCCAGATCCGCGTGGGGATCCACTCGGGGCCAGTGCTGGCCGGCGTGGTCGGGGAGAAGATGCCGCGCTACTGCCTATTCGGCGACACGGTCAACACGGCGTCGCGCATGGAGAGCCACGGCCTGCCCGGGAAAATCCACCTGAGCCCCAGCACCCGCGAGTGAGCGGCGCCGCACGCGCCCGGGAAACAACGCACACAGCAACAACACCGCTGCCACCAATCGGAATTGAAACAGTTTCAGAGTACTCTGCGTGTGTATGTGTGTACGTGTGTACGTGTGTAATAGGATCGGTGGCGTAGTGGTTAGCGTGCTGCGATACGAACCCGGCGACCCGGTTCGATTACCGCCCACGGCCAATACCAATGACAATTATCTGAACCGGTCATGGGCCTCCCCTAGGTCGACTCAGCCTCAAATGAGTAACCTGGTGCGGTGTAAAAACCACGCTACTGGGGAGACAAAGGCGGTGCTGGCCACGTGTACCTTGCTGGCCTCTGTTAAGGCTATACGGGGGATCTTTGTTTTTGTGTGTGTGTGTGTGCCATGTCCCGTCTCAAATATGTTAGCTGATCGTGGCTTTCCTTCCCATTCAGCTCTGTTCGTGAATATTTATTCAACAACTCTGCATGGGATACTTCCTCCCAGTGGCATCCAGTCGTTCAAATTGCTCACGAAGCAACCTAATTCTTGCGGTACTTCCCTGGCTTCTTGCGGTACTTATAATGTTCCCGGTCAAAACCACGTTTATGTACGTACGTACGTTGAACTTCTTTCGCACCATACGTAGCCAACCATGCGAAGTGGAGGCTGCGGGCGAAGGACAGAAAACTAAATTATAATTCAGGAATGAAAATAAAAATTGGACCGTGACACCGGCACACAATGTCCTACGTTTTTTTAAATCGACGTCACAGCACGACAATGACATTAAACAATGACAATGTTGATGTCAACGACGATGATAATGCCCGGCCGAGTGCGACGTTGACGAGCTCCCCCCCCACCCCTCGTGCATGGGCTCCAGGGCCCTGCAGGACAAGGAGTTCGACGTGGAGGAGCGCGGTGAGATAGAGGTGAAGGGCAAGGGGCGCATGTCCACCTACTTCCTGCTCGGCAACCGCGCGGCGGGCGAGCAGGAGATCCTGGGCCGCACGGGGCCCCTGCCCATGGCCGACGCGGGCGGCGGCGCGGAGACGGCCACGCACGCGGACGGTAGGTGGCTCGCTCGCTCACCCCCCACACGATCGTCACCGCGGATCGCTCGCTCACACATGCACGCTCACACATGCACGCTCACACATGCACGCTCAAAATGCACGCTCACACATGCACGCTCACACATGCACGCTCACACATGCACGCTCACACATGCACGCTCACACATGCTCGCTCACACATGCACGCTCACACATGCACGCTCACACATGCACGCTCACACATGCATGCTCACACATGCACGCTCACACATGCACGCTCAAACATGCACGCTCACACATGCACGCTCACACATGCACGCTCACACATGCTCGCTCACACATGCACGCTCACACATGCACGCTCACCGCGATCGTCACTGAGGATCACTCGCTCGCACGTCAGTCATATCACCGTGCTGGTGAGATGTTATTTCCATCGCCTGGTATGCAGAAGATCGTGGGTTCAGGTACCGACCCTGATGGCTGCTGTATATTTGCATCTTCTTCCCCCCCGTGGTCGCGTGAATTTTTGCCCTGGGTCCTCCAGTTTTTCCCTCCACATTTAGAAACAGGCTGCTATACATTGGCACACGATGATGAGCCACTTCGTTGGGCCTTACCTGGTAAAATACAAACATAGTTTAGTTTTAGTCAGGGAAATATCACAGCAATGGTGGGAGCGGTTAGGGGGGTGGTTGCTCTCCGTTAATACCGGCCCGCTGCGCCCGAGAGACCGGCTTGACTGCGGTGCCCCCAGAGCCTGAGTTCGGACCCAGGCTATCAGTGCTGTGACCTCGGGGGCCACGGGGTCACCTCCGGACGTGGTGCGCGTGTGTCCTTTTTCTTTTTTTCTTTCCTTCCGCTAGAGGGACCGGACCGGTGGAGCGTGCCCATGAAGTACTCGGACTCAGGGGACTCGACGTCGCACCTCGGAGGCGCGGCGCACTCCTCCCCTCTCCGGTCCGGCACCGGTGCGCGGTGATGCACCACAGCACCTGCGCCAGGCTAGGTGCCCTTTGAGGCTCTCGCGGGAAGTGTGGCAGGCGCGCTGCTGGCAGGAGGTCACTGGACGGGCCCGGGGTGCTAGGGAGTTAACTGCCCGAGACGACTGGTATATGACCTAGCAATGTCCCCAATACCAGGTACTTATTTGAGGCTGAGTCAACCTAAGGGAGGCCCAGGACCGATTCAGAAAATTGTCAATGGTGTTGGCCGTGAGTGGCAATCGAATCCGAGTCGTCATGTTCGTAGCGCAGTGCACTAACCAGGGCACTACCGCTCCCCGCTACTAAGACAAAGGTCCCCCCGTATATACTTTAACAGGCTGTGGGGGAAAGTGCTGTTAGCGAGCACCTATGAAGGCCGAAATGGCACACGAGGGGGTGGGTGCTGTTTGATTAACACCATACCAGGTACTCATATTCTTGGTTCTTTCGTTAAAGTCATGTAGAAGGGAAACAATAAAATAATAAAAGTATAAAACAATAAAATTATCACGACGTTTCGATTGCAATACAAGCAATCATCATCAGGTGTGAAAACCACAGTAAGAAAAAAATATTGCTGTGGTTTTCACACCTGATGGTTATATTATTGTTTCCCTTCTACGTGACTTTACCAAAAGAACCAATAATATGAATACCTGCAGTCACGAAAGCTTTAATTTAAAACCGTACCAGGTGCTCATTTAAGGATGAGTCGACCTAGGGGAGGCCCAGGGCTCGTTCAAATATTCGCCACTGCTATATTGCTCGTAAGCAGGAATTTAACTCGGATCGCCAGGTCCGTAGCAGAGCCCCGCCACCGATAACCCTAACAAAATCCCGACGCACACACGACTCTCCAGCTGGGACAACTTTGCTGTGCTCGAGTTTCCACAGACCGCACCTGCGGGTACTCCTACCTGCTCCAATGCGCCTGGCAAACGTGAAATAGTCGGCTGTAGCCCCCCGTAGCCGGCGCTTCCTCTAGCGATTCACCTCGTGGAGGCCCTTCCCGCCAGCAGTAGTGAGGGTGTTCAATTGCAGTGCTGCGACTTTATCTCCGCACCAGCTGACCCAGACTCCATTGTCTTGGGACTCCGGGTAAGGTTTTGAGTCTTTGACAAATTATATTGGTAAATAACCAAAACAAATAAGCAGACTGTATGTCCCCTTTCTCTATTTATCTCTTCGTATGATTAAAACATTTTTTACGCGTCCCATCCACCACACGACCCTTGGGAGTGGAATTACTTTTTAAACCGGCAGCATTGGTTTAATATGAAGCAAACTCTGGACTGCTTTTAGACACTCAGTGTCTCAGAGTCAGGCTTGTTTACAGCACATGTATCTCTCCAGTGCAGAGAGGAGGCATATTGTCTGATTAATTCGTTAAGTTACTTATATTCTCCACAGTGACACAAGTGGCGATGTCGTGCTGGTAATATAGACATACATGCAAACAAACATGCTCTGATAATATAAGCATTGTCTTTGAAACTGATTGGCCTACAGGAGAGACAGGCTTCTTTATGGCCTAGTCTCACCAGCAGTGTTGGACCAGAGAATGCCAAAAAAGGACAAAACAGTACAAAGACAATGCAAGTTTCAGAACAGCTCGGGTCGAGCAGTTATATCTATCGGACTTTTAATTCAGTCAGTGGTGCCCTGCTGATACCGCCGATGGCTGCGTGACACAGGAACGCCGGCGCGGAGTGGCCAAAGCCGTGCGAGTCTCCACACCGAGCCCTTGGCGGTCGGGCCGGACGGGTCAGACGGGCCCAGAGTGACCCCGAAGCCCCACGAAGGCCCCGTGGAGGCAGCGACGAGGATGAACGGCTCCGCTTCCCCTGTCGACCGCCACTCGCGCCTCTGCTTGCTCCTCTGATATCCAGCATGGCGTCCTCCATCCGCTGGACTGCTCGTCATCATCATCATCATCGTCGTCTTCATTGTCATCGCGAGCAAGCGACGTCAGCATCGTCGAAGCACGAAGCCACTTTAGTCCGCGGGCCAAGCAGAAGCTGTGCCGCACTTTGTTCTTCTTCTTGTTGATGAGGTGGTTGAGGTGGTTGAGGAGGTTGAGGTGGTTGGGGCACCAGCACCATCGGTTTCTTTCCCTTTGACCAAGCCAGCTGGAAAGTGGCCCGATCTCGTCACATCTCAAAAGATAAGTGGGTTTCGAGCCTGGACACTGCGTGGATGGGTGACTACCAGGGGCGGCGTGAGATGGGAGGTCTCTGAGTCGTGAGTGGTGATTGTCCGGAGATTACTGAGAGCATCTGTGAAGTTCGCCCCCCCCCGCGCCCCCCCTTATCCCACCGCCCCCCCTACTTGCTCACGGATGAGTGGAATTCTACTCTGGCGACGTTCGACCCGCGCAGCTACTGCTGACTCGCTCCCGGAGCTGACGGTCAGTGCGCCACTCTGTGTGTTTAGCAGCGTTTCATCAACTGGTGAAGGGAAGGACAGGTCCCCACGAGCGGCCTGCCATGGGCAGAGCCTCGCGGGTGGCAAAAGGGCAGTGCAACAAAACATGCCGTTGCATCGTACCCCTGCACTCCCGCGTCTATGCTATCCGCCTGTACCGACCCGCACTGACCTGCGTGACGAAGTGCGGTGGAATTTTGCAACAGCCCGAACAGGCATGGGTAGGCCCTCGTCTAGCAGCGGATTGCCAAAAGGGCCGCATGTGTGCGACATTCCCAATAACCAGACTTGTACTCACGCCGATCATTAATGCAACGACGTGCGTCCACGTCGGATGCGTTGTACATCACTGACCTGTACTGGACCCTGTGTGTGTCTGTACATTGGATGGATGGATAGAGGTGGAGTGGACTTCATAAATGTTTGGGTTTGGGCCACAGTGGAAAAGGTGGAAAAACCCAAATCCTTGCACTGGCCTGCATGCGTGCGCACTCGGTAGCTACTCCATCACCGAGTGTGGCGATTGGTATCTGCGTATAACTTGTCTCGTTAGGCTGTATAGAACATGTGCTGTGTGGTACCGAACCACAGCTGTGTAAATAACCTCTCTACACCTACTGCGCTTCGTCTTAACAACATATCATGCAGACAGTCACCGCCGTCTGATATTAAACTGCGATCGTCACGCGTGATTATAAACTAATGCGAATGCTCGCTGCATATTTATGTAAAACAAATAAAGCGTGCTTTTGTTTCTCTAATTGTGTGATCCGAGTCATGTGAGGAGATGCGTACATTTCCCATTGGTTAACGCGGTAGGGAGGAGTGCATCACCTTGTGTGTGCGAGAGCAGGCCCGGCAGATGACATCACCGGGCTACTTTTGAAGTGCCTTCAATCATCGTCATCATCATTGGCCATTGTCTATCCGCTGCTGGATGAAGGCCTCCCCACGCCGTCGCCACCACTCACAGTCAGAGGTGGATCGGGAACTTCCCCCAAGGGGTGGCCGTCCAAAAATGGCAATTCAGTAGGGCTGTACATTAATAAAAAAAAAACTCAATGTATGTATATGGTCAATATAATAATCCCCCCGATTTATGTCTCCCCCTTTGACGTCGTTTCGCTAACACGTCGTCACTTGACTAATGACCACTACCCGATTTGCGTGGACCTCAACACCACGCTTACGTCCTCTCTCGTTATCCATCGCCTCTCGGCCTCCTCCACCACCACCACCACCCACCGCTACCCTGTAAACCGCTTCGATTTACATAGTTTTGATATTCGTCGTCCCACCTTTCGGGAACGCAACCCTGACGTAAACCGGAGTATGACTATCAATAAAACACCCATGTTTGGGGTGTAAAGGAGGTGGGGGTGGGGGAGTGATCTCCCCAATTACCTCCCCCCACTGGATCTGCCACTGCTCACAATCTATTTTTATTTTACCAGGTAAAGCCCACGACCTGGCTATCGCAAATGATAGCTCAACGAAGTGGCTTATCATCACATGGAAATGTACAGCAGCCAAATTGTCTAAATGCCGTGATGTTGATTTTAGATGTGGAGGGAAAAACCGGAGGACCCGGAGAAAAATCCATGCCACCACGGGGAGAGAGACACCGCAAAATTCACATATCCAGCAGGCGCCAGGGTCGAGATGGAACCCACGACGTCCTGCATACCAAGCGTGGAGTTAACATCTTGCCACCGCGGCACCCCGGTCGCTGCTCTCACCAATCTCGCTCCTGCACGCATCTTAATGCTCCTCCATTAAGATGAACGCAACTTAATGCTCCATCTCATTGCTCCATCTCATTGCTCCATCTCATTGCTCCATCTCATTGCTCCATTTCAATGATCCATCTCATTGCTCCATCTCCGTGGTGGTCGCATTCTTGGATGCGTCCTCCGTCTTTATCGGCCTCTTCGTCCGCGCGAGGACTGCACCGTTTACGTGCCCTACAAATCGAAGAGTTCATCGAGAATAAATACAATTTTACATACACCTTTATTAATCTCGGATATGTCGTCAGGAAGTTGATACGGCAAATTTTACGATGTGTTTGTGTGTGTGGAGTCATTGGTGAATGGGACGAGACCAACATCTCGCACACGCTTGACCCTGGTTTAAAATCACAGGTGGCGGACGGTACCCGAATTCAAACCCAGACACTCGGTCAGTGCGTCGATGATTTTCCACATTAACGACGCGTGCGTCTCGAGCGATGGAAACCAGCGAAGAAGGCACGAGTGTGCCTCCGTCCCTGCTTGGAGACGAGAAGTCCCCAGGTTCTGTCCTCTGTGTTATACTCGGGGTATTTTTAGTTTGTTGTCGTAATGTAAATTGCCCGAGCCGACTTTCGATAAGGAGCACAAAGTCGTCCGGTGACCTGTTCCACATCAGAGGTTTTCCATGCAGACATTTGATTGGCAATCCCGTGAGAGCTCATTGAAATTCAACGATGCGCGCTGGAAGGGAAAGATAAATAATGCACACATCTGGGGAGGTGGAGGGATTCACCTTCTTGCACGGCCTCATTATTTATTTGAATTGCATTTAAATGTAAACTTCGTTCAAACCAGAGCTATCTCAAGCGTCTTGTTTTGGCATGGCGCCACCATACCCCCCCCTCTCCCACCCCCCTCCTCCAATCCAGACCCTCATTTCTCCTGCACGGTATCCATGCCGCAGCCTGCGTCGTTACCGCCTGGCTCAATTTCCCAGGGAGGGGGAGAAAAAAATCGCGTTTCGCGTCGGCGCCTCTGAGCCGCCGTACCCCCCTCCTCCCCCCGGACTGCTATTCCGCGTGTCATGGCTGCGCCCGTGGGGTCCACGTGCGCTTCGGCGCTAACGGAAAGCGTCCTGGGCGCTTTCGCCTTCTCCGCTGGCGCCGCTCCGGGAGGTCGCGAGGCCAAGTGGCTGCTGCCAGAGGCGTTGGCGCTCGCCAGAGACCACGGCCTCTTCTCCAGCGCGGAGGTACGCGGTGGGGGGGGGAGACCCAGGCCCAAGACACCGATAGACCGAGCGGCCGGGCTAGGAATGAGGGCGAGCGACTGGGACCAGTCCGTCTCGCCGCTCCGGTGCCTGCGACCGTGTGCTTCAAGGAAGGATGTGAGGGACGGAGAGAGGAGGAGATGTGTTTGATGATGCAGATCCGTGTGTTGTTCCCAGATCCACGTGGCGCGTGTCCCAGTGTGGTGACATCGTAATAAATTAGAGGTTTAAGGCGTCCTTAGACAACGGATCTTGGAGAGAGCACCGTGCATGTAAAGGTCGAAAGTGTTAAAGTGAGAAGCAAGCGAGGAGAGAAATATTAAAGAGGCCGAAAGAGAGAGCGAGAGAGAGACGGAGGCCTATTTAAACACGTTGCCGTGGTCTTCAACCGGGACTTAAAGGTTTGCAGCGACTACGAATTCCCCAACCTTTCCACACCCTCCAAGTTGCCGGATGGTCAAGAGTCATCACGACCTGCTCAGGCCGCGTGCGTGGTAGGCCCTCATCCAGCAGTGGGTTGCGGGGGGGGGGCGTGTGGGCTATACGTGGAAATCCACCTTTTTGTAGTTTGCCTGCCTCGTCTCAGTGTTTATTTTACCCTGAACCGTCACTGCATTTCCACTGCTCGCCCGCCCCCTCGCTCTGGGGATGTCATGTTTATGCGCCGCTTCTCAGTGGCAGCCCCAACAGTCTGAGACGATATCCCTCTGCACATTCGCAGCATCACCTCAATCGCCTCCTTCAAGAGAGACTTAAAAACTCACCTCTACAATCATGCTTTGGAGCGACTCTGAGCTTCGCTCCGCGCCTCTGAGTTGCGGCCACTACGTCTGCAAATTTGCGCGCGTTATAAATTGAACTATTATTATTATTAAGCAGAGCGGCATGCTTCCATGCTTCGCCGATCGAAGCAATTTCCGAGCAAATTTTCTTCTCTCGCCCGACGCTGCGTGAGACCTCGCATCGCACTTTTTAATTTCTCTGCTGTTTTTTTTGGGCCGTACCGCGTGTTGTGTCCCGGCATCGTGTCGAGCTAGATTCAGTTTGTGAAGGAGCTCCCGGTATGTGGAGCGAAACGTCGGATATCGTGCCAAACAACACGGGTGTGCAACCTTGAACAACGGCGAGAATCTAAGCAGTAATACAACGTTTTGGAACAGCCCATATGGCAAACCTGTCAACCCACACGGGTTACCCGTATTCTTGTACAGGGAAATTAAGTTTTCAGGTCCATACAGCGTACAGCCGTTTCAATATGGGCCCAACAATTGTCAATTTGTTTGTGTTTCTTCGTTGTGATGGGACCTTTTTAGGGTGAATGTTGAGATTTATAAGGGCATGGGGTGACCAATAAGGTCTGAATACGTGAGTAATAAGGTAGGCACTGATAAGGGGTTGACAGGTATGATATGCAGCTACCTGTAATTCTTTCTCTGGTAGGATTCTCTTTAAACAATTGATGTGATCTGCGTGTAACGAATGCGTGTACGTGTGCTGTCGATGAGTTGCCATATTTGCTCTGTGTCGCCATACAGGGCGACGCATCTGTGAACCGCTGCATCAGCCACTGCAACCTGTATTTGAACTCTGTGAAGACGAGGTGAGGGCGCGTGCTGTCACGTGAAACTTTGCATCAAACGCGATGGCCATGTACACCGGGGTGTGGAGCATTGTGGTTAGCGCACTACACTGTGAGCCCCCCCCACTCCCGGTCATCTCCGTTTTGATTCCTGGCCACAGCGAACATCGGTGGCGAGTTGAATCTGAACTAATTCTGGGCACTCATCCCCTTCACCGAACCCGCACTTAGGGGCAGTCCATAAATGACGTCACGCACCAGGGGGGGGGGGTCAGACATTTGTGACGATGTGTGACGAGGGGGGGGGTTGAGAAATGTGACGTCACATCAAAATGCGCAACTTTAAATAAATATAGACAACACGTTCTACTTAATTAAATATACTTTTTAATCATTAAATACGCACTACAATGACAATAGTTTAAAGCGATTTGAAGCATGTTTTTTTTTTGGGGGGGGCAGAGCTTTATGACGTCATATTTGAGCGTCTGACTTTTTGTGACGCCGTGTGACGAAGGGGTGAAGTATGGTTTAATAACCCTGTGACCGACACGGCATGGGGAGTCCATCCAGAAGTGGGTTAAATGAGAGGTGCCGTAGAAGTCCCCACACTGTTAACGGTTATGATATTAAGACAAGTTACGATGCTGCCGCTAACAGCTTGCGTGAACAAAAAAATACGGAATGTTTGTTCAGTAAAAATAATTTAAACCTCAGTTTTATTGATATAGCTGCATTTGGTCAATTGGTGTTCAGTTCATTTTCACAATGCCGTGCAATTAGTGAGTTGAAAGGTTGCACGCTATGGGAACGGTTGTATTGGCTGTGTATTAGTAAGGGTGCCACTCAATGTCCGTATGTTACAGTTTTCTGGGATCTCACCCTCCTCTCAGTTTAATTCGCATGGTTGGCTACGTCCGGTGCGAAATAAGTTTAACATACGTACAGCAGACTCGATTATTCGTACTAATGACGGGGAGGACGGCCGTGGATGATTCAAAATCTTGGATAATTCAAAAATATAACCATTTTCCACGGATCTCTGTGCCAAAAATCACTAAAATAGATATAAATTATGTTTAACATTGAGAACGAATACTAACGATCGACCGATCGATGCGCGTGCTCAGTGATAACACTTTCCTGCTCCTGCACAGCAAACTCGGCCCACTATAAGTGGACAGCAAAGCCACACCAATCAACATCAACCACACTCCACACACTGTTGTAAAGATATGCAACTACTGTACTGTAGAGGTGATCATGTGGATTTCGGATTGACCGGAGCAACATATTTCTTCGGTTTAAGCACGTGACTTGTAATACATATTTCCAAGAATAACAATGTATAACTGTTTTTAGATTATTAATTTGGGCTTCAGAGAAAATCCACTAGTTATTAATTTACGTAAAAATCTCAGGTGCGTGGTTAATCCACAAATCGGATAAACCGCATTAGAGTCTACTCTAATTACTTTTGGTGTAAAATTCAACAGCTGATAACATTTACAGGCTGCTTAGGGTCCCGTATTCTTCTACTCTGCGTCTATTCCTCCACTATGGCTCTGTGTGTATTGACTGCAGTGCATTTATTAACTCGGGCGAGCACCCAGTAACTATCGATGGATCGTCTATAAACTCGCAGTGCTTCAGTTTAACAGGCGCATTAATAAAACCAGGAGGCCGTGACCTTGCAATTAACGCAGTTGAAGTTCGATTGGTGCCCGACTGTAGAGCTGCTACATTGCCGTGCCGCGTAACACACCCCTAGCAGTTTAACACGTAGCGGTAGGAGGCTTTCGCGACCAATATAATCCACAGTAGACGTTTTTGGGTTAGATCGAGTAAATATAAATGTGTCGTTAATCCCGCCACCACCCGACACAGCCAATTAGTAATGTTGTGTCACGTAAACAAAACGCGCCAATTCTTTACGAGGACAGCACACCGTTAGGCGACAGCCAGAGTCGGGGATAAATTCCCCTCCTGCTTCGGTCTTATCCCAACCGGGAGAGAACTAAGCCATCGACTGCGCGGCTCGTGACATATCTGCGTAGCTAACAACGAGTCAGTATTGCCTTTTCACGTTTGCACTTCAGTGCGATAAAAAAAAAATCCACCATTTTTAGGCATCATAAAAAATATCCCGGTATGCGCGGGACATGGGGATGTCGTCTTGTGTGTTTTTTTGAGGACGTGATGTCTCTCAAAGTCACCGTAATAATGGGGGCGGTTGCAGGTGGGATGGCCTCTCCCTGCTGGCTGCGCTGGTGCATGACTGCTCCACGCAGGTGTTCGTGCAGCACTGCTGCGCCTGGCTCCGCGCCGTCACACAGCTGCTGCAGGTACCGATGTCCCTCGCCACGTGGGTTGAGATGTTGAGATGTTAACTACCTCGCCCGGTGTACAGGAGGTCGTGGGTTCGATCCCGACCCTGACGATGCCTGCTGCTGTATATTTGTGTGTGGCTAGTAGATGTTAACTACCTCACCTGGTGTACAGGAGGTCGTGGGTTCGATCCCAACCCTGACAATGCCTGCTGCTGTTTATGTTTGTGTGGCTGGTAGATGTTAGCTACCTTGCCTGGTGTACAGGAGGTCGTCGGTTCGATCCTGACCCTGACGATGCCTGCTGCTGTATATTTGTGTGTGGCTAGTAGATGTTAACTACCTCGCCTGGTGTACAGGAGGTCGTGGGTTCGATCCTGACCCTGACAGTCTGCTGCTGTATAATTTTATTTGGCTGGTAGATGTTAACTACCTCGCCTGGTGTACAGGAGGTCGTGGGTTTGATCCCGACCCTGACGATGCCTGCTGCTGTATATTTGTGTGTGGCTAGTAGATGTTAACTACCTCGCCTGCTGTACAGGAGGTCGTGGATTCGATCCTGACCCTGACAATGTCTGCTGCTGTATAATTTTGTGTGGCTGGTAGATGTTAACTACCTCGCCTGGTGTACAGGAAGTCGTGGGTTCGATCCCGACCCTGACGATGCCTGCTGCATATTTGGAGTTTGTGTGTCCCTTTCCCCATGGTCGCATGGAATTTTTTCCAGGTCTTCCGGTTTTTCCCTCCACATTTAGAATTAACGTGCCTTTAGAGTATTTAGCTGCTATAAATTTCCACTTGATAAGCCACTTCATTAAGCTATCATTTGTGGCCAGGTCGCTTCTGAAAAAAAAGCTACATGGCTCAGTGAGCTTTACCTGGTCAAATAAAAAATAGTGTTTAGTAAAAAAAAAGTTCTTAGTTTCACTGTGTTTTGAGATTCACCAGTGCGTTGGTGCCTGGCGGACGGAGTGCCGAACGCACTGCCTTCTCTTGTGGGCGTTTGTGCGAGCATGGGGCTTCTCTTTAGGCCAAATCTCCATGAAATGAGTCTCTGCTGTGGTATGTTCAAGTCTTAAAACATATACGCAATGTCTACAAGGGAGGCTTTTTAAATCCTTTATATTAAGTTCGCTTGCTTGCTTGCGTGCTTGCTTGCGTGCTTGCTTGCTTACGACCGTGCAAATCTTTCGGTCGTTTTTTAACCCACTTCCCGTGATCCAATCGAGCTGACATTTTCCACACAGACTCGTTGTGCGAGACAATTAATGTTCGTGAAAAAAAATTCCCAACATTTGACACTTTTTAGGCAAAAAAAAAATATTTTACATATATTCAAATAGAACGCACAGTGTAAGAGCCCAGAGCGTAACCCCTCCACAGGCCGTGGCGGAGTAGCGCAGTTGGTAGCGCCCTCGCTTCCCATGCCAAAGGTCGCGGGATCGATCCCCGCGTCCTCCACAGGCGAATATATTTTTAAATCCTTTATATTAAGTTCGCTGCCACGCATATAAAGGATTTATAGTGAAAAACTTTGTTTTTACGGGTTATACTTATTAATACTTTTCAACGCAGGTTAAAAGCGTTTATGCATCAGGTCTGTCCGTCCATCCGTGCCGGGGCGTGAAATACTCGTGAAGATGATCCAATACGAGTGAAACTACACTAAAGTTGCATCACTATCAGTCTTACCCGATTGCAGACCAGCCAAATTGATTCAGGGCTTTCACCTAAGTTTGGAGAGATGAATAACAATTGCAACATGCATTCTGCTCCCACGGCCAACCAAGCCGTAGCTTCCGTGCCGCTAATTCGCTACGTCGGAGCGCATTGAGTAAGCCACTGTGCGCGTGCGTGCTTTGTCTTCGCTTGTTCCGCCTGTTGTGCTGCCAGCCCTATGAGCCGGAGGGCGGATTGGCGCTGGCCGTCAGAGTCCTCGCCGACCTTCTGCGATTCTCCGCGCAACTCCCCGAGCTGGCGCGGGAGGTGTCGCAGTCTCACCTGCCGGCGCTCATGTCGGCACTGCTGGCGCTGCGGGACCAGGTGAGACGGGCGAGGTGGGGGGGGGTGTACACTGTAGGTCCACTCAGCATAAAATTACTAGCTGGTGCGGTGTGTCAAAACAAAGGCGGCCGGGCGTGGCACTGCCCACCGACCCCGCTCGCGTGCCGTGCCGCCCTTTAAAGGTGCTCGCTAACAGCACTTTGCCCCAACGGTCAGCTAAAGGCTATACGCGGGAGGGGGGGGGCGCGCTTCACGGCCCACCGGCCGCGCCTTACCTGGACGCTCTGCAAAGGTTAGGAGCGCGAGCTAATTTTTTTGTCTCGTGTCTTAGCGGGAGTGCATGGCGATGGAGGGGCTGCTGGCCTGCATGAGATTCTACCCGAAGACAAGTGGAACTACCAAGGTGAGGTGGCACTACCAAGGTGAGGTGGCACTACCAAGGTGAGGTGGCACCCAGCCGCTTCCCGGTGTGCGTCCACGGC
Source organism: Lampetra fluviatilis (assembly GCF_964198595.1). NCBI lineage: Eukaryota > Metazoa > Chordata > Hyperoartia > Petromyzontiformes > Petromyzontidae > Lampetra > Lampetra fluviatilis. The sequence goes on along the minus strand of NC_136325.1, from coordinate 2,096,627 downwards.
ATTGGAGTGCCCTTGCAGTCTCGCCACAGTGGCTGGATAATAAACCGCGGGTCCCAAACGCTCGCCGCGTTAGCCGTGAACGTTGTCGACGTGTTTGTAGGGCAGCGCCCCACAGTGTACAACGCAATCTTGAAATACGCTTCACTCTTGTCTAAAGTAGGGACTTTGCCCAAAATGTCACCCTTATACGCATTTGGTTATTCGGCTATATCAACGAAGAATTTTCCAACTTTTCATTCTATTATTCGTGCTTGTCCGCCACCGCCAAAATAGACCCTCGGCTGTACGTATGTACGCATGTATATCGAACTTCTGTCGCACCGTACGTAGCCATACGTGCTAATGGCCATTGCGTTGTACAAACCGTCTGTCCGTTGCCGTCGCCAGGTGAAGCTGGAGCTGCTGTTCGTTTCCAGACTGACGGCGACGAGGCCGACCGTGAGAGAGGTGAGCGTTTCCCACTGCCCCATTCACGGTTGCACCACGGTGGCTAGGAGATGTTGACTTCCCGCCTGGTATGCAGGAGGTCGTGGGCTCAATCCTGACCCATGCCTATCTCTCCGCTTGGTCGCGTGGGTTTTTCTCTCCACATTTCGAATCAACGTCACGCGTTTGGAGTATTTGGCTGCTAAAAATTTCCACGTGATGATAAGCCACTTCGTTGAGCTATCATTTGTGATAGCCAGGTCGCTTCTGAAAAACAGCTGTGTCGCTCAGTGGGCCTTACCTGGACAGTGGGCGGGGCCACCCGGGCAGTGGGCGGGGCCACCCGGGCAGTGGGCGGGGCCAATGAGAGGCGGAGGAGATGTCACTCGCTGTGTGAAGTGGCCGCTGTTGCGTGCCAGCGGGCGGAGCGGGCGGGGACGACGGAGGGAGCGGAGGGAGGCGCTGCCGGGTCCCCCTCCAACACGACGGGGCGCACTGCTCCGATAAACACGGTGGCAAAATAATTAGTTTCAAAATAGATTCCTTCACAACATCGGGCATCGGTCGATAATTAATATCCCCCCCCCCATGCGTGTGCACAGCTGGCGCTGGGCGGCTTCGTGCTGCTGCCGTCGCTGGGGGGAGGGGGCCCCACGGGGGGGCAGAAGCACGCGGAGGCGTGGACGCAGCAGCTGCACGACGTGCTGCGCTCGCTGCACGCGGCGCTCGCACGCCTCTACGACTCCGGTACCACCCCCACCCCCCTCCTTCTCAACACCATCGCCATCCTCTACTCCGCTTTCCCCGCCTCCACTCCACCACCACCACCACCCCCCCAACTTCTGTCTCGCGGTGTCATCGGCGTGTTGAGAATCCAAACGGCCCCTGCCGACCTCGCCTTGACCTCGCCTTGACCTCGCCTTGACCTCGCCTTGACCTCGCCTTGACCTCGACTTGACCTCGCCTTGACCTTGCCATCACCTCGCCTTGACCTCGCCGTTACCTCGCTTTGACCTCGCTTTGACCTCGCTTTGACCTCGCCGTGACCTCGCCGTCACCTCGCCGTCACCTCGCCGTCACCTCCGCAGCCCAAGAGAGTTGTGAGCCCGGTACGTTCCCTGGGCAGGAGACTGCCCCGGCAACTACGGCCCACCGCCGGAAAAGCGTAGTGGGCGTCGGCAAAGCGTGGCGGGCGTCGCACGTGCCCGGGTCCCGGAGGACGATGTCTCTGCTGCTGCAGGAGCGGACGAGGCGCAGGACTGGGGTCCTGGGGTCCAACTGGCACTCCCGGAGCAACAGGCGGACAGCCCCGTGTACCTGCTGCAGGTGAAGCAGGAGTTCTCCTGCCTTGCCCGGGCCCTGGTCGTCATGTTGCGGTACGCGTGCCTCGCTCTGCGTGTGATTCGTGCGTGCTACGTTCACGTGTCCAGCGTGCGTGTGTCTGTGTGCGCGCACGTATGTGTTAAGAATAGGGAGCACGGTTGTTAAATCTGACGGTCATCTCAGTCGGTCAACCCGCACCTCCGATTAGCACGATTGGCTACATACGGTGCAAAATAAGTTCGTCGTACGCGGCGAGATGCTGTATGGCGTAACACGCCCGTCATCTTGCCGCACTGGCTGCTGGCAAAGCCATTGGGTCAAGGTGCCAGGCTAGGGTGGTGCACGTCGCGTTGCAGACGACGTTATTCCGAAAATGGCCTCGCGTGTGTCGATAAAAAAAGCGTGCGTTATTCCAAAATGGCGTACCGCAAATGTGCGTATACCGAGGATCGCCTGTATCTGAACCGGTTGTGGGCCTCCCCAAGATATCCTCAGCCATGAATGAGTACCTGGTGCGGTGTGTAAACATCGCCACTAGGGAAACAAAGGCGGCCGGGAGTGGTGCTGGCCACCCACCCCCCTGTGTGCCGTGCCGGCCTTCATAGGTGCTCGCTGAACAGCACCTTGCCCCAAGGCTATACCGGAGATCTTTGTCTTTGTAAACAATTTCTGCTGCCACTGCTGCACCCTCACCCGGTCCACTGAACCCTCACCACATCCACTGCACCCTCACCACATCCACTGCACCCTCACCACATCCACTGCACCCTCACCCGGTCCACTGAACCCTCACCACATCCACTGCACCCTCACCACATCCACTGCACCCTCACCACATCCACTGCACCCTCACCACATCCACTGCACCCTCACCACATCCACTGCACCCTCACCACATCCACTGAACCCTCACCACATCCACTGCACCCTCACCACATCCACTGCACCCTCACCCGGTCCACTGCACCCTCACCACATCCGCTCTCCGTTTCGCAGGGAAGAGTTTACGGCGCCGGTGAAGGTGCCAGCGGAGTCGATCCTCGCCCTCGTTTGCCGAGCGCTGGCCATCTCGCCCAAGCGCCTGGTACGCTGCCGAACGGCGTGCGGTGTTAAACGATTCGTACCGCGAGGGGGACGAAGTGCGTGGTGGAATAGGGGTCACGGTCGGACGCCGACTCCCGAGGGATGCCGTTATGAGCAGTACGGCCGAATCCCAAGGGCGACTTACAATATATGTGTGTGTGCCGCGTGTGTGTGCCGCTTGTGTACTTGCCGCGTGTGTGTGTGTGCCGCGTGTGTGTGTGGGGAGCGGTAGTATAGCGGTTAGCGCGCTGCGCTATGAACCCGGCGACACGGGTTCGATTCCCGCTCACGGCCAACACCAGTGACGATTATCTGAACCGGTCCCGGGCCTCCCACAGGTCGACTCAGCCTCAAATGAGTACCTGGTGCGGTGTGAAGTAAACATGCGCAGTGGTGCTGGCCACCCGCCCCTCCTCGTGCGCCGTGCCGGCCTATCGCAAGGCCTTCTTGCTAACAGCACTTGCCCCAGCAGTTTGTGATGTCTATACGGTGGTTTTCTGCCTTTGTCTTTTTTTCAGGCCGCGGTGGGGGAAGCCACTATGCAGCTGCTGGTGCTGCCCTCGGTCCACACGGATGCCCTCTCGCTGCTCGAAGCCCTCATTCGCACGTGAGAATAACACCCGGATCGCAAACGCTCAACGCGCGCCTCACAGCGCCCGCCGCTTAAAGCTCGGGGCACGCCGAGCGGAACGTCGTCCGCGCGTTGGTGTTGAACTCGGTCGCGAGACGTCTCGAGCCACCGGTCAGGAGGGGAGGGAGTGCAGGAGCCGTGTCGGTCGGGATGCGACCGACGCGGTGTAAATGCATCGTCCCGTATAATCGAGACAGGGTTGTGTACGTGTGTATGTTGAACTTCTTCTGCGCCGTACGTAGCCGACCGTGCTAACCGGCGTGCCGTACGCGCGCGCACAAGTGGCCCGTCCGTGCGCGCCGAGTGAGCAAACGAGCGGCCTCCCTGCGGACTTGTGGGCCGAGCGGCACTGTGGGCTCGCTGCGCGGGGCGGGGGTTGCGTTGGAGTCGGGGCCCGGCTGGCAGGGCTCGCTGCTGGGAGGGAGAGAGGGAGGGAGCGGTTGCGTGGGGTCTCGATGGACCCGGCGCGGCGAGGCGCGAGGAGGATTACGCTGAGGCTGCCACGTGCTTGTTTACCGTGGGGGGACCCTGGTGGGATGGGGGGAGGGAGCCGGTGGGGCCTTGCCGACCGTGCTGACTTTGATTTCCCAGGACGCCTGAAATTTCTGCGAGTTGCTCTCTCCGTGGGATCGGGAAATGCAATTAGAGATGAACAAATATTAATTTATTTCTGTTTGCCGCGCCTTTGCTTTGTGCGCTGCCATCGTGAACGTTGAACAAACGACCTGATTGGCGGCAGCGTGAGAGCTTGGCCATTGACGACCGTGCAGTGTAACGCACGCGTGAACTGGGCCTCACCTAGGTGGCCTCAAATCAGTACCTGGTGCGGTGTGTGAAGATCACTACTGGGGAGACAAAGGCAGTCGGGGCGTGGTGCTGGCCACACACCACATAGTGTGCCATGCCGGCCTTCATAGGTGCTCACTAACAGCACTTCCCCCAGCAATCTGTTTAGGCTACACGGGGGTCTTTGTCTTTGTGCGTGCGCGCGGCCAGGTGCGGCAAGCGGCTGCTGCGGTTCGGCGACGTCATCAACCGGGCCTTCCCGCAGGTGCTCGGCACGTGGAGCCCGCCGGCGGAGACGGGGGGTGACCCCGGGCGGGAGAGCCCCTACAGGTGGGACAGCCCCTACAGCTGGGAGAGCCACGCGCACCTGTCGCTTTACCCGCCCGCTAATTAGCGGCACGGCAGTGCCGATCGTTTTGTTGGCGACGGACGACGCCGGTAATTGGCGCTCCGGGAGACGAGCTCTGCCGTGTGGCAGCCGCCCGGCGCTCTGCACGGTGACGATCTCTGCCGTGGTAATTGTTTTACGCTTTTCCCAGCAGAGGGTTCGGAGTGTGAACGCGCGAGCTCCAGTGCCGTCCGCCCGTGAACACGCGGTCACGATAACTCTCGCGGAGACGATGCAGCTCGACACATTCGCCAACAATACCGTGGCCTTGAAGGGGGGAAATAAATAAATAATAGGGGACGTTTCTGCCAATGGCTATTCTTCATAGCACACACTAAGATAGGCCAGATGTTCAATACTTCGCCTGGTATAGAGGAGGTGCTGTATATTTGGAGTCTGCGTGTCTCTCTTCACGTGGTCACGTGGATTTTTCTCCGGGTCCTCCCGTTTTCCCCTGCATTTTAAAGTTTTTGGCTGCTATGAATTTTCTCACGCTAAGCCACTTCGTTGAGCTGTCATTTGTGGCCAGTTCACTTCTGAAAAAAGAAAAAAAATAGTACAAATAGTTTATAGCAAATAAGGGTTTGGATACGACTACACTTGGTACCTTGGGGCCTGATGAGAATTAAATGTTTTGTGAAGTTGATAGCCACTTGAAAATGGCATTGTTGTGATGTTTGTTGAAGCCGGGCATTCCGCGCGACCCTGCGGCACCCGCCGTGCTCCTCCGCGTCTCTGGATCTCGAGCTGTGCCGTCAACCCCCCCCCCCCACCAGCGAGGTGCGAGTGCGTGCGTACGGCGCGCTGGCCGCGTGGGTGGACGTGTGCGGCGCCACGTGCCGCGTGCTGCAGGACGAGCTGCAGCACGCGCACGACCTCCTCCGCCACCTCGTCCGGGACGCCTCCCCCGCCAGCGACCTCATCCGGGTGAGGCCTCTGCCGCCCGCTGAATCGGCCACGTCCTGTTGTCCGGTTGTGACGGCGATGACGACGATGACGACAACGGGGGAATCGCGGACGGACCAGTGGGAGGGAAGATCGGTGGCTAGAATCGGCGCTCCCAACAATTTCCCGAGCTCTGTGGTCCTAGATTGGAATGTTGCTGAAGGGAGGTTGGGCTTAGCATCAGCTGACACATCCCTCTCCAGTTCATCATTGCCAGCACCGCCAATTGACAATCTTCGTCTTCATTCACCACCACTACACCCCCCCTCCCACCCCATTCCTCACCGAGTCTCGCTTGGATATGTGGTGAGCTTTGTTGGGTCAGTATTCGCCATGTCAAGAAGCATGAACCATCACACGAACTCCGGTCATCTTTGTTGCGGCTTTTTGCTGGTCATCGAACAAAGACGGTCACCGCATCGTGCGCTTTCAGATGCGCTTCTGCGGCCGTCTGGAACGCTCCTGCTTACAATATTAGAAAGCCACCGGATCTATGCATTTTTAATTATCTGATTTGAAAACTAATTTCTTTAGAACTGCTTTTTGTGTTTCATTTGTTCTTCCCTCGCACATCCGATTAGCACGGTTGGCCACGTACGGTGCAAAAGAAGCTCAACACGTACACACACACACACGCGGCGGTGTAAAAACCCCAGCAGCCGGAGAACGGCCACTGCGCGTGCGAGGGGAGAACGCTCGACGCCGCTCCCTCGTGTTTCCCCACCGCCCGCAGCTCCAGGTGGGGCGGCCGCGTGGTGATCTCCAGGTGGGGAGTCGCGCCGGCAAGCGGCACAAGGGCGGCGCGCTCGGCACCGGCGCCACCGGCACGGCCGGGCCCAGGAAGAGCGACGCGCAGGCGGGGGCCGACGTGTGCCTGGCGGCGCTGCACGGTGAGCGAGCGTCGCGCGGTCCATTTGAGCGCCGTCTCGAGGGCCGTTTGGCGAGCCCGACTGCATGAAAGTTTTGGGAGCAGGACGCCGACGCACAGCAGCGGCGGCGGGGTCTGACTATCCCTCGAAGGACGTCACGGATCCAGTGACGCCCTCTGCGCAGCGTAGCGCTTTGGCGGTCGATGCGCTCGCAGTGTTAATTGGGGGGGCGCCACGCCCCCCCCCCTCCCCCGCCGCGTTTCGGACCGCGGGCGTCTGTAAGGAGCAGCAAGCTGCCTCGTGTCGGACAGCTCTGTATCGTGTGGGGGGGTGGTGGGGGGGGGGGAGGCAACGCGTGCGACCGCGTCATTCACATCACCCTTACGTACATGGCCGCCTGGTTACTGGTTACACACAATCACGGTGGCTAGGAGATGTTAACTATCTCGCAAGGTACACAGGAGGTCGTGGGTTCGATCCGGACCCTGACGCCTGCTGTTTATTTGGAGTTCGGGTCTCTCTCCTCGTGGTCACGTGGATTTTTCTCCGGGTCCTCCGGTTTTTCCCTCCCCATTTAGAAACGTTGATAGTATTTGGCTGCCATAGATTTCCACGTGATAACCCACTTCTTTGGGCTATCATTTGTGGCCAGGTTGCTTCTGAAAAAGAGCTACATAGCTCAGTGGGCCTTCCTTGGTAAAATAAAAAATAGTTTAGATTAGCTGCGATGGAGACGAGTTGCCGAACAGAGCCTGAAACGTGACTGACGTTGCCACCTGCTGGTTCGTATCGCAACGGTCGGCCTGGAGTGGCACGGCCACGGAGTGGGCACGAAGTTCGCGGCGTGCACAGACACGTCGACGTCACGCACGTACGCCTCTTTCGTTCAATCCGCTGCTGGATGAGGGCCTCCGCACGCACGCCGCCCTGGCCGCGGATGGTTATTTTGACCTCGGCAGGCTGGTCAGTGCGGGGTTTGGTGAGAGCAATGGGGAACGGGGGGGTGGCATAGGAGTAGAGTACAGTACAGAAATTGATTTTGCGGCACTGACTGCTGGCCAACAAAATTCTGGAGTTGTCAGGTTTCGAGTTAACCACGTCCGTGTCACCCAGATGACGGGAATACGGGGACTCCTCTACTTACGAACGAGTTAGGTTCCCGAGGTCTGTTCGTAAGTCGATTTGTTCGTGAGTCCAACTACTCCTGTCGATTCCAAACATGTTGTACGGCATGTACACTTAACACGGGGAATGGCTTTTAAAAGTCGTATAATCTGCAGATGTAGACGCCACTGGTTCTTCACGTTGTGCAGATGTAGATGCCACCACCGCCATCTATTGCGTGGCGGTTGAATTTACAACTCTCGGTCTGAACAGGCAACTGGACACACGAACAGGTTTGTTTGTATCTCTGAACGTTCGCAAGTCGAATGTTCGTAAGTAGACGAGTCTCTGTATTTATGTTTTTCGGGTGACACGAAGACGCATAACAGGCAGAGCCGCCTTGAGAAGGGGGCTAACCCGTCTCCCATCCCAGGGACGATGCGCACTGACATCTCCTCCGAGCACAGAACATTTAAGGGCACAAGCCATGAGAGTGCGATCGTTTCCCTGCAACCCAAACTACGGGCCGTGCAGTAAACCCACTGTGGGCCCGCAAGTCCACGCGAGTTCGATTCTGGCTCGCAGCCACCGCCTGTATCTGATCCGGTCCGGAGCCTTCCCCCTAGGTCAACTCGGCCTTAAACGAGTACCCGGTGCAGTGTGTAAACATCGGCACTTGGGAGACAAAGGTGGTCTAGGCATGCGGTGTCGACCACCCCCTCCCGCCCCCTTTGTGTGCCGTGTCCATAAGCGCTCGCTAACGGCACTTGTCTCCAACCGCGACAGCTCGTCCAAGGCTATCCGGGTGACCTTTGTCTTTGTGTGCGTGTGTGTTGCAGCGCTGGTGCGGGTGGTGCTGCGCTGTGGGAGCTTGCTGCCCGCCAGGGTGCACAAGGTGCGGTGGTGGTGGGGAGTGCCGCACGCTGACGTGGCTGGCGGGGCCCAACCAGCTTTGTTGTCCTGATTTGTTGGTGTTCTGATGTGTTGTTGTTGTTCTCATTTTTTATTGTGATTTTTACGTTCTGAATTGTTATTTGTTGGGGTTCTGATTGTTCTGATTTGCTGTTCTGATTTGTTGTTGTCGATATAATAACACGTCTGCCGAGAGCAAGGGCAAAGGCCCAATGCGTCAAGCGGCCATCAAATCGACGGGCACCGTAATCAAAGTTGTAACGGACGAGAGTGTGGTGGTGTTTCTCGAGTCGGGTGATTGTGCCTGTTAAGAGCCTGGGGGGGGCGGGGTGAGGAAGAGACGACTGGAGCGGTGCGAGGGTAGAAGCGGAAAAAGAAGTGAGGGTGACCTGCAGTGTGGTGGTGTTTGAACACAGTGGTGGATGAGCGAGTGGGCAAGTGGGTGAGTGTGTGTAGGCCTGCAGTGTGGTGGTGTTTGAACACAGTGTGGTGGATGATTAAGTGGGTAGGTGGGTGAGCGAGTGGGCAAGTGGGTGAGTGTGTGTAGACCTGCAGTGTGATGGTGGTGGATGCTGCCGGGCGAGATGAACTGGTCTGGTGTCTGGTAGAACCGAGAGGAGTCGGCGAGGAGAAGTTGACAGGATGCGAATCGACACTGAACCATCGAGAGCAACTGCAGAAACTCACCCCTAACGTGCGCCCCCCCCCCGCGCACCCCCCACCCAGCGCCTGCACGAGCTGGCGGTGAGCTCGGCGCTGGCGCTGCAGGCGGGCGGCGCCCCGCCGCGCCCCCTCGGCGCGTGCCCCGCGTGCCGCGTGGAGCTCTACCGCCTGCTGCTGCACCTGCTGCTGGCGCCCTCGCCGGCGCTGCCTCCGCCGCTGCAGCCGGCGCTGCGCATCCTGGCCCGGGGCCAGCGCGACGACAGCGCCCAGGTTCGCCGCCACCGCGTCCACGCACCTCCGGATGTTGGCGTGCGATGGTGTGGGAGTGAGGGGAGGGGGGGGTTGTTGTCTACTAATGAGTTTGCCGATTGCACGGAGCCGTGGTGCCCCGTGCTCGTTGTGTTCATTGCGTCCACGTGAAGCCGGATAGCGACACGCCGGCTGGACCCGCGCCTGGGCACCACAGTGCCGTGAGGGTCGTGCGCCGCTTCATCGTCGTCGTGGCGAGGTGTTAACCACCTCGCCTGGTATACCGGAGGTCGTGGGTTCAATCCCGACCCTGTGACGCCTGCTGCTGTATATTTGGAGGTTGCGGCGTCTCTCCTCGCGTTCTCGTGGATTCTTCTGCATCCTCCCGGTTTTTCTCTGCACATTTATAATCGACGTGCTTTTAGAGTATTTGGCTGCTGCTATGCATTTCCCACGTGATAAGCCACTTGGTTAAGTTATCATTTATGATAGGTCACTTCTGAAAAAGAGCTACGTAGCCCAGTGGGACTTGCGTAATAGTATTATATATATAGTAATATATACTATATATATAGTAATAGTATTCGCCCTTGTTGTGTTTGTCGCGACGCAGGTGTCCGCGTTTTGCGCCGACGCCCTCGTCGTCGCGAGCGCCATCGTCCACCCGCGGGTCCCCTCCCTGCAGCTTCCCTTGCCCGCAGCCGCCCCTCCGCTCGGGGCCCCCGCTGCCGCCCGGGAGTTCTCGTGGCCCGGAGGAGACCCCGAGGGCGGGGCGGGCCCCGAGGCCGAGGCGCACGACGTCCGGCCCGACGACCGCTCCCCGCTGGACCTGTCGCGCAACGACGCGCCGGGAGATTGGGCCCGGCCGGCCGTCCCGCGCGGCTCTTCCGGTGGCGACTCCGGCGAAACGGCGGGCGCGAACGGCGGCGCCGAAGGTCCGGACGAAGGTCCGGACGAATCCGCGACGATCGCGGACAGCGTCGCGGCGCCGTTGCGGGCGACGGCCGTGGAGCCGCGTGGAGCGGAGGACAAGGGAGAACGCCGGGAGAGGGCGGCGGCGGCGGCTGCGGCGGCGGCGGCCTCCTCTCTGCGGTCCAGTGGAGGGATGGAGGAGGTGGACGACGTGGAGGAGGATGGACGAGAGGACGGCGGCAACGATGGCAGAGGATCCAAGCGCAAACGGGGGAGGGACGAACGCGAGGCTGTGGCTGCGAGCGACGAGGTGAGCTCCGCGTGCGTCGGCGCGTGTTCACGATGCGGGTGCGGTGGCTCCCGGCGTGTGCAGCTGAAACGTCGGACGTCTTGCTGAAGGACGTGCGCGGTACGACCCCGAGAGCGCTGTTTTGACCTTCCCCCTCCGCGCCGCTTGCTGTCGTTTTGGCAGAAGCACGACGGCGGCTACGGCGACGATCGCGATGGCGACGACGACGACACGATGAAGACCATGCTCGCCGACTTTGTGGACTGCCCCCCAGAGGGCGAGGGGAGCTGCCGCCACCGCGAGGTCGTCGCCGCTCGCGATTAACTCGCCCGGCCGAAGCGCCGGCGCCCTCCGCCCAGCTCCTGGAGGCGCTGCGTGGGGCACGCCGGGGGGTGGGCGGGGGGCGCGGTGGGGCGCACGCAAGACGCGAGTTGTATATTGGAACTTCTTTCGCGCCGTACGTAGCCAACCGTGCGAATCAGAGGTGCGAATTCTGCGGTTGCTTTCGATGCTTCAGTGTTGACTCGCCGATCCCTCTGCCCATATTGAGGACTCGGTTTTACCAGACACTGACTTTCCCGTCTCGACCGACAGCAGTGCTACCGGAGGACACACGACCGCGTGCACGCACACACACACACAAAGATCGCCTTAACAGACTGTTGGGGCAAGTGCTGTTAGCGAGCAGCACCTAAGAAGGCCGCCACGGCACACGAGGGGGTGGGTGGGCCGCATCACGTCCCGCCATTTTTGACACCGCACCAGGTTCTCATTTGAGGCTGAGCCGACCTAGGGGGAGGCCCGGGCCTTGTTCAGATATTCGTCGCTGGCGCTGACCTTGAGCGCGAATCGAACCCGGCTCCCTGGGTTTGGAGCGCGGCACGCTCGCCGGCGCACTTCCGCTCCCCACCGCGTGCACACACGCGTCGCCCGCCGTGTGTCAGCCTGCCACTCCGCTAGCGCCGCCGGGCGTCAACGCTGCGCGGCGTCATTTGTAGTCGGACATAGCCGGCGCGACTGTGCGGCGATGCGCTCTCTTGGTCGCTGTGCTGGGGCCGCGACATCCACGGAGCCTCCCCAGCGCAGCGTGCGCCGGGTGACGAACAGCATGCTCCACCCCCATCGGGTCTGCTCGTGGGCTTGTTAAGCAACAGCCCTTGCCCCATCGCTCCCCGCAACTTTCTTTTTAATAAACAAACGCGCGAAGTGAATCTCTTGCCGAGTTTTATTTTTGTTTATCTCGAGACAGCACCCCGTCGCCTCTCTACAGCGGCGAGTCAACGGTGGAAACTCCACATTCCCGTTGAAGGATCCGTGCATTCCTCGGGACGAGCAGAGGTGAATGCCCTGGGCCACGGACCCGCCGAGAGATGGGTACAGATCGCCAGCGAGATGAATCGTAGAGAAGATTAAATACGTGATACAGGATGCCACAGGAGCTAAATCGTCTAGATTGAAAACGTATTTCTTGAGATACACTTTTTGTTGATTAGTTTGTTGTCATTCCCCCTGCACCTCTGATTAGAGCAGTTGGCTACTTAAGGGTGCGAAAGAAGCTGAACACACGAGAGATGGGAGCTGAGCAAGATGAAAGAGATGAGAACGGTTATTGTAATGCGAGTGAGATAAACCGGGCGATGGATCATATGGCTGTTACGAACCTGGTGACCCGAGTTCAATTCCCGCTGACGGCCAACACCACCAGTCCTGGGCCTCTGCTAGGTCGACTCAGCCTCAAATGACTACCTGCTGTGATGTGCCACGACGTCGTAACACGGCGACGATCGTCCAACCTCTTTATTCCATCGTTCACATCCCGGCCCGGTTTGGACAGCTCCCCTCCCGTGCAGCACGGCCCCTGTGCCTGCCGGCTGTGTCCCTCGTGACAGATTTGGGGGAGCGCGATCTCGATATGGGTCATGGGGGGGGGGGGTGGTGGTGATGATGATGGGGGGGGTAGTGGTGATGGCAGTTGTGATGGGGGGTGACGGTGATGATGGTGGTGATGGCAGTTGTGATGGGGGGTGATGATGGGGGTGGTGATGGGGGGTGATGGTGATGATGGGGCTGTAGTGGCGATGGGGGTTAGTGGTGATGGGGGTGGTGTTAGTGCTGTGCGGGCTCTGGAAGCGTGTGACTCTCTGTCTCCGCCATCGTTTGCGCAATCCAGTCGAGGTAGTTGAGCACTTTGGTGTAAACTCCAAACTTCCCTTCACGCGCGCACCCTTTCCCCCAGCTCACCTGCACAGCAACGACAACGACAACCACCACAACCACATCAACGACAACCACATCAACGGCAACCACATCAACGACAACCACATCAACGACAACCACATCAACGACCGCAACAACACTCGGTGATCGTTATTTAGAAGCAGGAGAGAGACCTGGAGGCTGCTTTGCAAGGAAGAGCTGACGTACGAGCCATGTCTGTGTGTTTCTGTCTCGCCTCCTTGCCTCTCTCGTCTCCATGTATTCCTGTGTCCATGTCTCCCTGTATCTGTCCCTGCATTTGTCATTCACTCTTTCTGTCTCTGTCGCTGTCCGTCTCACTCCGTCTCTCGGTCTCTATCTACGCGAGTCGATGTAGTTGCTGCCACGTGCCTCCGGGAGCCCCGTATATGGAGAGGGCTTGTACCGTTACACAATGGGGACCCCCGGCCGACACTAATGCTGCTGCCAACTTTAGCGACGCGTGTTCTCGTTGTTTCCGACATCCTGAAACGCTCAGTAGCTTCACTGCGGCGCATGCAAAGTCTGGACAGCTGCTCCCCCCCCCCCCCCCTCGCGATGGACGGAGGCAGCAGCGGCAGCGCCATCGCACCAACCCGCTTGTCCCCAGAACGTCTGCTACAGGGACTCAGTGGGCAGAGTCTGCTCGGTCCCCCACCCACCCAGGTCCGTGTTCCCTCGCACACCCCCTCCGTCTGTGCCTTTTGCGTAATTGCTGCAGGCACGAAAGCTTTAAGTCAAGATGTAACCGCCTCTACGGGGAGGGTTTCCACACAACTATTAGATCTTTCAACAAACTTCGAGACAAGAAGGCTCATCTGATCGAGTGGCTCACTTTTCTGAAGAGATGCCACGACACCAAGGTAATACCGATCGCCTTCACACTCACATCTGCTGCTGTCACTTCTAATGCTAAACGGATGTTTTTCAGGGCCAGCCTAGCCCTGATCTCAGAGAGAATAAGACTGCTCCGATTTGAACATGTAGATAACATGACAGCCTCTTCAGCTGCCTCAATGTCAGCTAAATGCAAAGATAACCTAAGTTCCAAGTTCAACCTCTCCAAGAAGAAGCCGGATCCAGACACTAAAAAGTTAGATGGTGACAAGATTGTTATCAGAGCAACAACCCAATTTCCGATAGCCTAAAATCAGTTTTAACTAAAGGGCTGAATTTTGCAGTCACCCCTAAACACATCCCAGTTGATGATATCATTGCCCAGGTCGACGTAGCCCTTAAGGGTTTGGGACACATTGCTGCAGACGTGACAAGATCGTAAATCGCTGCAATCCTCAAAAACGCTAAGACACCTATTAGCAACATCAGCAAGGATGAGCGCCTTGAACTCTCAACTAAAAATAGAAATGACAGTCATCCTCTCAGCCGACAAGGGCAAAGCCACTGTCATCTTGGACAAACCCACATACAATAACAAAATTCAGGACCTACTTAATAATGGCAGCTATACCAAAAGCAATAGAGATCCTACCAACCGCCTGGTTATGAAAACCAACATCACTGATTCGACATCTTTAATCGAACCAACCAAGCCCCTTGCCTTAAAACCCTCGGCTGCTAGACCACCCAGACTTTGTCTTACCAAAAATCCATAAAGAAGGCACACCACTCCGCTCTACCGTCTCCACCATTGGCTCACCCACCTACAAACTTTCCCGATTTCTGTCTTGAGACCTTGCAGCCATTCACTCGTAAGACCACCTCAGCTGTACTTAACTCAGCTCACTTGATATCATCAATTAAGGACATCTCACTATCTCCAGGTGAGTTGCTTGTCAGTTTCGATGTGGTATCTTTGTTTACCAAAGTTCCTGTGCCTGACACCATTGCAATCATTGAAGATTTGGTCCAACAAGGATTTAACGCTGATGTACCAGTCCTGGTTAGACACTGCCTCACCAACACTTCACCTGGAATGGAACATTCTACAGACAATTTACATCATGAAGCCTCCTTTGCCGGTACCAAAATATAATAATGTTTTTTTTCTGGCAACAAAACTGCAACCTTTTAACAAGGAATCATGTTTACATTAACCACAATACCTGCGGTCAAACAAAAACACAGATAATGTATGCATTGTCCTTGAGCTGTCTCTGGTGTGGACCAATCAATTTAAAGTACCCTAGAGGTTTTTGAGACGTACATACAGATTAAGGTCTTTATTTGTATAGAAAATTCTGACTTAGATTAAGATGTAATAACATTGTAGGTTTTAAATATGTTAAAATCATAAGGAGGTTCATAAACCTCTTCTCGGCACTATGTTCTGTCATGCGTTGTGAGGACCTGTGCAAGTGACGCTGAATACAATCAAACGTTTGGTGAGGGGAGGGTGAGGTGGTGGGTGAGCGGAAGGTGAGAGGTGGGCGAGGTGGTGGGTGAGCGGAAGGTGAGCGGAGGGCGGGGTGGTGGGTGAGGTGGTGGGTGAGGTGGTGGGCGAGGTGGTGGGCGAGGTGGTGGGCGAGGTGGTGGGCGAGGTGGTGGGTGAGGTGGTGGGTGAGGTGGTGGGTGAGCGGAAGGTGAGCGGAGGGCGGGGTGGTGGGTGAGGTGGTGGGTGAGGTGGTGGGCGAGGTGGTGGGTGAGCGGTGGGCGAGATGGTGGGTGAGGTGGTGGGTGAGGTGGTGGGCGAGCGGAAGGTGAGCGGAGGGCGAGGTGTGCTTCTCACCACCCCGGTGAGGAACCAGGTGCTGCCGTATCGCGTGGCGTGGGGCCCTCCACTGTCTCCGCTGCACGAGTCCTGGCCGCCCGTCTCGTAGCCGGCACAGAACATGTTGGCCGTGATGACTTTGCTGCCCATAGCGGCGCGGCATTGCTCATCGTCGACGTATGGCACCTGGCCCGCAGCCCAAATCAGACAATCGTTTGCTCGCTCATTCGCTCGTACGCTCATTCACTCACTCGCTCATTATTTTACATTCATTTAGAGAGCGCCTTAGCTCAAGCCGCTTGACGTGGTTTTAAAAAGGCGGTAATGGAAATAGAGTGATTAGTATGGTAAGAGGCGTGTGAAGGTCGAGAAATGAGTGACCACAACAGAGAAGGGCACACGGGGGGGGGGGGGGGTCACGGAAGGGCTATAGGGGAGGGACAGGATGGAGTGGAGGGGCGAGGGGTGGGAGGAGGAAGGGAATGGCCAAAGGAAGAAGAGGTGAGGCTTTGACAGGAACAGAAGGAGGTTACGGAGGGGGTCTTCTTTATGTAAAGGGGCAGTGTTGAGGCTATGGGCAGCGTTGAGTCTATGGGCATTGATTTATCTTCTTGGTTCTTTCGGTAAAGTCACGTAGAAGGGAAATAATACAATAATAAAAATAAAACACTAAAATGTTCTTCACCTGAGGACGGCTGCTTGCGTTGTGGCCGAAACGTCGTGATAATTATTTTATTGTTTTATTTTTATTATTTTATTATTTCCCTTCTACATGACTTTACCGAAAGAACCAAGAAGATGAATCCCTGCAGTCACGAAAGCTTTAAATCGAAATCTATGGGCAGTGTTGAATCTATGGGAAGTGTGAATCTATGGGCAGCGTTCAGTCTGCAGGCAGTGTCGAGTCTATGGGAAGTTGTGAGTGGGCAGCGTTGAGTCTATGGGCAGTGTTGAGTCTATGGGCAGTGTTGAATCTATGGGTAGTGTTGAGTCTATGGGCAGTGTTGAATTTATGGGCAGCGTTGAGTCTATGGGTAGTGTTGAGTCTATGGGCAGTGTTGAATCTATGGGAAGTGTGAATCTATGGGCAGTATTGAGTCTATGGGCAGTGTAATTCTACGGGCAGAGTTGAGTCTGCAGGCAGTGTCGAGTCTATGGACAGCGCTGTTCAATGTACAGGGGAGGTTGATTCGAGTGGAGCAGTGCGCGTGTGCACGGCTCTCACCTCCAAGCGCTGCAGGATCCCCGCTGCCGGCCCGAACTCGTTCAGCTTGCCCCATCCGCTCACCGTCCCCGCCACCACGGAGCGCAGCACCCCCTGAGCGCGATCGCACGACAAGCGACAACGACGATGGACCACGACGACACGCGTCACGCTGGGAACTTGGTAGCGGGACGGGAGAAGCGACGGGAACACGGCGTGCGAGTGTTGCACCGGTTGCCGAACGAGTGCATTACCAGGTCGCACTCATTACACACAAAGTGCTTGCCACAAATGAAGCCCCAACGCCTCGCCGATCTCGACAAGGAGCATCAACCATCACGCAGTAGCAGCGGCTTTTGGGTAACCATCGAACGCCGCATCTCATGCCTTCAGATGCTCTTTGGCGGCCGTCTGGAACGCTCTTCCGATATTAGGAAGCCACTGGAGCTATGCAGTTTTACATCTAAATTGAAAACTCGATTTTTTTGGAACTGCTCTTAGTGTTTAGTTTGTTGTTCTTCCCCCGCATCTCCGATTAGCACGGTTGGCTACGTACGGTGCGAATGAAGTTCAACACATGTGGATAGGTGTTAGCAACTTCGGGGTTGGGACGAGAACATGGCAGGGAAGTGTCGTAGATCTGGTCAGGCACAAACAGTCGTACTGGGTGGGGACACGTGTGCAGGATGGGGGGGGGGGGGGGGGGCGAAACGTCAGGCGATTTCTAACAGCTACGGAGTTCTTGGCGTCGCTCACCCTGACGAACCGCTGGTTGGGCAGGCAGATGGGCAGCGCGTATCTCGTGAACTGGATCGGGCGGCTCAGCTGGATGAGCGAGATGTCATTGTCGTAGGAGAGCTTGATGTTGAAGCTGGGGTGGTCGACGATTCGGAGGATGCCGAGCTCCTGCTCCGAGCCTTCCACCTCGTCCACATTGTGCTCCCCTGGGAGACAATGCAAACAAAGACAAATAGCGAGCACCTATGAACGCTGTAACGGCGCACGGTTGCTCAGCACCAACCCCCGGCCGCATTTTGTCTCCCATGTGGCCATGTTTACACATTGCGCCAGGTACTCATTTGAGGCTGAGTCGACCTAGGCGAGGCCCAGGACCGGGTTCAGATAATCTTCATTGGTGTTGGCCGTGCGCGGGAATCGAACTCGGGTCGCCGGGTTCGTAGCACAGCGCCCTAAACCGCTTCGCCAACGCTCCCTATATGCACACACACACGACGATACGCACAAACACATATACACACACATATACACACACACATACACACACACATACACACACACATACACACACACATATACACACACATATACAACAACAACAACCGCCATTCGCCACTAAGTGGCGGTGACGTCACCACGACGCTTGTGCCAGGCCAAGTGCACCTTGAGGCCACGTGAAGTGTCGAACGCCCGCTGGCAGGAGGTCACGGGGCAGACCCAGCAGGTGCCACGGGTCGACTGACCGAGATGACCGAGATGACTGGCTGATGCACCACCTGTGCCCCCTACTGTGCCAACTTGCTGTGCTTTAGCCACCCGGCGCTCCGCTCGTTGTTGTGAGCGTCGCTCCTCCGCCCTCCGTTGTTGTTGGAGGGCAACTGCCTCCAACTGCCCAGTAGCGTCCTTCACGAGCCTCCTCCACTGAGGCCGATCTTGACACCGCTGGTACCAGTCATCGGCAAGTCCACTCAGCTCCACGTCCTCCTGTACCACATCACTCCATCTCTTCTCTAGCCGGCCGAACAAAAGCTGTTTAGGCATGCGGTGGCTGGGCATGCGGGCTACATGACCCAGCCAACGCAGCCTTGCCTGCCGGAGGAGCTCACCGATGGGACTTTGCCCAGATCTTTCAAGGATTTGTGAGCTCCTCACACAATCCAGCCTGGTTAAACACAGGATGGATCGTAGGCAGGCCAGCCTAAATATTCCAAGCGACGAAGATGCTCCATTAGGGGGGTGCACGTTTCGCAAGCGTAGAGAAGGGAGGGAATGACCGTGGCCGAGAAGACCTGAAGCTTCGTGCGGAGCGACAGACCAGGTAGCTTCCACACAGCGTTACGCAACCGATGAAAATATATTGCCGCTCGACTGATTCGGAGTGAGACCTCTGCTGTTAAACTGGAGCCGGTCATAAGCACACTGCCCAGGTATGGGAAACTCTCCACTCTCTCCACTACTGCCCCATCACCGATTGGGAGTTGTGGGGGTGGAGTGTCCGATGGCACAAAATACCCAGGCAGGTGCTTAGTTTTGGTGGGGCTGATGGTAAGGCCCCACCTCTTAGTGGCACGCTCCAGTCTCAGCAGCAGCGTCTCCAACTCCTCTTCTGAATGAGCAGCTATTACCAAATCATCGGCATACATAACGTGGTTGACCAATAGGGAGCCATCCCTTGATCGCACCCGGGCGTCGATCAGCCTCCCATTATATCTGTACCAAATGGAAATTCCCCCGGTACAGCTATTGAAGGCTTCACGAACTACGTGGTCAAAATAGATGTTAAATCATGTGGGAGCCAGCGGACATCCCTGTCGCACCCCAAGGTGTACAGGGAAAGGCTCTGACTCCCGGCCACGTAGATTTACCCGGGCCCGCTCACCATCATGAAAGTCCTTAATGATCGTGAGCAGAGGGTCAGGGACTCCGAAAGCACGAAGAACAGCCCAGAGCCCAGGCCTACTGATGGTATCATAGGCCTTGACCAGGTCAATAAAGCAGAGATGTAGGTCTTGTTGGAATTCCCTATACCTCTGCTGTAGCAGACGGACAGAAAATATGGCATCTGTGCAGCACCGCCCTTTCCTGAAACCGCATTGGGGCTCCGTAAGCCTCTCCTCAGCGTGCCTAGCAAGGCGATGTTGAATAATCCTTGCCAGGACCTTTCCCGGCACACTGAGGAGTGAGATACACACACACATATACACACACACATATACACACACACATATACACAACAACAACAACCGCCATTCGCCACTAAGTGGCGGTGACGTCACCACGACGCTTGTGCCAGGCCATGTGCACCTTGAGGCCACGTGAAGTGTCGAACGCCCGCTGGCAGGAGGTCACGGGGCAGACCCAGGTGCCACGGGTCGACTGACCGAGATGACCGAGATGACTGGCTGATGCACCACCTGTGCCCCCTACTGTGCCAACTTGCTGTGCTTTAGCCACCCGGCGCTCCGCTCGTTGTTGTGAGCGTCGCTCCTCCGCCCTCCGTTGTTGTTGGAGGGCGACTGCCTCCAACTGCCCAGTAGCGTCCTTCACGAGCCTCCTCCACTGAGGCCGATCTTGACACCGCTGGTACCAGTCATCGGCAAGTCCACTCAGCTCCACGTCCTCCTGTACCACATCACTCCATCTCTTCTCTAGCCCGTGCCGCGCCCGTTTAGCCCCCTCGATCCGGCCGAACAAAAGCTGTTTAGGCATGCGGTGGCTGGGCATGCGGGCTACATGACCCAGCCAACGCAGCCTTGCCTGCCGGAGGAGCTCACTGATGGGACTTTGCCCAGATCTTTCAAGGACTTGTGAGCTCCTCACACAATCCAGCCTGGTCAAACCCAGGATGGATCGTAGGCAGGCCAGCCTAAATGTTTCCAACCGGCGAAGATGCTCCACTAGGGGGGTCCACGTTTCGCAAGCGTAGAGAAGGGAGGGAATGACCGTGGCCGAGAAGACCTGAAGCTTCGTGCGGAGCGACAGACCAGGTAGCTTCCACACAGCGTTACGCAACCGATGAAAAGATATTGCCGCTCGACTGATTCGGAGTGAGACCTCTGCTGATAAACTGGAGCTGGTCATGAGCACACTGCCCAGGTATGGGAAACTCTCTACTCTCTCCACAACTGCCCCATCACCGATTGGGAGTTGTGGGGGCGGAGTGCCCGATGGTACAAAATACCCAGGCAGGTGCTTAGTTTTGGTGGGGCTGATGGTAAGGCCCCACCTCTTAGTGGCACACTCCAGCCTCAGCAGCAGCGTCTCCAACTCCTCTTCTGAATGAGCAGCTATTACCAAATCATCGGCATACATAACGTGGTTGACCAATAGGGAGCCATCCCTTGATCGCACCCGGGCGTCGATCAGCCTCCCATTATATCTGTACCAAATGGTAATTCCCCCGGTACAGCTATTGAAGGCTTCACGAACTACGCAGTCGAAATAGATGTTAAATAATGTGGGAGCCAGAGGACATCCCTGTCGCACCCCAAGGTGTACAGGGAAAGGCTCCGACTCCCGGCCACGTAGTTTTACCCGGGCCCGCTCACCATCATGAAGGTCCTTAATGATCGTGAGCAGAGGGTCAGGGACTCCGAAAGCACGAAGAACAACCCAGAGCCCAGTCCTACTGATGGTATCATAGGCCTTGACCAGGTCAATAAAGCAGAGATGTAGGTCTTTTTGGAATTCCCTACACCTCTGCTGTAGCAGACGGACAGAAAATATGGCATCTGTGCAGGACCGCCCTTTCCTGAAACCACATTGGGGCTCCGCAAGCCTCTCCTCAGCATGCCTAGCAAGGCGATGTTGAATAATCCTTGCCAGGACCTTACCCGGCACACTGAGGAGTGAGATGCCCCTGTAGTTGTTACAGTCTGTGCGGTCCCCCTTCTTAAAGAGGGGGACCACCAGGGCATCCTTCCAGTCCTGCGGAACCCGTCCAGTGGTCCAGACTGTTGTTATGATGTCATATAGGGCAGTCTGTGCACAAACGCCACCCTCCCTCAGCATTTCGCCTGGGAGATCATCTCTGCCCGGTGCCTTCCCTGGTCTCAGACTCCGGATCGCCCTCAGTACTTCCTCAACAGCCGGTACCTCAGCCAGCCACTCACAGGGGGTGACCTCTTCCAATATTTGAGGCACCGCAGCCTCAGCAGGGTTATCCCCACTTTGTGCCATGATGTTTTCCTGGCTGAGAGATTTTCCCTCCCCCAGGACCTCACAGAAATGCTCAGCAAATCTGCAAACCTGTTCCTGGGGGTCGGAGATTGGATCACCGTTTTTTCCTCTAATGATGGTAATAGGTGTGGCGCTGCAGGTTACTTTTTTGATGGAGTTAAATAGTGATTTGTGATCGCGGGCCACTGAGGCAGACTCCATCTCCTCAGCAACCCGCGACCACCACCCATCCTTACAGCGCCTTACGGCTCTCCGAACCTCCGAGCGAAGGCTGCGGTAAACCTCCTCATTCTCTGACGTGGGATGCTGTAGGCGATGAGAGTGGGCCTGTCGCTTTTTCTCAATTAACCTGAACACCTCCTCCGTCAGCCAGGGTTCCCGGGGAGGTCTGGACCGCGTACCCAAAGCAGCCATTGCAGCTGCATGAGTCACAGTCTTAAACCTCGCCCATTTACCCTCGACATCAGGTGGAGTGGGGGACGATGCCAACCCCAGCTGCAAGCGATGATGAAATTCTCGCTTGCAACTTTCATCAGCTAACTTAGACCAGGCCACTTTTGGTTGGAATGGGATCCTGGGTGTACACCCACCACCGGAGTGGAAGAATGGCAGGCGCATCTTACAGATGACTAGTCGATGGTCAGAGGGCAGATCAGCTCCACGGTAGGTCCTGGTGTCAAGGACATGGGCTCGCATCCGCTGGTCCGTCACTACGTAGTCCAGCAGATGTTCTTGCTTGGACCCGGCATGCATCCATGATGTTGTGTGGATGCGCCGATGCCGGAAGAGCGTGTTGGTAAACATATACACACACATATACACACACATATACACACACATATACACACACACACACATACACACACACACACGCAGTCTACGTACAAAGAGACCAACGATGCACCATGCAGCCTTTATCAGGCCGGTGACGCTCTTAGCGAGACACACATGAAAGTGTGGACTGCGCATTTGGGGGCTAACGGGGTAGGCCAGAAACAACCACACCCAGTCATCGTTGTCTGCCCTGTGCTGCCACCAAGACTGATGACGACGGGTGTTCAACTTGCCAGCTAATATTCGAAGGTTCTTGGTCTCGTATATGGTGCAGTGCGCGGCTGTCAGGATCCACTGGGGGCTGAGAAGGGTTCCTCCACACACGGGTGCTCCCTTGCGGCTAATCAGCACCTGCAAAGAGAGGAATTGTTCATGGTCTCGCATCATCGGCGGCATCATCATCAGCAGCAGCATGTGGTGGTTGTAAAAACGTGAAAACTCCCACCTCTTCCAATACATCAGAGTGGATGAATTGGGCCGGAGTAACCTCTCCTGCAGTGGTTCTGAACCTGGGGGTGCACAGACCTCCTGGGGGTGCGAGTCACCCTTTCTGGGGGTGTGGGACATGACCAGATTTTCTCACGCCGTAAATCATCGAAAATAATAAATTAAGCACGGGCCCGTAAGTAGAAACCTGTGTTTTTATTTAAAAAAAAAATACTATTGAGAACCATAGGGGTGCAAGGTTGCAGTAACGGTGAAGAACCACTCCTTTAGAGTCTCGAACGAGCCGTCTGGAGCTCCCCCTCGTGTAGGCCCCTTCCTCCAGCAGTGGCGCGAGAAGCAGTTGCGGGGCTGCGCCTTTACGTCTGGCCTGCACGGTGTCACCAGGTGTAAGGCCCACTCAGATACTCTGTAGCGCGTTTTCATAAGCGACCTGACCATCACAAATGAGAGCTCAACGAAGTGACTTATCGCGTGGAAATCTCTCGCAGCCACCAAATAATCGAATCGCGTGATGTTCATTCTCAATGCGGAGGGGAAAAACCGGAGGACCCACAGAACAATCCACGTGACCACTGGGAGAGAGACGCGCACATTCCATATATACAGCAGGCGTCAGGGTTGGGATCAAATCTACGACCTCCTGCGTACCAGGCGAGGAAGTTAACATCTCCTAGTCACCATGACGACCTCACCTGCCAGGGACACTGCCCGCGCGGACACTCCTTGCCTCCCACGACGCGCCCTCTGTGGTTCGATTGTCCGAACGAGGCTTGAGGCTCAGAGTCGTCGCCGATAATGCTGCTGCTGTTGACGTTGGCAGCGTGAGAGCTGGGCGTCGGGACGTCAGTAGCAGCCTCGGAGGAGTTTCCCATGAGAATCTCGGACTTGGGCGAGACGGTACGGCCACACGGGAACGCTTCTGCGGTGGCACAAACGCGATCGATTCGTTCGTCCGTCACCACCACCACCACAACCAGTAGCATAATCGTCGACGCGACCGGCACACGAGCGTGATTTCATCGGCTGCGTCTCCACGGTGGTCGGTGCTGCACAAAGGCCACCGCCGCAGGACTCGCGGTCATCGTGGCAACTTGGAGACGACGTCGCCGCTGAGTCGGAGCCGACGAACCCGACGTGAGTAAAAGGCGCAGCAAGGGAGCCTCGTGGAATGTTCGGCCGGTTCCTGGAAGAGCTGCCAGCCGGGCCCCCCCCCTCCCCTCCCGAGCGCCTCGACTTGGTACAGCGAAATCTCCGGTGTACGACTAACCTCCTTTCGTACGTCGTTTCGCTAATGCGTCACTTTATTATGAATACCGCCACCCAACCCCACGTCTCGCGTCGCTGACAGCATCGCGGTCCGTCCTCTCGTTATCCGTTGCCTCTCGGCCTTCACCACTACCCACCGCTACCCTTCAAACCGCTTAGATTTTAAGTTGTTTCGATATCCGTCGCCGCACCTCTCAGGAACGCATCCCCGACATAAACCGGGGCTTTACCGTACCGCATGGGAGGCGCAGTGTGAATGTTCAGCGTTGATGACGACGATGTTGACGATGTTGACGATGATGATGATGATGGATGATTCCATTACCCGTGGCCATGCAGGATCGCCTGTTCCTGGCGAGATGATATCCGGGCGCACAGCTGCACACCGCCCCTCTGCGCCCTCCCCCAGCCGCCGCCTCCTCCTCTTCGCAGTAGTGGTCACACCGGCCGTTGTTCACCTTGCACGACTGACCGGTGCTCACCTCTGGGGCAGAGGGAGGAGCGACAGCGGGGCAAGAGGCGCACGCGACATCAAGGCAGCGTTGTAGCCGCCCGACCATTCCATCGACACCTCCTCGCCGGTCTCGTCGTGGAGTTATTTCTGTCGTCCTCGCAGCAGCCGCGGCTTTTGGTTGGCCGTCGAACAAAGAAGGGTGAACGCGTCGGGCACTTTCAGATGCGCGTCTGCGGCCGTCTGGAACGCTCTTCCTTCTGCTATTAGGAAGCCACTGGAGCTATGCACTTTTAAATTTAGAAAACTGTAGAACTGATTTTTGTGTTTATTGTGTTTTCCTTCCCCTGCGCCTATGATTAGCATGGTTGGCTACGTACGGTGCGAAATAAGTTCAACATACATCAACCGTTGTACTGTACAGTACAATGATCCCGAAATGTCAGGGTGTTTTATTATTTTCTCATAGGACGCGACGGTAATAAATAAAAAACATATCCAACGTATTTTTCTCTGGTAAATGTCAATCTCAATTGTAATTCTCGTCTATGGCAATGTGCTCAGTTGCTTAATGCCATTGGCGAGGTCTGCTGCTGCTGGCCACCACGAGAGGGCTTCAGCAGAGAGAGAGTTCGTGTCGTGTCGCTGTTCCTCTTTCTCCGTTGAAGCATCGCACACCACAGTGGGTATCCTGTGTGGTACATTGTTGGGCTTTCATGGCCATAATCGCATGACCGTGGCTTGTGTCTTTGATTTTACATTCATGAAGGAGATGTTACGATGTGGTTGATGGTTCCACCACCGGTGTCTTCATGGGAAATCAAAGCCACGAGGTTGCGACGCTTGAGTCTACGAATGAGGTGTTCGTTCTGGACGCCCTGGTTGTTCCACTCTGTTCGCCAGGGTTCTCCCGGTTCTGGGTGGAATTCTGGGATGCTGACACCACCAGCAGCAGCACCAGCAGCAGCACCAGCAGCACCAGCAGCAGCAGCACCAGCAGCAGCACCAGCACCAGCATCAGCAGCAGCACCAGCAGCAGCAGCAGCACAAGCAGCAGGACCAGCAGCACCAGCAGCAGCACCACCAGCAGCAGCACCACCAGCAGCAGCAGCACCAGCAGCAGCACCAGCACCAGCATCAGCACCAGCAGCAGCACCAGCAGCAGCACCAGCAGCAGCAGCACAAGCAGCAGCAGCACCAGCAGCAGCACCACCAGCAGCACTAGCAGCACCAGCAGCAGCACCACCAGCAGCACCAGCAGCACCACCAGCACCAGCAGCAGCACCAGCAGCAGCACCAGCAGCAGCACCAGCAGCGCGATACCAGAAGTGGGATCGGGACTTGAATCGGCGACAAGGTGACATTGTTGACGTATTGGTCGTATGTTACGTTGAACTTCTTTTGCACCATACTTAGCCATCCGCGCTAATTGGAGGTGCGGGGGAAGGACAAACTAAACACCAAATGCAGTTTTAAAGAAATGTGTTTGTCAATCTTGATGATTTAAAAGTGCATAGCTCCCAGTGTCGTCCTAATATTGGAAGGAAGAGTGTTCCAGACGGCCGCAGAAGCGCATCTGAAAGGGTGCAATCCGGTGACCGTCCGGTCGATGGGTAAGTGGCATACATCGATGAAATGCCAATTTTTGGGGTTTCAGCGGTGGTGGGGGGGGGGTTCTGGTGATAGCTCCCCCGTCCCCTTCACCCTCTCTGGCAATAACATAATAAGTAATATTTTTTTAAACTTTTTTTTAAAAACACGCTTTAATGAAATGTACCATGCTAGTAATGGAAGAACTCCACGACTCCAGGAAGTGGCCCCGAAGCTTGCCATAACGTCAGGGACCGTGATGATTTACAGCCGTCAGTTGACCGTGGACAATTAGAGCCAAGCCGAAACACAACATATAAAAAAGATTGTTTAAAAATATTTTTTTTTTATGATAGAATATAGTATTGTCATCAGTATGACATAAGTATACCAAGTTTGCAGCCGATACCACATTGGGAAGTGGGTTAAAATTGAGTTACAAGATTTGAGGATACGACAACAGACAGAGTTGAGGATACAACAGACAGAGTGAGTTAAATAAAAGCGTGTAATAATAAAAACAGGAGTTGTGTTAAGATGTTCAAGCACCAAATAGATACATTTTGCAAGGCATCGATTCTGCATTAATCACACATAACACTGGTGACACAAGGAAATCAATCGGTTTCAAATATGCATAGATTACCAGGCCGTAGCCATGGAATAAACATTGGGGGGGGACCAAATCTTCCAGGGGGTCTGGGAGTCCCTCCCCAGAAAAAAAAATCTAAATTTGAAAACGAATTTCCTGCCTCAACTATTTTTAAAATGCACTAACACATGGGATGGACGTTTTATTCATTTTTTTAAAGAATGTCTAATAGTGTATTTTTTACATTGCTTTTTTTACATTTTCTTGTTTCATTCTATGTAATGGCAGAGATATAAAGTACAACCATAACCACAATCATAAAAACAGAAATCTATGCATTGTTTTATGAAGACAAGTCCAGATATTGTGGCCAATGTTTAGAAAATTGTTTTTATTTACATAGCATCGCAATTATTATTTTTACAAATATTTTATAGCAATATATTGGCGGGGACATTTTGAGCATATTTGATTATTGGGGGGATGTGTCCTTGATATATTTGCCACAAGTGTGTGTGGTTAATGCAGACTCGATTCCTTGCAAAATGTATATATTTGGTGCTTGAACATCTTAATACAATTCCTGTTTTATTGCCAAAAAAATGGGTAAAACCAATTCTTTATTTCTCATCATTTTGAATACGGGCAAGAAAAGGGTCCCGTCGATAGCAATGAGAGGAGGGCGAGAGCGAACGAGCGAGCAAGCGTGCACGCTTAGGTACCGTCTGCGTCTTCGCAGCGTCCTCACCTTGAGAGCACACGCGGCCCTCCCAGCCCCGCGGGCACACGCACATGTAGACGGTGTGCGTGTGCTGGCACGTGCCTCCGTTCTGACACGGGTTCGACAAACACGGGTTGGGCCCTTTTGGCAGTGGGGGACACGAATACAGCAGCAGCAGCAGCACACACGCAGCACACACGTCACGTGCACAGCACACACAGCAGCACACGCAGCACACGCACAGCACACACACGCAGCACACACATCACATGCACAGCACACACCGCAGCACACGCACAGCAAAGGCAGCACATACACACGCAGCACACACATCACGTGCACAGCACACACACGCAGCACACACATCACATGCACAGCACACACAGCACACACACGCAGCACATACATCACATGCACAACACACACGCAGCACACGCACAGCAAAGGCAGCACACACGCACACGCGTCACACGTCAACGTGGTGGTCACCACCACTCGAGCACGCTGCTACGTCTCGAGGCGCGCCCAGCCCCAGGGCACCCCCAGCGGCAGCTGTCCCCAGCGCGGCGCAGGGCACACGAGCGAGTGAGCGTTCCACTGCAAGTAAGGGGGTCGCGATAATTCTGTGTGGTTTCGCAAATGAAGTATTTTGCGAGTACTAAATTATTTTTATCTATACGGTTCAGAAATCGCTCTCACTGGTGTTGGCCGTGAGCGGGAATCGAACACGAGTCGCCGGGTTCGTAGCGCTAACCGCTACACGACCGCTCCCCACTGCGCTCCCGCGAGCGCACACACATAGAGACGGACATACATTTACATGGACATCGGCAGGCAGACGCACTGCTTGGAAGGTGAATTTAAAGAGTAATCCGTTGTCTGTTACCGATTAGTCGAGTAGCTGCAGCAATGTATCATAACGATATTCTTGGGTCTTTCGGTAAAGTCACGTAGATAGGTTCAAAGAACAAAAAATTACAAAAAAAACAACGACGTTTCGATCGCAACACAAGCAATCATCAAGAAAAAAAAACGAAACGTCGTAGTTTTTTGTTCTTTTTGGTTATTTTCTTTGAACCTATCTACGTGACTTTACCGAAAGACCCAAAAATATGAATTCCTGCAGTCACGAAAGCTTTAAGTTGTGATTCATCATAACGATGTTTGGTATTTTCACAGCGATGCAATCTGACTACTCGAGTGATGCTTTTGCAATGCAGGCGCTCAGAGGGCGTCACTTTCTTAAAATCGTGACTTCAAGTGAACCTTATGGCGGGACCCCAGGGTCCCATAAGCCCCCGGCTCTCGCATCAACTGCGTTGCGACGTCATTGTATGTCTGTTGAAGGAGAACGATACGGCAAATTATTCCTCTCGACGAGCTCTACACGATGCGCTAATCAAAGTTTCAACGTTTTGTTTACGACTACGGCAATTTTGGCAACGACGGGTGCTTGGTGAAGAACGAGAGGATTGATTTCTGGTGGGTCGCGGCGTTTATGTGCGCGGTGGGACGGAGTCGCCAAAATAAATGTATTCATTACGATTTTGACTTCCGTTTATTCGGGACCCCACGGTCCCGCCATCAGGTTCATTTATGTTGTCTGTGAGCCCCGCGCTAAACGCTTTCAAGCTATCAATTCCGGTTCGGTGATTCTGCACTTGCTCTATTACTACAGTACTATACTGCCCTTCAACTTTTACGAACGACTGGGTGTTTTAGGTTAGCGATTTGTCGTATTATCTGGCTGTGTAGCGAATGAAAAATTACAATTACTTTACTATGCAAGTTAAACATTTCTGTTTTAATATTTACGTGTTTCTTTTAATTTAGGGCCCCTTCATAACACAATATACAAAGGCCCCACACTAGCTTAATCCGGCACTGACTGTACCTCAAATGTGCGTTGAAATAAGCAGAGAGGTAGACGCTTGGAGTTACAACGAGAAACAACAAACACGGAACATGCAGGGCATGAGATAACATGGGCAGGATAATAGACGTAATTTTTACTTGTGAATAAAAGTACGCGGACTTACTTATGTATAGAGTCCAAAATGCATTCTGTGAACACAAGAGCAAGGACAGCCATGAATGCATTGAGCGCGGTTAATGTTCAACTTGGCTTGACATTCCAGCAGCATTGCAATAGACATTTCATCTGACATGGGAGCGTTTAAAAAGATTGCACGGACTCAACATGCACTATTCTATTCTTGGGTATGGCAATTTATTTTTTCAGGAGCCAAATGCCAATTTCGAGGCCAATGTTACCGTGAAAGACACGATAAACTGGAATGACACTACGGACTTGGGTTTTTGACCGGGTTAACCCATCGGACAAATTATTTGGTGATACTGTGCGAATATTGGGAGTTGGGTGAAATTCCACCCTCCTCACACCATAATTTCCTAACTCGGCGAAGAACAGATGTTTGACCGCTGTCGTCAACTCGACCAAGAGCACCACAGGAACTCCATAGCCTGGGACGTGACGAGAATTCCACGGGATCACATCAACTAGACTAAGCCTGTGAATAAAATAAAACAAAAAATGCTGCCTAAATTAAAAGCTGCTTCACGCCAACATTTAATAACGACGAGTTTTACTTTGAAAACATAAGAATAGGTGTTACCCCTTCTGGCAATAAAACAGGTGTGTGAAGATGTTCAAACTCCAAATATAAACCTTTTGTAAAAATCAAGATCGCATTAACCGCACGTACTTGTGGTGAACATGCAAACAAAGCATGTTCTGATGAAATATGCCATTGTCTTTGAAGCTGATTGGCCTACACCAGAGACAGCCTTCTTTCGGGCCTCGTCTCACCAGTGTCAGATCAGAGAACGCCAAAAGGCGAAAACAGCACAAAGACATCTTCTTGGTTCTTTCGGTAAAGTCACGTAGAAGGGAAATAATAAAAAATAAAACATGGCAAAATTCTCACGACGTTTCGGCCACAATGCAAGCAGCCGTCCTCAGGTGAAGAAACAGAGCTGTCGGAAAGACAGCGTCCTAATGTCAAGGCGCTCTCCTCCTCCCACCCAGCTTAAAATACGCTTAGCAGTGTTCATTAGGATGCTGTCTTTCCGACAGCTCTGTTTCTTCACCTGAGGACGGCTGCTTGCGTTGTGGCCGACACGTCGTGATAATTGTATTTGATTAATGTTTAATTATTATTTTATTATTTCCCTTCTACGTGACTTTACCGAAAGAACCAGGAATATCAATCCCTGGAATCACGAAAGCTTTAAATCGAAAGCACAAAGACAATGCCGCCATCAGAGCATTTATAGCTCGGGGTGATCGGCTACAAATTTGGACCTTTTTTTGCCAGAATCAAAGTATGAAAAAAGAAGAATAGGTTTGACCCTTTCTGGCAATTAAACTGCGACAAGTCGACTCGACGAAGAGAAGAACGGTGAAGGGCAATACCCAGGCCGAGACTACAACGCCCACAGGGCAGAGGTCGCAATCTGGTACCCGATACCCGTACCCTACCCGATACCCGGCTACCCGTAACCGGCCGGGTACGGGTACCCGTTTGCGACCCTGGTGCGGCTGGGTATGGGTACGGGTAGACCGTGAGTCACTGGTGAGTCACCGTTTGTCACTCATTTCCCAACGTCTTGTCTCTTCTCACAATTCAAGTTCCTAGGATCAACCCACCCGCGCCTGCAACATGGCTTCATCCCAGAGGTCGCAATCGGGTACTGGTACCCTACCCGATACCCGGCCGGGTACGGGTAGCTGGGTATCGGGTAGGGTATGGGTACCCGATTGCGACCCTGGTGCGGCCGGTTACAGGTACGGGTAAGGAATCAAAACCCGTTTGCGACCTCTGCCACATGGTTCGTCGCTGCCGAGGCTAAGACCGCAGCCAGCGGGTGGTGGCTACGCTGCACGTGGCCTGTACATCCAGCACTGTGGAAGAAGCAGCAGCGAGGAGGGGTTTGCTGGATCGCCGCACAAATGTCGCGAAACTTCCTTTCCGTGGGCGTCGACGAAGAGCCGTAATCCTGGCTCGCCAGGAGAGGGCGACACAGCAGAAATGTGGACTTCACCTTATTCGCTTGAATGGGATCGAGTGGGGTTTCTCTGGATGCTCCGGTGTAAACGCTTCATCAATTGGCCCGTAACACCTTAACATCTAGGGGACCACAGAGCCTGGGCAAATCGTTGGCGGCTCACCACGTGGCTGCCTTCCTGCTCGTCTGTGGTTCCTCGTGCTTCTTGAATCGTCCTCTCGCTCGACTCGAGTGAGCAAATACTGTGCAGCGGTGCGTTACCAGTTGACATTCTACTGTCACCACCATCATCATCATCGTGACAAAATTATTGACTAATTTATTAATTATGTTTAAACAACGCTAACTTAACGAGCGCTGACCGTGCGTTGATCATCTTCGAAGATCTCCCTGGCCTCCTCGAAGTTGCACGTCTCCTCGCGGCACTCTCTCTCCAGTGAGCCCTGCTTCGTCTCCTCCATGCTGAAGGGCGAATTGGCCCTGCGCGACCGCGCGAGCAGGGACGCCGCCTCCAGCCGCGACACGAACACTGGGTGGGGGGGGGGACATTGACGACCCCAACAGTGCCGGATTAAGCTCGTGCGGGGCCTGTATCATTTTATAAAGGGGCCCTAAATAAACAAAAAACGTACATTTAAAAACACATTAATTTTTTGCTTGCATAGTAAAGTTATCGCATTTTTTCATTTGCTATGCAGCCGGATAGTACGACAAATCGCTAACCTAAAACACCCAGTCGTTCATAAAAGTTGAAGGCAGTATAGTACTATAGTAATACAGCACGTGCAGAATCACTGAACCGGAATTAATAGATTGAAAGCGTTTAGCGAGGGGCCCTTGAACGTGCGGGGCCCGTAGCTACATATGTAGCTAACTTGTGCTACTCGGATAATCCGGCATTGGGCCCCACGCCACCACGTAGGGCATTCGAAGCCAGTAATGCACTGGGATCCATATTAGATTATCTGGTTTAGGCCCACATAATTATCCGGCCGAATCCATGTCGCGAAACCCTTCAAATTTAACGGGCAGCTTGCGCAAGGGTTTTGACAAAGTTTCGATGTCGTTTCAGCTCGCTCGTCACGAGTCGAACTATTCTCATGACCGCATTTAGTGATTGGATTGGATCGCTTTGCTTGAAACCGCTTCAAGCACCGTCAGGTATCTTCAGGTGAGAACCCGGGAAGTCCTAGGTTATGATCTGAAGAGGCTTGGCTCAGACCCGACGATGTAGCCTAACCCGAACATGAATCACGAATCACAGTGGCTGCTCTGTTACATTGTCAGACCACCATCGGCCTCGTGGTGCCAAAACACGATGAAGCTTCCATCTTCAAAGCTCTCACTTTGAGGACCTGGTTCAACAACGTCGCAGCGATGGCGCAGTCTCTCTGACCTGGCCATTATGAATCCCCTGGTAAATAAAGAGATACATTAAGCCCCAGGGTTTAAACCCAGGCTCTGAACGATGTTGCACAAGTATCTCTGACCCGGCCCTTATAAGCCCCTGTGAGACGCACGCACATCAGAATCAAAATATTTAGACTGGAAGATTCCGATAAGCTATGAAGCTCTTGTTGATAGATGTCCTGTACGGGCGGGTTAGTAAGTTACAACAGCAAAAAATAAAAACACGCGATATGAGTGCAAAATTGAGATGGTAAGCAAGTAACTAAATGTAAATATTAAAATAACTAAATTATATAAGTCCGATTTATCCCGCTTGGGCAAGGCAGCAAAACAACAAAAACAGCTCCAGACCGCACCAAGACAACACAGCAGTAGTCTCTCAATAACATGCCAGATTAACAGTGAACTATCGATACACAGGTGATGATCAAAGTTCTATATCACATTTGCAAATGCGACTGCCGTATCCAGCACTCAGGACAGAACTCAAGCCCAGGAGCTCAGCCTTTGTCTCGGCCACGTTGAACCACCAAAAGCCATTTAAAGTGTATCGGCAAATCAAACGATTGATTGGACACTCACCTCTGGCACGAACACATTGAAGAATGAGAAACAGACACAGCGATAAGATGGCTTTAATGTTCATTTTGAGATGTCTCGTCGCTGGTGGCTCTCAACAAGTAAAAAAAAATAGTTTTGTGCAGAAATAATGTTTTTTCGGCGTTAATAATTTCCCAACTCGCGCTCAGCATTCGTTCCTGCCTCCCCCTGTGGCCCAACCCATGCTCCCGAAACCATCCCACTTACAATCTACAATTTGAACAGCAACAAAAAACCCCCATGGATGTTTAAGGGAGCAGAGTACACGACCGTTTGACCTGTACAACAAACAATGCCACATGTGCAGAATTGTGTGACGTTGCTGTTCCTTCGTCGTCGGTTTGAGATTCGCCTCCGTACCGCCCAGAGACCAGCGCTTGATGACACAGGCTCACATTTGGCTGATGATCTACACGGCCAGGTCATCCTACAGGGTGGTGACCCTTGCCATGAAAATGTGGACATTCTACTGCTGGCACACGCCTGGGATTGTGAACAGCTGTTGACTGCTCTGAGTGACATTCTTCCAGCAGTGGATGAAACTAAAAACTTTATTTATTTGACCAGGTAAGGCCCACTGAGCTATATAGTTCTTTTTTTCAGAAGCGAGCTGACCACAAATGATAGCTCAACGAAGTGGCTTATCACGTGGAAATTTATAACAGCCCAAATACTCTAAGCGCATGTTTCTAAATGTGGAGGGAAAAAAACGAAAAACACGGAGCAAAAAAACACGCGACCACGGGGAGAGACATGCAAACTCCAAATGTACAGGCATCAGGGTCGAGATCGAACCCACGACTGGCAGTGATGATGACTTCGGCAAAACCCACATACACGACACACACTCAAGGATGGCTTTACACTTATATAATATACACACAGGGTTGTGTTGTTTCGACATTAATATGTTATTAATGCATTTGCCGATAGGAAGTCTCAGATATGCAGACCATCAGAGCTCCCCTCTTTAGTAATTTTTCTCGTATGGCATTTTTGGGGATTGCAGATTACAAATTGTCGTCGATATTTTATATACATTGAGTAACTGTATATTAGTCTGGCCTCGTGGCCGATTACCGGTAGAGTGGCTCGCAATTGGAAGGTTGCGAGTTCAAATCCTGTTTTGAGGTTGACC
Organism: Lampetra fluviatilis; assembly: GCF_964198595.1. Lineage (NCBI taxonomy): Eukaryota > Metazoa > Chordata > Hyperoartia > Petromyzontiformes > Petromyzontidae > Lampetra > Lampetra fluviatilis. Next base: position 2,061,945 of record NC_136325.1, on the reverse strand, counting down.
CAGCTCATTATCCCACCCCCTCCCCCTCCGAGATCGATATTATTGATATACCACGTTGTGGTGAAGTCAACTGTGGTTGTCCTCGCCCTGCCACACGAACGTGACATTTCCACCACTGGCTCAGGACTGTAAATAAGAGATCAGCACCGCTTCATTTGAGCAGAAATTTACTTGGACCATTGGTTTTAAACCTGGGGTGCCCTTTCTGGGGGGGGGGGGGGGTAGTGAGACGTGGCTAGATTTTTTTAAGAAGGTAAATCATCTGAAACACATCAGACCTACGTATTAACATTATACATGTTGTAACGATTGCGAACTAAAGGGGTGCAAGGCTGCAGTAAAGGTTTAAGAGCCATGTGCCCAAGTCCCTTAGAACTTTTCAAATCCGACGACTCAAATCGATTCCTCCTACACCACGCATTTCATTCCAGGGCTGTTAGTGGAGGCAATCGATTCCTCGTGACGTCGCCATAACCAGGCCACGCCTGCCACGTGACGTAGCCCGCTTCGCCCACACATCAACGCACAGACGAAGCCCGAGACGGCCCCGAGACATTTCCAAACTTCGCGTTTAAATTACAAAGCGCGACAGCTGTGGGTGAAGCCGCGGGAGCGGTTCGATTGCCGCTGCCTCCGGGCGACCGCTGCTTCGGTTTTGCGGCCTTGCGGGGCCAACAGGTGACGGTAGCCCCCGCTTTGACGGGGCAGGCCGCAGCAGGCCTCCGCGGAGCCTTACGTGTTTCCTGAGCGGCCTCCCCCCATGGCCTCGGGCAGCGACTCGGCTGACGAGGAGTTCTTCGACGCTGAGGATGACGTGGACTCGACTCCGTCGCGGTCAGTTGACAAGCGCTTGAGATCAAATAAAACACGAAACGCATTTTAAACGAATGCAAATATATTGAAGTGAAGTGTTTAGCACGCTTCCAAGACGTCTGGTCAACCCGGAAAAGTAGACCAAGTACAGCAGTCGGTTTCGCCCAACCCCGTGGTTCACAAGGCCGTGGGAAGTAGCCCACTGAACTCTTTAAGATCGAACATTCTCCACAAAAACACTGCATTTGGTGGTCCGCGGAAATGGTTTGAATGTTCAGGGTGGTCCGCGCGCCATGGGAGGGCCCCCCTTGCCCCAGCAGTGGCTTGAGAGATTAATTTCGGACCTGCTGACCGTTTTGCGGTGATTCTGCTTGGTTCTTTCGGTAAAGTCACGTAGAAGGGAAATAATAAAATAATAAAAATAAAACAATAAAACGTCGTGAGAATTGTATTTTATTATGTTTTATTTTGATTATTTTATTATTTCCCTTCTACGTGACTTTATCGAAAGAACCAAGAAGATGAATCCCTGCAGTCACGAAAGCTTTAACTCGAAATTTAACGTTTTGCGGTGTTTCGCTGCAAGTGAATTTTACACTAAAACGGGATCGTTGCCTTTGCGATGCCGTGATGGGGAGGAAGGCTTTCGTCCAACCGTGGATAGAACTTGGGATGACGAGGATTAAGTTGAGAAACGTCTGATTGAATTTGGTAGTTGTTGATAACGCGGGTTCTGAGTGATTTTGCAATGGGTGTCATACGAAGCCTATGACTAAATCATTGTAAGAAAGGTTTTTAGATAAATAAGCCTTACCCGAAATGAATTGATGCACTGAACTTAACCCGAAATGCGCCCGGTCTGGTAAGATCTCAAAAATGTAAGCAGGCTAGAGCCTGATTAGTGCTTATAATGAGAGGCACAAACAGGTTGTCATTGGTGGCGGTGGGGCTGTGTGCTACGTTGGGAACAACACTTTGCAGTGCAACAAAGCGATTGCTGTACTGGGATTAGTTTCCGTGTCTTGTGGTCTCTGCCTTCAACCCGGACTGACTAGCATTGTGAAGTATGGTCAGATAACGCTCACTATCCACACTTCGTGGGGGAAGTTCTCATCCAGCAGTGGATTGGCAGAAGGCCTGGAGATGTACATTTCGCGTCGGCAGCAGTGAGGGGGGTGGTGACAGGTGGATATTTCATTGTATGACCTGGACCAAGCCGTGAAAGTGAATACTGTCACGGAAGATTTATCCAATTATTTATCCAATGATTTATCCAATCAGACCAGATTTTGTACTACCACAGCCCTTACACAAAATATTCCTCATATTTTAAAAAAATTCAATAAAAAAAAGAAACTTTTTTTTTTTAACAAATCCCTTAAGCCCCACTTAGCTTTCTGTGAGTTTTGATGGGCCACTTTGTTGAGCTGTCATTTGTGGCCAGGTCGCTTCTGTAAGATAAGTTAATACCTCAGTGGGCTTTGCTTGGTAGGATGGGTATGATTTAGTTTTTTTGCATGTGTTTGGGTGATTTATTTACCTTGTATTTTACACTATAGTACTGTAAAAAAATTGTCCTGTTGTAACGTTCTTACTCGCCCTTACTGGACATCTACAAAAATAGCTTTGTAGCTCATCGGATTTCCTCAGTATAAATAAATATTCGGATTAATATGGGTCAATTTCGACATTTAGTGTTTAATCAGAAGTCAAGCTTGTGCTTACCCGTTTTGACCAGTCGCAGTCCTTTCTTGGGTTTCAATTGAAACATTAAGGGATGCGTCCTAATTTTGGTTTTCCCTTTCGGGTTAAATACTTAGGTTAGGATTAGAGATGAGGTGTTTTGGTGTGAAGTTTGGGGTTTGAAGGTTATGCATAGGGTTTCGGGGGTCAGGGTTAGTTTGTGGTTAATTTTAGGGGTTATGGAAGTAGTACTTAACATTACGTTTCTGCAAGGACAGTATTGAAATAAAACTTAAATAAAGATTAACTTGTTGAAGTGTCAATAGGGCACCACGTGATTAGATCACGTTTATTCATCACTGGTCTGGCTGTGGTGTACAGTGGATGCCACTTGGTCAGGAGTGGTGAATGGATGTTTTTTTTTTAAGGAACTGGACACGGCCTTGGAAATGTTGAGTTCCCACCACAGTCAGTTGGAGCACTTCAAATGGTTGTTTTAGTAAAACAATACTTTCTAAAGTAGCATTGTGTGCCAATGAAGGACCGTGTAATGTAACACTTTGTGCTGTATAGTACTCGGATATGTTTTAGGTTGTAATGCGTCTTTGGCATGTTGTCCGACCTTTCACTTCACCTGCTGCAGTCTTCTGGACCCTAAAAGCTATTGCCGAGGCAGATGCTCTGGCTTATATTCACTTTATAATTTATGTTATCATTGTATCTCATGCAGTGTGACATTGCATTATCTAAGCAAACGGGTTTGGACTCAAACTGGGCCAATTATAACGTTCTAAAACAAAAGGCTGCACTGAATTCGTTTGGCAAACTAACACCTTCACTTTCCCAAACTTTTCAGAAATTCCATAAGAGTATTTATTGTAAAACGTCTGAATATGAAGGAGTACTGCCAAGGCTTTTGCCTTTATAATAAAACGGCAATATAAATGGGTTTAACTCACACTTTGCATCTGCAGGCCACATCTTCAACGCAGATATCCAGCCTTGTGACACCACAATTCACCCACCATTTGATCCACCCACCATTTGATCCGCCCTCCCCCCAATCAGCACTTTAATTTCCTACCAATCTTGAAATGTTCAGTCTTAACTTTGCTCTCCACACTAAAACCTTCCTCTGCTGATGGTTTCAATGGCCTGCCAGCTTTTGCCCTACACTTTGTTGGGAGCTTCATTGCAAAACCGATAGCCCGCATATTTAGCTCTCCCCTTCTTGAGACATCCATCCCTCCTGAACGGAAAACTGGTCTCGTGCACCCTCGTAGCGGTGGAGTTAACGGATGACCCTAACAATTACTGCCCAATCTCAATCCTCTCCCCTCTCATCATGATCTTTTGAGCAATCTGGCTTTCGATACAAATATTGTACAGCCTCTGCGATACTCGAGACTCTTGGCGTAATCTTCAACGGTCTTGAATTTCGTTGTTATTGCGCCATCCTATTCCTCGACTTGCATTTGACACTGAAAACTAAAATGCCAATTTTTTTCAAATTGTGCAATCAACTGAATTGGCAACTACATATCTAACCGATTCCAAATTGTCTCCATAAATTATACATCTTCTGAATGGATCCCCATTACTTCAGGGAGTTCCTCAGGGTTATTTGCTTGGCCCTATCCTGTTTTCTCTGTCAACAATCTATGCATCTCCAATCTGCACTGACATTAACCTTTTTGCTGATGATACAGTCCTGATGGCTTCTGGAAAGTCCATGGAGAAGTTAGAAGAGCATCTACAACATGACTTAATACTGGTAGGAACCTCCTGGTTACACCAGCCCACAGGGGATTATTGTGTCCGTCGTGCAGGGAGGGGCTGGGTGGGGAGGGAGGGGCAGGGTGGGTGGGGAGGGGCAGGGTGGGTGGGGAGGGTGGGGCTGGGTGGGGAGGGGAGGGTGGGGTGGGGCTGGGTGGGGAGGGTGGGGGGTGGGAGTGGTGGGGCTGGGTGGGGAGGGGCTGCTCACCCCGTGGTGCCCTTATAAAACTCAACGTTTAACCTACTCACGCCAGCTTGTGCCCGCCCTCAGTCGGGCATATTTGCGGAATACACCACGCCGCCGTTGACCCTGGCCATTGACCGAGCAACCCAACGTTCCTACCAGCTCCCTCGCAGGAGTGTGATTAAAGCTGGCTAAAACTCGCCATTGACCAAAGACGGTCACTGCATCGCACACTTTCAGACGCACTTCAGCGGCCGTCTGGAACGCTCTTCCTTCCGATATTAGGAAGCCATTGCAACTATGCACTATTGCGTCTAGATTGAAAACTCATTTCTTTAGAACTGCTCTTTGTGTTTAGTTTTTTGTCCTTCCCCCTGCACCTCCGATTGAGCACTTTTGGCTTTGTAAGGTGGGAAAGAAGTGCAACATACATATATATGTACCGAGCACCAAACAAGGATCTCATCGGCGCTGACTTTGTCTTTGACACAGGCATTTTGAGCCCCCTGAGAGAAAGAGAACCCTAGAGCTAGGGCTTGAATACAGTATATAAGAAGTGCTGGCTGAGTGCCTATAACATAGACATTATGAACCCCCTGAGATACACCCAGCCAATTAATAATTAATATTATTAATGGATGAAACGAGTTTTTGTTGAAGTTGCAAGCCGTGGCATGCCATAATCGTAATCATATTTGTTAAAACAGCCACGTGCTTAATTCTTGATTTAAAGCTTTCGTGAATGCAGGAATTCGTATTCTTTGGGTCTTTCGGTAAAGTCACGTAGATAGGTTGAAAGAAAAGAACAAAAAACTACGACGTTTTGATCACAACACAAGCGATTGTCATTCCGTTGTGATGCTCACCATTGTCATCACTTGTGTTGTGATCGAAACGTCGTAAGTTTTTTGTTATCTTTCTTTCAACCCATCTACTTGAAAAAAATCATGATGACTATCTTCGTGACTTTACCGAAAGACCCAAAGAATAAAGCCACTTGCTTGTTTGAATGTGTAACAATCTACCAATCGCATTAGAGATTTAAGGAAGGAAATTTGATTAATTTGGATAATTTTGAAGATAAAAACATCGCCCAATAGGCTTAGTCAAAGAACATAAACATCTACTTTCAATGCCATCATCATATTCACAAATGACATGTTTATATCACTGTGATCTGCAGCAATCATACAAATATTTCAATCATTACGATGATCATGGTCAATTATCAAGCGCGCCATTCACAGCAACATCATTTATTCGCGGCTTCAACATCATCATCATCCTCAACCATGATGGTGGAGGTCCTGGATGAAGGCCTCCCCAATCTGCCGCCACCTCTCGCTCTCCTGCGATGCAATATTTCTCCAAGCATCTACAAACGAAGAGATGTTATCGCTCCATCTCCATGGCGGATGGTTCCCTTTGGCGCATCCTCTCCTTTGGCTGGCATTCCGTTGTTAGTCTCACCCATCACAAGTGCGCCAGCCTAGTCTCGTTTACCTATTTATTTATTCTTTTTGATTTCGGACCGCTTGTAAAAATGCCCTGGGTATGTAGTCTGCATTTTTTTTATTCTCAAAGTATATCTCTTTAGAAAGCATGTTCTCCGTGAGTTTTGAAATGGCTGATGTTTTCTTCAACATTAACCTTCGTGTCTGCATGCCATCTCTATGGATGTGTATAAGTTGACACGCATGGTGGACACACTAGAGGGCAGTGCAGCAAAGATCCACCGTTCTGCGCTTCTGTGCTTCCACGTCTAAGGTTTCCTGCCTTCGCCAAGCCCACTCCGATCAGCGTGGTGAAGCACGCTCGGATAACCCCTCACGGTCTGCACCGAGGCCCTTGTCCAGCAGTGCAGTGACTAAAGGCCGCTGGCGCGTGTACACACTATCTGCTTACAAAACCATCACAAAAGAAATCCATAATCGAGTTGGGGTTTCCTTTTCGGAAGCGAATCCTGTTCCACGTTATCTCCTCGCCGCCACCTTGTCGCATCTATGTTCATGCTTATAATCGATTATGGTGACTTATAAAGCCACTCATCGTACAGTCCACAGCCTGTTTTTCGTCTGGACTTGCACTTTATTCTGAATGTGAGCCGCTCAGTTCCACCACTTTGATCTCTACTTGACATCTTGCTGCCTTCTACTGTTATTGCATCAAGTAATGGCACAGTGGTTAGCGCATTGCACTTTTAACTGGTGACTTGAGTTCGATTCCCCATCTACAACTAACCCCAATGACGAGTGATATTTGAATTGATCCTAGGCACCCCGTATTCACTCGCCTACACCAGTGTGGTGAAGTATGGTCAAATAATCCCCTTTATCGAAATGCACGAGGATGCCTTCATCCAGCAGTGGATTGATTCAGGGCTCTACATTAAATATATTTAACAAATTATTACAGAGAGACTTACATCGGTCTGTGTTCGACTGCGTACATTTTACATCTAGCTTTATATATATATCTGTTTTGCTTATTACAAATTTAAATCCCTCGCAACCTAAGACATTCCACAACAGAGCTTTTTTTTGTGCCAAACATGAATATTTGTTTTGTAGAATTTTTCATTCATCAAGGATGCTTCAACGAACCTGGAATCATCTGCATGCAGAGCCTTGCGCAATGAACAGCTGTTCTCCCGCACCGTGGGTGTGGATTCATGGCTTGGCAAATTTGAGCGACAAATGATTTTGGTCTCTGTTTTCTATCCATTTCGGCATTCTGTTTTTTTTCCTTTCTTTCCTTTGCCACCTATCCTTAAATGGTTCCTTTACTTCCAGTCTTAAGAGATTTTTTATATTTCAATGTTGGGCAGTTTGCCATTTTCTCTTGCACTGTTCTGTGTCCCCCAGGTCTCCCTGGTTGAGATGAAAATTGGTACTTTCACACGCAACGAGTAGTAAGCAAATCCCTAAAGAGACAAGTATGGATACATACATTAAATTCAATTACATCTATCGATTAGAGAATTATACAGGGTGATCCATTTGAAGTATTGGAAAATGACGGCAGGAAACTCCTTGACGGGAACACACTTCTTTTATTAAATCTTGACTTGTAACGATACAACGCGTGGCCTCTCTTCTTCACAATGCGGTCACCATACAACGGTACAACTCGTGACCTCTTCTCTCCGCCCTACGCTTCTCTTGACTCTCTTAGATTCTGTGCTGCTGGCTCTCTGTGCCTCGTGTAGACTCCGCGCCTCGGCTACACTCTTCTCTCGTCTCGTGTAGACTCTGCGCCTCTGCTACACTCTCCACTCGCCTCGTGTAGACTTTGCATCTCTCTCTGGCTACACCATATGCATACTCGGCTCGTGTAGACCTTTCTCTCTCTCTGGCTACACCGTATGCATACTCGGCTCGTGTAGACCTTTCTCTCTCTCTGGCTACACACTATACATCGCTCAGCTCGTGTAGACCGTTCTCTCTCTCTGGCTACACATTATACATTACTCAGCTCGTGTAGACCGTTCTCTCTCTCTGGCTACACACTATACATTACTCAGCTCGTGTAGACCGTTCTCTCTCTCTGGCTACACACTATACCTTACTCTCCTCTACTCTCCATTACTCTCCTTTACTCTCCTCTCCGGGCTCTATCTCTGCACCTTCGTCTTCATTCTTAGATGGTTCCACTTCTGCCCCCTACTCCTCTGTGCATCACCTTATATATCTCTTCTCCCCGGGAGACGGAGCGGATGCGGACCTCAACGTCGGCACCGCTCCTCAGTTACTCAATCACCACGCGCTATCTCTAAGATCCGGTTCCGCCCAGCGCGTGTTTCCACTCCCCGACCAATCACACCGCGCTGCCACCCGATCACTCCCTCTCAGCGCGTCACCGGCACACAGCCAATCAGCAGCACTACCCCCACCCGCGCACTGACGCCTGCTCCTCCCCGTCAGCGCGCGTCACCACACACACACCCGTACATACGCGCTGGCACACGACGTATACACCCAGCGCGTATCACCACTACATCACCCCCTCCCACATAGCTCGCAGCCGGCCCGGCTGCTAACAACAACCAACCGCGACGATAAGACGACAACCAACAAAAAAAAACCCCGTAACCCCCCGAGTGTGCCCCGTAACATAACAACAACAACAACAAGAATAACTATGTACAGATTGACAATGAACACGAAAAGTCAACAATAACACGATACAAGCAAATTCCAAAAAAAACGAACGCGCCCCACGTCCCTGCGACTACACGCAGTGACGAAGCGCTCCAACTGCCCCGACTCCTCACGAGGCAGGTCATGCAAAGTAGCACGACCTGGCGCGAGTCCGTCTGGCTGGTCCGTCGTATGGGGCGGGACACTGACGACCGTCCTGCGGTTCCGGCTGCTCCAGACGGCGCGGAACGGGCCTGAAAGGGCCGGCCCCGCCGCGGAGATCCGGCCGCCGGTGATCGGCAGCTGTCAGTTCCGAGACACCTGGGAGCAGATCAGGCGAAAATACGTGTGGATCAGGCAGAGACATTTCCCCCTCTGGGTCGCCGGTCACGTCACACGCCCGGCCATCACGACACAAGGGGAGGCCATATGGAGGCGAGAACGGTTTCAGTCGGGAGGGGTGAACGTACCAACGGCGCTTTCCCCACTTTATCTGAACGCACTGGGGCCGTGCAACGCGCACGACCTCCACAGGTCCCCTCCACGGTCTCAGCAATTTAGGCGACGTAGCCAAGGGTGCCTGAGGGCAATGCAGCCAGGCCCTGTCACCTGGTTTCCATTCGTGCATGGACACCTTCCGTGCCCGCAACCGTTCATTAGCAATTTGGCGAGCCCGCGAATTAAGCCGTGCGGCCTCCCTCGCCTCTGTCAGCTTGTGAATATTAAACTTTATATGTTCTGCCAAATTAGAATTAGTTCATGGAGCGGACAGGCCAAGTTGCGTTTCCATTGGCGGGTCAGCTTCCCGACCGTACATCAAATAGAATGGGGAAAACCCCGTAGCTGCATGGGGGGCCATTCTATACGCGGCAAGGACTCCCGGGACCTGCAGGTCCCAATCTACATGTGTCTCGCACACCTGCTGACACAGCATGGAAGTCAAAGTTTTGTGGAGTCTCTCCACCATCCCGTCTGTCTGCGGGTGGTACGGGGAGGTACGCACCTTCTTGGTACCCAACAGATCGCACACCTCTCGCAACAATTTACTCGAAAAATTTTTACCTTGGTCGGTCAGCAGGCGTTCGGGAGCCCCCTTGTCCAGGACATAGCCCTGGACGAAGGCATCCGTCACAGCCGCTGCCGACTGGTTAGCGAGAGGCCACGCCATAGGCCATCGGGTAAAGTATTCGACCCCCACTAACAAATATTTATTCCCTCTCGGCGTGACTGGGAAGGGCCCCAAAATATCGAGTGCAACGAGCTCGTTGGTACGCGAGACCTGAATAGATTGCAGCGGTGGATTAGCTGCCACGGGCGGTGGTTTACGCCTGGCGCACTCAACGCACCCCTTCAGAATATGTACCACATCACTTCCCATTCCCGGCCAGTAATAGTCACGCTGAAGCAGGGCAAGCGTCTTGTTAACTCCCAAGTGCAAGAGGCGTTCGTGTGCCGCCAAGACAACCCTCCCCCTCACAGCGGAAGGCACCACGAGTGCGTTCCGCTGGGACAAACTGTCCCATCTCAATAACATGCCCTGCTCAAGTACATAGGAGCCGGTACGCTCCTGGTCCCCCTCGGGACCCCCAACCTTGCGGCGCAATGCTAGCAGCGAGCTGTCCGCCATCTGGAGGCGGCCCCATTCGCTGAGCGACAGCGAGAGCAGCGAGTCCCGACCCTGAGAGGCAGTGGAATCATCCACGATCGGTGCGCCCGCTGTCGCAGCCAGTGCCCCCATCTCCCCCGCAAGCGTCGGTTTACAGCGCGCCGATCCCGACAAACACGCGCATTCATCACAAGGCAACAAACGCGACAAGCAATCGGCATTTGTGTGTCGCAACCCCTTACGGTACGTAGTCGTAAACTGATAGTCCTGGAGGACTTCCAACCAACGCGACAACTGGCCCGAGGGCTGGGCGACCCTCAATTAATACTGTAGCGCCGCGTGGTCCGTTCGGACTGTAAAGTGACGACCATAGAGATATGGCCTAAACTGCTGCACAAAAAAGACAATGGCAAGCAGCTCGCGACGGGTGACGCAGTAGCGCTGCTCCGCCGGAGACAACACCCTACTACCGTAGGCGACAACTCTTTCGACACCCCCAACGACTTGGGATAGCACCCCCCCAATGCCCGTGTTGCTAGCATCCGTGTCCAGCAAAAAGGGACTGGCAAAATCGGGATAACACAAGGGTGGGGCACCCACCAAGGCGTCCCGGAGGGAGCGAAACGCGGCCTCCTCCTCCGGTCCCCATTTGAACTTCACTCCCTTCGCCGTTAGAGCGTGCAAGGGTTTTGCAATAGTGGCGAAGTGCTCAACGAACTGCCGATAATAAGAAGCAAACCCGATGAAACTACGCACGTCGGAAACGGACGTAGGTGTCGGCCACGAACCGACACAATCCGTCTTCGCGGGATCGGTGGAGATCCCCGAAGAATCGACAATGTGACCCAAGTATCTAACCGACCTACGAAGGAGGTGACATTTGGCCGGTTTAAATTTCAACTTAGCCGATCGCATTCGCAAGAACACCCCTCTCAACCGCTGGAGGTGTTCTTCAAACGTTTTACTGAAAACAATGACATCGTCCATATAAATCAAGCATGTATCCCACTGCAAGCCCGACAAAACCAGCTCCATAAGTCGCTGAAACGTCGCTGGAGAGGAGTGAAGTCCCATGGGTAACCGGTTAAACTGGAACAGCCCCCCTGGAGTCCGAAATGCTGTCTTAGGTTTCGACTCTTCGTCGAGCGGCAACTGCCAAAACCCCGATAACAAATCAAGAGTCGAAAAATATCGCGCACCAGACAATGCATCGAGGGACTCATCCATCCTGGGGAGCGGATACGCGTCAGCCACAGAGATCTTATTCAGGCGACGGAAATCAACGCAGAATCGCAGGGACCCGTCCTGCTTCTTAACCAGCACAATAGGCGCTCCCCACGGGCTAGAGGAGGGCGAAATAATATCGGCTTCTAGCATATCGTTAACAGCCGACTGAACATGTTCCTTCTCCACGGGACTCAGTCGGAAGGGATTTAGCCTGACCGGCGCCGCATCGCCCGTTTCAATGTGATGGTGCAACAAATCCGTGCACCCAATGTCATACTTATGTTTACTGAATACATCAGAGAATTCAATGAGCAACTCGCGCAGCGCACCCAACTGCGCCGCCGACAAATCGTCCGAGGCGGCACATAGCGAATGGACCCACTCAAGGTCTTCCCTTGGCTCAACGTTCCGCGCGGGGCTCGAGCCCACCTGCGCAACCAACCCATCATCCACAGGGACCTGCGCCGCGTGAGCCAGCACGGTGCCCTGCGGAATGACAGCTGGTCGCGACCCCGCGTTCAAAACCATCACAAACGGATCCCTGTCAGCCCGCACCAAAGTGTGAGCCACCGATAAATCAAGACCCCCGACAGCCTTGTTAGAAGGACCCAAAAGCATACTTTGTCCCGAAGCCTCCCTCACCCATGGTTTCCGCAACCGGAGGGGAATCAACATCTGTGAACCCGGGGGCACTTGCACTGTCTGCGTCGCCACCGCTTGTATCGTAGCGCACGCCGTCCGAATGTCAGTAGGGCCCGTCAAAAATGAAATCCGGCGACCCGATGGCAGTTCAATGCATCGTTGATCGATAAGAATTTTAATAGGCATTTTAGCCAAAAAATCAGTGCCCAAAAGACACGGAACTGCCAAAGAAGACGAAACGAAAACGGGTCCCGACAATTTGATATCTCCAATGCAAATGGACGCCCTAACCTGACCGATAATGCCCAACGATCCCCCATTAGCGGCGTAAAATGGCACATCCACTGGAAGCAGCGGACGACATTGGACTGGAAGAATATTATAAATGAGGTCCGATATAATAGTTGCCGATGCCCCCGTGTCCACTAACACCCTAATCTCAACCCCATCAATAGATCCCGTAACAACGGACGAACCCGCCGAAGCAGCCACAATTCTATGCCCCAATTCGGCCCATTCAATGTCTCCCTGGTCCCGGCCGAACCCCCCTCGCCGAACCGAATCCCCGAACCTTAACCGGCCCTCCTCCGCCGCAACGCGGCGTCCCATGTGTGCCGAATAAACAGGCCGAGCGTGTGAGGTGCCGCGACTTGCCGGGGATTGTAGAGATGACTTGGGCTCTCGGTCGTCGTCCAGCCGAGCTCCCATGGCGCGCTGCCGCGGAGCGCGGCACCCGGACGCCACGTGGCCCCGGAGGCCGCAGTTATAGCACGTGACGAGGGTCGGAGTAGATCTTGGTTGCTCCGACTTTCGGCCCGATCGCAGAGGCGACCGGGCCCCCGGCCTCCAGTCCCCTGGACGTCCCGTGGCGAACGCCTCCTCTCGTGGGCTGACGACTTGGGGTTCGGCGACCACCAAACCCGGGGCTGCGACGACAGCAGCGTTGCAACCAACGCCTTGCTTCCGTTGTAGGGCCTCGTGCGCTTGAATACTCGTGGCGACTCTCAAAGAAGAAATATCAATCTCGTCAGCTGTGTTGATAGGGACCCCCAGGTCCTGCGCCAACTTGAGCAGCTGCTCCAAAACCATCGCGTCTTGACCCTCCTCGTCCATCCGAGGGAACGCAGCATCAGCAAGAGCCAGCAACGCCGTGCGATAGGCCAGCGCGGTCTCCGTGGCCGCTTTCCGTCTTGCGTAGAAATGATGGCGGCACGTCGAGGGAGGTCCGTAGACCCTGGCCAACAACCCCAGCGCATCCTTCAGCGTGGAGCGGTCCGACTTCCGTGCAGCCCTGAAGGCCGCGAGCGCATCGTCGTCCAGCATGGCGGGCAACGCCCGCAGCGCCGTAGCATCGGACCACGCTGACATCTCTTGATGCGCCAAAAACCTTCGCTGAAATTGGCCCCAGTCTCCGCCTTCCGCCTTGAAGGCTGACAACGTGGGCAGACGCTGCTGAAAAATGAAGTCATCCGCCTCGTGGTTCCTCTCCGCCTCTCCGTCGGTGTGTAAGATGGCGGCTCCAGCAGCAGACGTAAAATGGCGGACCCCCTCCCGCGCTGATGACGTCGATGCGCGCGCTTGGGAACCCACCACCACGTGGCGCTCGCCGTTCCCGCCAAAAGTAGGCCCAGGCGCAATGGCGGGAATCCCCCATTCGTTTTGGCGGGAATCTGCGGGGCGACCTTGTAAAATGTCCCCCACCGTCCCCGCTCCTCCCGACGAGCTGATCTCCGCCAAGATGGACGCGGCGGCGAGCAGCAGCTCCGCCAGTCGGGAGTGCGCCTCACGAAGCCCGGCGTCGGTCCCCGGTCGCTCGGCCGGCGCCGTCGACGGATCCTGTAGCGTGGGCAAGTCCTCCTCCTCACCCCCCGCCACCAGCGGCCCCGAGTCGTCCAGGTTTTCCTCGCGGTCAATCCCGTGGGTCCTACGGGTCTTCCTTGTCTCCATGCTTGGAAGCCCGTTTCACTTCTGACGCCAGATGAAGTATTGGAAAATGACGGCAGGAAACTCCTTGACGGGAACACACTTCTTTTATTAAATCTTGACTTGTAACGATACAACGCGTGGCCTCTCTTCTTCACAATGCGGTCACCATACAACGGTACAACTCGTGACCTCTTCTCTCCGCCCTACGCTTCTCTTGACTCTCTTAGATTCTGTGCTGCTGGCTCTCTGTGCCTCGTGTAGACTCCGCGCCTCGGCTACACTCTTCTCTCGTCTCGTGTAGACTCTGCGCCTCTGCTACACTCTCCACTCGCCTCGTGTAGACTTTGCATCTCTCTCTGGCTACACCGTATGCATACTCGGCTCGTGTAGACCTTTCTCTCTCTCTGGCTACACCGTATGCATACTCGGCTCGTGTAGACCTTTCTCTCTCTCTGGCTACACACTATACATCGCTCAGCTCGTGTAGACCGTTCTCTCTCTCTGGCTACACATTATACATTACTCAGCTCGTGTAGACCGTTCTCTCTCTCTGGCTACACACTATACATTACTCAGCTCGTGTAGACCGTTCTCTCTCTCTGGCTACACACTATACCTTACTCTCCTCTACTCTCCATTACTCTCCTTTACTCTCCTCTCCGGGCTCTATCTCTGCACCTTCGTCTTCATTCTTAGATGGTTCCACTTCTGCCCCCTACTCCTCTGTGCATCACCTTATATATCTCTTCTTCCCGGGAGACGGAGCGGATGCGGACCTCAACGTCGGCACCGCTCCTCAGTTACCCAATCACCACGCGCTATCTCTACGATCCGGTTCCGCCCAGCGCGTGTTTCCACTCCCCGACCAATCACACCGCGCTGCCACCCGATCACTCCCTCTCAGCGCGTCACCGGCACACAGCCAATCAGCAGCACTACCCCCACCCGCGCACTGACGCCTGCTCCTCCCCGTCAGCGCGCGTCACCACACACACACCCGTACATACGCGCTGGCACACGACGTATACACCCAGCGCGTATCACCACTACACATTTGTAGATACCCAACTCATTTATAATTAATTACGCTGCTCTTGGGCAATCTGCGACTGGTTGCGGGAGGCGTCTGTGTTGCATTGGCCGAGGTGGAACAGCTGGTGGTAGCCTTCACGTTTACCTGACGTAACCCCCACTTTATTTTCCCTGTGGGCGCCCATCAAAGACCTCTTTGTGTATGTGTACTCACGTCACACAACCGCAAGATATCGGTGACCTAAGCGTATGCATTATTGAGCATTTTTACCGCATCACGCCAGCTATGATGAACAAAAGGGGATCAGCAGATTCCTAAAATATTTAACAAGTAGATTGGCATTGGTGGGAGACATGTACAGGCCTTGAAATAAAACATAAATAAAAAACATCTCTACCATAATTTATACTTGCTATTTCAGTGGGGTATGTATAAATGGATCACCCAGTTTGTAGTTAAAGTGGTATTATCTAAAGCAGTATAGGTGTTTCAGTTTTAGAGTGCTGTTAACTGCGAAGGTGTTGGGATGCGTAGGGCGTGAATGTGTTGCTGTGCGTGGTGGCGTATGCCTGCAATCCAGCGCTCGCTTGCGACGTCTGTTGTGTTACGCGGAGATTGGCGCATGCCGTGCAATGCCTGTCGTACTTTACTGAGATGTGCCCAGGAGGTGGCAGTACAGCAAGTGGGTTGGAATCATTGTCACGGATAGACCCAGCTCAGCATTGTCATACCTCTGGCATTGATACAAATGCAGAGGTTCACCATTGCGAGAAAGTCCGCAATCGTTGCTCTGTGATCAGACAGGCCACACCATGGGAATGTGGAATTTCCACCGCTGCCTCGAGACCACCGACAGATATTATCGCCCCCACAAGCTCACTGGCGAACGTGGACACGTACATTTTTGACGAGAACGCAGCTGGACGGGTAGCGAAACGTGTCCATTGTTTGCCGCCTTTAATTTACCAGTTAAGAGCCCACAGAGACAGTGACGCCTTTGTTAAGCACACTCATCGCTAACAATGCTCGTTAACTACACAGCCTCAATTGGTGCCCTTGAAGGTTTGTGTGTCTTAATCAAAGTCACGCTTAGGTTAACCCCAGGGCTGGGTAACTCAAGTCCAAAGGCGTATTTAATACCAGCCAACATCAAAGCTTTACCAATTCACGCGCAAGCAATTACTCCCGCCTTTGTCCCCGTCATGCTCAATTGAGTTTTTTTTTTACTGCCGTACCCTAGCCACCTCCCCTTGCTCTCGCACAGCCTTTAAACCCGATGTATCCCTCCTGCTGCTGCTGCTGCTGTTGGAGAGCGTGCTTGTGAATCCGGCTGGGTAGCACGGTGGCCGCTTGGAGAACTCGACTTACAAATGCAACGCTGTGAGTTCACATCCCACTCGTCCGTTCTACTCCTCTCCTCCGTCGTTTAAGAGCCCTCGGGGTAGCTGAAATGAGGACCACACTGTGCTCGAGGAAGCGGGGGTATTGGGAAGAAACCCATCACGCATATTAGGGGGGTAATGCTAAAGCCCAGCGCAGGTATATTCAATAATCCATTGCTGTACTGCCATCTCCTAGCAACCTATGAAAGTGGAGATGATCATTGTCCCATAATTAACACTTAAATGTATTACGTACATCCTTTAGTCTTTTCGTAAAATACAAAACCTCAAAACCAATGTCGAGTCAACTTACCAGGCATCTTGCCAATTCCACTGCCCAGATCTGTATGGTAATGGGGTGGGAAACATTTTCAAAATGGCATTCTTACATATAAAAATAAATATCCTAGTCCGCTTCTCTTGATATTCTATGATTTGTTATTCAAGGTCATGATTCAACATAAAAAAAATTGTGGTGGATTGTAGCAGCTTTAGTGCCTGTCAAGGGTAACTTGAACTCTAATTACATGTGCACAAATGGAACAATCAATTCTCACATGTGCCGTTCATTCCGCGTATCGCGAGTGTGAACACATATATATATTTCAATCGGTGCAATGTTGCACTGCTATTTATACAGCGTGATAAGCATGCAGGAATCAAATGTGCATGCGAGATGTGTGCTGTGCCCTCCTTTTTTGCACCCGCGAGTTCGCGTGTTTCCGGGCCCACGTTTCTGTGCACAAAGTCCCCCTGACACAATTTAAGGCTCCTTTAAATGTTTACTATTTCTCCAATTTGATCCCGATTTTACGAACGGCATCACATGGTCACAAGACGGAAGTAGCCGTTCAGATCTATTGCAGAGCAGTGCGCGCACCCTTTGTGTTATAGAATGGCCTACCATAAAGCGGATATCCCATAGCTACCACTAAAATCCCTTCAACTTCACATTTGGTCCACACAGTTGAAAGCAGCACTTTCCCCACCCACCATGCCGCTGAGAGCAATGTTCATCTCGGGGTGGCCCAACCAGTGTTTTTAATTCTCCGAGCTGGAATTGTGCCAAATGAAGGTGCAACCAAATGTAATGGGATGGAGTTTCTTTGTATTGTGTATTCAATCGTGAACAGGCTGAGATCATCAAATCACCATACTTGAAAACCCGGTTTAATCAGAAGCCACTGAAACTTGGATTCCAATCCAGGATCTCGGCAGGTGCCACCTCAACGTTGCCGCGGTCTCTGAGCCGCCCGGCCACCTCACGGTGTGGAGGCTCTCGAAATGTGCCAGCCCGGCCAGCCTCGCCCGGTCCGTTATTACCTGCCGCTTGCGCTGTTCCCCCTTTCGCACGCCCGCCCGCCACCATAAAAATGGCATTGCGCCTATGTCTACTCGGACCGAAATGTCTTTCGATTTGCTCAGCCAGACAGTGACGGTGGGTCCCCCGAGGCTCAACCGCCAAGGCGCTTTAGCGTCCTCGGGAGAGAAGCGGCGGCGCTGCTCGCGCAAGAACGCGGCGTCGCCGTGTTGTCGTCTGGCGCACGCGTCTGTAATCACATTTAAAGCAGATTTCCTTATCTTTGGTTATGCACGTTGAACGGTACCCCGAGGAACGATGCTCACCCAGCGTGGCGCCTCGGTAAAAACCACTCGCGAGATTTACTGCGCCACACGCCACCTGCCTACTACAAAGAGCCAGCCGCCGACAACAGACATTGTTGGCGGCGGCGTTGCGCGTGCGTGCTACCTTTCTGCACCGGAGCTATTGATTTAATTTGTTTATTCGCAGTGTGAGGCTGGAGAACGAGCGAAGGACGGCCGCGCGCCGCCTCGCCGGGCAAAAGCAATCTCGCGCGTTCAGGATGAAAACGGCGTTTGTCAGTAAAGTGAAGTCAAGGTGTTCGCGCGGATGTGAGCCCCGTGCTCGATTTTGCACGCTCTCGTTCTTGTCTGGTGTCACCCTGAGCCAGCGATGGAAATTCCACATTCTCATGGCATGGGCGTGGTCCCGGTCCCATCTCTGTTGACTGACTCACAAAGGTGTGTGCATTTTTAGTGATCCCAATAAAGGTGATGATTGAAGTCGTCCACCCAACAGATTAATTATAGCTGTCCCAATGTTATCCCGATTGTCATGAAATTAAGTACCCGTTTTTATTACTCGCAGAGCATTGCATACCCCGTATCAAAGTCCATAAATTTACAAAAAATAATGAACAATCAAAATAACAGCCCTTTTGAGGGTTGTGCGAAGCCTTAACCAGATCAATAATGCGGGGGATGTAGGTCCTGTTGAAATGTTGTACGCCCCTATTGTAGCGGCCTGCCAAAGGCAAATGCCATCCTTGCAGGACCGCCCTGGCCTGAAACTACATCAGTGCTCTGAGATTTTTTATAAGTGTCCCTGACAAGGGCGATGTTGAATAACCCTTGCCGGGTCTCTTTGCTTGCACACCGAGGCCAAAGATGCCCAGTAGTTGTTACAATCAGTGTGGTAGTTGTTAAACAAGTGCAGCCGCACTGAAAATGTAAAGAAAATTCCAAGAAATGTAAAACCTCGATCCGAAAGCCAGAATCGGGTAAACATCACCACAGAGCAATGATGACGTGTTTCCAGCTGCGTTGTTACGCTGCGCATAAACGTCACGTGCCAATGCAAGTCCCAGTTCAGAAACTGTACTGTGCAGTCAGAATCAAAATCTTTCTTTATCCTGGAGAATTCTGATGAGTGATGAAGCTATTTTTTTTTGCAGATGTCCAGTAGAGCCGGGTCAGAAAGCTACAACAAACAACGCCAATACGATTGGAGTGCAGAGTTTTAGAAACGTAAACAAATAACTTAAAATGATTAAAGTATATCATTTAAAATGGTTACAGGCGTGGGTCAGAATACATTAATTCGGAAGCTTGGGGAAGGCAGCAAAACAACAGCAAAACAGTCGCAGACCACACCAAGAAAACACACAGTCCCCTCAATAAAATTGCACATTAAAATTGAACTATCGATACACGGATAAGTAACTGCTGTGACATTCTAACAACATTGCCTTGTGGATTTTGGTGGTTGCATGTTTTTTCCTCAGCTTTCACTTATGTCGCTCTTTATATTTGTTCAAATTTATATTTGATAAAATCTATAGAAACGACAGCACTTATAAAATGGGCCAGATTTGGTCGTCAGGAAATTCACGAGGCTTTGTGAACTCGAGCGATACGTCAGGGGCGCCCCACTCCTCACAAAGCCTGGTGTTTCATGGACACACTCTGATCCACGCCTACAACAATTCCACCTCGGCAGCCATCTGATTATGGCTTTTTCTTTGTTAAACAAATTTGAGTTCATGATTCGATTCAAGAATCAATTTGCTGGGTTTAGCATCTCGTAATGTTCACTATGTAATTATTTTCTCCTTTGTAGAGTTATGTAACAGCACATCAGGTTATTGGCGTATAATATGCGTGAATTGTTAATCATTTATTCCTACACGTAATTTGCCGCACGTAATCATGAGAGCGAGAGTTTATTTTAATTGATAAATCCATGCGTTTTTACGCAGCTAATAATGATGTGCTATTAGCCGTAGAAGCTCAATGCGAGCTCATCATCTGCCATGAGGTGGTCTACAAAATTGGCACTATTCTGTGGGAATCTGACAAGTCATCAAAATTAATTGTCCTGATTATTCTATAGGGTTCAATTAAACTCTTCAAAGCACTCAATTAAATTAGCACGACAAGTACCTGCCTTTGTTTGTCAATACATTGCTTGTTGAGGGCCCTCCCTATGCCATGCAGGCCATGCGGGTTATTTCACCACGTTGGTTGCTCTTGACGGGGATCATTGATGTGCCAGTGCACAGTACAGAAATGTATTTTACTGGGCTGCCGTGTGCTGCCCACCATGTTGGCCCACCACGGCCTCCTGTGAAACCCTGTCTGTGCGTGATGGTGGTCGCCCATCCAGGCATTATCCAGGCTCCAACGCTGCTTCACTCCCAAGACTTGACGAGATGGGGCACATTCCGGTGTGGTTTTACCACAGAGAGCATTGCTTGGCGTATAATTCAGCAGTGGTTCTTGAATGGGGGTGACTGCTCCTATACTCTTTGGTTTTTTCGGTAAAGTCACGTAGGTGAAAATGAAATAAAAATGAAAACAACTAAAATAAATCACGACGTTTCGGAAGCAACACAAGCCTCTGTGATCAGGTGGAACTGCTACAGCAAAATTACTGTAGTGAAATGACTGCTCCTACCAAGGGAATGTGGAATTTCCACGACTGGCTCAAGGGGGGCCACCCAGCAGAGATCATTGCCACCGAAAAACGCCGGTTTATCCAGGGAAACCTGGATTTGTCAAGACGGGCCTGATTTAAAACGTTTGGCCAATTCCTCACAGAATATGTTTTGGTGTGGGAGGAAAGCGGTTTAATTTCGGGAGGTGGAATGTACACTGCCGTCGTGTTGGTGGAGGAGGGAGGAGGGGGGCGAGTGGGAGGTGCTACCCCATAGGCATGAGAATGACTGATTTTTTTTTCTTCCCATTTTGTTTCTCCTTCAGGCGTTCGTCTTCAAAGAAGCTGATCAAGAACCCAGCAGTGTCTGTAAGTGGCACCTTGCTTACGACCACGCGAATTAAAAAAAAAAATTATCGACCGGCGCACCGCTCGTTTGATTTTAATTTTTGTTTAATTCGCTGTCACATTCGCATGTTCTCTCTGAACCCGCCGCCCCAATAACACAGCCACCAGCAGCAGCATCACCTCTACTACCCACCACAACCCCACTATCGCCACCATTGCCACCACCTCGAATACCACCACAGCCCAAAACCACAACACCACCACCATTTCCACCACCACTTCTACCACCACTCACCTTGACTACCACCACATACACTATCACCAGCGCACCACCACCACTATCACCGTCATTGCCACCTCCACTCCTATCACTACTACTACCACTTTCAACACCACCACTAGCACCATCATGACGACCAAGGTCACCACCACCATCTCTACCACAATCAAAGGCAAAGATTTCCGAATAACATTAACAGACTGTAAGAGCAAGAGTGGTTAGCGAGCACCTATGAAGGCCGGCATGGCACACAAGGGGGTGGGTGACCAGCACCATGCCCAGCCGCCTTTGTCTCTCTAGTGGTGATATTTACACACCACACCAGTTACCCATTTGAGGCCGAGTGGACCTAGGGGAGGCCCAGGACTGGTTCAGATAATAGTCACTGGTATTGGCCATGAGTGATCATTCAAACTCAGGTCGCTGAGTTCGTGACGCAGCACGCTAACCACAACACTACCGCACCCCACATCACATCTACTCCTACCATCATCATCACCACCACCTTCAACTTGGTGATTTCAGTGGTGAACGTGGTCTGATGACTCAACTGGCAATCCCAAGGTCCTGTGTTAAAATCAAGTCCCCTATGGTTTGTGCTTCAAATCACGCTTGGGGAAAAAATTGGTTATTAGCGATTTACAGGAAATATATGCAAATTACATGCTAATGTACATTTAGGTTAATGAATAAAAAAAAAAGTGTTTTCTTATTTGTCTTTACTGTGAACATTGACTGTTGGCTGCAGGCTTTACATACACCAATTATGTCCAACATACACAGTGGCCAAAATAATGAATTAGTACATAACATATAACATAGTAGAAAATGTGTTTTTATAAAATTTGGTTTTAATCGATGCATCGTTCAGTCACTGATTGAGGCACTGCATTAGCGCACAAGTGGCTGGTGTGGCCAGAATCACACTCGGCCAGCTTGGTCTCCCTCGTGCTCATGTTTACACACTACACCATCTGCTTATTTTAGGCTGAGTTGCCCTAGGCGGAGAGTCCCAAAACTAGGTTCAGAATACCACCGGCCACTGGTCACGAGCATGGCTGGGAATTGAACCCAGGTCGCCAGTGCATTTGTTCACTGGCTATTGTCTCACCCAGGGGTCGGGGAACCAATGGTTCACAGACCCAGACATGGCCCGTGACTTCATATCGTTTGGCCCATGGCCACACAATGGCTACCACTTCAACCCAACCCGCAAACAATACTTAACTGGCACTGCCAGCATCTTGGCCGCACTAATCGGGTACTGGGGGCGGGGGGGAATATTTTTGACTTTGCAACGTTGCATTTTTTATTTTCATCTTCTTGGTTCTTTCGGTAAAGTCACGTAGAAGGGAAATAATAAAATAATAAAAAATGTACATAATAAGATAAAATTCTAACGACGTTTCAGCCACAACACAAGCAGCCGTCCTCAAGTGAAGACAGAGCTGTGTGAAAGACAGCGCTCCAATGGCTCATTGGAGCGAACCAAGAAGATGAATCCCTGCAGTCACGAAAGCTTTAAATCGAAATTTTTTACTTTCGTTGCATGCTCTTGTCACGCCGGTCACCGCAACGGGCCCCTTACAGTGACCGAGCCGGCTGACGTGTGATTGTGTGTGTGTCAATGCATGGTTGCCCGCTCAAGGTGTTTGAAGGTCCTCTTTGGGCCCTCGTTAATGAAAGGGTGGTTCCCCACTCCGGGTCTATCTGCCGTGGCTGTGTAGAGCTCTCTGCTAACATCGGATGTTCACACAGGATGAAGCTGTCGGAAAAGATTCTGGTGGTGGTGGAACAGCGTGTGCTGCTGCTCTTGCAGATGCAGAGGTGAGAGTTTACACCGAGGGTTCGTGGAGAAGCAATGTTCGAATCTTGTGGGATCTTTGTTGAGGAGCTTCACCCAAAAGATTTCGCTTTGTTTACAATCGATACCGTGTGTGGTGGGCGGTTGCCTGGATTAATTAGGATAAAGAGCACAACACTCTAAACACGTGATGTTTCTTCACCTGAAGACGGCAGCTTGCGTTGTAGCCGAAACGTCGTGAGAAATATTTTATTTTATTTATGTTTTATTTTTATTATTTTATTACTTCCCTTCTACATGACTTTACATGTGTACAATTTAATGGTCAAGTCAGTTATGTACCCAGGAATACCTGATTATGTCTCAAGCCTCTTCATGTTGGAGTACATGAAGTATCCAGAGAACACCAGCCATGCATACGAAGGGATGACACTCAAAGCCCCGCACAGATGGATTCGGTCCATTACTGCACTGCCATTTACTGGCCACCTGTATCTCAAGCCTACACCTGGTATTTCCCATCCAAATACTAACAAGGGTTGCCTCTGCTTCGCTTCAGAGATCATTGGGTGGCACGGTATCGAGATGTTAACTACCTGTCCTGGTGTACAGGAGGTCGTGGGTGCGATCCCGACCCTGACGCCTGCTGCTGTATATTTGGAGTTTGCATGTTTTCCCCGTGGTCGTGTGGATTTTTCTCTGGGCCCTCCGGTTTCCCCTCCAAATTTAGAATCAACATCACGTGTTTAGAGTGTTTAATTTACATTTCCATACGATAAGCCACTTCGTTGAGCTGTCATTTGTGGCCAGGTCACTTCTGAAAAAGAGCTGTATAGCTCAGTGGCCCTTCCCTGATTAAAAAACATAGTTTCGTTTTTTTTCCATTGCCTGTCAGCACTGCTGTTACTGCCTCTAATGCTTTATACATGTCACGGAAATTGTAAATTTGATTAAACTTCACTGGATTCAAAGAAGTGTTTCAGCCTGAGCTGTGCCAGCTTAGGGCCTGCACAAGTGTGGGTGTTTTTTGTTTTTTTTCTACTGGCTGCTTGCCATGTCGAGCCTGAACCAAGACGGTGACACATCGGCCTCGCACGACATCTGCATCTGGCTTTCGGGTAGGCAGGGCCGCTGTTCAGCGTAATGACTCGTTCGTTACTTGTGAAGTCAACGGCACAGCTCGGCTTCTGCAGTGGAAAAAAACAACTTGGGCTCCTCCTGAATCCCCGTGTGGCATGGCTGTACAGTGGAAAATAGTCATTGGAGTCAACTTTCTTGCTATGGTACTCAACGGTTCCATCCCCCTCTCTCCACCGACCCCCTCCCCCCCACTATAATCATTCTGTTTCATCAGAAGGATGACTTGCAGAGCCACAGCACACAGCGCAAGCCAGAGGAGCCGCCCCGGCCGGCCCAGGCAACTGATCACCGCTTGATCAATGAACTCGCCTTGCGAGATGGCAGTAACACCACCGCTCCTCCACCTTCGGTCATTGCAGCAGAACTTGAACCGCTATCACCGTTGCCGCTGCTACCACCACCGGTGGAAGTAGATAGAGAGGATCAGAAGAAGCAGGGGGGGGAGCAAGGTAACTCCGACGTTACAACCGTGGCGGTGACAGCCGCCGAAGGATCAATCGTCTCCCCAGAAGAAAACTGCCGCCCCCTTGTTGTGGGCAGTGCGGCGATGCCGGAGGTGGTGGCGCACGCCCTGGAGGCCGCCGACAAAAAATCTGAGTACGATAGCGACAAAGCAGGAGCACAGGGCGAGCAAAACGACGTGGAGGCATCGGCGGAAGGAGGAAGCGAGAGGGGGAGCAGCGGAGCCAAGCCGGGTGCCGATCCGCCGGCTGGAAAGGAACCCGTAGATCCAGCGGATTCGAGTACAACCGCCGCTGCCACCGATCGCTCGGCGAGAGCCTCGCAGGAGCCCGACATCGTGGCGAGCCACAAGAAGCCACCGCCGCCACGGCCACAAGTCCCGCCCCCCCGCGTGCCGGCGGTTCATGCGCAGCCACAGCAACAGCAGCAACAGCAGCCACAGCAACAGCAGCCACAGCAGCAGCAGCCCCAGCAGCAGCAGCTAATGCCGCCTCCACGGCCACCCCCTCCACAGAGACCTAAGAAGGTAGAGGGGCAGCCGTCGCTGGAGGAGGTGAAGAGGCCAACTCTGCTGGAAGGTGAGTACCGAGTTTGTGTGTGTGTGTGTCCCCGTGCAAGGAGAAGTAGTGTAGTAGTTAGCGCGCTGCGCTACGTGCCCAGCAACCCGAGTTTGATTCTTGCTCGCAGCCAACACTCGTGATGATTATATGAACCAGTCTTGGGCTTCCCCTGGGTCGGCTCAGCCTCAAATGAGTACCTGGTGTGGTGTGTAAAATCATTGGAGAGACAGGCGGCTGGGCGTGGTGCTGGCCACCCACCCCCTCGTGTGCCGTGCCGGCCTTCATAGCTGCTCACTGATAGCACCCCTGCCCCAACAGTTTATTAAGGCTATATGGGTGATGTTAGTTTTTGCATTTTTGTGTTTGTCGTGTGTTTATATAATGATTCAATACAAGCGCATTTATAATCTTGGTGATCTCCCACCGCCTTGACATTCTGACTTATTTTGGCGAGGACTGTTTGGCCATACCTCACCACGCCACCCAGGGAGCGTAGAATTACAGTTTGACAATGGATTTCTTCGTTATATGTTTATTTCGTAAATATTTTGTCATAAAAGTTTAATATTTTAGAATTGAAACTTTAGAAAGGATTATCATGATATTGTCATATTTTACAAATCAGATTATCGTTGACCTTTACTTCCAGACATGGGGTCAGTTTCAATTGTAACTGTGTCATAATGAATTGCAATCACAGTATAATTGTAATTTCATCCACCTATGCTGCTTTAATTGTATTTCATGGACCTCTGTTCCGCTTACGTCGCACAGTAAATATTGTCGTCTAGCCGTACCGTGTAACCCCACCGTGATTGCAGTTGTCCGCTTCATGCGTGGTTGCAGTCCCACAAGAGCCCGTGTCTCCAAGCGGTCTGGTGAGCCCCAACACAGCCGTGGAGAATCTGGCCAAGGAGCTCCAGTCCCTGGATCTCGCCAGTCTCACGGCAGGGGAAAAGGTCATCGAGGCACAGGTGAAAACCCTCGTGTGTGGGGGGGGGGTGTGCGGTGGTCGCGACGTGGCCGGATGGCTCGCGGGGTCGGAGCATTGAGCCGGACACCGATCAAACCGGTTGAGAAAAAAAACATCAAATGCAGCGAGCGATTGACCTTGGTCCCGCCACCAATGACTAGCCTCCCCCCAAAAAAAGGCATCACATTAAAAGTTTGATTTCTCACGTACTTTGACAAAACATCCCGGTCTCTTGCGAGAATTCTAAATGCCTGTTTGTTGCCGTGTGACGAAACCCCTCCACCACAGCAGGGCGTGTGGGAGAATGGCCCAGATGGGGGGGAAGCGCAGTCACGCGACGAGGGCTGAGGGTTTCTTTGAACTCCCGGCGATGCTGGTTGTGATGGCCAGCCAAAAAAACGTCGCGTAGAATCGTTGACTATTTTGTCATGGTTTTCGACGTAACCGGTTTGGTGAAGCAGAAAATTGGCGGGCGCATTTGTCCAGGTGACAACTTGATTTCTTTGGCTCTTGTCATGCGGTGGATGTAGAGTGCGTGGCGCTGATTGGGATTATACCTCACAAGAAAGCATCTTCAGGAAAATCCAGGAAGTCAAAATGTAATTAGTTCGATATCGGAAGCCAGTACAGTGATTGGAGAACTGGCGTTGATGAGGTTTTCTCCCTGTCAGGAGAAGGATGCTGGTGGAGCTGACAGTCGACCAGCAGCTAAAGCTGATCGCCCACGCTCCAATTCTGGACGGGATCTCACCGACGAGGTGAGATCTTGTGCACAGGTTTACATAGTTTGTGTGAGTGTGTGTGTGAGGGCGTCATGCTCGCTAACAGCAATTGCCCAAACAGTGTTAAGGCTTTACTGGGGATCTTTGTATTTTTTTTATCACTTGAGGGCATAGTGGGGAGCGGTAGTGTAGCGGTTAGCGCGCTGTGCTACAAACCTAGCGACCAGAGTTCAATTCCTGCTCACGTCCAACACCAGTGATGATTATCTGAACCGGTCCCCTCGGTTGACTCCGCCTCAAATGAGTATCTGGTGCGGTGTGTAAACATCGTCACTGGGAAGACAAAGGCGGTTGGGCGTGGTGCTGGCCACCTACTTCTTTGTTGTGTGCCATGCCGGCCTTCAAAGGTGCTCATTAACAGCACTTGCCCCAAAAGTCTTATGGCTCTACGGGGGAAGTCTTTCTTCTGTGTGAGAGAATGTATCTCTGTGGGTGGAGAGGAAAGATTTGTGGTTAGTACCAACCTGGCAACCTGAGTTCGATTCCTAGCCATGACTAACAGTACGCGAATATCTAAACCTGTTCTGAACTTCTCTTAGGTTAACTCAGCCTCAATTGAGGACCTGGTGTCATGTGCAAACAGCAGTGTTGGGGAAACAAGTGGGTGGGTGTGATTCTGGTCATACCACTCACTCTATAACCACACTTGCTTCAACAGTCTATGTGGTTGTACGGGGGGGACCTTTGTCGTTTTGTGGGGTCGTGTGAGTTTGATAATAGTCATGTAATGACATGTGAAGCCTCGAGTTTCAATACATTGTCACGATCTGGGCGTGTGAATTATTTCAATAATCCATTCCTGTCTATTTTGTATTCGTAGCGTGCGTGTCTCATGCGTTGTGGGTCTCTTCTGTCGCTGCACCCTTTCATACCATCTCAGCTGTGTTGCCCGCATCAAGTTTTATCAATTGTCTCATGTACATTAGTTAAAATGTACATCGTGATATAATAGTCATACTTGTTGCACTCACAATTCTACGCATGTGCAGTAATCGCAGGAATCACCAACCCAGACTGACCAAGTGGACAGACCCCTCTCCCAGCAGTTGATCGACGACAGGTCTCTAGCATGTACAACGACAGTGACGTGATTGGGAGCAAGCCGCTGCCGTCGCCGCCGTTTTTTTACGTTTTCATCTGTTGCCCCGGCAGGAAATCCTTGCGATGGTGATCGTCAAGAACCTGGACACGGGAGAGGAGATTCCGCTGAACCAGGCCGAAGAGAAACTCCCAAAAGGCCACAACCCCTTGGCTTTGCACATCATGCGGCGCACTAAGGAGTTCATCAGGTGGGCGGGGTGCCTGGTGGGGATTTGAGAGATCGGGCTGA
The DNA here is from genome assembly GCF_964198595.1 of Lampetra fluviatilis. Lineage (NCBI taxonomy): Eukaryota > Metazoa > Chordata > Hyperoartia > Petromyzontiformes > Petromyzontidae > Lampetra > Lampetra fluviatilis. The sequence continues at coordinate 2,033,618 of NC_136325.1, read as the reverse complement.
GCAGGGTTCTTTAAGCGCCGTTTTTTTTTCTTCCCAAGTTTTGGGCAACCTGTTGATCGATTACTCGTCTTTTTTCTGCAGAGCCGAGTGCCTAACAGCAGCGCAACTTTATACTAAAGTTTTGTTGGTATTCGAGCACCGTTACAGACCGGCGGACAGACGGCAGGGTGGGACAGACAGATAATTATGCGTAACCGGTTAAATTAACCTTGGTTGGCAAACAAGCAAGAAACAATATTGTTGACAACATCACTGCATTGTCACTCACCAACACGCTGGGACGACGTGCACACCTTGACGGCCTGCAACGGTGTCCTGTGCAGCAGCATAGGTGCAGCGGGCTCGGACGACGAGGAGAAGTGCCAACCTCAAGGAGTGGAACAGGACGGCAAAAAACTCAAGCAGAAAACGTGAGTTGCCTGTTAATCTACGTAAAAACTGAAATAGTTTTAGTTTATTTTATCAGGTAAGGCCCACTGAGCTTAATGGCTCTTTTTCAGAAGTGGCCTGGCCACAAATGGATAGCGCAACGAAGTGGCTTGTCGTGTGGAAATGTATAGCAGCCAAATACTCTAAACGTATATGTTTTGACGATGTGGAGGGAAAAACCGGAGGACTCGGAGAAAAATCCACGTAACTACGGGGAGAGAGACATGAAAACTCCAATATACAGGCGTCAGGGTCTGGATCGAACTCACAACCTCCTGTATACCAGGCGAGGTAGTTAACATCTCCTAGCCACCGCGAGAGCCAGTCCTTTTGTTATCGCTCTCCGGAGCGCACGTTCCGGTCGTGCCGCGCGCCGCTCGGCGTGACGACCGACGTTTCGCTCCACGTGCTGGGAGCTGCTTCAGGAACTGGAACGATGTCCGAAACGTCAGACTTCGCTCCGGACAACGCGTAGAAAAGCGTCATTAAACCGTTACGGCACAACCGGCGAAAATATACACGGTAGCAGTTCGGGTTCTCACCGTTCACTTTAGTGGCGTTTTATGGAAATTTGGATTTTCATCAAAAGTGAAAAATAGAATGTAAATCTTGAGAAAAATAAAAAAATGCGATTATTATTTTAATTGTTAAAGTAAGTCAAAGTTATCTGCCCTGCCAAGCCTTGCCGACTCGTGCTCCTTCACAGAGTTCAGTTGAAGCGGTTCCTCGGGAAATCGATGAAGAAGGCCAAGGTGTTGGCCGAGGAGTACGGCGAGCGGGCCGTCAGCAAAGTGCGCAGCGTGCGGGACGAAGGTACAGCCTCGCGAGAGTGAGGGCGCACGCACACAGACAAAGATCCCCCATATAGCCTTTTAAACAGACTGTTGGGGAAAGTGGTGTTAGCGAGTAGCACCTATGAAGGCCGGCACAGGACACGAGAGGGTGGGTGGCCAGCACCACACCCGGGACGCCTTTGTCTCCCCAGTGGTGATGTTTACTCAACGCACCTTGTACTCATTTGAGGCGGAGTCGACGTACGGGAGGCCCAGGATCGGTCACTGGCGTTGGCCTTGATCGGGAATCGAACTCTGGTCGCTGGGTACCGTAGCGCAGCGCGCTCACCGCTGCACCACCGCTTCCCGCAGCGTGCATGTATACGTAGGCTCACACGCGTATCCGCGGCGGCGCGCTCCCCGTGCCTCTCGTCCCTGGCCAGTGCTGCACGGGGAGCAGGAGGATCAGTCGAGCGACGAGGAGGAGGGGATGCCATATACGAGGCCCGTGAAGTTCCGCGCCGCACACGGCTACAAGGGGCCCTACGACTTCGACCAGATCGTCATGGTGCAGGACCTGAGCCAGGAGCACAAGGTGAGCATCTGTGACGCCCTGAGCCGTTCTGTGACGCCCTTGCAGTTCTCTGTTGCTTTGTGATAACCCTGCGTTGTGAAGATGAGTAACTATGTGCTGGGCTCTTCGGCGTTGTTGAGCCAATCACTGCCGTGCCCCGCGTTCCTCCGCACTGCCCAGGGCGCCGTGTGGACCATGAAGTTCTCGCACTGTGGGCGGCTGCTCGCGACGGCCGGGCAGGACAACGTGGTTCGCATCTGGGTGCTCAAGCAGGCGCACGAGTTCTTCAGCAACATGCGGCAGAAGTACAATACGGAGGGTGCGCAGAAACGCGCACACTCGCGCACCCACACTCGTGCGTCACTGCCCCGTACCTCCGATTATCACGGTTGGCTACGTACGGTGCGAAAGCAGTCCAACATTCACACATAGAAAACCTACACGTTGAACTGTGGTCACTTCTAGTCCCTCCAAGGCCTTTTGGGCTGTTGGCAATGACCGTTTCCTTCACCAAACTCGTCTCTTTGCAGTGCCTCTCCACTCCCCTGTTCGTCGCTGCGCCTTTCAACTGAGAGAACTTCCATCCCCGCCCACTGTTTGATCGTTGCCTTCTCCTGCAGCCAGTCCCGTTCACCGTTGTCACACCTCTGAGATATTGCAGCTTCCCTCACCTCACTTGACGTGGCAGCCTTGACTTGTTGTCAAGGCTGCCACGTCAAGGAGACATCCTTGTTTCTTTGCTCCTCCTTCATAAGAATATTTCAAGAATTCTCTGGAAGCCGTAAATTTTTACAGAGGCAGTGATTCTCTCCTGTTGTCTTATTCTTCAATCAAGAGTTACAAGCGGTGACTTCCTTCGCGTGGTTTTCCGGGGACACCTGTGACATTGTTTGGGCTGGCCACGAGAATCAAAACAACTTCACTTCTAGTTGCTCAGTGTGGACTCCTCCATACTCATCTGCTCGATAGTGATTTTTATTATCGTAGCTTCATGCGATCATCGAAAATGCTCAAGAAACTGACTTTGTACCGGAGGTGTTGCGCGGTCACGTTCACACGCGGACTCTTTGGTTCTCTGACGTCCACCTTTGTCTCTCCAGGCCGGGTGTCTCCCTCTCCTTCCCAGGACAGCCTGAGCTCCATCAAGTCAGAGACAGAGGTATACGGCAAGCGCAACTACAACCGCATGGCTTGTGCCAGGCTAGGTGCACGTTCCCTACCGTCTTTGAGCGGCGTGTGTCCGATAAATCTGCCCTCAAATAATGAGCCCCTTATTTCTGAGACGTGGAGCCTCGTGGAATTTCCACATTCCCGTGTCGAGGCTACTCTCTGCAGCAAAGGATAATTGAGCGATTTTTTTTAAATGGAATTGCCTAGAATGATAACGATGATGGGTTGAGTCATCTCCAGCCTTGGATGTGAACTCTGAACTGTCCAATTATGAGTTAAGCACATGGACAAACTGACCCATAGCACTGGCAGCAACAAAAACAACACGTGCACAGCATGTTGCAGCATAAAAACCTCACTGGGTGCTTGACTATTGCACTTAAGTATATTGTTCCTCTAACACATCGCAAGTCCAGCCAGTTCTGCAACGCGAATTGGATATAACGCAATGAATGTATGAGGGTAAACAATATTTTTTGTAACGCGGATGTGAATTTAATATTTAACGCGATTTGAGTGAATGGAAGTACATCACGCGAGTAGCAATAAGTGGTCTTGCGGCTGCCTCGCCGTTGCATCACACAAGGCATTGGGATGCTGCTGGATGCTTCCAGATGCTCCCCACGCACTTCAGTCTTTGCTCAGCCTGCAGACACGTCTTACGTGTTTTCGCAGACTGTGCTTTGCCTTATAATTTATTATAACGCGATTTTTGTTTCATCACGCGGTGTTCTTCTGGAACCCAACTGCTGCGTTATAGGAGAACAGACTGTACTGCAATCGATTTGTGCATCTACAGCCCTCATGGCTTTCCGTTGCTGGATGACGGCCTCCCTACATTGCGTGGGTCACGGAGGGGTTGCTTGTTTGCACGCTTCACGCCGGTCGGTGTGCGTTGGCGGAGACGTGGAACGTAGGTGTGGGGAGTTCGTAATCGCAGTACACAAGTGGATCTTTCTGCAACTGCCCTCCATTGCCCTCCGCTGCCCTCCATGTGGTACAGCCTCGCAACCTGGCGCGCGTCACAGCCACGCCTTCAGCCCGGCCTGGCGTGCGCGGTGTGACTAGGTCGCACGCGACCCGTGTAAGATTTGGACTTTATAAATCGTTAGACGCAAGCTCAAAGCAGAATATTGAAAGTTGGCACGAACATCAACTTGCAGCCAGTTCTAGCAATGCCAGTATCCAGTTCATGTAGACTAGCCCCTAGGGTCGGTGTTAGCCGCGGAGGGCTTGATGGTTTTCTTTTTTCATTCCTGTTTCTCTATGCCACATGTACTGCTCTCGTTCTATTGTAATGTGCACTGATGCCTACCTTGATTGAGGGCGACATTGGCACGTAAAATAAAATTGATTGATTAAATCTGTATTTGGTTGTCAGAATTACTCCTGAACCTAGCGATCAACTAAACCAATAATAACTGGCACGTTGACACGCTTGTTCTCCATGGCAGTTGAATTTGTTTGGCTGCGTCGGGTGGAGGGAGGGTTCATGGTGCAGATCTGCTCAGATCATTACGAGACCAACCCCAAAAATCAGTGATGATTCCTCGGTCAGCCCGACGATAACCTTAATTCTCCGCCAGCCAATCCGGCACATAGCCACCTATTGATGAGCAGTGCTTCTCATGGCACAGATCGGCTCTCCGGACGACGCTGAAAGGAGCGACAGTGCGGCGCCCTTCAGGAGACAGCCTTTCTGTAAATACAGCGGACACACGGCCGACCTGCTTGACCTGTCGTGGTCAAAGGCAAGTACGCGTCGACGCACGTGCCTCTACCCTTCCCATTCTCCTCCTCCCCTTGGGAGAGATCTTCACCACCACCATCGCCACCGTTGCTCGCGTAACCATTACGTCCACACAACACCACTACCAACTCGGGCCAGTATTATCCACTTGAGCACCACTGGCTCAACCAGGGGTTGTTTGCCATTCCCACCACCATTCGCACAGCCAGCACGTCCTCGCTGACGTCGCTAAGCCCACAACTGCCGTGTCCAATACCTTAGCCGCTGCATCTACGCTACCGCTCAGCCAACCGCAGTGTGTTGTCAAAATAACGTGGCCAGATGTACCGTACCTCGGTTTACTAAAAAAAACAATCTCAATTTTACTCCCGAAGCTCAACTTTTGAAGAGCATGCAAAGCAACGCCAACTTGTAAAACTACAGAAAGATCATGGCGTAGCGCTGCGGTGACAAAGATAATGTTCAATAACAGTAATAATGGTCAGCCGGGGTGGTGAGATGTTAACTACCTCGCTTTGTATACAGGAGGTCGCGGGTTCGATTCCGACCCTCTCAACTGTTTATTGGGAGTTGTTATGTTCATCCTACGGTCGCATGGATTTTCTCTGTGTTTTCCGTTTTTTCCCTTCACATTTAGAAACATGCATTCAGAGTATTTGGCTGCTATAAATGTCCACATGATAAGCCACTTTGTTTGACTATCATTTGTGGCCAGGTTGCTTCTGAAAAAAGCTCCATAGCTCAGTGAGCATTACGTGGTAAAATGAAAAGTTGAGTTTATTGTTTTTGTTTATTATGGTACGTATGTTGAACTTCCTTCGCACCGTACGTAGCCAACCGAGCTGATCGGAGGTGCGGGGAAGGACAACAAACTAAACAAAACCCGTAAAGTTTTTGTCCTTCCCCGCACCTCCGAGTAACACTTTTCCCTAAGTACAGCGAGAAAGAAGTTCAACATGCATACGTACGAAACAAAAGGTGAATCTCTACTCTCGCTTTCTCGACGTCCACAGAACTACTTCCTGCTGTCGTCCTCGATGGACAAAACGGTGCGGCTGTGGCACATCTCACGCAAGGAGTGCCTCTGCTGCTTCCAGCACATCGACTTTGTCACCGCCATCGCCTTCCACCCGCGGGTAACGCACGGCGCTCACTCGCTCGTGGAATCCGTCCGTGACTTGTTTTGCCTGTCAGGCACTGCTCCACCGAGTGTGGGATAGGGTGTGCGGAACAGGATTAGTCGGGGGTTTGGCTCTGTTAGCCGTGACTGGAACAATGAACGTGCATTGCCGTTGGTGGCTTGCAGCCATATGATAAAAAAAATATCACAATCCCCGTGATAGCTTCCAGTCTAGGTATAGGAGGATCACTTGTTACAATACAATAGGGGCTACTAATCCGGCAGTCCGAGTTGGATTTCTAGCCATGGGCTAACTTGAGAGGTGATTATCTGAATTGGTCCTGGACTGCTTCTAGGTCCACTCAGCCTTAAATGAGTACCTGGTCTGATGTGTAAACATTGGCGCTGCGGAGACTCAATTGTCGCCTGTCCATGCAGCAGAATAACTAGGTACAACCGTTCAGCGGGGCTGGTGGTGGGGTAAAGTGTAAATACTCCCACCTCTTCCAAGACGTCTGGTCATTGTGGAGGTTCTGTCTAGAGCCCTCTCTCTTGAAGGCCCTTCTGCCAGCAGTGGCATGAGCACGTAATGGCAGGGCAGCACCTTTCCCTTGTATATGTACGTATGTGTACATATGTATACAAATGTAGTGACTAACTCGGAGACGATAAGACTTGAAGGCACTTCTTTATTAACAAACGCCATCAGGGTTCACACTCTTATTAATCATCAGTCCATCTATTGTCGGCGACGCAACTCGGCCAGAACAGTTGGTAGGCTGCCTGACTGGTGGAACCCGAGATGGTAAAGACCGAGACGATGACGAGAAGGACGGTGAAGAGGACAAGAAGGATGGCGACGAAGACTTGAGCAGCACGACGAGGATCCCACTCCAACAACAGCCCAGAGTTCTCCTACAGGGGCTCCTCTTATACTGTCAGCGTGGCCTGGCTCCGCCCCTGGCCACGCCCCCTTTCTGGAACCTTCTAGCGAGTTCCTGGTGTACCCCTTTGGTGACCTTTCCCCTAGTCCCCCCTCTCGTGTACATCCTGGCCGGCTGACGTCAGGACTGCCGTAAGCCGCAGATCCCCTTTCCTGCCAGCAGCCGGCGCTATGCCACTACACAAAGATAAATACCCCCCAGATAGCCTTGAGCAGACTGTTAGAGCAAGTGCTCATAATAAAGGTTTTTGGGTTCAATCGCGTTATGATGCTCGATGTAATTACCAGCGAAACGTCGTACTCAAAAATTGTAAATGCTGTGGATTCACTCTTCAACACACCGGTGGGCTAAAGTAGTGAACTATTTGTTTTTTGTCAACATGACACTTTTTTACTGTTTATATTCTTGGTTCTTTCGGTAAAGTCACGTAGAAGGGAAACAATACAATTATAAAAATATAAAACAATAAAATTCTCACGACGTTTCGACTGCAACACAAGCAATCATCATCAGGTGTGAAATCCACAGGAAGAAAATTTTCTTGCAGTCGAAACGTCGTGAGAATTTAATTGTTTTATATGTTTCTTATTTTATTGTTTCCCTTCTACGTGACTTTACCGAAATAACCAAGAATATGAATCCCTGCAGTCACGAAAGCTTTATATCAACATTTTTTCCTGTTTGGCCGTGTCGGGTGGTGAGGGATTACGACACATTTATAAATAACGCGATATCACCCAAAAACCTTTATTATGAATAATATTGGTCGCTAAAGCCGACGTGTTAAAATGAGAGCAAGTGCTGTTCGTGAGCACCTATGAAGACTGGCACGGTACACGAGGTGGTGGGTGGCCAGCACTACACCTGACCACCTTTGTGTCCCCACTGGCGATGTTTTTTTACAAATCCCACCGGGTACTCATTTGAGGCTGAGTAAACGTAGGGGTGCACACGATCAGATTCAGATAGTCGTCACTTGTCATGGTGGCCGTGAGCGGGAATTGAACTCGGGTTGCCGCGTCCGTAGCCCAACACACTAACTGCTACACCAGCACTCTCCACACACATACACATCACACACTTATACACAAGGCCGGATTAAGTTTGATTGGAGCCCGGGGCTGTTCTAGTATTGAGGGCCCATCTCTGCAGATTGAATTCCTATACTCGACTCTATTTACCAACCACCACTCATGCCAAGTACAGGTTTAATGATCAAAACTATCTTGTTTTTAGTAAATAAAACTCAAAGTAATACAATGGTGATGTTATTTCTGTAATTTACAAATTACACTGCAGTATCTATCGCAGTGCTACAACTGGTGGCGCTCCTCAAGAAATCCGTGGCCCTGGGCAGCAACCCCTAAAGCCCCTGCGTTAACCCAGCCATGTGCATTATTTCATACACACCAAGACAAAGATCCTCCATGTATGTAGCCTTTAACTGACTGATGGGGCAAGTGCTGTTAGCGAGCATCTCTGAAGGGCAACGTGGCACACGGGGCTTTGGCCAGCACCACACCCGGCCACCTTTATCTCCCCCAGTGCTGATGTTTACACACCTCACCAGGTACTAATTTAAGGCTGAGTCGACCTCGGGGAGGCCCAGAACCGGTTCAGGTATTCGTCACTGTTGTTGCGGGAATTGAACTGGGGTCATCGGGGTCGTAGCGCGGTGCACTGTCCGCTGTGCTTCCACTCCCCCATTCAAACGTATAGTTGCATGTACAGCTTATGTACATGCACGATGTAGATACTATACTTTTTACTTTACGAGTTAAGGCCCACTGAGATATATCGCTTATTTTCAGAAGTGACCTGGTCACAAATGGATAGCTCAAGGAAGTGGCTGTTCCTATCGACATTTCTAGCAGCCAAATATTCAAAACCCATGTCTATAAATGTTCTAGGGATAAACTGGAGGATCCAGAGAAAAATCTACGCGAGCACAAGGAGAGAGACATGCAAACTCCAAATATACAGCAGGCGTCAGGGTCAGGATCGAACCCACAAACTCCTGCGTAACAGGCGAGGTAGTTAACATCTCCTAGCCATCGCGGCGCCCATCTGAGCGACTTGTGTGCTGCCGCTCTGCGCAGGACGACCGCTACTTCTTGAGCGGCTCGCTGGATGGCAAGCTGCGCCTGTGGAACATTCCCGAGAAGAAAGTGGCCCTCTGGAACGAGGTGGACGGGGCCACCAAGCTCATCACGGCCGCCAACTTCTGCCAAAACGGCAAATTCGCCGTCATCGGCACTTACGACGGGCGCTGCGTTTTCTATGAGACGGAGGTGAGTTGGTCTGTGCAGCGGGCATGACACGGGGAAGCATGGCGCTCCCCTCACTCGTAAGTGTCCGTTACTTGTTGTTTTGTCTTTCCTGACTTGACATTTATGCAGGAGAGCCACATTCCGATTACGTACGTCGTGCATGTCATCTGTTTTTCTTCCGATTTCCATTTCGATGACCAAAAGAAAAACTAACGGTACCGGGGCTCCCACAAGGCCATGCGGAAGGGCGTGCGGTACAGTTTGGCAGCAGCTTTCGTAGAGTGCGGTCGTGCTGCTGCGGTTCTCTTCAGTGAATAAAATGTCTTAAAAAACAACGGCGCTACGACGCTCTAAATCAAATTCATGTTCACCGCTTGCACGTTCCGAGATTCAGCGGTGAACAGGACACCCATCTTGCAACTTTCAGATGTCTCAGAAAGGGTTAAGATGTTTTGGGCCAATTAATGATGAGTTGTTTATAATAAATTTGGGATAAAACCGGAGCACGCAGAGAAAACCCACACGTGCGAGGGGGGCAACACTATCCCCGTACAGATGGAAACAGATGGCGATTAGTCCACTTGATGTACTGCCTCCTCCCCGACGCTCATGGGAAGGGAGTTTCACAACATTCCTGTGATCCACCAACTCTGGCTGCTGCCTCCGCAGGGCGGGACTAGAGGGCACGGGCAGCATAGCTACACCACCGCCTGGCGAGCGGAGGTGGTCTTTGGCAGTGAGGGTTCACAATGATGGATGGCCATTAACAAAAATGTGGCTTACTTGGTAGTGCTCGTTTTATTGAGGCCAAATCGACCAATCATAGCGATTGATGATGATGGCGATTGCAGAATTCCAAAAAAGTAATGTCAATTTGATAGATTACGATGATGAAGCTTTGAGCTTATCCTCAACCTGGATTCGAACTCACAACTTTGGATTGTGGGTTGAGCGCTGTACCGATGCAGCACGTTGACAACTCATGCCCGGATTCTAACCGCGACCCTCGTGTGCGCGTGTGGTCCTGGCTGTGATCTTGGCGGCGGTGGCGGCAGCACCTCAAGTACTTCACGCAGATCCACGTGCGATCCAGTCGAGGACGCAACCGCGTCGGGCGCAAAATCACGGGGATCGAGCCCCTTCCCGCGGAGAACAAGGTGCGGTAGCGGCCCAGTACCTTGTGTCCAACCCCCAATCCCCTCACCTACCTCGTCGCACCAGTCCCTGCTGCCCCAGTAGTGGCCTCTACGCAATTGGTGGGGAACCGATTGCCCCGTCCGTGGGCCAGACCGGCCCATGACTTCATTTCATACGGCCGGTGGTTCCAAGCCAATGCGATGTAGCCGGAAAACGTTATCCATTCATCACTACAAGCTTCTTAGCCGCACCATAATCGGGCACTAGAGGGGGGCAACGCTGCGTTTCTAAATTCAGCGTGCTCGCACATTTTTTGTGTGCTCAATCATCTTGCTTTTGACAGCACTTGGCTTGAGATGCGGGTTACACGTGTCCACGTCTGGTTGACCAGTGGGGAAGGTATTTGATGAAAGTCAAAAATATCTGGCCCTCGGTTATGAGCGGGTTTTCCCACTTTATGGTCGACGCCCTCAAAAACTCATAATGTTAAGAGGTGACCAGAAGAAAAGTCTAACCATTTCGCCTAACCCGAACTCTAGCCCTAATGCTCAAATTATCTCTAACATTATCCCTGGCCATTTATTCTAACCCAAACCCTGATTCTGACATTAACCCTAACACTATCCGCCACGCACTAACCGTGAAGCCAGTTTCATTGTGATCACGGAAAACACGCCAGGATTGTACGTTCAACGCAGTGCCATCTGTTATTTTCCTTTTTGTGTCTTCGTCGGCAGATCCTCGTGACTTCAAATGACTCGCGAATCCGCCTGTATGACCTCCGCGACCTCTCGCTCTGCATCAAGTACAAAGGCAGCCTCAACAACAGCAGCCAGATTAAAGCCAGCTTCAGGTGAGAGGCACCGCAACTACCGCTCGCATATTGCGATCCGGAGTCTGAGGGCCTGCCTCATAGAGGATCTCCCTTCGTCTTGCCGTCGTGAGACTGCCGGCTCACGTGAGCGTAGAGGCAGTGCGCTCATCCTCTGAGCCAGTGGTGGAAATTCCACTTTCCTCTTGGTGGGGGCAAGTTTGTCCATAAAACAACCACTGCTGACTTCCCCGTAACCTGGTATTTCGTTTTTACCGACCCTAGAGGGATTATGGGTGAGTCAACCCGCCCCCCCGCCCACAACCAGGATGTGAACTTGCAACCGTGCGATTGCGAGCCGCCCAGCCAACCAGCGTGCTGGAGGTGGGTGTGGTGGGTGACGGCCGGTGGGTGACGGCCGGTGGGATAGCAACCCAGAAGAGTGTTCGTCAGCGATGACTGTCCCAGGAGGGAGCAGGAAGGTGGAGTCAGTGGTTCTGTACGACCGCGTGGCCTATGTATGGCCCAGTCGGCGTTTCTGCAATCGCTCGCTGGGCTGTCTCTCAGTTTCCGCTTATGGAAGTCGTGGCGAGCGGACGTTCTGTGAGATCTGCCTTGGGCAGTGCACGGGGGGGATAATGCAAAAACCCAACCAGTCTGACCTGCTAGATTTGAAGTTTTTGTGACTGAAAGGATCCATATACTCTTTGGTTCTTTCGGTAAAGTCACGTAGGTGATTTTTTTTTTACAAATATTTCTTGCTGTGGTTGTCACACCTGATGATGATTGTTTGTGTTGCAATCGAAACGTCGTGATTTTTTTTTTCACCTATGTTACTTTACGGAAAGAACCTAAGAATACAAGTCTGACCTGCACCAAACTTTCGGACCTCTGACAAGTTTACGTTTGCCGCCACCCCTCGGTTGAAGGTCTGTAGATTTGGCGATGATCACATTGAGGCTGAAACTGTTCAAGAATAAAGAGATTTCTTCTTCCCCCCCCAATGTCGTCCCGATTTGTTCGACTGGCCACTCGAATCTCTCGCAGAGTCACACAGCCCTTCGTGTAAGAGTGCGGCCCACAGAAGCGGATATCGCAGAACTGTTTGCGAGATCCCTTCGGGTGACCTCTAAGAACAGGTCGGCTTTTTAAACGGTCTTATCATGCGAGCGCCGTCTGAAGGCCGGCGCACTTGCGTTTCCCGAGCGCTCGCGCACATCAATGCTGATGTCTTTGAAGCCGCGCTTGAATCTGTCGGAGTATTGTAAATCGAATATTTTTAAGATGCAATCCAAAAAAGCCAGCAGGTCTTATCTTTTTAGCTACACACTTAAGCTGTGTGTCCCGGGCTGTCCGACACGAGTTGGAAGCCGAGGAGGAATTTTTTTTTTTAACATGAACAAGCACCGGGTTCCCCTAGGTGAACTCAGCCTTTAATAAGTATTTGATGCTTCCCATGTAAACATGATTGCTGGGGAGATGCTCCAATGCATTGGTGCACCATATGCCGACTTGGCTTTGTGGGGTTGTTTGCCCCAACCTCTCTCCCGATCGCGGACTGCGTGGCGCCACCACGTTTGTGGTGCATCACCAATATCGCAGAGGTGCTCCTGAGAAACCTTCAAGCGGCGGTCTCATCCACACATGGGGGCAGCACGTTGCCACACACCCCGCGAGAGAGACATGCTTTGTCAGCAGTTGGTGATTTATTTTAATTGTTGAGCGCATGCATTTGGACAAATTAAGTGATTTTTTTTTTTATGCGATGGGTTTTTTTTGTGAGGTCATCAGTTAGGCTAATGCTCAGTTTTATTCACAAGTGGCCAAAACCAGGATTTGAACCCAGCTTCTCAGCGCTGCCGGCTCACTGCTCTGTCCGACCTCCTGGTGACCACCGCTGACTAGGATGAAGTGTCCACCAACAATACAATACTTGCCCCGGTAGTCCAAAAGGGCTACTCAGGAGTTGAAGCGTCCAGGTGGCGTGGAGGTCATAGCGCTGAGCTAACACGCATAAGAACCTGGGTTCGGATCCAGACAGCTGCCTGTGGTTAAATTGGGTTCTCCAGCGCAGTGAGTCGGTTTTCTCACCAGTGAATGTACAAACAAATCGTTGCAATAGATTTGGTTCTGCACTGAACTTGGCTAAATTCCACCTCTTGAGAATTCAATTCATTGGTTAGGCTGTCGCATGACAAGCAGTACACTCGGTGAGAGAGTGCTCCGCCTCTTCCGTGCGTACCCAGAGGTCAATTGAAGAGGTCTCAGAGGTGGCTCTGTTATATCCACTTCCGCGCGCCGTTCTCTAACGGAGATGATCGCACTGCTGCTGTGCGAGAGATCCAAATGTATATTTCGTCTCATCACTTGCATACCGAACAATTGGGCGACGATAATCATTAAGATTTAGCATGTGTTGTGTGTGTGTGTGCGCTTGTGTGCATTTTTCTGTCTCAGTCACAACTTTCAGCACATGGTGTCTGGCTCGGAGGACCGCTACGTGTACCTGTGGAAGACCTACCATGACGTCAACCGCTTCTCCTCCGTCCGCAGGGACCGCAACGATTACTGGGAGGGCTTCAAGGGTGAGGATTGCAATCGGGTCGGGGAAAAGGGCAGCGATTTCGATCCACGGCCACGGCTAATGACCGTGGCGAGTGATCTCTGAACCAGTCCTGCGTGTGCGTGAACCCCCTTCACCACCCCGTATTGATAATCGCGGTGAAGTATAGTCAAATAACCCCCTGTGACCAACACAACCTTCATTTAGCAGTGGATTGACAAAGGGCCGTGAATGGCACACGTGCCGCACTTTCTGCTCTCGGCGCGTAGAACACCCGCGTGTCCCCTAGCGTCCACGTTTGTCTCTGCGTCCCCGTGTCTCCCCGTGCGTTCCCCCCCCCCCCCCCCCCCCAGCTCACAACGCAGTCGTGACGTCGGCGATCTTCTCGCCCCATCCTGCGCTCATCACCGGCTCGGACGTTCCGGCAGTCGAGGAGGTGGTGCCCAGCGAGGGCGGTGAGGGATCCACGGAGACCGGCACGGCCGGTACGCGCCACGCTGGCAGCCCCCCGTGTCGCCCCTGTGCCACCGCCGCTCGCTATCTCGCTCGCTCACTATGCATGCCTCCACTCGTGTCTTGTCTCATCCCGCACTGTGTTCAACCGACACGCTGCAGGTCACGATAACTCACCCGCACACGCACGCACACACACCCGCTGATATACTCATCGCACACACTCACCACTCACTCGCCACACACTCACCACCCACTCACCACTCACTCACCACTCACTCACCACACACCACCCATTCACCACTCACTCACCATCCACCCACTCGTATTGAAACACAAACTAGTTTGTCGAACACCACCACTGTCATAACATCCACACTACTACATTTATGTCGCCAGTATATCCACATTCCCACAAGGGACGGGTTACTCTACACCACTACACACGCCACCACATTTGATTCAACCAGTCAGTATGCCTAACACCCCACCACCACGCACATAACCAGAATGTCCACCAAATTATTACAGATCCCACGTGTCTCCCTTTCTTCCCACATGTATCCCCACGTGTGTACCCACGTGTGTCCTCGGGTGTGTCCCCACGTGTGTCCCCACGTGTGTCCCCACGTGTTACCCCACGTGCGTCCCCACGTGCGTCCCCACGTGCGTCCCCACGTGCGTCCCCACGTGCGTCCCCACGTGCGTCCCCACGTGCTTCCCCACGTGCGTCCCCACGTGCGTCCCCACGTGCGTCCCCACGTGCGTCCCCACGTGCGTCCCCACGTGCGTCCCCACGTGCGTCCCCACGTGCGTCCCCACGTGCGTCCCCACGTGCGTCCCCACGTGCGTCCCCACGTGCGTCCCCACGTGCGTCCCCACGTGCGTCCCCACGTGCGTCCCCTCATGTCTCCGTTTTTCCCAGTGGCTCCCCATGCATCCTCACGCGGCGCTGAAAGTTACCCGTTGCCCCCCCCCCCCCAGGTTCTGCCCGGTCAGAAGAGCACGGCGAGGTGTTGGTGACGGCAGATTTCACCGGCGCTATTAAGGTCTTTCACAACCGCACGCGCCGCACAGAACCGGCCGTCCCATGAGCATCGCCAGCATGGCAGCCGTCCTTCCTGTCCGTCTATCTCCCTGTCCGTGTCTCTGTCCGTGTCTCTGTCCAACTCTCACTTGGCGACAGCCACAACCTTGGCCCCTCTATCTTCCAACAGCCACGCTCGGGTTGCAATCTCTTAAAGGTACAATAAGACCATGACACACCATGGTTATGAAGAATATCTCACAATAGCAGAGAGAGGGGAGAATTTAATGTAAATGCATTGCCTTGGGTGGTGAATTGTTATTATTACGCAGCTGACAAAATCCGGGATTTTTTACGTCCTGGCGAGACTGACAGATTTTTCCCGTGGCACAGCTTAGCTGCCTCCACTACAAGAGCACGATTCTGGGAAAACTGGGGACGGGGACAACCCGAGCTCGCTCGGCCACAGAATGCGCTCCGCGATGTTGTGATCCTGCCGAGTGCCGTGGTGGTCGGAGCGCAGGATGGCTCGCAAGCCCCCTGAGCAACGTTGAGTCTTGCTGAACTTAAAGGGATTATTCATCATCATCGTTGCTTTCAAAATCCCCGCAGAGAGAGGGGGAGGTGGGGCATGCATCGCTGTTGATTCTCGAGGTAGAACGGTGAATTGTTGATGAACTAATTCGTTTTTGAAAACTGAAATAGAGGTGCTGTCAGATACTTGGCACAAGTACGCTTCTGGGCACTACAGAGGCAGAAAATTCCAGCCTCAGAATTTATTTAAGCTTCTCTTGATTTAAGTTGCGGTGGGAATGTGTGCCGCTCGTGGTTGGGTAAGTGGCGAGATGTTAACTACCTCGCCTGGTATGCAGAAGGTCGTGGGTGCGATCCCGACCCTGTGACGCCTGCTGTATATTTGGAGTTTCCATGTCTCTCTTCCCATGATCGTGTTGATTTTTCTCCGGGTCCTCCGGTTTTTCACTCCACATTTATAAACATGCATTTCGAGTATTTGGCTGCTATAAATTTGCATATGATAAGCCACTTTATTGGCCTATCATTTGTGGCTATGTCACTTCTGAAAAAGAGCTATACAGCTCGGTGAGCCTTACCTGGTCAAATAAAAATAGTTTATAGTTTAAATGTTAACTCGTTGCATTACAACGCACGTACGAATTTAGAAACACAGATTCTTACGCACGCCATTGGATGCGTGTATTGTTCGCTGAACCGATGCATCCTCTCGTCTCCCCCGTCTCTCTCCCACCTCCCCCCATCGCCCGTCGGGCTACATTAAAGTGTCAATGCTCGGAGACGGGGCTTTCATTGACGGTTGCGCATCCACCAGCCACTGCTTCGCTATCTGGCACAGCGTGCACGGACCAGGATTTAAATTGACGCCTCCTGATGTCCGTGTATTGCTCCTCCTCTGCCGCATGCGGGCGTCAAAATTGGGCCAAGTCGCGGGATGCGACAGCGGTTCGTCATACGAGGCACAGCGAACTGCCCGTCGGTCCGCTGTGAGTATTACGCAGCGGTCGCTTAGTATACCTTAGACCATGTCCCGATCATGGCGTATGGTTCTATTACCCTGCTAAATGCTGCTGATGATGATGTTGTTGAATAATCTCTTCATATGCGTGCGTGTTTTAAGTGTGTGTGTCTTCGTGTTAAAACAAATTCTCCAAAGTTTAGACACATTTGCAACTGCAAAATCGCCACGAGCAAATTCTGGAGTGCCCTCGAACAGAAAAATGAAATTCCCTCGCTGCACACAAAAGGCATCGGGCGCACAAAGGACTGTGAGATTACGCAGCCAATTATGTGTGGTATCGGGTGCCCATTTGTGGTCGCGAGATTTCTTGCGGGCCAAGATGGTCGCTCATACATTGCCAAAGATGTGGTTTGGCTGAGCGAGTCAACCTCACGTATCGTTGGCTGCGGGGATCTACAAACCCGTGTGGAGCTTTTTATGCCTTTTGCGTGCATCACTAAGTTTTTCCGCGTTTCATGAGAGGCTACACCATATTTAGTATTATGCGGCACGTGATGTGCTACTCGCGATGTCTGGATGTACGACGTCTTCGCTACGGACTCGAAAGAAAACTGCAGAGAGTTGTATTTCCGAGGCGTTACTTCCCCTTTATGTGGATGGATTGGGTTGAGCGCGCGCGCGCTCCTTTTACCGCCCTCGTCTGTATAAAAATCCGTCTGTATAAACGACAAAAAAAGCCTCAAACATGTTTAGCCTACAACACGTTTCAAACGAAAGGGAGGCGACGTAACGATATGTGCGGGTGTTCACGTGCGGGGGCACCCGCGCGCGGGTCTTAACGTGCGAGGGAAAATTGACGTGGCTTGACGTGACCGAAGCATTTTAATCCTGGGACGATTTGCAATCGTGCTTTGCAAGCGAAGTGCGGGAAAGCAAGCCGGTCACCGTCTGTTTTGAGTTTCACGAGCGGTGGGGGGTGAATCTGGGAGCAGTTGTTATTTTAAAATTTCTTCCCTTATCTGGAAATTCGGCTGCGTTTCAGAGGCACTTTGCGATCAGCGATTCTCCGATCGATGGAAAGGTACACTTGGTTGCAGATGATTTTTGTTGGAGGGTGCGATATGATTTTGACTTGGGCTAGCAGCTAGTCGTTTTTCTGCAAGCGCGTCTGAGGTTTTCATTCCATCATCCCTCACCTCGCGCTGCGTTCACTGCATCACGTTACAGTCATCGGTCTGCCCAATTACTGGCCTGAAATCCCGTATGATCACTGTTTTCAGCGGGTTATCGGATTACCTTTCTTAGCACGTAACTGCTGAAGGCTTTGTACAAATAACTTTCATTTTGTTAATTTATATTTTAATGATTTCAATAACTTTGTTAAAGGAGGGGGGTAAGTGTTGGTGACAGCAGCTGGCATTGATGCGAGGGCGGAAGCAGCCAATTCACGCAGAGTGCACTCGCCGAATAAAGTCATCGTAAAAGCAGTTGGATTACATTCCTTTGGAAACGCCAGATGCAGGCCGGATTACGTGAGGTGGCTGTTAGATGGGAATACGGGAAGTGGGTTACTGACCTATCTGTGTTGGTAAATTTTATTTTGTAACATCTCGTTTGTACCTGAGAATTCTCTGGGTACTCTGTTTTTTCCCACTGCATAAGGAATCAGTCGAATATCTCAATTTCAAGACTGGTGATACTGGATTCTGGAAAGTCCTGGATTCTGTGCTGGGTAAATTAATGACCCAACAATGTTTTTGCTGCTTAATCCTCCCGTTTTCTCATCGTTAAACACCTAATTGTTGCTTTTCAAACGCTTTCGTTCAACGCGTGCCGCCTTCAAACACGCAATCTCAACAAACCTTCTAAGTTGTGAATATTTTTCTCTGCGTTGTATTAAACGTGTCTTTATTTTATTTCGGTATTGCTTTTCTGAGATAATAATTGCCATTTCCCGTGTCGTATGAAATCTGCCGTGTCCCCTAATCTCTGAATTGTGCGCTTTCACCAGGCTTTTGCGCGTCCTTTACCGTGTGCCCGGGGGCTGTGTGGATACGTCGGCGTAACGTGCACCAAATGGCAACAGCAGAGCAACATGTGATTTGGTTCGAAAGGCATCAGCCTCGCAACATTTTACGTCTTGTATTTTTGTACAGTGTTTTTCTCGCCGACCGCGATATTTTACTCGATTTGTCGTCGCCGACTGAGAGAAACATGGGTTGGCCGTCGCTTCCTTCCTTCTGCCTGGTCTCCCACAGCTTGCTGCATGGCCAACACCCGACTGCCACGGTCAATAATATCCGTGGCATCCACAGACAAATGATACCATTGCCCCTTACACAAGAGGGCATCGTTACAGGACGTTGGGTAGGATCCTACCGGTCTCTTTCCCATTCAAACCTTATACATTTGCCGATTATTGAAACCGTAACTATCAAATCAAGATGCCTCCTTCTCTGCCCGATACTATTTGAACATTTGCCATGGGGGAAGTGGCCTGGTGGCGGAGGTGCTGAGTTGGCAGCTCCTGAGATCCTGGGTTCGAAGTCATCTCGCAATGACGACACGGGGTTCTCTCTCTGGCACGCGTCCGTGTTACTCAGCCCGCTCAACGGTGACCGCTTTACCCGATCCAACATTCCAGTTCTGAGGGGCACGCATCGCTCCCGTTTGCAACGCCGCGATCAGCGTTCTTCAGAGACCTAATGAGCTGTGGCCAGCTGGATGGGGTTTTGCCGGATAAATGAATAGCGTAGTTTAGTTTAGTAGATAATTCGCTGCAGGGGTGGAGTGGTGGCCCAGTGGTGAGCGCACACTGTGCTATGAACCCGACAAGCCGTGTTCGATTTCCAGCCACGGCTGACATCCGTGGCGAGTGATATCAGAACCGGTCCTGCCCACCCCAACCAACCCGCACTACTAACCAGTGTGGTGAAGTATTGTTAAATAAAAAATAAAATGTAAATCCTGTGACTGACATGGTGTGGTGGTGGGGGAGGTTTTAATCCATTGGTGGATTGAGAATGGCTGGAATCTATTTATTATTCTCTTCTACGTGGCCGAGAAGGTGGAGGCATCGCGTAAGACGGCGCTGTGTCCGGGGGCCCCGTGCCGCGGGGGGCCGTCGCTGCGACGGCCCCCCTGAGCGTTATTGCGGTGGAGGCCGCCGCCTTGTCCCAGAACCTGCGTGGCGACGCTGCAGCCTCGTTTTAAACGTTTAAAAAAATAAAATAACAACGCGTGCGGAAGTGTGTTTTACCTAAAAAAAAAACATCGAATTCGATTTTTTTCCGCTGCCTCCCGCCGATGATTAAAAAACACGCGGGTGGCCGCTTTAAAGTGGGAGCAGCTATTGGGTTATCCACTCGTGGAGGCAAAGGTCCGTTGGCCTGCGTCACTCACGACGCTGCTGGCGGAAGAGCCTCCGCTAAGGGGGGTGGTGGGGGAGTGCCATGGAGCGAGTCCCTGCTCGAGCATGTTTTTGGCCTCCTCTTCCACGCTGGTTAGACGTCTCGGAGAGCGGAGGGAGTCCCACCAACACTTAACGTCTGGGATAGATTACATTCAGTTGTGAGTCCTTAAGAGGGAGCCTTCTCGTGCACACACAAAAACTACAACCCCTTCACCAATCTTCGCGAAACCTAACGGAATCCAGATTCGTAACGTTATGCCGTGTGTCGGTGCGATTACATCTGCATGCACTCCTATCTGCACGCAGTCGATGACAACCTCCTAACGGCAGGAATCGGGCTCCCTTTAAAGACTGGCTTTGCCGGCTTGTTCTAATTCTCGCCACAAAGGAGAAAGATAATGGATTTGGCCCCTAAGTTCATTGTGAAACTGTCTTGATAAGGCCGGCACGGGAGTACTTTCTCTGTGCGCGCCCTAAATGGGTTTCCTAATGCATTTTGAGCTGCATTTAGCCAGTGACACGGCAACTATTTACCCCATTGAAATGTAAAAGTCATCGATGATTGTATTTTTTTGGAAATCACGCTCGCTCCCATTCTCGTACACACACACACACACGCGCAATGCTTGCACACGCGTCTATACAGACCACATGCATAGGTGCACACATACATGCACACACGACTCTTTTTGTCAATCCGCTGCTAGATGAGGGCCTCCCCGCGCCGTGCGGGGTCGTGCTTGGTGCAGGTTGGTGAAGGGGGGGGAGCATAGACGTGGTACAGTACAATGTGGAGTGTTCAGGCCGGATGCAGGCCCGGCTGCCTCTTTCTGCTCGGTGCTGATGTTTGTCTGTTCGTGAGAGGTCGGGGACCGCTTCAGACAATCTCCACTCAAGTAGCCGTGGCTGGGAATCAAACGGAAGGTCGCAGGGTTTGGTCTGTGCGCTAACCGCTGCGCCACCGCTCCTCGCACGCAAACAGATGAATGAACACGTACCACACACATGCTCCATACAAAGATAAAGCTAAAGCCCCCCCCCTTCTTCCCCATATAGACTTAACAGACCGTTGAGGCAAGTGCTGTTAGCGAGCTTCTACGAAGGCAGGCATGGCATACGAGGGGGTTGGTGGTCGGCACGGCACCCAGCCGCATTTATCTCCCTCGTGGCGATGTTTACACCTCACCAGGTACTCATTCGTGGTTGAGACGACCTAAGGGAGGCCCAGGACCGGTTCAGATAATCGTCACCGGTGTTGACCGTGAGCGGAAATCGAACGCAGGTCGACGGGTTTTGTAGCACAGCGCGCTAACCGCTACTCCACTCCTGCTGCACACGTACGCTCATGGGTAGACACGGGTAGACGTGTCCACACACATACGCACATGTGCAGTCAAGCACAATACGCATACACTGCGAGTTTGAATAGAAAATTGTATGTAAAGGGAAGCAAAATTGTGATGCGATGGCAAATAAATGTGTGTGCAGATTTTGGCGAGAGATGATTGTCCACAATGCACGTGGCATTCAATTTAAAAATCGCACCGACCCATCGTAAATTGTGACATTCAGCTTCATTATCGTACCCGTAATAGCACAACCGGTATTTCACCATTATTTATTCGCGCCTGCAGATACAGCAGTAGCTGCTGGCATTTTAAATGCATGGCCTAAGTTTGCAAGGAATTGAACCGGCAACTTTTATTACAATAGAAAATTATAGCTGACCCCAGGTCTGTGTTGCTATAAGAGAGAAACAGCTCTTGTCACCCTGCACATAAATAAGGGATTAATCAATGCGATCCGCCGACTTCAATTTAACCCGATTATCTGAGTGAGGGGGGGGGTTCCCCTGCTGAATGGCGCTGAGATTTTGAGGTGTGGAGCCAAATATGCCTGGCGCAGGACCCTCCTCCGGCTCGAGCAGAGGCTCGTGAATGAGCGCGCGGCATTCCTGGGTTCAGGCTGTACCGATGGACGGTGATAATGGTGAAAATGCAATTTTATTTGTTGTTAATCAACAATTTGGTGAATGCTATTTTGTTGGGGGTTCGAGACAGGTCTCATGTCATGCTTGTGCTCAAATTTTTTCAGCCTTATGTTGAGATTTTTATATCTACGTATAAAAAAACATCGGCTTAATTTTCCACCAAACGGTGTCCCGGTTGTGCTGTTAACGACACAACGAGCGAAGGTTATTCAAACTCCCAAGTAGCCCAGTGATCCTGTTGAGAGATCAATCTTACAATGGCTCGTGAACTGGACTTTCCTCTGACGTGCGTTCTTCTTCCAAGTCCCGTCGCGTAGCTGCGCTTTATTCGTCGGAGTGCATTCAGATTTGTGTTATTTATGCAGTCGTCAGTGACGGAGCCGAGGCGTGAAAACTCCGCGCGCGCAGAAGAGCCATGTCTAATCGTGCGGCGGGCGTTTTGTGTTAAAACGAGTCGCCGATGACGTGTCCGGCGACGTGCTAGTCATTCCACGTTTTTATTTAAAGTTGCCGAATTATGTTACAGACTAAAGTGTGTTTCGCACCGTTGGGTTACAACGTGCGTCAGCTTTTGTACGGCGGCTGAGATTCGCAAAGTGTGAGCCATTCCTTTCTGCTTCCTGAGCTAAACCCGTTGTAAATACGGAGAGTTCTACGCAACCTCTGTTGGGAGTGATGCCGGAACTAAAATACTTGGAATCAACTGTTGACGCGGATGTTTTTTTTTTACGAAACAACTTTATTGTGTTTGTGTATCCGCCCTTTGTGTCGCTTAACTCGGAAAGATTTCTCGTTAGGCATCTGTAAACACACTGGCGGTGATGGGAAGAGTCTGTAAACTGCTGTTGAAAGCGATGACAAAGAAATCACTCTCCTTCGCATGTTTATGTCTCTCCACATCAACAAGTAAAAGTGTTTCTTCCTTCGAATTGGGATCCCATAGCTTCAAGAGAGGAGCCGTGCCTATCAGATTTGCAGTTCACTAATATTGACTCGAGCAGCAGGTCTGACCGCTGACGCTGAGTGTCAAAACCGGCCAAGGGTTTGCTCGTCTTGAAACAATGCCGCTTTGAAGGCGTGCGCACTCCCAGAAGGTCGCCCCGGCCGATGGCTTGTGTAAGGGATACTTTTATATATTTTTTTGTACGTGTGGAGAGACGGATCATTCGCTTTTTTATTTTGAAAGCGACGAGTGGCCGTGAACGAAGCTGCGTTGATTTCTCCGTACGGTCTCTGTGAAGCGAAATGACATTGGTCCATCATTGCCATCGTCGCACCAAGGCTATTGCTACTCGGCCTGCCCACATCGCCCGCTGCACCATCGCCACTCGCGGATCACTCTCCCCGAAAGTGATTTTGTGAATTGGCAGCATGTGGGACATGCTGGGAGCCAGGCATGCTGAACGTGGGGGGGGGGGTTTCTCCAGATTGTTCAGATTTCTCTGCATTTTTCAGTTGACTCACAAACACGGGGTGTTTTCAACCCGTTGCGAAAATGCGCTTCAGCGTCAAATTTGGCAAAGTGTTGCATTTTTGCGCCGCGCTTCCGCTGGGTGCTGAAACACCCTGCTCGTGATGTCGTGAAGCGGACTTTTCCATCGGCCCTTGTGTGAGCACAACCTTAATCCATTCCCTTTGCCAATCCACTGCTGGATGCTTAAGCTTCCCCCTGAGAGTTTGTTTCACCGCACCACCCAAGGGCAGTTTTGGTGAGAGCGGTGGTTAGAGCTGTGGTTAGCGTGTGCACCGCCGCTCTGCACCGCACGTCATCAGTTCCACTCCCGCTCACAGCTCACATTCATGGTGAGTGATATCTGAACCGGTCCTGGCTCCCCCCCCTCCACCTTCACCAAACTGCACTACTGACCTGCCTGGTGACGTATGGCCTAACAACCATCGCCGACATAGCGTGGGCAGGCCGCCTTCCAGAAGTAATTTTATTATTTTTGAATTCATGCCATGCTGCCGCACAACCAGTTTACATTTTCACGTGAATTCTGCTGTCTTCAATGCTTGCTTGGCGTTTGAAGCGACCAACTCACGGCCGACTTGTCATTGAGACTCGCAGTGGAATCGGCATTTGGTAAGTTTTCCTACGAGCTGGAAAACCTGGTCGATTTAAGATCGAGCTAATGAAGAATTGCACCCAGGTACAAGACGTTCATCGGTGTGGGGGGGGGGTTGGTGGGTCACAAATAGATCGTCACGTCCTGCAAAGTTCCCAAACCACTGGGCTGCGAGATGGCCAGGATGTGGCAGTACAGCAAGTGGGTGCTTGACTCGTATATGCACTCCGTTCATGATCCAGGTTCTTCCCACTTGCAAAGCACTCGACAACAACAACAGAATTGACCAAAAGCACCAATGCAGGACCCTCTTGAAAGTGGTTCTGGATTCGGTGAGGCTCCCCTGCATGAAGGACAATTTTATTAACAATTGACAGTGCACATAATAAAATTGCTTTCAACATTATTTGAATACGTATCTATATATATAAACATATAGATTCGTCAGCACAAGAATATTGGCATGTACCCTTCAGCACGTGAGCGGTCACTGTTGCACATTCGGTCGTGGGATTTCGGTCAACTCCAGCTGGTTCAGCAAAGTTGTGCGTGCGGTGACCTGATGTGTATGAGAGAGTGGTTTGGCACTGGATTCACCGTCGTCGTCGTCGTCACCGTTGTGTTTCATTCATCCTGTTATCTCCCTTCGATAATTCGCGATCGTCACATTTTTTTTGTTCGTTAGGTTATCATCGTCTAGTCAAATTTTAATCGCATTTCATCACCGGCAAAGTAGCATCACGTTTCATCTCATCTTCAGCCACGGCCCATCCAACTGCTGGATGAAGGCCTTTCCAAACCACCGCATATAATTTAATTGTTAAAGTCGTATTTATAGCCATGTTTATTGTCGTCGCGTTTATTGAAATCATGTTACTATTGTTATTTATCCCTGTTATCACCACAGTAAATCACTTTTTTTGCCCTAAATCACAACTACATAGATCTCATGATCTTCATTACATGGTTGCAATCACGTCATCATGAAACATCATCGGTCACCACAATCACCATTATCATCACTCTTAGAACGGCAATTCAACTGGAGTCGCTGCCACCCATGGCCCATTTGTGCATATGGGACGCGATGCTCATGGGGTCATGGAGACTGCATATTTGTGCTGTTCAACCGCCGCAGAACTTCCCCCACACGCGTGGTGGTGCTTGTGTGTAAACGCACAGCCCTTTAGTCGGTCTACTGCTGCATGAGGGGCAATCCCCATTGCGGGCAGCTCGCCGTGCGGTGGTTACTTCACCCTGCTTCACCGCGCTGCTCGGTGCGGGTTTGCCGTTGATGGCGGAGGGGGGGGTGAGCGTCCACGTCTGGAGTCACAGCTCGGCAATTAACAGCTCGGCAATTAACAGCCCGGGTTTTGCTGCACCAGCACCCTCCTGACAACGGAACACCGCGGCCGCCCGGAGCAACCGGTGGTGGCCCCGCCGTGGTGACAGTCGCCCAGCCCAGCCCAGCCCTGGTTCGGGCTTCTTCCCTCTTGCTTAGGCTCCCGAGATCTGAAGAGGTGGCGGCGGGGGGGGGGGGTGCATTCCGGCCGATTGGGTCACAGTGTACGTGAATGTTGTGTATATATTCTGTAAATGATTGCTGATAGGCACCTTAAGAAGAGCGTTTCGTGGTTATTTGCGTAAAGCAAACGACGCGCATGTGCGTGCTTGCACGTTCTTGCCAGAGTGAGTGAGTGAGTGCACGGCAGCCCGGTTGCTTGGGAGTATGCATTGGTATGAGCACTTTGGCTGTGGTGGTGGTAGCGAGACGCAGCAATGTGTGAGCATGTGCATTGGATTTGGTTTCATTTGGTTTTCGACAAATGTTCCCCAAAATTGTCGCCCAGCGGCGGTGTGGCTATCGAGAGTGCAGGCGGTGCAACTGCGTCCTGCGCCCCACCGGCTGGAGGGGCGCTGATGCCGGGAAGCGACCCCCGCTTAGTTTCCTGTACCATGGCCGATGCCGTCTGTGCCGCCACCGATGGCTGTGTTTGGGGTTACTGTGTTACATCGATGCGATTCGGTACTAAAGCTTCGTTCATATGGGGGATTTCTTTCTGCTTAACATGTTCTGATGGGCGGCGACTCTGCGTGCAACTGATGTTCAGTGTCTCCTTGTGGTATTTGTTTATTAAACGAGGGGGGGAAAACCCGACTGGTTTGAATATTTCCGCCGTTGTCAACAGAAGGCTGTGGCTTGTTTAAAAAATATATATGTATATACACTCCCCCAATTTCATCTCAAGTGTGCTATCAGCATCCCGTCACAAGAATAAGAATCCATTCATATTTATCAGAGTGGTGTGGCTCTTCGTGTTTCAAGAACGGCCCCACGGATGCGGGTATCAGAGAGCTACCTCTGAGATCCCTGCAAGTGACCTCACCCTAAGTCACGTGAGTCGACGGATTCAGCGCCGGTCGCCAATGATTGCAAAGATGAAGATCTCCCCTATATAGCCTTCACAGACTTGGGAAAAGTGCTTTTAGCGAGCACCTATAAAGGCCGGCACAGCACACGAGGGGGTGGGTGACGAACACCAGGCCCGGGCGCCTTTGTCTCCCCAGCGGTGATGTTTACACACCGCACCAGGTATTCATTTGAGGCTGAGCCGACCTAGGGGAGGCCCAGGATCGGTTCAGATCAGTCACTGGTGTTGGCCTTGAGCGGGAATCGAACTCGTGTCGCCGTGTTAGTCGCTACACGACGGCTCCCCACGCTGGGGGCTGGTCACCGATGACTGCACACACAAACAAAACATGCCACCACATTTTATTTGGTTTCCTCACTTAATTTCGCTCAATTTCGTATCAGAAAATCTTTGGAGCCTCTCACCATTAAACTGCCATGTGACAAACGTCACGCTCGGTGGCATAGCGGGTGGGGAAGTAAAACTGAACTTTAAACTTTTTTATTTTACCAGGCAAGGCCCACTGAGCTATATAGTTAATTTTCAGAAGCAACCTGGCCACATAATAGCTCAACGAAGTGGCTTATCACGTGCAAATTTATAGCAAATACCCGTGGAGGCAAAAGCCCGAGAAATCCACGCAGCCACGGGGAAAGAGACTCCGCAAATCCCATATCTACAGGCGTCGAGATCGGGATCGAACCCACGTCCTCCTGCATTCCAGACGAGGGAGTTTAAATCTCGTCACTCGGCAGCCCCATGTGCTTCCCCCTGAACCAGAGGGATCTCAGATGTAGCTCCCTGATATCCGCTTCCGTGGACCCTTCTCTAAACAGGAAGGGTCGCATTGCTTTTGCGAGAGACCCTAACAGTCTGCATCTCATGAGCACGTGATGCCAATGCCACACTGGGGATACATTTGCGGGAAAATAATAGTTTCTATTCAAAAGCCTTTTTCTGAAAATGCAAGGCGACTAAAGGGGGAGTGTGTGTTCGTGTACACACTGTGTGCAGTTATGCAGACCGCACGTAATTACCCGTGATGGACTGTGGAATTGAGTGGGTTTCAGCCCAAGCCGACACTGCCTCCTAAACCACAATTATTTGAAAAAGCGGCTGTGTTCGGGAAAAAGGCTTTTGGCAAAGATGGTAAGTTGAAATCCCCTGCTCTATATAAACCTGATTATGTGTCATATTAATAACCACAGTAAGTTGCATTCACCAGCGCGCACGGAAAGACCCGGTCACAAAAGGGATTTCTTCTCTTCAATATCCCCCCGCAAGAAGCGGTTTTTTGAAAGGTGGTGGGGAGAGAGAGAGAGAAAAATTGAAAATGGAGAAAAAGGGAGAGAAAAAATCTTTAAGATGGCATCTGTCATTTTTATGTGAAGTCCATTATTTGCGCGGTGGTTTAAGGTGGAAATGATTTAAAAAGTTGCCACGCGGAATTGAGTGCCCCTGCGTTATGGGAGCAAGTAGCCCTTCAGAATTACAGTGTTGAGGGTTGCTCTGTGTGTGTGAAGATGCCGTTAATAATGACGAGGACGACGACGTTATTTATACCGCCTGCTCATGCCACGATTTTGCTGCACTCGAAGCCCCGCTGGGTGGCTCTTCTCCCAGGCTCCGAGACTTCAGTTTCCTCCCACACGTGGACAATTGTACGAACCTGATGATTGCTAAACGGGCGAAGAAATTTCCATGCGCACGCTTGGATTGTGACGCGCTTTGGTCTTCGGACCCATTGCATTGTTGACCCATTCCATTGTTGACCCATTCCATTGTTGACCCATTACATTCACAGTAACAGAGGCCGATGTCCGGCTGTCGGAGCAACACGCGATTTTCAAATCCGTGACATTTGCTCCGGATTGTGTCTCTCAAGTTTGGGGCAACGCTTCAATCAACCTCCGATGAGCTCGGTTGGCCACGTACGGTGCGAAAGAAGTTCAGCATACGTACAATGTGTTCGGTTGTAAATCGGGTAAGTTGCTAATAGCGGCGCAAGTGTGAACTCCTCAGCAGAGTGTGAGAACTGTTGCAAAGAAAGCATCTGAAACGGAAAATGGAAAAGTCCGAAAAATATCCGAAATTGGACTTCACATTTTTTTTAAATAATTTTATTACAAAAACTCAGGCCTCGTGGGAATATGCAGCCTTCGCGAACTATCGAGGCGTGCATTTAAATGTTCGATATCTTCCTCACAAATGTGAAGTCGTTGCACATGCCGCGCGCACCCGATGATTGCTCAATTCGTCCCACGTGACCTGAGTGCGCCGAGTGCCGTCACGTGATACACGTGCACACGCGTGTGTGTAGAACTTCCTTCGCACCCTACGTAGCCCACCGTGCTCATCAGAGGGACGTGCTTAGCAATCGGGCGCGTGCAGCGTGCAATGATGACTCAAGTTGCGTTTGACACCGCTGCTCAACATTTTAATTGAGACGGGAAAACGACGAACTGCACACTTCCCAAAATCGAGGTTTTTGGGTTGGCTGTGTGTTTCTGCTCATGTACGCAAAAAACAAAGGTGCACCTAGCCTGGCACAAGAGTCCCCACCACTGTGGCGAACGACAGTTGTTGATATCATTATATGCACGAAGCTGGCGACCTAAGTTCTATTCCCGGGCATGGCTACCATCAGTGGCAAGAGCCAGAATGTGTGTTGTGCCGAGCACACGTGGGTCCCCTCGGCACGAGATGGGGTACAGTGCCTGGCACGGTGTCGACACAATATCAGAACTGGGAAGACAAAGACGGAACCGGAATCAGGATATTTGTTCCGACTGCAGGAGGAGGAATCCGATGAGCTATGAAGCTCTTTATCACAGACGTCCCAAGTAGGAGGCGGGTGAAGACGTCACAACAACAAACGATAAAAAAAACGACAGGATCGCAAAGTATAGCAAAGGTAAGCGAATCACTATTTAAAAAATATATATACATTCTAGATTTGAAGTTTTCGTGACTGCAAGGATCCATACTATTTGGTTATTTCAGGTAAAGTCACGTAGGTGAAAAAATTAAATTAAAATAAATATTTAAAAATATATAAAAAAAATATTCACAAGTAAAACTAAGCAAATGTTTATCTTACTAGCTAAAGCCCACTGAGCCTATGAGCATATTTTTGGTCAGCGATCAGGCTGGTTGGTGCTGGCCACACCACCCCACCGCCTGCGACGTTTTCCCAGCCTTAATAGGTGCTCGCTAACAACACTAACAGCCCGTGCAGCAGGGAAATCAACACGTCCAATATTGTGTCTTTGTGCGCGCCGTGACACAGACAAGTCAGGCCCAAATGCACAGTTTTTTTTATCGCAAGCCACAATCTGCACGGAGAGAGAAAAAAATAAACAAGAAAACATATAAATAAATAACCCCACAAAACTGACAAAATAATAATGCATCTCTTTCTTAAACGCGCACACACACAGAGACACACAGACGCACTCACAGCCTCCCAATCCTTTTCGCAGATAAATAAAGTTGTAATGGAAAATTGACCCATACGGGCCTTAAAGGATTAGATGTTCTCCCCTTATCTTGGCAGTTCGGTGAATATTTTTTTTCTCTCTCTCTTTTCTCGCCTCTCTCCTCCTCGTGCTGCTGCTTACAAAAAAAATTGCAGCCGCCCCGCTTTCACGAGTTTAAAAAAAAAATAATAATGGGAAAAAAATATACCGTGTCTAAAAAAAAAATATAATACTAAAGATTTTTTTTTTGTACGTCTCCTAGGATACAGATTGTCAGGTTCGGACAATTCCTCGCTGTCGAGAAGATAAGGACTGCTTCATCCCGCGCATGCGGCTAAGCACTTGCATTAGCTCATAACGAGCTGTCACGCGAGTGACGGCTATTGAGCGAACAGCGCCTCGTGGTCGCGGCATGGCCAGAGCCCCGTGGTGGCGACAGAGATAGCGGCCAGAGACTCCGCGCGCGCTGAGTCAGTGGTGGGTTTGAGTGAGTGGGTGAGTCAGTGGTGGGTGTGAGTGAGTCGCGTGACGCACGCTGAGTCAGTGGTGGGTGTGAGTGAGTGGGTGGGTGAGTGAGTCAGTGGTGGGTGTGAATGGGTCACGTGGTGCACGCTGAGTCAGTGGTGGGTGTGAGTGAGTGAGTGGGTGAGTGAGTCAGTGGTGGGTGTGAGTGAGTGAGTGGGTGAGTGAGTCAGTGGTGGGTGAGAGTGGGTCACGTGGTGCACGCTGAGTCAGCAGTGGGTGTGAGTGAGTGTGAGTGGGTGAGTGAGTCATTGGTGGGTGTGAGTGGGTCACGTGATGCATGCTGAGTCAGTGGTGGGTGTGAATGGGTCACGTGCACGCTGAGTCAGTGGTGGGTGTGAGTTAGTGGGTGGGTGAGTGAGTCAGTGGTTGGTGTGAGTGGGTCACGTGGTGCACGCTGAGTCAGTGGTGGGGGTGAGTGAGTGACTTGGTGCACGCTGAGTCAGTGGTGGGTGTGAGTGAGTGACGTCATGCACGCTGAGTCAGTGGTGAGTGTGAGTGAGTGAGTGGGTGGGTGAGTGAGTGAGTCAGTGGTGGGTGTGAGTGTGTCACTTCGTGCACGCTGAGTCAGTGGTGGGTGTGAGTGAGTCACGTGGTGCACGCTGAGTCAGTGGTGTGAGTGAGTCACGTGGTGCACGCTGAGTCAGTGGTGGGTGTGAGTGTGTCACTTCGTGCACGCTGAGTCTGGTGGGTGTGAGTGGGTCACGTGGTGCACGCTGAGTCAGTGGTGGGTGTGAGTGAGTGAATGGGTGGGTGAGTGAGTCAGTGGTGGGTGTGAGTGAGTGATTTGATGCACGCTGAGTCAGTGGTGGGTGTGAGTGAGTGGGTGGGCGGGTGAGTCAGTGGTGGGTGTGAGTGAGTCACTTGATGGTGCTGAGTCAGTGGTGGGTGTGAGTGGGTCACGTGGTGCACGCTGAGACAGTGGTGGGTGTGAGTGAGTTTCGGCCGGCAAAAACAACCCCCTATCTCCTCGTGGTAGCCGGACAGCAACGCTGTGCCGTGGGGGAGGGCCAAATAAAATTGGCCTTTCCCTTCATTGCGTTTGTAACCACCACAGTGGCCAAATGGGGGCTCTGGACGGGTGCGAGGAGCTGGTAACCCCTCCCTCAATTATATTATTTACCACTAAACCACGACGGAAATGTTTTATACGTAAGCTTGTGCCGGAGGCACCGGGGGACAGGCATCTATGTTCGTCTCTTGGCCAAACAGCATTTGGCGGAGCCAGGAGATTGAATCTTTGCCCTCGGGGCTACTCCAGAAACAACAAAAATCCGCTATGGATGGCCACGTGGAATGTTCGAACGCTCACTGCAGAGGAGAGGCTGCCACTCCTCTGTCGGGAGCTGGACCGGTACCGCCTGGATCTCTGTGGTATTCAGGAGGTCCGGTGGACTGGCTCTGGCTCCTGCCACCATGAGGGTTGGACAGTCATCTTCTCGGGGCAGGAGACTGCCTAACAACAGGGAGTGGCTCTACTTCAGAATAATGAAGGGGGGTGAGAGCGTGGCGGTGATGTGTGGTAAGCTGTATGCCTCAGGCTACTTTGGGCTCACCTTCCCATCAACCAGAGGCGAGGAGTGGTGGTGGTTACTTATGCCCCCACTGAAGACGAACATCCGTGGAGGGATGCAGGCAATGCCGATGAGTCAGATGCTTTCTATGATCTCCTGTCACAGGTGCTAGCTAAAGTGGCCTCTTGGGATAGAGTCATCTTGTTGGGTGACTTCAATGCCCGAGTTGGTCATGATGCTGGCACCTGGTCTGGAGTGATTGGAAGGCATGGGCCAGATCAGCGCAATAACAACGATAGGAGGCTGCTAGATTTTTGTGCAGCCCATGGGCTTGTAATTATCAACACGCTGTTCGGCATCGACGCATCCACACAACATCATGGATGCATGCCGGGTCCAAGCAAGAACATCTGCTGGACTACATAGTGACGGAACAGCGTATGTGGGCCCATGTCCTTGACACCAGGACCTACTGTGGAGCTGATCTGTTCACTGAACATCGACTTGTCATCTGTAAGATGCACCTGCCGTTCTTCCACTCCGGTGGTGGGTGTACACCCAGGACCCCATTTAAACCCTTAGTGGCATGGTCTCAGCTAGCTGATGAAAGTTTCGTTTGTGGCTGGGGTGACATCGTCCCCCACTCCTCCTGATGTCGAGGGGAAATGGGCGAGGTTTAGGACCGTGGCTCATGCAGCTGCAATGGCTGCTTTGGGAACACGGTCCAGACCTCCCCAGAGACCCTGGCTGACAGAGGAGGTGTTCAAGCTGTCTGAGAAAAAGCGACAGGCCCACTCTTATCGGCTACAGCATCCCACGTCGGAGAATGAGGCTTACCGCAGCCTTCGCTCGGAGGTTCGGAGAGCCGTGATGCGCTGCAAGGATGGGTGGTGGTCGCGGGTTGCTGAGGAGATGGAGTCTGCCTCAATGGCCCGCGATCACAAATCGCTCTTTAATTCCATTAAAAAAGTAACCTGCAGAGCCACACGAATTGCCATCATTAGGGGAAAGAACGGTGATCCAACCCCCAGGAACAGGTTTGCAGATTTGCTGAACATTTCTGTGAGGTCCTGGGGGTGGGGAAATCCCCCAAACTGGAAAACAACGTGGGATAAAATGGGGATTACCCTGCCCAGGCTGCGGTGCCTCAAATATTGGAAGAAGAAGTCACCCCCTGTGAGTGGCTGGCTGAGGTGCCATCTGTTGAGCAAGTATTGAAGGCGATCCAGAGTTTGAGACCAGATAAGGCACCGGGCAGAGATGATATCCCAATGGAAATGCTGAGGGAGGGTGGCGTTTGTGCACAGACTGCCCTACATGACATCATAACAGCAGTCTGGACCACTGGACGGGTTCCACAGGATTGGAAGGATGCCCTGGTGGTCCCCCTCTTTAAGAAGGGGGACCTCACAGACTGTAACAGCTACAGGGGCATCTCACTCCTCTGTGTGCCGGGAAAAGTCCTGGCAAGGATTATTCAACATCGCCTTGCTAGGCACGCTGAGGAGAGGCTTCAGTTGCGGTTTCAGGAAAGTGGGGTCCTCCACAGATGCCATATTTTATGTCCGTCTGCTACAGCAGAGGTGTAGAGAATTCCAACAAGACCTACATCTCTGCTTTATTGACCTGGTCAAGGCCTATGATACCATCAGTAGACCTGGGCTGTGGGTTGTTCTTCGTGCTTTCGGAGTCCCTGACCTTCATGATGGTGAGCGGGTCCGGGTAAAACTACGTGGCCGGGAGTCAGAGCCATTCCCTGTACACGTTGGGATTTTGACAGGGATGTCCTCTGGCTCCAACATTATTTACATCTATTTTGACTACGTAGTTCGTGAAGCCTTCAATAGGAGGAATTTATATCTGGTACAGATACAATGGGAGGATGATCGTTGCCTGGGTGCGGTCAAAGGATGGCTCCCGATTGCTCAGCCATGTTATGTATGCCGATGATCTGGTAATTGCTACTCACTCAGAGGAGGAGTTGGAGGCGCTGCTGCTGAACCTGGAGCTTGCCACTAAGAGGTGGGGCCTTACCATCAGCCCCACCAAAACTAAGCACCTGCCTGGGTATTTTGTATCAACGGACACTCCACCCCCACTCCAAATTGGTGATAGGGCAGTTGTGGAGAGAGTGGAGAGTTTCCCATACCTGGGCAGTGTGCTCATGACCAGCTCCGGTTTAACAGCAGAGGTCTCACTCCGAATCAGTCGAGCGGCATTACCTTTTCATTGGTTGCGTAACGCTGTGTGGAAGCGACCTGGTCTGT